>NC_047586.1:1495000-2232500 GCF_011004845.1 Esox lucius | reverse complement strand
GACAGGGACAGTCTACACACCACATATATACAGGTGCTGGTCATAAAATTAGAATATCATCAAAAAGTTGATTTATTTCAGTAATTCCATTCAAAAAGGGAAACTTGTATATTATATTCATTCATTACACACAGACTGATATATTTCAAATGTTTATTTCTTTTAATTGTGATGATTATAACTGACAACTAATGAAAATCCCAAATTCAGTATCTCCAAAAATAAGGATATTACTTAAGATTTTTTCCGGAGCTGTATATACAGACGATATGGGCAGTCTAAAGATCTAAACAACCTAATCCCCATATCATTATGGAAAAATTGTAGAGAATGTTGCAAACTATATGAAAAGTTTTATATTTGATTGAAAATGACAGACACATTCATTGATTCCTAAACAAGTTAACTGATCTGGAGCAATTTCGAGAAAAACAATGGACACTTATTCACCTTAGAGTTTGACAACGGAAAGTGCTTCCACAAAGTATTACCTCTGAGGTGTGAAGATACAGTCAAGACTTTCTTTTTCATAACTTATTATTATTATTTCACTTAGAAAATTTGATCATATAAAAAGTAATCCCATTAAACATTTTAGGGAGTAAAATATGAATGCTATGCCCATACCTGTGTAGTCTTATTTTATATAAATAAATTATATTATATTAATATACATTCACTTTATATAGAACAAGTACAGGCCCATGCTGGTCTGAATCAAGCCAATTTGGTCATGATGACAAATAAATTAATAAATCAAATACATGATGTATTATTAAATTAATGACTCTGACCCTAGGCTTGTATGAGAGGGTGAACCTGATAGTGATGTATTATTAATAAATGAATCTGACCCTAGGCCTGTATGAGAGGGTGAACCTGATAGTGACCAGTGATCATGGGATGACCCAGCTGTCTGAGGACAAAGTGATTGAGCTGGACCAATACCTGGACAGAGAGCTCTACTCCTGGGTGGACAAGAGCCCTGTGGTGGGGATACTGCCTAGAGAAGGTAAGATACTGTCCTGTTGGGATACTGCCTAGAGAAGGTAAGATACTGTCCTGTTGGGATACTGCCTAGAGAAGTTAAGATACTGTCCTGTTGGGATACTGCCTAGAGAAGGAAAGATACTGTCCTGTTGGGATACTGCCTAGAGAATGTAAGATACGGTCCTGTTGGGATGCTGCCTAGAGAAGTTAAGATACTGTCCTGTTGGGATACTGCCTAGAGAAGGAAAGATACTGTCCTGTTGGGATTCTGCCTAGAGAAGGTAAGATACTGTCCTGTTGGGATGCTGAGTTTGAGGTGTTGGGTAACAGTCGGTGTCACCTGTGTGCCAGGTAAACTTGAGGAGGTCTACAAGGCGCTGTTGGATGTCAACCCTAACATGGTGGTATACAAGACAGAGCAGATCCCCGAGCGGCTTCACTACCGCCACAACAGAAGGATCATGCCGATCATCCTGGAGGCCAAGGAGGGCTGGACCATCTGCCAGAACAGAACCACAGCACCACACATGTGTAAGGAACTATACTTTTTTTTAGCCGTTTCACTTTTCTGTGTTTTGTGGCGGGAACAGACACATACAGTGGATATAAAAAGTCTACACACCCCTGTTAAAATGCCAGGTTCTTGGGATGTAAAAGAATGAGACAAAGATAAACAATTTTAGAACTTTTTCCACCTTTAATGGGACCTATAACGTGAACAATTCAATTGAAAAACAAACTGAAATCTTTGAGGAAAAAAATAATCACCAGGTTGCATAAGTGTGAACACCCTTAACCTAATACTTTGTTGAAGCACCTTTTGATTTTATTACAGCACTCAGTCTTTTTGGGTAGGAGTCTATTAGCATGGTACATCTTGACGTGGCAATATTTGCCCACTCTTCTTTGCAAAAGCTCTCCAAATCTCTCCTGTGAATAGCCCTCTTCAGATCACCCCACAGATGTTCAATTGGATTCAGGTCTTGGCTCTGGCTGGGCCATTCCATAACGTTCATCTTCTTCTGGTGAAGCCATGCTTTTGTGGATTTGGTTGTGTGCTTTGGGTCGTTGTCATGCTGAAAGGTGAACTTCCTCTTCATCTTCAGCTTTATAACAGACGCCTGAAGGTTTTGTGCCAAAATTGCCTGGTTTGGAACTGTTCATAATTCCCTCCACCCTGTCTAAGGCCCCAGTTCCAACTGAAGAAAAACAGCCCCAAAACATGATGCTTCCCCCACCATTCTTTACTGTGGGTATGGTGTTCTTTTGTTGATGTTCAGTGATGTTTTTGCACCAAACATACCTTTTGGAATTATGGCCAAAAGGTCAACCTTGGTTTCTTTAGACCATAGCACATTTTCCCATGTGTTTTTGGGGGACTTGATGTTTGTTTTTGCAAACTTCAGCTGGGCTTGGATGTTTTTCTTTATAAGAAAAGGCTTCTGTCTTGCCACCATACCCCAATGTCCATTTATATGAAGAACACGGGAGATTGTTGTCACATGTAGCTCACAGCCAGTACTAGCCAGAAATTCCTGCAGTTCCTTTAATGTTGCTGTAGGCCTCTTGAGAGCCTCCCTGACCAGTTTTCTTCTTGTCTTTTCATCAATTTTGGAGGGACGTCCAGTTCTTGGTAATGTTTCTGTTGTGCCATATATTTTCCACTTGATGATGACTGTCTTCACTGTGTTCCATGGTTTATGTAATGCTTTGGAGATTATTTTGTACCCTTTTCCTGACTGATATCTTTCAACAATGAGATCCTTCTGATGCTTTGGAAGCACTCTGCAGACCATGGATTTGCTCTGAGATGCAACTAAGAAAGTGTCAGGAAAATCCCACTAGAACAGCTGAACTTTATTTGTGATTAATCAGAGTCACTTTAAATGATGGCATGTGTGTATTGACTTCTATTTAACATGAGTTTGAATGTGATTGGTTAATTCTGAACACAGCCACATCCCCAGTTATAAGAGGGTGTGCACACTTCTGCAACCAGGTTATTGTAAGTTATTTTTTCATTTTTCCCCCTCAAAGATTTCAGTTCTTTTTTCACATTATAGGTCACATTAAAAGGGGAAGAAGTTCTGACATGATTTATCTTTGTCACATTCTTTTACAAAACAAAAACCTGGCATTTTAACTTGGGTGTGAAGACTTTATATCCCCTGTACACCTAACTTCCTCAGGCTAACTGTGACTGCCGCAAACAAAAAAGACAACTAACTGATAGATGTTCTCCCTGCAAAAAAACATCAAAAAGACCTAAGCAAGATTTCAAGTCATCATCCTGTTACTACTAATTTATTAGACCATTGACTGTTGTGGTTGCAGTCTTTAATAATAATAACTTTTTTCTAGTGCAATTACTCAAGGTGCTTTACACACAATAAAAATAGAAATAAAAATACATACAAATAATATGTAAGTATATATCATTTGAAAAAATAAAGTAAAAAGAATAATCAAAATATAAAATCATAATGATTAAATATTTGTAAAAGCCATGTTATAAACATGTTGTAAAAATTTAGCCACGATATAAAAGAATGCACAGACATAGCATCTCTGACATTCTCTGGTAAACTGTTCCATGTTTGAAGAATATAAACCGAGCAGGGCTCTTATATCCATGAAGAGTCCAACCTAAACATGGAGAAGCTGCGTTTAGCACTGGAATAAACTACCAAAAGATCTTCGACGTGGCCCAAACGTATCAATTTTTAATCCGGGTTAAAAACACTTCTCTTTTAACGTGTCTATGACTGAGCACTTAAACTTAACCACACTGTTCAGCCTTACAGCTTTTTTAACTTCTTATGCTTTTATCCCGTTTTTATTCTTTTTATATTTTATTATTCTATTTTTGTATTATTATGTTGTTTTGATGTTTTCATTTGAGTATTTGTTTTTATGCTATTGTATTATTTTTTTTTGTTTGTAAAGCACATTGAATTGCTTCTATGTATGATCTGTGCTATATAAATAAACTGGCTTGCTTGTTTAACAGCTGATCTGAGAGGCCTAACAGTGCAGTATGGGTTGAGCATGTCACTAATGTAATCAGGTGCCAGACGCTGTACTGCCTTAAAAGTGATAAGTAGAACTTGACCATACTGCAAGGTCACCACTATGACTACATGCGTTAGTTACGGGTTGATGAACAAGCAAAAGAATGAGGCTTCGGATGTGTTAATGGGGACAAAAATGTACTTTTACTGTTTTTTAATGTTCCGTTGTACTTGGTCTAATGGTGCTGCTAGTGACAGGGACAGAAGCACACAGGCGGAAAAAGGTTGACCTACAAGTAAATGCAATGGATGGTGAGCATGTAATGTAGTGAGCGGTGAATATATCATTCACGTGTACAGATTTAAGGTTCCAGTATACGGTATGCTTTTATTTCTTCACCATGCAGTTTTGCCGTCATACTAGGATTTAGCTTGTTACTGTGTGTCTGTCGCACTGTATACATGTTATCAATGTGTTTTAGTGCTGCACATATTTACAGAAGCATATTTGATCTCTGTCCATATCTTTTCTCCCCACCTCGGTTTCACAGTGGGTAACCACGGCTATGACAACTCCTTACCCAGCATGCACCCTGTCTTTGTGGCGCGCGGACCCGCCTTCCGTAGGAACTATGTGAAGCACTCCATGGTTTCTGTTGACCTCTACCCCCTGATGTGTCACATCCTGTCTGTTCAGCCCCGCCCCAACAACGGATCTCTTGCCCGTGTCAGGGACCTCCTCTCTGAGCCATCCATACCCACCCCTCGCGCCCCCTCAGGTGGTGGCGACCAGGCGCCCTCTTATGCCACCGCTCTGGGCGTGTTTCTGGGGCTCGTGATGGTGACAGGGTTCCTTGTGGTGATCGTCAAACTGGTGACGCTCAAGCAACTGCCAGGAAAGCATCTGGGAAGCAGAGAGATGGTCCAGCCACTACTGCAGGAAGACTTACACCTCTAAAGAGAAAGAAGAGGAGGAGGAAGAGTGTGGCTCTGATTGTTATTTTATTTCACTATTATCTCATCGCTGAGTGACAGGCAGACAGTACTTATAACTATTATAATAATAATAATGAAAGGGTTTCTGCATTCACGTCCTGTTAGATGTGTCATCAGTCTGAACGGACATTTGTGATCCTAGAAAAGCTGTAATCCCTGGTACAGTTTTTATTTTTTTATTTTTTTTCTTGAAACAGCCATAACAAACGTCAACTAAGTTTAGCCACCGCTAGCTGAACCTCAATGCAAGTGAATGGAATGTGTGAGCAGGTTATATAGAGGAGAGTCCAAATCAACTGACCTCAGGCGGCAGTCTGACGTCGAGCCATTCAGCTGGTATGTAGCTGTTCTGTTAACCAGTCAGGAGCAGTGGTTTTCATATCTTACCCTACCAGGACCGGGGCTTGTTGGGTTTCTGTTCCACCTCATCATTAATTGCACCCACCTGGTGTCCAGAGTCTAAGCAATTCCCCGACTAGAGGAACTGTCTTGGAGGTTCAGATTTGAAAACCCCTGTCCCACAGGGAGTGGAATGTAAGATGAAGAGGCTGATGCTCAGTCTGGTTCATTTCCTCTGCCTGCATTCTTAATATGAGATCAGTGTGCAGTCATTCTGTGTCTTTTATTCATGATGTTTTAAATACACTGTTGTCACTAGGGGGTGTATTTCATGCCCTGTAAAGCGTTCAGCGTCACAGAACCATTGTCGGTGATGTCACAACCATAACCACTCACCGGTGAAACGTGAAGTGCAATTGCTATAGGTCAGATTCTTGAACTAGTAGGGATTTTTTTTTTAAACTGACTCTTTTGTTATTTTTATAGTTTGAGTAATGAGTTTAAATGTATAAGAGGCATCTCTGTTTTGCACTAAGAAACATAAATCATGATAGAGGGGGCGATTGGGACGAGGTGAGACGCTTGTCGTTTTTGCTCTGTTGTAAATGCTCTTCAGATACAGTCGGACGGCCAGCATGCGTTTTCTTGGGTCCGGAGATCAACGTAGCAGCTTCCTACTCGGTCATCAGCGATGTCTACTGTACTGATATATGATTAACTGTTGTAGTAGATCATTTAATTCAGATCCTTGATTGGTAAAATGTTCTTTGAGATTCTTTTAAACACATTGGTTATTTATTGAACACCAGTGCCCCAAAAAACTGACAGCTTCACTGTGACGCACTTTTTGAACAGAGTTTGAATTAATAAATTTAAAAAGAATAAAAAGGAATTTATACAAAAAAAACTGCTAAACTTCTGACTAATCATAAAGTTACATATATATGAATCTTAAAAATCAAACTTGTTTTTGTGAGTTTTTAATTTTTTAGACAAGTGACAGATCAAATATCTGTTTTGATTAAATGAATGTCTAATATTTATAAAGGAAAAATAATTTATCAGTTTTTGTAATAAGTTGTTCTTTTAGTATTGCATTTAAGAGGTGTTGTAATGTGGTACATTTGTTAACGTATATTAAAGATAGTTGAGATAATAGGTGTGTCGAAACGTTATCAGAAATGGCTCAAATGGAATGTTCTTCTCAAATAAAAGCGCAATGAGTGAAATACTTTTTGTTGGAAGTTTGGATTTGTGCAGTCCGATCTGCAGACTCCGCCTGTAGCCGCGTTGACGCAGTGATCCGTGGACAGATTTCCTGGTGCCTCACCTCTCAGTTTAGTTAATGCTTCATCGAGGTGTTATCACCGTTAATCTACCGCAGAGTTCAAGCCTTAATTGAGGTGTTTTGACTAGTTCATCTGCCGCAGTGGCTCTCAACTCTCCCCAGGGACGTCATTTGTTCAACAAGTTAGTTGTAGCCCTGAACTAATAATCCGATTCACCTAATCAAGGGAGTGATTATAAGTTAACACTGTATAATAGCGCAGGCACAATTTAAAAGCCTTTAACGCTTACCAGCAGCCGGGGGGTGGCATGAATCGCTTGGGACCGGACTGAAGGATCAAAGTTCGGGGGGTAGGGGGGGGGGGAGGGCAGGTACGCCAAAAAAGAGAGTGTGTCTGTGTGGTGCATGAGCGGTGGGGGGTGAGAGAGAGGACAAGCCGACTGCACCTACTGGCAAGCCACCAGTCAGTCTTTGCAAGTTGGTTGCAGCACCTTGTAACGGACATCTCGACCGCAACCCCGCGACGCGGGCATCATGGATAATGTGTACGAAACTATTGCTGAGGGGAACGTGTACGAGCAAACTGAAAGACCGAATGAAGCCGGGAACCTATTATTTAAACAAGAAGCCGCGAGTGAGGTGAAAGATCCGCTGTACAGCGAGTTACAGGTGCACTCGTCCCTGGGGGAAGAGCATTCCTCGCTGGACTACATGGACACCCGGGTCGTGCCTGTCCTAGGAGAGAAAGAGGAAAGGGAGAAAATTAATGGAGCTTCTTCGTCTTCATCCAGCGACAGCGAGGATGAGGATGAGAAAGGGAAAGGTGAACAGATGTGTGCGGTCGAGGTTGGGGCTGTAGCGTCCGGGGCTGAGAAGGCAGTGCACCAGGTGCGTGATGACAAAGAAGGCTCGAGACGGTCATCATCCTCGTCCTCTTCCTCCAAGCATGATATCGGGCTCGCGGACGGGCTTATAGATGCTTTCAGCCATAATGAAAATAGTATAAGCGACAAAGAAGACGAGGAGCCGGTGGACTACAGTCTGAAGAATTTTGAAAGTTTGGAGGCCGTTACGCTACAACAGGATAGTCCCGCTCCTGTCGATGCCAGCCAACCCACTATATCTTTGTTCGTCAAGGTAAGACAAATAATCAGTTTCCGTAAATTGTCTCATAGTAGCCAAATATATAAAATGACAGTATAGACGACTGCAGAATATTAATATATCATTTGCTATAGGCTCCTAGAAATTCTCCAACCATCTCAGGCGGTAGGAATAGGATTAAACGGCTGTTCAAGAACTGACATGTTTTCAAAAATTTGCAAAGCTGTTATCAAAATGAAATATCCCCTCAACCTCTGCTAAAAACTGCCATTTGCGTCCAGATTTCCAGGAACAATTCTTTAACGGCTTTAACTATGATATAGGTCGACTAGCAACTTAACAGGATATTTTCTTTTGTTACTAGCCCATTAGTTGTCAGTACTGACTGCTCTTGTTTTTAATGTTACTTTATGCTTTGGCCACAAACGCTGGAAAGTCAATTAAATTTTTTGAGTTAACACAATATAAACCTTTGAAAAGGTACTTTGTCACTAGTCAGTCACTTTAAGATTCTGCCTCACAAGCACCGTTTATTTTCAGTTGCCCTTGGTCTTATAACAGGTTATAAAACCATAAACCTGTGTTAGTGCAATGCTAAGTCCGACTTCATCATATACTGTGGGAGTTCTTTCAGTCATTTAGGTTATTCGATGAGGTAGCCATTTCACTGACGTAGTCTGAAGGTCGCTAAGGTGTGGCTGCATGACAGTGGTCATTTATTGGCCCTGAAAACAGCTATGCCTAGACCCTCACTGCAGCCTGTAGGAAGCAAGGCCTAGGGCTTCTGAATAGTCCAGAGGTAGGGCTAGAAATCAATGGCTGTACAGACGTACAGGTTCCATCCAGAGAGGGAGTACAACATCTGTACTGAGTCTGTTGTAGGGGGTCTGAAGTGCCTGCGTACCTATTGAAGTTCGGACTCACTCTTTGCAGCATTCTTATTGGAGCTGCCAACCCTTATGTTTTACACAATAGCAAGCTATATCTGACTGGTCCGAAAAATTTCTTACCTTGCCTTTTCAGCCTTATTTGTTTGGTTATTAGTACATCTGCATTTTATAGCTGTAATTTAGTAATTGTATGTTGCGATTGTAAAACGGTAATGCGTGGGGCCTCTTTCCGTGCAGTTCCGGCAGTGTCCGGGTGTCCTGTGAAAGGGCAAAGAATAGTGTCTCGGTGGCGCCTGGTTGGTGGTGGGGATGTGGGATTGGGTCACCTTGCCACACTGTGCTGTTGTTACTTCTTGTGGTGTATTGGTGCTTGCCAGATCAGTCCTGGTCTTTAGCTGGAGAAGCACTGTGATCCGAGTGTGTTTTCTTGCGTACATCATGGTTGATTTGATGTGTTGTGCCTTGGAGAATGACAGGTGTTGTGTTGGCAGGACATTATAACAGCCCAGAGTCAAGGTGTTGGGTTGGCAGGACATTATAACAGCCCAGAGTCAAGGTGTTGGGTTGGCAGGACATTATAACAGCCCAGAGTCAAGGTGTTGGGTTGGCAGGACATTATAACAGCCCAGAGTCAAGGTGTTGGGTTGGCAGGACATTATAACAGCCCAGAGTCAAGGTGTTGGGTTGGCAGGACATTATAACAGCCCAGAGTCAAGGTGTTGGGTTGGCAGGACATTGTAACCTCCTCAACAACACCCTATTCCCCTGATTTCTGTTGTGTTTGAAACAGCCTGTGGTGGGTATACACTGTGCTCTTTGACTTTGAAGCGAACCCAGAGAGATACGACTGGGTAATTATTAACTATAGTTCACTGCCTAGCATAAAAACCAGAGCACTATCGCTATGAAAAACACACACACTCCACCATGCACGCACAGGGTCCTATCAAACACACTCCACCGTGCATGCACAGGGTCCTATCAAACACACTACACCGTGCACGCACAGGGTACTATCAAACGCACTCCACCATGCATGCACACACAGACCTATCTCACACACAGCCAGCAATAATCTGTCAGCATTGTATGTACATGCAGGGTGACTCTGATTAAGTTACACAGATAGGTATATAAGAGGTCTGGTTTGAGTCTGAGAATGTCCATCTGAACATTGGCTTCCTATCTGTCCTAGACCACATGACCTGGTAATGTTGTTGTCCTACCTAGGTTCTGTCCTAGACCACATGACCTAGTAATGTTGTTGTCCTACCTAGGTTCTGTCCTAGACCACATGACCTGGTTATGTTGTTGTCCTAACCTAGGTTCTGTTCTAGACCACATGACCTGGTAATGTTGTCCTACCTAGGTCCTGTCCTACACCACATGACCTGGTAATGTTGTTGTCCTACCTAGGTCCTGTCCTAGACCACATGACCTGGTAATGTTGTTGTCCTACCTAGGTCCTGTCCTAGACCACATTGTTGAAACTACCATGCTGGGCCGAACCACTGATGTGGTATCATTCTGCCAGGAGTTTGAAAGGCCTCATCTTCCTATGGATGGGCTGTCAGAATTACATTGCATTTTACAATTCCCAAAAGCTTGGAAAACAAACCTTGTCAGTATAAAGTGAGTATTTAGAGGAGGAAATAAGGGTTGTTTCACAAGACCAAATACAACATTGAGATCAACCGGGATGTTTCTCAATTTCATCTACAATTACATATGATTAACAGGGATGATCACTAGTCCAACTACAACAATATGAAAACACTGTACCATTCTACCAATCATTTACCTTTATTAACATACAGTCATTAACAGAGAGATGAGCTGTGTGTATTTGTGTTTGTGTGTGTCTGTGTACTGTCTGTACGTATGTGTGTCTTTGTTATACTATTGTAAGCTGTTCTGTGCTGAGGCCTTTAAACCCTGGGGAGTTAATAAAATAGAATACGTATTCACTAGAGTGGCTGACTGTTGGTCTGGCTGACTGGCTTAGAGGATGTTGGTCTGGCTGGCTGGCTTAGTGGATGTTGGTCTGGCTGGCTTAGTGGATGTTGGTCTGGCTGGTTTAGTGGATGTTGGTCTGGCTGGCTTAGAGGATGTTGGTCTGGCTGGCTGGCTGGCTTAGAGGATGTTGGTCTGGCTGACTGGCTTAGAAGATCTTGGTCTGGCTGACTGGCTTAGTGGATTTTGGTTTGCCTGGCTGGCTTAGTGGATGTTGTTCTGGCAGGTTGGCTTAGTGGATGTTGGTCTGACTGGCTTAGTGGATGTTGGTCTGACTGGCTTAGAGGATGTTGGTCTGGCTGGCTGGCTTAGTGGATGTTGGTCTGGCTGACTGGCTTAGTGGATGTTGGTCTGCCTGGCTGGCTTAGTGGATGTTGGTCTGCCTGGCTGGCTTAGTGGATGTTGGTCTGCCTGACTGGCTTAGTGGATGTTGGTCTGACTGGCTTAGTGGATGTTGGTCTGGCTGACTGGCTTAGTGGATGTTGGTCTGGCTGACTGGCTTAGTGGATGTTGTTCTGGCTGGCTGGCTTAGAAGATCTTGCTCTGCCTGGCATGCTTAGTGGATGTTGGTCTGGCTGGCTGGCTTAGTGGATGTTGGTCTGGCTGACTGGCTTAGAAGATGTTGGTCTGGCTGACTGGCTTAGTGGATGTTGGTCTGTACTATATCCTCCTATATATCCTGTACTATATCCTCCTATATATCCTGTACTATATCCTCCTATATATCCTGTACTATATCCTGCTATATATCCTGTACTATAACCTCCTATATATCCTGTACTATATCCTCCTATATATCCTGTACTATATCCTCCTATATATCCTGTACTATAACCTCCTATTTATCCTGTACTATATCCTCCTATATATCCTGTACTATATCCTCCTATATATCCTGTACTATAACCTCTTATTTATCCTGTACTATATCCTCCTATATATCCTGTACTATATCCTGTATGTGGCTAGCAAATACTCACTTTTAGGGTCAAAGCCTATGACGAAACCAGACCTTCAACCCAACCAGGAGGACTTCGGACAGGGACAGCCACAAATGATTCTGTCAGTGCTGAGGTGGGGTCCGATGGCCCACATCCTCCTCAGTTTAAACACGACACCAGGAAAGGACTAGAGAGCATTCCTTGGATTTGAAATGATACCTGAGAATAATTTTCAGACTGACCCTTGTTCTCCATCACAATAATATGTGATGCAGCGGAGAAGAGAGGGCTGATAGACAGGGGGGTCTAGAGGTGACCCTGGACAGGGCCAACCAGGCAGGAAATTACTCCACCCCCTTTGCCAAGCATCAGACCAACCAACCGCTACCACCCTGAATGAAGGTGGAGTATAGCCCACAGAGATGTCTTCCATTGCACAAGGACAGCAAAGGGGCACAACGTGTAAGCCAGTGACTCCACCCCCGAATGGCACTGGAGAGAGGACATCCCTGTGGAGGTGAGAGCCTGTCTGGCAGAGACAGCAAGGGTTATTTTAGGTGTACATATTTCAGTCAGCCACTAGGGGGGACTGTCCTCTGTCCAGAGAGAATCCTTCAGCGCAGGAAGAGAGGGAGAAAGAGCGAAGGAAGGAAGTTAGTAAGATAATAGCAGTAGTAATGAAATACTTGAGGGAGTAGTGAAGTAGTAACTGATAGTAATGAGTCAGTCTGAGCAATACCACAAGACCCTGGGTAAAACTGTAGAACAAAGTTACACAAATACAGAACATGATTCCAGAAGTACTGAAATACAGAGCATGATTCCAGAAGTACTGAAATACAGAGGATGATTCCAGAAATACTGAAATACAGAGCATGATTCCAGATGTACTGGAATACAGAGCATGATTCCAGAAATACTGAAATACAGAGCATGATTCCAGAAATACTGAAATACAGAGCATGATTCTAGAAATATTGAAATAAAGAGCACGATTCCAGAAGTACTGAAATACAGAGCATGATTCCAGAAGTACTGAAATACAGAGCATGATTCCAGATGTACTGAAATACAGAGCATGATTCCAGAAGTCTTGAAATTCATAGCATGATCTATCACCTTAAAGCAATTGATCCCAGATCTGTTACAGTCAGAACTGTTGATGTTGACATACTTTAGGATGACACCCCATGACCTAAGTGCTCTCCACAGGGGTGTGTTTTAAAAAGTTAGGAGGGAACCGGGTTCTCCTTGCACCTCAACCCTTGTTGAAAGACTCTGTGTTTTCCTGTGTCATCATTTTCAGAACCCTCAAGGCCAAAACCAAAGCCTAGCATTAATTATGCAACAGGATTCCTTTCTGCCGGTAAGATCAGGCAGAAGCTGTGTTTGTTAGCCTACCGGGGAGAACAATCAGGACATTAAATATACATGCCGTCCATCTCTCTCCCTCTCTTTATATCTGAATTTAGATTTAGAGGATTCTAGACACATTAACAGGCAATTCATCTTGTTTCCATATTCAAACCATATTGAGGTTTGTCATTTCCGTACTCCCTCCCTTGGGCATGAGAATGCCCTGGAAATCTGCTTCAACCAGATGGACCACAGCTTTAAGGGAGGTTCTGTCTCTGACCTGATTGGAATCAGGAAGTAGACACAAGACCTATCTTAAGTGATGCTACAGAGAGAGAGAGAGAGAGAGAGAGAGAGAGGGGACGGAGGGCGGGATGAAGGAAGATTGACAGACAGATGCAAAGGAGGGAAATAGAGTTGGTGAATGAGGTGAGGGAGGGAGAAAGAGAGGAAGAAGACATAGAGAGGAAGGGAGGAAGAGTGAGAGGGAGGGGAGAGATATATAAGGGAGAGATTTACAGTAGACTAAATGAGGTGAGGGAGGGGTAGAAAACCCCACCCCTTGCGGTAGTCAAGCACCTGTTGCTCCCCTCTCACTCTGCCAGTCAGAGTTAGCTGCCCTGTCCTGTCAGCAGCCACCGTTGTCAGGGGCAAATCAGAACCAGACCACAACCGTTCCTTAGTGCCACTTCTCTCATTTCAACTGGATCCATCTGGATCCAACTGGATCTCAGGTCACCAGAGCCCGGTGGACAGGAGGAATCAAAAGCAAGAACAGAAGGACGTGTGGAAGGGATGGAATTTAACTGACAGAATTCATCCTGACCCACCAGACAACAAAGCCTCCTGAGTGAAGGAAATAAGGATGTAGGAAATAAAAGCAAGGAGTGCAAACCAACAGACGGATATACCTTCAGCAGGAAACAGCAGACCAGTCAGACCAGCAGAACAGACAGACCAGCAGAACAGACAGAAAGTTAGACAGATAAACAGACGGAGAGACAGACAGGATGTAGACTGTACTGTGGATGGCACTTAATTCTGAAGACGTTCAAAGACGGTAAACTACAAGGGACTGTAAACTACAAGGGACTGTAAACTACAAGGGACTGTAAACTCCCTTACAGTAAAGCAGACAGATAAACCACCTGTCAGACAGAGAAGTAAAATCTTGCGAGAGAGACCGACAGTCAGTCATGACATCACCAAATGCAGAAGACAGAGACCCTGAGATAGAACTGTTTGTCAAGGTAAGGTGTTCATGACAGGTGCGACCATGTTTTACAAAAGTTTAAAGAAGCAATATACTACACACTTTAAATACAAGGGTTTTCTGTCGTTTGTTGCCGTGACGGTGTGTGTATCCGTGTTGCGTAGTGGAAAGTTTGTAAGCTGTCGTGTGTGTGTATGTGTAGTGTATGTGTAGTGTTTGAGTAGGATGGTAGTGGAAAGTATGTAAGAGGATAGTTGTTCTAGAGTTTCAGCAGCGGCACATTCTGCCGAGGTCGGTCTGAGAGTATTCAGACACAGATACCATAGCTGTTGATAGCATAGTAACAGTCTACTGACTCTCAACTGGTGGGTAGATTGGAAATGAGGTCCCGATCTCAATGTGGATGGAACCGTAACGCAGCCTGCAGTCTAGGCACTGTACTTGTGGATGGAACAGTATGTGGCTGTCTGTAGTCACCTTAAGATTGACGCATGAATTGTAGTTTGCTCTGGATAGACCGTGTTTGCACCTTGGCAGAATGCGTGTGCGTCTGTTTGAGATTGTGTAACCGGGTGTTGAACGTAACCCTGTGTTGAACGTAACCCTGTGTTGAACGTAACCGGGTGTTGAACGTAACCCTGTGTTGAACGTAACCCTGTGTTGAACGTAACCCTGTGTTGAACGTAACCCTGTGTTGAACGTAACCCTGTGTTGAACGTAACTGGGTGTTGAATGCAACCGTGTGTTAAACACAGGAGGAACCAATTTACTAAGTTCCGGACTGCTCCATCCTGACCCCAGTTGGGTCTGTGATTGTAAGCCCAGTGGCCCGTGGGCGGCTATAGAAAAGGCACACCAGAACCAAACTCCTGCGTCTCTCTCCAGGACGTACAAGGTCACCAACTGGCTACACATTATCAAGCCTTAGCAGCCCACCACCTAAACCAGGTCACACAGGTGGAGGCGGTACTGGTCACACGGGTGGAGGCGGTACTGGTCACATGGGTGGAGGCAGTGTTTCCTTGATGGTGTGTAACACTGTCTGGTCACACGGGTGGAGGCGGTACTGGTCACTCGGGGGGAGGCAGTGTTTCCTTGATGGTGTGTAACACTGTCTGGTCACACGTGTGGAGGCGGTACTGGTCACTCGGGTGGAGGCAGTGTTTCCTTGATGGTATGTAACACTGTCTGGTCACACAGGTGGAGGCGGTACTGGTCACTCGGGTGGAGGCAGTGTTTCCTTGATGGTGTGTAACACTGTCTGGTCATATGGGTGGAGGAGGTACTGGTCACACGGGTGGAGGCGGTACTGGTTACATGGGTGGAGGCGGTATTTCATTGATGGTGTGTAACACTGTCTGGTCACACAGGTCCTCTGGTCAGGCTGTTAGTGTTTAGTTCTCTGATCAGGCTGTTAGTGTTTAGTCCTCTGATCAGGCTGTTAGTGTTTAGTCCTCTGGTCAGGCTGTTAGTGTTTAGTTCTCTGATCAGGCTGTTAGTGTTTAGTCCTCTGGTCAGGCTGTTAGTGTTTAGTCCTCTGCTCAGGCTGTTAGTGTTTAGTCCTCTGGTCAGGCTGTTAGTGTTTAGTTCTCTGATCAGGCTGTTAGTGTTTAGTCCTCTGGTCAGGCTGTTAGTGTTTAGTCCTCTGCTCAGGCTGTTATTGTTTAGTTCTCTGATCAGGCTGTTAATGTTTAGTCCTCTGGTCTGGCTGCTGGTGTTTATTCCTCTGGTCTGGCTGTTGGTGTTTAGTCCTCTAATCAGATTGCTAGTGTTTAGTCCTCTGGTCAGGCTGTTAGTGTTTAGTTCTCTGATCAGGCTGTTAGTGTTTAGTTCTCTGATCGGGGGGTTAATGTTTAGTCCTCTGGTCAGGCGGCTAGTGTTTAGTCCTCTGGTCGGGCTGCTAGTGTTTAGCACTAGTATTTGCCTGGCACAGTAAGCTACAATAAAGGTCAGACCACTGCCCTGCTGTCCATGTGCCCTCATAGCTTTTGATGTATTGTCTTCAGTGTTCTAGATCTTGATTGGCTATTATAATCAGAAGGGTATTGTGTTACAGAACTCGACCATAACAATACACTGGTAGAAGCTTCATTACAAACACACACACAGAAACACAGAGAGAGAGAGCTTCACAACAGCAGTCCCGTTCAGTCAGCTACTTTCATCATACAGACTGTGTTCTGGTGATTACTGGACAGGAGTCAATGAGGTTCAAACGAAGGTCTCCGGACACCCCCCCACCCCCCGCTGTCCACTGGTTCGCAGAAACGCTGGAGAAATAGACAACTGCTTACTTTTCTGTGAGTTAAAAATTGGTTAGGCTGCTAGTGTTTAGTCCTCTGGTCAGGCTGATAGTGTTTAGTTCTATGGTCAGGCTGATGTGTTTAGTCCTCTAGTCGAGCTGATAGTGTTTAGTCCTCTGGTCAGGCTCATAGTGTTTAGTCCTCTGGTCAGGCTGCTAGTGTTTAGTCCTCTGGTCAGGCTGATAGAGTTTAGTCCTCTAGTCAGGCTGCTAGTGATTAGTCCTCTGGTCAGGCTGACAGTGATTAGTCCTCTGGTCAGGCTGCTAGTGTTTAGTCCTCTGGTCAGGCTGATATTGTTTAGCCCTCTTGTCTGGCTGATAGTGTTTTGTCTTTTGGTCTGGCTGCTAGTGTTTTAGAAATTTTAAAGCTAGCCTTCAGTAAAAGCTAGACTAAACTGCACACTGTCCTCTACTAGCTAGCTAGCCTGATCCCCACACCATACTCTACTAACTGTCTAGTGGAGGCTGGTGAAGCAAAAAACTGAATCAGTATTCATAATTCAGTCCATTTGCTGTCTCAGGTAACATGGTTAGTGTACTGTTGCCTACAGCATGCACACACACGGAGAGATTTACCTTTGTAAGGGATCTCAAAGAGACCTTTAGGATGAGATCTATTTTTTGAATCATCCCTACCTTTTGCATTAACAATTATAGGAACAGAACAAAGGATTGGTTAGTACTTGATATGCCAAAAAAGTAAAACTTGATGAAAATGTGTCTGCTTGTGATGTAGGATCTTGTGTTTTTTCTGCTTTTGGAAACTTTGTGTTTTGGAGTGCTGCTACATTTTGTATTTGATTTCAGTAATTTTATTTTATGAATACATAGAATATTTCATATTTTTGACATTTGGTCTTTTATCATATGCATATGATAAAAGACAAAAAACATATTTTGGTTTTCATCATGTACATCGTGTTCAATGTTATTCTAATATAATGAATTCCCTATATAAGAATATAAGACTTTAGCATAAGATCTCATAAAGGTACATCCATTTCCTTGTCTGTCTTCCATCGTTATCCTGTTTTTGTTTTCCCAGGCGGGGAGTGATGGAGAAAGCATCGGGAACTGTCCGTTCTCCCAGCGCCTTTTCATGATCCTCTGGCTGAAGGGCGTGGTCTTCAACGTTACCACCGTCGATCTCAAGAGGTATGCCTGGGGTTAGGGGTCAAGAGTTGGGGTCAAACATCATGACATTTGCATTGTCTCATTGCTGCCTCCAACCCCAGTGGCTGGGAACTGGCATCACCCTCACCATGGCAACACTCTCATCATGGTAACACTTTCGCCATGGCAACACTTTCACCATGGCAACACTCCCAGGTGTCAGTCCAACTGAGGAGGGAAGGAAATTGGGACAGATAATGTTATAGAGTCATAGTGGGCAGGAAAGAAATTGTATGACATAAAGCTAACTCTGGCAGACACTACGACTAAGATTTAGACAGAGAACAGGAAGTCACAGTGAGATCTTTTGGCAGACCTACTCTTACCTTAACAGTATGCTGACATTAGATAATATCAATCAAATGTATTTATAAAGCCGTTTTTACATCAGCAGTTGTCACAAAGTGCTTTTACAAAACACCCAGCCTGAAACCCCAAGGAGCAAACAACAGTAGTGCTGAATTTCATAACTGACTGGAAATGAGAAAAGAATATTGTCTATCTGACTAACTAATAGGAAGTAACCCTGACCAATAGGAAGTAACACTTTCTTAACTGTCCAATAGGAAGCCAGCAGACCTCCATAACTTGGCCCCAGGGACTCATCCTCCCTTCCTGACATTCAATGGAGAGGTTAAGACCGACATCAACAAGATAGAGGAGTTCCTCGAGGATGTTTTGGCTCCCCCCAAGTATGTCCATCTCACCTCTGGAACGAGACAAATACTGAGAACACCCATGTTCATTCACTCAGTCCTCATTCATCCACCCCTGATTATACATCTGTTGGGGAAACTGTAACCCAGATTTCTCTCTGCCTGTGTGTGTGTGTGCATGTGTGCATGTGTGCGTGTGTGCTTGTGTGCGTGTGTGTGTGTGTGCTTGTGTGCATGTGTGCGTGTGTGTGTGTGCTTGTGTGCGTGTGTGTGTGTGCTTGTGTGCGTGTGTGTGTACTTGTGTGCATGCGTGTGTGTGTGTGTGTGTGTGTGCTTGTGTGCGTGTGTGTGTGCTTGTGGGTGTGTGTGCTTGTGTGCGTGTGTGTGTACTTGTGTGCATGCGTGTGTGTGTGTGTGCTTGGGGGCGTGTGTGTGTGCTTGGGGGCGTGTGTGTGTGCTTGTGGGTGTGTGTGCTTGTGTGCGTGTGTGTGTACTTGTGTGCATGCGTGTGTGTGTGTGTGCTTGGGGGCGTGTGTGTGTGCTTGTGGGTGTGTGTGCTTATCCTCCCAGGTACCCCAAACTATCCGCCAAGCAGAGAGAGTCAAACACAGCAGGAAATGACATCTTTGCCAAATTTTCAGCTTACATCAAGAACACCAAGCCTGATGCCAACAGAGGTATGACATGTAGCCTGACTCCTTCCTGGGCTAAACCTTAACCCTGACCTCTAACCTAAGCCCTAACACCTCAGTTTAATGCTTAGCTTTACTCCTAACCATGTCAAAGTCATGTCTCACTGTAAGCTTCCACTAGATGGAAGCAGAGTCCACACCTATATTCAAGCCTACTTTATTGATAGAATTAATCTGTTCTGCCACCTACTAGATGTTGTGAAGCTGTTCTGCCACCAGCTAGATGTTATGAATCTGTTCTGCCACCAGCTAGATGTTATGAATCTGTTCTGCCATCAGCTAGATGTTATGAATCTGTTCTGCCACCTGCTAGATGTTATGAAGCTGTTCTGCCTCCAGCTAGATGTTATGAATCTGTTCTGCCATCAGCTAGATGTTATGAATCTGTTCTGCCATCAGCTAGATGTTATGAATCTGTTCTGCCACCTGCTAGATGTTATGAATCTGTTCTGCCATCAGCTAGATGTTATGAATCTGTTCTGCCATCAGCTAGATGTTATGAATCTGTTCTGCCATCAGCTAGATGTTATGAATCTGTTCTGCCACCTGCTAGATGTTATGAAGCTGTTCTGCCTCCAGCTAGATGTTATGAAGCTGTTCTACATTTGAAATTACAAGCTGACAACTAACCCCCCCCCCCTCCCTGTAGCTCTGGAAAAGAGCCTGATCAAAGCTCTGAAGAAGTTAGATGACTACCTGGTGAGTCCTCTGCCAGAGGAGGTCGATGCTAACACTATGGAGGAGGAAAGAGAGTCCACCAGACGCTTCCTGGATGGAGACAACCTCACACTGGCTGACTGCAACCTCCTCCCCAAACTACACATAGTTAAGGTACACGCAGACACACACACACAAACATGTGCAGAAATGCGCACACAAACACACACGCACACACACACACATACAGACATGCGCACCCACACACACGCAGACACACACACCCGCACGCACACACACACACACACGCGCAGACACGCACGCACACACACACGCAGACACACACACACACATGTGCAGACATGCGCACACAAACACACACAAACACAGACATATACAGACATGTGCACACACACACACAGGCACACACACACACTCAAACACACATTCACACACTCAAACACACATTCACACACACACACACACACACACACACACACACACAGGGCACACAGACACAGACAGGCACACAGACGTACACACACACACACACACACACACAGTTGTAATACCCAAAAGTAAGTTGTTCTCCTTGTGTGTCGTCAGGTGGTTGCTAAAAAATATCGTAACTTTGAGATTCCATCTGAGCTGAGCGGGGTGTGGCGCTACCTGAAGAATGCCTACACGCGGGACGAGTTCACCAACACTTGCGCCGCCGACAACGAGATCGAGATTGCATATCTCGACGTGGCCAAGAGGCTGGCCAAGTAACGCCTGACCTCAGAACTTTGACCTCCTACCCTGTTTCTTTGTTCATCTCCAGTCCTACAAGACCTCCCCGTGGTCTCCTGTCTGGCGGTACGATGGCTGTGTGGACTGATCTGGCCAGGGGCTGCATTCGAAGGACGCCAAATGCCCTGAGACAACCCCATTAGCTTCCACAGCTGACATTTTTACTGTACCGAATGGACACACCCGACTCAGCTACTCATGAATACCCTGAATGATTTGAATGAGTTGAGGTTGTCAGGGACGACGGTACTGGAGAACTGGAGATGAGAATTGCTGGTCTATTCTAACACACATCATCTGTTAGGGATGACCCTTTCACAGGGTGGGCAGAGTGGCCAGTGGCTTGTATTCATTCATAATGCCTCCTGACATCACAGACTGGCTGCTGATCATACTGCTATATTGATTGATTAATGTATTGATTGATATGTTGTTGATAACACACTGTTGAATGAGTTTAGAGATTACAATTCGAAGGCTGAACTTTAATGGATTCTGTGTAGTTTTGCTGTATTCTCCCTATTGGCAGTAGACATTTTACCAATCAGTGGAAGGATCTTATAAATTAATGGAAGTATCTTACCAATCAAACAGCTATGCTATTAGTGAGTTGATTTGCAAAAGTATGACCTGTAGAAATACATTTTCATAATATATTTTTAACAATGTTTTTGACTCTGGAGCTAACAGAGCAAACAAGTAGAAAAGCTTGTATGTATGAGCATATTTCTCTAGGATATCACCCTATCCCCAATATAGTCCACTACTTTCTCTAGGATGTCACCCTATCCCCAATATAGTCCACTACTTTCTCTAGGATATCACCCTATCCCCAATATAGTCCACTACTTTCTCTAGGATATCACCCTATCCCCAGTATAGTCCAACCTGTGACTTTGTTGTTGCTATGTTGTGACTTTGGTTGTTCATCAGAGCCAGTTTTAAAATAGAAATGTTCTTTAACGATGTGCCTTAAATTTGGAAATTTGGAAGTTCTGAGCCAAGTAGGAACAGAATAATTGACGTCATCATGATATGAAATCAAAAGCCTAAACCTCAGCCTCCAGCAGGTGTTGAGTACATTTAACCTTGTTAAACCTTGAGCTGTTGATTAGCCTGAATGCCTTTCTGATTGTGCTACCAGGCCAACACCTCCTCACTTATTTGGCTTGGCAGCAATGACAGGCAAGGACACCAGCAGCACCGGGACAGGGGGTGTCCGTTGGTTTGGTCTAGAGCTTAAAGAAATGATTTCACATTCAGAGAGCATTAATGTAGATTGTGTTCCTGTCTGTTCAGGTATTACACCAGACATGCAGATCTGGGATCAGTTTATCCTTTTAGATCATAACGAGTACGATTATACTGGCAGATCCTAGATCGGCCGAGGTCCACGGAGATCCTTTCTGAATAAGAGATGGGACATGATCCTAAGAAACTCTGCGTCCTAAAATGTTATCGTCCAATCAGGGTAAAATTGTCATTTGACTCTGTCTTCCTGTCTGTAGCCCGTGCCCTTCCTGTTCTGAAATGTAGGCTGCGTCCCAAATTGTGCCCTGTGCCCTGCGTAGTGCACTGGCTCTGGTTGGAAGTGGTGCGCCGTGCGTAGTGGGCTGGCTGTGGTTTAGGACACAGGCGTAGGGCTCCAGTGTGGTTTGGAACGCTGTGTGTTCTGGAATGAATGCTCGGAGCGCTTGGAATAAAATAATATTTTCACAGACACCCTCGGCCTTCTCGCCTCTGTCTTCTGAAACGCTAACCGCGACTAACGCTCTGCAGCTCGTCCATCACCCCGTTAACACACCCAGGACCCGTCATGCATAGCACCCTATTCCCTGGATAGTACACTACTTTAGACCACAGACAAAGCACCTTATTCCATATATAGTACTCTACTTTAGGACAGAGCCCTAACAACCTATTCCCTATATAGTACACTACTTTAGACCAGAGACAAAGCACCTTATTCCCTATATAGTACTCTACTTTAGACCAGAGCCCTAACACCCTATTCCCTTTATAGTACGTTACTTTAGACCAGAGCCCTAGCAACCTATTCCCTTTATAGTACGTTACTTCAGACCAGAGCCCTACCACTCTATTCCCTATATAGTACGTTACTTTAGACCAGAGCCCTAGCAACCTATTCCCTTTATAGTACACTACTTTAGCCTGTGCGGTACTACACTGCATATTGAGAACAGGGTGCCCACTGGGGTTCCCCTCAGTCATATGATGAAGTGTTGGGTCCTGTCTTTATTGTGTGTGTCTGGGAAAGGGTTAACGTTGCCTGGCAGGCACTGACGATCACTGGTGGAGCAGATCTTCTGTTCCAGAGAGGGAGGGGGGGGTCAGCGGGTGCTGACAACTTTAAATAGAGGCTTCCATTCCAGGCTTCGAAGACCATCCCTCTTCATCCCCCCCTCCTCCTCCTCACCTCCGCTGTCCCTTCTCTCTCATTAGGCTGGAAGGCTTGAGGGCGGCCGTCCGTCCATCTGATCCATTTCCATCTCTCCTAGGACTGTCCAGATCTGTGCCTGTGGGTGTTACGGTGTTGGGTAAAAGCCTTTGCTCGTGGATGGAGGGGCGGAGGAGGAGAGGTGTTGGCGCCTGGACGAGGAAGTGCTTTTAAACAAAGGTCTATTGTTGGCGTGATGAGGAGGTGGGCGGGGTCAGACCATAGTATAGACTGGCGCAACTCATTAAACTTACACATTTATTGTTTTAGAAATGTATTCTAAATTTCTGCTTGGCCCCGAAAATTCATTCCACAGATCACTTTGTGCCAGCAGTCTCTCTGAAATATTAGGGGATTCGGGTTTGGCATCATGGCCGGAATCAGTCATGGTAAAGACTAATGTGGATTCCAGCTTCAACTAACAGATCACTGATTGTGAACGGAATTAAATGACTGACCCATGCACTCTTGAAACAAACGGCATCTCCGATATGTTTCTGATGTTTCAAGCTCTGATGTCGTAGAGACGGAGTGGTGGCAGGACAGCCTGGTGTTCAAGAGGGATGGGCCAAGAAACGAATGGTCGCTTGTTCTAATCCCCTAGCGGACAAGGTGGAAAATCCTTGTGTCCTGTCTCTGAGCAAGACAGTTAACCCTTAACTTTTTTCCTGTGAATATAAGAATGTGTTCTCCCCATATTTACCTGGAAAAACAACAGTAAATACAATGACAAGCAGTAATGTCTTCCCTTCAGAGCTTTAGCTTCATGAAATAAAGTTGATTGATTGTCATTTTATGTATGTGTCATGTTTCTGGCCTCATCTGGTCCGGTTTGTTCTTCAATGGGTGATGTCCGTCACCAGGAGACTGCATCCTGAAGTACCCATCCTGAACAGCAGGTGGCACCAGTGCAACACTGTGATTCACTGTCATTCAAATCAAAGAATAAAACAATCGAGGACAATAAAACAAAAAAAAAACATACAGATGTCAACAAAGAATACGGAAACACAATATCATATATATATATATATATATATATATATATATATATATATATTGTTATCTCAAACAAAAATGTACGTTGAACCTGAATTTCACATCTCATAGCATCTTTTTCACATCTCATAGTGTTTCATCACTTTCTCAATATAATGCCCGTAACTTACATTCTTGAGGCCAAATTCGTGGGCACAGATGACCAAAAATGTTGCGAACGTCATTGTGATTTATTTTTTTAGTCCTAGACCAGGATCGATCTGTATCCACAAAATGAGCCCCATCCAGTACCATGTTTACAGACTCTTGGATTTTTTTTAATCTACCTTGGATAAATAAAAAAACAAACATAACAAATTTACTACTTACACACCTTTTATTCACTTTGTTCTCAATGTTATAAAACAAGCAGAGATTTCCATCAAACACATTCACTGAGAAATACCAACCTATGGTTTACTTTGTATAATGTCATCTATGAGGATGTAATCATGCTTTTTCTGTTATCCTGAACCACAAAAACCAACCCTGCAGATAGTTTATCCTCCAGACAAAAGAGCTTGAGTTTCTTATGTTACTCTCTGTGGACTCCTCTCCTGTCCCTCAGGCCCTACTGAATCTGACTCCTCTCCTGTCCCTCAGGCCCTACTGAATCTGACTCCTCTCCTGTCCCTCAGGCCCTACTGAATCTGACTCCTCTCCTGTCCCTCAGGCCCTACTGAATCTGACTCCTCTCCTGTCCCTCAGGCCCTACTGAATCTGACTCCTCTCCTGTCCCTCAGGCCCTACTGAATCTGACTCCTCTCCTGTCCCTCAGGCCCTACTGAATCTGGCTCCTCTCCTGTCCCTCAGGCCCTACTGAATCTGACTCCTCTCCTGTCCCTCAGGCCCTACTGAATCTGACTCCTCTCCTGTCCCTCAGGCCCTACTGAATCTGACTCCTCTCCTGTCCCTCAGACTCTACTGAATCTCTCTGACTCCTCTCCTGTCCCTCAGGCCCTACTGAATCTGACTCCTCTCCTGTCCCTCAGGCCCTACTGAATCTGACTCCTCTCCTGTCCCTCAGACTCTACTGAATCTCTCTGACTCCTCTCCTGTCCCTCAGACTCTACTGAATCTCTCTGACTCCTCTCCTGTCCCTCAGACTCTACTGAATCTCTCTGACTCCTCTCCTGTCCCTCAGACTCTACTGAATCTCTCTGACTCCTCTCATGTAACTCAGAACCTATTGTCACCAAATCCCCTGGTATGATGTCAGGCTTAACTGGTTATCATCAATTTACCCTGTCCAACATCAGCCTCTCTAGTCTATTACCACAGTGTCTGCCTGCTTCTCTGTCTGTGTGTTTGTCTGTCTGTCTATGTTTGCCTGTCTGGGTGTGCCCGTCTGTCTGTCGGTGTGTTTGCCTGTCTGTCTGCCTGTTTGTGTGTTTGCCTGTCTGTCTGTCTGTTTGTGTGTTTTCTTATCTGTCTATCTGTCTGTGTGTTTGTCTGTCTGTCTATGTTTGCCTGTCTGGGTGTGCCCGTCTGTCTGTCGGTGTGTTTGCCTGTCTGTCTGCCTGTTTGTGTGTTTGCCTGTCTGTCTGTCTGTTTGTGTGTTTTCTTATCTGTCTATCTGTCTGTGTGTTTGCCTGTCTGTGTGTCTGCATCTCTATCTCTCTGTGTGTTTGCCTGTCAGTCTGTGTTTCTGAGTTTTAAACCATTGAAGATTAGTGTAAACATGCCGCGACCTGCAGTAGTTTATTGTGAAATAGACATGGTGTATAGAGCATAAAACACACACAGACACACCAACACAGTGAGTTAGGGAGACACCAGACACACCAACACAGTGAGTTAGGGAGACACCAGACACACCAACACAGTGAGTTAGGGAGACACCAGACACACCAACACAGTGAGTTAGGGAGACACCAGACACACCAACACAGTGAGTTAGGGAGACACCAGACACACCAACACAGTGAGTTAGGGAGACACCAGACACACCAACACAGTGAGTTAGGGAGACACCAGACACACCAACACAGTGAGTTAGGGAGACACCAGACACACCAACACAGTGAGTTAGGGAGACACCAGACACACCAACACAGTGAGTTAGGGAGACACCAGACACACCAACACAGTGAGTTAGGGAGACACCAGACACACCAACACAGTGAGTTAGGGAGACACCAGACACACCAACACAGTGAGTTAGGGAGACACCAGACACACCAACACAGTGAGTTAGGGAGACACCAGACACAGCAACACAGTGAGTTAGGGAGACACCAGACACAGCAACACAGTGAGTTAGGGAGACACCAGACACACCAACACAGTGAGTTAGGGAGACACTAAATGGCTCATTGCGGGGGGTGGAGCTGTTTATTTAAAGCCCAGTTCCGCCGTGTGCCTGGAGACACAGAAAGAAAAGACAAAAAGTCAAATAATCAACATCGGAGCTAGAGACGCTGAGGGGAGGGAAGAAGGGGAGGAGGTGTGGGGGAGGGAGAAGGGGAGGAGGTGTGGGGGAGGGAGAAGGGGAGGAGGTGTGGGGGAGGGAGAAGGGGAGGAGGTGTGGGGGAGGGAGAAGGGGAGGAGGTGTGGGGGAGGGAGAAGGGGAGGAGGTGTGGGGGAGGGAGAAGCGGTAGAGGAATTTTGGCAGAGTTGCCACGGCAGCAGAAAAATTGCAAAACGTTAAAAAAGTTAGTTGACACATGTCCTTTTCACGCTTGACCGTAAATGTAAAATGTAAGAAGAATGAATTTTTTATTTCGAGGGAAGAGAGCCAGAGACTGGGTTTTGTTTTTGTCTGTGGCAGCGAAGTTGTTTAGCCAGGCGCTCTGCCAGGGTGTGAGACAAGACTGTGGTTCCCCTGTAGGTCCATACATGAGACTAGAGAGACAGACAGGAAACTAGAGACAGACAGAATACTAGAGAGACAGACCAGAAACTAGAGACAAGCAGGAGACTAGAGAAACAGACAGGAAACCAGAAAGACTGACACTGGACTAAAGAGACAGACAGGAAACTAGAGAAAGACAAGAGACTAGAATGACTGACACTGGACTAAAGAGACAGACAGGAAACCAGAAAGACTGACACTGGACTAAAGAGACAGACAAGAGACTTCACTAGAGGGACACAGACAGATGGGGCACATAAAGACAAGAGACAGACTGAAGGAGACATGGAGAAAGACAGAACAGAAACAGACAGGGAGACAGACAGAACAGAAACAGACAGGGAGACAGACAGAACAGAAACAGACAGGGAGACAGACAGAACAGAAACAGACAGGGAGACAGACAGAACAGAAACAGACAGGGAGACAGCGATGCAGAACATAGATAGGGAAGCAAGAGACACAGTCAGACAGCAGAGAGGGAGATAAGACTTTAAAAGAAAAAAACACAAGATGCTTTGCAAAAATATTCAGATTCCTGACCAAATTAACCCAACCTAATAACCCATAACCCAGCCCCATAATCTATTACCCAGCCCCATAAACCCATAACCTTGCCCCATAAACCATAACCCAGGCCCATAACCCAGCCCCATAAACCCATAACCCCGCCCCATAATCCATAACCCAGCCCCACAACCCTTAACCCAGCCCTAATCCCAGCCCATGACCCTAAACCCAGCCCATGACCCTAAACCCAGCCCATGACCCTAAACCCAGCCCCATGACCCAGATGTATCCTCTACTCACATCTCCAGACAGCAGGGCTGTTAGTAACATTACCTCCCCAGTGAGCCCAGGCAGAGGTTTTAATCAGACATGCTTTTCAGATGGGATTTAGATATATGTGTTACGGGAACAAATGACACAGCAGTATTATGGAAACAGAGTCATGGGAGTCCCAAATGGTACCCTATGTAGAGTCCTATATCCTGTGGGCTGTGGTCCGAAGTCATGCACTAATTAGGGAATAGAGTGCCAATTGGAACGAGCAGTGATGTTATTACAACAGCCATGGCGTGTCTTTCTAGTGGTTAGTAGGTTTAGGTTGGGTCCTCCAGGCGTGTTCCTCTACACGTTCTCTCTTTAGCGTGTAATCGCATCGTTATTGCCATGACATACTGAAGCGTGTTAGTTGTGTATGAATGCTTACATTGAACATGGCTATATCTACAGATCTATTGGGGCTACAGGTCTATTGGTCTACAGATACACAGGTCTACAGGGTCTATTGGTCTACAAGGTCTATTGGTCTACAGGTCCACAGGGTATATTGGTCTACAGATCTACAAGTTCTATTGGTCTACAGGTCTACATTGTCTATTGGTCTACAGATCTACAGGGTCTATTGGTCTACAGGCCTAAAGGGTCTATTGGTCTACAGGTCTACAGGGTCTATTGGTCTACAAATCTACAGGGTCTATTGGTCTACAGGCCTACAGGACTATAGAACTACAGGTCTTCAGGACTACTGGTCTACAGACCAACAGGGTCTATTGGTCTACAGGCCTACGGAGTCTATTGGTCTACAGGTCTACAGGGTCTATTGGTCTACAGCTCTACAGGGTCTATTGGTCTACAGGCCTACAGGTTCTATTGGTCTACAGGTCTACAGGGTCTATTGGTCTACAGGTCTACAGGTCTACTGGTCTACAGACCTACAGGGTCTATTGGTCTACAGGCCTACGGAGTCTATTGGTCTACAGGTCTACAGGGTCTATTGGTCTACAGGCCTACAGGTTCTATTGGTCTACAGGTCTACAGGTTCTATTGGTCTACAGGTCTACAGGGTCTATTGGTCTACAGGTCTACAGGTCTACTGGTCTGCCGGTCTACTGGTCTAGTGGGTTTACTGATCTAATGGGTCTACTGGTCTGGGGTTTCAAGGATGCTTGTGAAATGTTTAGATACACTCACAAAGGCACACTGCTTTATTTTTCAGTGTTAAACCCCACTGGTAACAGGATGGTTACCTTATTCAAGGTTAAACCCCACTGGTAACAGGATGGTTACCTTATTCAGGGTTAAACCCCACTGATGTATTGAAGTGTAGTGGGAGGAGCTAGGTAATGAGTGTGAACTGGAGTGGGAGGAGTTATATAATGGGTGTGAACTGGAGTGGGAGGAGTTATATAATGGGTGTGAACTGGATGGAGGTGACCTTTAGTCCTGGATATAGGAGTTGTTGACCTGCAGATGGCAGTGTTGTTCTAGTATCTGCTCTGACTCTCTGTTGGACAATATCCCGTCAAAAGACTGGGTTGTATTCAGGGCACATTTCACAATATTATTTCCAACAAAAACATGAGTTTGAATTGGACAGGAATGTCCCTCTTAATCTCATTCTGTTTGCTCCTATTTGGTTCGGTTTGGT
This sequence comes from Esox lucius, assembly GCF_011004845.1. Lineage (NCBI taxonomy): Eukaryota > Metazoa > Chordata > Actinopteri > Esociformes > Esocidae > Esox > Esox lucius. Next base: position 2,203,303 of record NC_047586.1, on the reverse strand, counting down.
TCATAGCGAATTTGCCTGCTTCTGATAAGGTCACTTTCTTTCTGTCATGACTTGCAGATGTTTCTCACCAATACTACAGACTTCCTGAAATGTATGGTCGTATTCACGGAGGCCAGTGATGTTCTGTGATGAATCATATCGTTCCCGGATCAGCTCCCGTCTACCGAGTCACAGACAGCATCCAAACTGTTTTGAAATCACGTCCACTGTCTCTGTGCGGGGACGTGAGAAGGGGGATTGGGGGAGTGGCCATCAGTGCCAGGTTACCCCCCAGCCCATGCCCCCCTCCCTTGTAAACTGCTGGAAAAAGTCAGTTTCCAGGACAGGGAGCTCACGGAGATGGATGAAGTGGCAACTGAGCTGTTTGCTCTAAAAGCAACACGAACTGGGCTCGGTCTGCTTTAATGAGCCCATGGAAGAGATGGAGGCTACAGGGCTACACGTCTCAACACCAACAGAGAACTTTCCAGAAACAAGACTGCAACGCTCACGGCCTGGTAGAAATACAACTCTGATGGGAAGGAGGAGTGGAGGGAAGAAAGGAGGGGTGGAGGAGAGAAAGGAGGGGTGGAGGGGAGGAGGGGAGAAAGGAGGGGTGGAGGAGAGATAGGAGGGGTGGAGGGGAGGAGGGAGGGGTGGAGGAGAGAAAGGAGGGGTGGAGGGGAGGAGGGAGGGGTGGAGGGGAGGATGGAGGGGTGGAGGGTAGAAAGGAGGGGTGGAGGGGAGGAGGGAGAGGTGGAGGGGAGAAAGGAGGGGTGGAGGAGAGAAAGGAGGGGTGGAGGGGAGGAGGGAGGGGTGGAGGGGAGGAGGGAGGGGTGGAGGAGAGAAAGGAGGGGTGGAGGGGAGGAGGGAGAGGTGGAGGGGAGAAAGGAGGGGTGGAGGAGAGAAAGGAGGGGTGGAGGGGAGGAGGGAGGGGTAGAGGGGAGGAGGGAGGGGTGGAGGGGAGAAAGGAGGGGTGGAGGGGAGGAGGGAGAGGTGGAGGGGAGAAAGGAGGGGTGGAGGGAGAGGTGGAGAGGAGGAGGGAGGGGTGGAGGGGAGGAGGGAGGGGTGGAGAGGAGGAGGGAGGGGTGGAGGGGAGAAAGGAGGGGTGGAGGGGAGAAAGGAGAGGTGGAGGAGAGATAGGAGGGGTCGAGGAGAGAAAGGAGGGGTGGAGGAGAGAAAGGAGGGGTGGAGAGGAGAAAGGAGGGGTGGAGGAGAGATAGGAGGGGTGGAGGAGAGAAAGGAGAGGTGGAAGGGAGGAGGGAGGGGTGGAGGAGAGATAGGAGGGGTGGAGGAGAGAAAGGAGAGGTGGAGGGGAGGAGGGAGGGGTGGAAGGGAGAAGGGAGGGGTGGAGGGAGGAGGGAGGGGTGGAGGGGAGGGACAGGGGAGGGACGGGGGGGGACAGGGGGCAGTAGTTGAATGGAATAGAAGGATAGTAGAGGGAGATGAAGAGGGTGAGCAGTGATGAAAGCCAAGGTGGAGACCATCCATCCATAGATGAGCTGATGTTCTTCCAGGCCAGTGAGAATGGCATCTCCTCCTCTCACTCGTAGAAACACTACATCCTCTTGGCCACCCCGGTATGCCCAAGCCTTCCAACAGGCCAGAACCGAACAAACCGGGACACTGGATTCACGTGTTCTTGTGTTACATTGAAGTGTCTCTCTCTCTCTGAGTACATATCAGGCAGGCGCTAGTTAACATTATGTGAGCGGGTATCTGAACAGGCCCTGTCAAGGACTAATAAACAGACTAGATATTGATCAGTGGACCCTTTTCCTAATGTAACATTCCTGTAGGATGTTTAATGTCCGTGGGAGACATCCGGTTGGCTGATTGAACTGGTCCTCTCAGACTCCAACACAATGAACATACTATGCTTGTGTTACCATGGAAACATACCGATCGTAATATATTATAAACCTGTTCAAAGACTGTATACATCCACTTCACATCCCCTACATATCCTCTCTCGATCTTTTGCTCTCCGTCTTACTCTCAGTTTGAATTCAATAGAAACGGCAAGTTTATTGATGCACATTTTAAGTGTGCTTCAAACAGCAGCGGTCAGACCGACAGTAAAACAGCACTGAAGATAATAACAATAATAATATCTATAATTAAAATGAAAATTGGATTCATAATAACAGCCACTAATAATAATAATAGTATTAAAGAACATAAATTAAATCAAACCAATAGCTGTGAGCTCATCTCCACATGACTGAAAACCAACACGGCTTGGGACAGTGTTCAGTACATACATGCTCCCTATTCCGTATTCCTTAACTTAACCTTAACCCTAACCACCCTAAACCTAACCTCACCTTAACCCTAACCCCCCCTCTTTTTTCCTAGTCTGAATCAGCCAGCAAACCTTGTGGGAATCAAGTGTTCAGGTTTAACATCAGGTCCCCCCACACACAGCAGTCTCCCAACATTCCCAGCAGTCTACCCTGAAGTCTTCTGTCAAGTGCTCTTCCATTTGTCAGTAGTCATCAGTAGTCATCAGTAGTCATCAGTAGTCATCAATTAGGTGGTCTGTCTATAGACCAGTAAGTTGTAGAGGACCTAATGAAAGACTACTGGGCTATAAAGGAAGATTACTGGGTTTTAGAGGAAGACTACTGGTTTTAGAGGAAGACTACTGGCTTTTAGAGGAAGACTACTGTGTTCTACAGGAAGACTACTGTGCGATAGAGTCATACCACTGGGTTTTAGAGTCAGACTACTGAGTTTTAGAAGATCTGGAAAACTGGAGCTCAGAGTGTCCGGTCTGTAAGTGCGTTCATTCTTGTGTGTGCGCGTTAATGTGTGTGTGTGTGTGCGTGTGTATTGTGTGTGTGTGTGTGTGCGTGTGTGTGTGAGAGATTGCGTGTGTGTGTGTATATGTGTGTGTGTTTCTGCATGTGTGTTTGTGTGTGTGTGTGTGTGCGTGTGTGTGGTGCGTGTGTGTGTGTACGTGTGCGTGCGTGTGTGTGTGTGTGTGGTACAACACCTCCTGGGCCTCTCCTCTCACACAGTGTTTGTTTTTACTGATGCATTATGGGTCGACGTCTCTCTGTTGCCTTCGCTCCCGACTGTCAAACATCATCACCAAAACTGCAGCTCAGCTCAACACTCAACCTACACATACTCTCAGACACACACACACACAGGCATTCTGTCGCACACACACGCACACACACAGGCATTCTGTCGCACACACACAAAGTCCCACCGTACACTAAGACTACATCTATAAAAACCTACACGCACACACCTACATACACACACATACACACACAAAGTCCCACACAACACACACAGCACACACTCATATACTGTACACACAAACTCTTATACTGTATATGAGTGTGTGTGTGTACAGTATAGGAGTGTGTGTGTATAGTATATGAGTGTGTGTGTACAGTATATGAGTGTGTGTACAGTAAAAAAGTGTGTGTACAGTATTTGAGTGTGTGTGTACAGTATATGAGTGTGTGTGTACCGTACATGAATGTGTGTGTACAGTATATGAGTGTGTGTATACTATACACACATACTCATATACTGTACACACACACTCCTATATTGTACACACACACTCAAATACTGTACACACACACTCATATACTATACACACACCCTTATATACTGTACACACAAAGTCATATACTGTACACACACTCTCAAATACTGTACACACACACTCAAAATACTGTACACACACACCGTCAAATACTGTACGCACACACACTCAAATACTGTACACACACACTTTTTTACTGTACACACAAACTCATATACTGTACAGAGACACTCTCATATACTGTACACACAAACTCATATACTCTACACACAAATGAATATATGGTACACACACTCATATACTGTACACACACACTCAAATACTGTACACACCCACTCATATACTGTACACACACACTCATATACTGTACACACACACACACACACACACACACACACACACTCATATACTCTACACACACACTCCTATACTGTACACACACACACACTCATATGCTCTACACACAACCAGAGGCTTGGAAGACTAAACCCACTGATGCCCCAATGGAACAGAGCTACAGACAGTATTATTGTCTTCAGCCTAAACAAAACCAACAGTCACTGAAAACAAAATAGCCACTATTTCAATTCTGAGGTTTTTTCACTGGCTGGAACAATGACTCTTTAAAAGTACAATGTTTGGAGTCTGTGAGACGGTGGGACTGAGGTTGTAGTTCATCAGAGACGAATACATAACAGCTCACAGCCTGAAGAAACCCATTCTGCCAACAGGGGATATTAGAGAAGAACAATTCTTCAGGAGAATAAACCTCACAAAAAATCAATTTTAGGGGTCACAGTATTTGAGAAAATCTGGTATTAGATATCCTGCACAGTAAATTTATAATATGACATTTAGCATTTTACTATAGTTCAGTACCAAATGAACTACATATCTCAAATCAACAGAATATTCCGGTTCCCCCACGCTGTGATCTGGGAAGTGAGGCCATGTGATGTTTCATCACATGGCCTCAGGCCCAGGTCTCATCTTTGCAGGTCTAAATGTGGGTCCAGCCGTGAAAACACATGGGCTGTGACTGGGGGAGCTCCCCTGAGCCTTGTCCGTGTCCTCGGTCCCCTGCCAGGAGCCGCTCTCTGGGCACTTCACAGTGTTCCTCGGGGGATCCCTCCAGAACGGCCGGGTCACCTCCAGAACGGCCGGGTCAAATTCAACACGGCCGGGTCATATTCAACACGGCCGGGTCACCTCCAGAACGGCCGGATCACATTCAGAACGGGGGGAGAGTGACACTCAGAGGTATCAAACCCAGTCTAATCTGATTCGGTGGCCTCTGATTCGGTGGCCCCTGATTCTGTGGCCTCTGATTCTGTGGCCTCTAACTTCGACGTCCTCTGATTTGGTGGCCTCTGACTCGGTATAAATCATAGAAGGTAGCGGTGGTAAATCATAGAAGGTAATGGTGGTAAATCATAGAAGGTAATGGTGGTAAATCATAGAAGGTAACATGGTAAATCATAGAAGGTAATGGTGGTAAATCATAGTTGGTAACGGTGGTAAATCATAGAAGGTAACAGTGGTAAATCATTGAAGGTAATGGTGGTAAATCATAAAAGGTAATGGTGGTAAATCATAGAAGGTAATGTGGTAAATGATAGAAGGTAACGGTGGTAAATCATAGAAGGTAATGGTGGTAAATCATAGTTGGTAACGGTGGTAAATCATAGAAGGTAATGGTGGTAAATCATAGAAGGTAATGGTGGTAAATCATAAAAGGTAACAGTGGTAAATCGTTGAAGGTAATGATGGTAAATCATAAAAGGTAATGGTGGTAAATCATAGAAGGTAATTGTGGTAAATCATAGAAGGTAACAGTGGTAAATCGTTGAAGGTAATGGTGGTATATCATAAAAGGTAATGGTGGTAAATCATAGAAGGTAATGTGGTGAATCATAGAAGGTAACGGTGGTAAATCATAGAAGGTAATGGTGGTAAATCATAGAAGGTAATGGTGGTAAATCATAGAAGGTAACAGTGGTAAATCATAGAAGGTAACAGTGGTAAATCGTTGAAGGTAATGGTGGTAAATCATAAAAGGTAATGGTGGTAAATCATTGAAGGTAATGGTGGTAAATCATATAAGATAACAATGGTTCATACAGGATGCATGCCAAATGCCACACTATTACTAGGGTATAACCTTGTCACATATACAGTAGTGTACTCTGTAGAGAATGGAGTGCTCTTTGGGTCACATCCATGGAGAAGTGGGATGTGACCCAAATTGGACCTGTTGGAGGGATGACGCTCATGGTCACCATTACCAGATGCAGATAAACTCTGTGGCTCCACATGTTGAACAGAATGCAGTGAAAGAGGAGCTGGATGACCCTAAATGCACACCTGTCGTCGCCTCGTATGGCTTAAAGAGTTCTGATGTCTATGCAGATTCGTTGAGAACCGGACCTTATTTGTCATCTCTGGACACCCAACAGAAAATTACGTCTACCTTTTGGTTAGCAGGACCCAGGCTGATTTATCAGATTAGCTCAGCAGTTCAGCCAGGAAACCTGAGTGTCAATTGACCACCAATATGATGGATGCCAAGACATTTTATGTACATTAATTGTGGTCCGTAAGTTCCAATAAATGGTTTAACTAACACATGATGTTTTGTGTCTGAATTACAGTTCCCTTTAAGTTAGCAGGACTCAGAATGATTTTAACAGAGTTACAGTTCCCTTTAAGTTAGCAGGACTCAGGATGATTTTAACAGAATTACAGTTCTCTTTAAGTTAGCAGGACTCATGATGATTTTAACAGAGTTACAGTTCCCTTTAAGTTAGCAGGACTCAGGATGATTTTAACAGAGTTACAGTTCCCTTTAAGTTAGCAGGACTCAAGATGATTTTAACAGAGTTACAGTTCCCTTTAAGTTAGCAGGACTCAGGATGATTTTAACAGAGTTACAGTTCCCTTTAAGTTAGCAGGACTCAGGATGATTTTAACAGAGTTACAGTTCCCTTTAAGTTAGCAGGACTCAGGATGATTTTAACAGAGTTACATTTCCCTTTAAGTTAGCAGGGCTCAAGTGATAAGTTACAGTACCATCTTGTATATAGCAGGTCCTGGGCTATAGGTTACAGTTCCCTCTTAGCAAGCAGGGAAGTTGTAGGGAGCAACAGTAGCCCTGAGTGATCTGGTGGCTATAGCAATAGTAGCCCTGACTGATCTGGTGGCTATAGCAATAGTAGCCCTGAGTGACCTGGTGACTATAGCAATAGTAGCCCTGAGTGACCTGGTGACTATAGCAATAGTAGCTCTGAGTGATCTGGTGGCTATAGCAACATTAGCCCTGAGTGATCTGGTGGCTATAGCAACATTAGCCCTAAGTGATCTGGTGGCTATAGCAATAGTAGCCCTGAGTGATCTGGTGGTTATAGCAATAGTAGCCCTGAGTGATCTGGTGGCTATAGCAATAGTAGCCCTGAATGATCTGGTGGCTATAGCAATAGTAGCCCTGAGTGATCTGGTGGCTATAGCAATAGTAGCCCTAAGTGATCTGGTGGCTATAGCAATAGTAGCTCTGAGTGATCTGGTGGCTATAGCAACATTAGCCCTAAGTGATCTGGTGGCTATAGCAATAGTAGCTCTGAGTGATGGGGTTCGAAGTGAAAAGCTCAACCATGATGACAGAGGAACACCATTTCAGCTTAAGGTGAAGTGATAGATTCTCCAGCTTCTCTAAGAAAACACATCAAACTCAGAACATTCCCTCCTGAGCACTTCTGTATTTATTTGTGAGCTATAAATACTGCAGCTACACAGGGACATATCACACACACACACACACACACACACACACACACATCCTCAGTGCCGACCAAGATCAACACTGTGTGTATAGAGACGCTAGTGTGTTCATTATGGTCTGCTGTGTTCAATGGACACATTAATTAACCGATGGCACTGGCGACAGGGCAGGGATGATAGTAGAGTGGGGGGGTGGGGACCGTGTATGTGTATTTGTGTGTGTGTGTGTGTGTGTGTGCGTGTGCTTGATTCCCTGCCAGACCCCTCCTTGTCCTCCAGTAGATTTATAGTCCCAGCACAACGTTGGAAAACTATCCCAGTGTTATATTTTCACTGGGCCACGATATATGTGTGTGTGTGTGTGTCTGTGTGTGTGTGTGTGTGTGTGTCTGTGTGTTTTTATCTGTGTATCTGTGTGTGTGTGTGTGTCTGTGTGTGTGTGTGTGTGTGTGTGTGTGTCTGTGTGTGTGTGTGTGTGTGTGTGTCTGTGTGTTTTTATCTGTGTATCTGTGTGTGTGTGTGTGTGTGTGTGTGTGTCTGTGTGTGTGTGTGTGTCTGTATATGTGTGTGTCTGTGTGTGTGTGTGTCTGTGTGTTTGTATCTGTGTGTGTGTGTGTCTGTGTGTGTGTGTGTGTGTCTGTGTGTGTGTGTGTGTGTGTGTGTGTGTGTGTCTGTATATGTGTGTGTCTGTGTGTGTGTGTGTCTGTGTGTTTGTATCTGTGTGTGTGTGTGTCTGTGTGTGTGTTTGTATCTGTGTATCTGTGTGTGTGTGTGTATCTGTGTGTGTGTGTCTGTGTGTGTGTGTCTGTGTGTGTGTTTGTATCTGTGTATCTGTGTGTGTGTGTGTGTGTGTGTGTGTGTCTGTGTGTGTCTGTGTGTGTCTGTGTGTGTGTGTCTGTGTGTGTGTGTGTCTGTGTGTGTGTTTGTATCTGTGTATCTGTGTGTGTGTGGTGTGTCTGTGTGTGTGTGTGTCTGTGTGTGTGTGTATTTACGGTGCACTGCACATGTGCAAAGTCTTAAGGATGGTCCTGAGGGACATGATGTATCACTGTCATGTTAATAACATCCTCCTTCACACACACACACACACAAACACACACACACACACACACCCACAGACACACACACACACACACAGACACAAACACACACACACACACCACACACACACACACACACACACAGGAACACACACACACAGGAACACATGCACATCCGACCTTACCTGACATCAGTGACCTGGCAGAGGTGAACTTCCTCTGAGGAGAGGTTTATAAACACACTGTGTATCCTGCTGGGGTGTGTTTGTCCCAAGAACCCACCCTTCCTTCCTTCATTCATTGGTTGACATTTCCCATCATCCCTTCATCCATTCATCCTTTCATGCCTTTGCCTTTTCATGCCTCCATCTGTCATTTTCACATTTCTCTTTTTCCTTCCTTCCTTCCTTCCTACTCTCCTTCCTTCCTCATTTCATCTGTCCTTCCTTCCTTCCTTCCTTCCTACTCTCCTTCCTTCCTCATTTCATCTGTCCTTCCTTCCTTCCTTCCTTCCTTCCTTCCTTCCTACTCCCCTTCCTTCCTCATTTCATCTGTCCTAGCCTTCCTTCTTTCTGTCCTTCCTTCCTTTCTTCCTACTCTCCTCACCTCCTCCAGTCAGATGGGGTTTTCTTCATGTCGTCTCTGTAATAAAGAGGAAAACACAAGGGGCCGTTTTCATTCCAGCTGGCCCTTAGATGTATTCTGGTCGTCAACTACACGTGCGAAAAAGGCTTTTTAAGGCTAATTTGAATACCAAAACGTCTTATTATAACGGCGGCATGCATGAGCACACTTCCCCAGGAGCAGACCGAAAGATGGAGGGAGAGGGGGATGGAGGAAGAGAGGGATGGAGGAAGAGAAAGATGGAGGGAGAGGGAGACGAAGATGAAAGTTGTCTCCAGCTAATGGTTGGGAGTCTGGCTCCACACGTCACATAAAACTGAGACAAGGACACTTCCAAATGGAACCCTATTCCCTGGAAAGTGCACTACTTTTAACAGGGGCCATGTGAGAGGGATACAATGCGGTGTGGGGCTCAGCCGGGGCCGGGTTCGGAGTGTGGAGCTGCATCGGTAAACAACGTGATTAACTAACCTAAAAATAAACGTTTAGTCTATCATTTCCACCGAAATGTTTATAAACATTCCCTCAGATCAAATGGTCACACATTTATTACATTTGTACAAATTCAGTTTGATGTGATTTAAAAGTTGTATTCCTAAACCTAAATGTTTCCCCAAAGAACCCCTTGAATCCATAGAAAGGACTTTCGCTGAAGGACATATTTAAACTCTAGAAATTACTTTGCCTAAAGTACATATTTAAACCCTAGAAATTACTTTGCCTAAAGAACATCTTTAAACCCTAGAAATTACTTCTCAAAAAGAACATCTTTAATCGCTAGAAATCAAATATCCCAAAGAACTTCTTCAAATCCTAGAAAATACTTTTTTTATACCCCTAGAAATAACTTTCCTCGCTAAATTTGAATATGCAACACACGCATCACATTTCTCAGCCATGTGGATGAAGAATCTGTTTCAAGAGCAGCATGCATCAATCCAAACACATCTTCCCCACATCGTCCTTAGTAACATCAAGTCGACCACCACAGTCTCTGTTCTAAACTTGACCGTGCCGCTAGCAAACGAGGGCCTGACCAGCGAGCTGAGATGAAATGGCCCGGGGAGGGGAGGCATTATCAGTGGGGATTTCCTGGTCTCACCACGACACTCTCAGCTAACCGACATGCTATCAGGCGCATTGACCCACATCACTTCCCCACTGGACAACCAGGTAAAAAACTGAACGAAATCAGAACGAATTGGTTTGGAGGAAGGAAACATTCAACTCTCCTGAACTCTTTTAATTAGCCCCATAGGTAGAAATATTGTTTAATGTACAGTGTCCACAAGAAACATATGAACCAATGTACACACACACTTACCGCAGATGGTGTTAGAAAAACATGTTAAAGTCACATAAGCCTCACATGGAGGCCACATTGTATGCACTGTATGCACTGTATGTACTGTATGTACTGTATGTGCTGTATGAACTGTATGAACTGTATGCCCTGTATGCACTGTACGCACTATATGAACTGTATGCACTGTATGAACTGTATGCACTGTATGAACTGTATGCACTGTATGCACTGTATGAACTGTATGCACTGTACGCACTATACGAACTGTATGCACTATACGAACTGTATGCACTGTATGAACTGTATGCACTGTATGAACTGTATGCACTCTACACAAAGGCTTCATACTCGCTACAATGTTATCTGTAGGTCAGCTCGCTAGTCACACGGGATGTAACAATTCAGAACTCCCTGCTTCTATTCTATTTTTTAAAACCTGGTCCCCCATAACTAAATTGTTGGATGTCTGCGTTCCATCAATTCCCCGTGGACCAGAAGATTGCCACTAAACACAATCAATATGTATTTGTCTCTAGAAGGCTAAAAACGTCTGAACAAAGTTTATTACATGTTGCAAGCCGCTTTGCAAACTTTGCAAAGTTCCAAAAAAAGCAATGTATGAATAACATTTATCAAAGGAGAAGAATGCATTCAAGGACAAACTACATGGGTCCTCAAGAGTATATTTAAATAATATTGAAATACATTTGAATGTTAACAATGATAGTTATTTTGTCAATAGGCTTCTATAACTGCAAATAGTAAACAATTAAAACTTATATAGAACACTAATAAATGTATGTATACTTATGTATGTGTGTGTGTGTATATTTGTGTATGTGTGTCTGTGTTTATAGGAAGAAGTAGGTTAAAGCACAATCCAGTTAAAGCTGCAGCATATCCGAGCTGCTGACCTGACAGTAGCATTACAGCTTTAATAGAGCGCAGTGTTTTCCAGAACACTGCATTCATCATTCTAGAACAACACTGTGGAGTTATTTCATCCCAGCGTTCTAAGCCCTGATCTAAACACTGTATTTATCATCAGTGTCAGATAGCAGCACAGCAGAGGGTGGAAAGTAACTGGCAGATAGACTGTTCCATATATATATATATATATACACAGTATGACCACTGTACACACTCACACACACAGACACACACACTGTTCCATAAGAACCCATACTAAACAACCACATGATATGAAGTGTACATGGTTGTGAAGGGGGATGTGTTGGTCTGGTCTGGCCTGGCTTGGCTTGATCCTGTTCTGGCCTGGTCTAAGTCAATGTAATAGCTTGGCCTGTTTTGGTCTGGGCTCTATGTTCTGACCTGGCCTGGTTTGATCTAGTCTGGTCTCTAATTGGATCATATCATATTGGATAGGCTATCTGTCTGAACAGAACTCTGATCATATTGGATAGGAGTGGAGTGGCATATGTTCAGGGTATGGTTAAGGTCAGGTGTTCAGTCTGAGCAGCTGATGTTCAGGATACAACTTTTGAAGTCGTAACTTACGTTTCAAACCCGTCCTCAACCCCATTGCCCCTAGTGGGTGGTAGTTAATTAGGATGGAGATGAAATGACAGCCCAGACCAAAATCTACCCTTATCAGATACTCCTAAATACATGTATTTCAAGATTCAATATTGATGTTCTTCATCTGAAAGACAACAAGGATAGAAGAGGATGAATGAGTTGAAGCTAGATCAGTTAATGAACTGCACTGACTTCACTCAACACAACTCCACAACATCTTAAAACAACACCACAACCCAAAACCACACCAACAGAACACAACAACACAACACCACAACAACACAACAACAACAAAACATCAACACAACAACACCAACACAACAACAACAACACAACTCCACAACACCCCAATAATACAACAAACACAACTTCACAAATACCACAATATCAACACAAAAACCACATCACAACAACAGCAACAAAACAAAACCACAACAAAGCACCACACCAGAACAACACAACTCCACAACAGCATCCAAACAAAACCACAACACAACACCATAACAACAACACAACAACAGCAACAACATAAAAACACAACACAACACCACAACAACACTACACGACAATACCACAACAACACAACACAACGGCAACAAGAACAAGAACACAAAACCACAACACAACACCACAACAAAAAGAACACAACACCACAACACAATACCCTAATGACACAACAACACAATACTACCACAACAACAATAGACTATAACAACACAACAACACCACAAATATACATAGCATCACAAAAACAACACATTACTACCACAACAACAATAGACTATAACAACACCACCACACCACAACAACATCAACATCACACCCCAACAACACAACACCACAACATCACAACTCCACAACACTGTGGTGGAGACTCACTAACATTATTATCAATGAAAATAATTATTTCACTTAGAAATTTGTTTGAATGCAATTATTTTCCCAAATTATAAATTTTTTATACTTATTACAATATTAAATATGATTAAATACTTGACATTTGCGTGACAGTCAGATACACAGCTCAATGCAGGATTCAATCAAACAAGTTCAACTTGAACCAATAGAATAAATAATTCTGGGTGAATTTCAGTATAAAGCCTACAGATGTAATGGCACATCTTTTTTCCTGCCAAATGAAAAAAACTGAAGAAAAAAAAAATAAAAAGTGACTTTATTTGATTTGCCACTAAGATAGTTCCTCTTTAAAACTCCAAACCGCAAATTGCTCTCAACAATTCCAATGCTCCTGGAGTTGGCCACTTTAAAATTGGCTGCTGCAAGATTATACATAGACCTATTATTACTGCTGGGGGGGGGGGGGGGGAGAGAAAGATGGGGTTTGGGGAAAAGAGGAGAGGAGAGGTTGTGGAAGCATGGTCGGATGGTTCCTCTTGATGTGGGCTGGAGCTTTGAGCTTTCAGTCTCCACACGGCACGCTTCTCTGTTCTGGAGAGACAGAGCGGATCACTTCCAAATGATCACACAAAGGAGGCAGACGTAGATAATAACATTAATGATCACACAAAGGAGGCAGACGTAGATAATAACATTAATGATCACACAAAGGAGGCAGACGTAGATAATAACATTAATAATCACACAAAGGAGGCAGACGTAGATAATAACATTAATGATCACACAAAGGAGGCAGACGTAGATAATAACATTAATGATCACACAAAGAAGGCAGATGCAAATAATAACATGAATAATCACACAAAGGAGGCAGATGTAAATAATAACATTAATGATCACACAAAGGAGGCGGACGTAGATAATAACATTAATGATCACACAAAGGAGGCAGACATAGATAATAACATTAATGATCACACAGAGAAGGCAGATGTAAATAATAACATTAATAATCACACAAAGGAGGCAGATGTAAATAATAACATTAATGATCACACAAAGGAGGCAGACGTAGATAATAACATTAATGATCACACAAAGAAGGCAGATGTAAATAATAACATGAATAATCACACAAAGGAGGCAGATGTAAATAACAACATTAATGATCACACAAAGAAGGCAGATGTAAATAATAACATTAATGATCACACAAAGAAGGCAGAAGTAGATAATAACATTAATAATCACACAAAGAAGGCAGATGTAAATAATAACATTAATGATCACACAAAGAAGGCAGATGTAAATAATAACATTAATGATCACACAAAGAAGGCAGATGTAAATAATAACATTAATGATCACACAAAGAAGGCAGATGTAAATAATAACATTAATGATCACACAAAGAAGGCAGAAGTAGATAATAACATTAATAATCACACAAAGAAGGCAGATGTAAATAATAACATTAATGATCACACAAAGAAGGCAGATGTAAATAATAACATTAATGATCACACTAAGAAGGCAGATGTAAATAATAACATTATTGATCACACAAAGGCAATGTAGATAATAACATTAATGATCACACAAAGAAAGCTGACATAGATAATAACATTAATGATCACACAAAGAAGGCAGACCAAACGACAATAATTACAATAATAGAATACTAATGTAAAAATAATATAATAATAATAATAATAACAACAGTGTTAATAATAATAATAGTAGCTGTAAGTGTTCCTTTTTTCAATAAACAGTTCCAGTTTATGGATCAGCATGGGTGTTTTTGTGTTTTTGTTTGTACATGTGAGTGTGTTTGTAAAGTGACAGTCACTGGAATAAATAACAGTGAGAGTCACTGAAGTAACTAACAGTGAGAGTCACTGGAGTAACTAACAGTGAGAGTCACTGGAGTAACTAACAGTGAGAGTCACTGGAGTAACTAACAGCGACAGTTACTATGCTAAATAACAGTGACAGTAACTATAGTAACTAACAGTGACAGTAACTATAGTATCCTACCACCCCCGTATCTCTGTCTCTCTTTCTTTCTCTCTCTCTGTCTCTCTCTTTCTCTCCCTTTCTCTCTCTCTCACTGTCTATTTGTCTTTATGTCTGTCTCCCTCTCTGTTTTTATCTCTCCCTATCTTTGTCTTATCCTCTGTGTTTCTCTTTCTCTGTCTGTCTCTCTGTCTCCTTTGACTCCGGCTGCTCCATCCATTCATGTCAGATATTAGCAGAGAGAAGCAAGGCTACAAGTAGAACCAGCTGTCTGACTATAATCACCGCTTTGTGCCGTGTGTAAAGATGAGAGAGATGGAGAGGGGGGGAGAGAGGGAGAGGGGGGGAGAGAGGGAGAGAGGGGGAGAGAGAGGGAGAGGGGGAGAGAGGGGGGAGAGAGAGGGAGAGAGGGAGAGAGAGGGAGAGAGGGAGAGAGGGGGGAGAGAGAGGGAGAGAGGGGGGAGAGAGAGGGAGAGGGGGGAGTGAGAGGGAGAGGGGGAGAGAGAGGGAGAGAGGGGGGAGAGAGAGGGAGAGAGGGGGGAGAGAGAGGGAGAGGGGGGAGTGAGAGGGAGAGCGGGAGAGAGGGGGGAGAGATAGGGAGAGAGGGAGAGAGGGAGAGAGGGGGGAGAAAGAGGGAGAGAGGGAGAGAGGGAGAGAGAGGGAGAGGGGGGAGAAGGGAGGAGAGAGGGAGGGGGGGTGTGGGGAGAAGGGGAGAGAGGGGGCAAGAGAGGGAGAGAAGGGAAGAGAGGAGGTAAGAGAGGGGGATGGGGGAGTGATGGAGAAAGAGGGAGAGAGAGGGGAGAAAGGGGAGAGGGGTGAGTGAGGGGGAGAGAGGGGGAAAGAGAAGGAGAGAGAGGGAGAGAGGGACAGATAGGGGGATATGGGGAGAAAGGGAGAGAGAGAAGGGAGGGAGCAGGGGGAAAGGGGGAGGGGGGGGGAGGGAGGAGGGGAGTGGTGAATAGAGAGGGGGAGAGAGTTTAAAAGGTAGACGCATCGATGCTGAAGACGCGTGCCGTCCATTAAAAGTGTTGAAAGGACGTAGAAAATATCACACACACACGCCATATTCCCTCACACACACACAAACACACACAGAGAAACACACGTACACACGCACACTACTCCCACACAAACACACACATATTCTCTCTCACACACACAAACACACTCACACATAAACACACACACACACAAACGCCCTATCCCCCCTCACACACACACACACACACACGTACATGCCATATTCTCTGACACACACACAAACACACACTCAGAGACACACACATACACACACACACACACACACACACCATATTCCCACACAGACACACAGAGAAACACACACAAAGCATGATTGTCATCATATTTTCATATCAGAGCCACGTTGCTCCACTGAACAGGACAAAGGGAGCTTTAAACGTTCCCATTCCATGGAGGGGGGAGCTGGGGGTGAGGAGGAGGGTGTAGGAGTGGAAGAGATGAGGGGGAGGGCGGAGGAGTGGAGTAGATGAGGGGGAGGGCGGAGGAGTGGAGGAGATGAGGGGGAGGAGAGGAAGAGAGAAAGGAGAATACCAGAGTCTGAGATCGGAACAACATGATTGATGGGATGCCCCAGGATAGAAAGTGAGAGAGGAGGTGGGGGGAGACAGAGAGAGAGGAGGTGGGGGGAGACAGAAAGAGAGGAGGTGGGGGGAGACAGAGAGACTTCATTGTGGAAATAGGAGAGCTCCCTCTCTAACATGTCTGTCCATCTGTCTGCCTGTCTGTCTGTCCTCCTTTCATACTGTCTGTCTGTCTGTCATTCTGACTGTCTGTCTGTCATTCTGTCTGTCTGGCTGTCTATCTGTCTGTCTTGGTCTCTGGCTGTCTGTCTGTCTTGGTGTCTGTCTATCTGTCATTCTGTCTCTCTATTTGTCAATCTGTTTTGTCTGTCTTGGTCTCTGTCTGTCTGTCTGTCTTGGTCTCTGTCTGTCTGGCTGCCTTGGTCTCTGTCTGTCTGTCTGTCTTGGTCTCTGTCTGTCTTGGTCTCTGTCTGTCTGGCTGTCTTGGTCTCTGTCTGTCAATCTGTTTTGGTCTCTGTCTGTCTGTCTGTCAAGGTCTCTGTCTGTCTGTCTTGGTCTCTGTCTGTCTGTCTTGGTCTCTGTCTGTCTGTCTGTCTTGGTCTCTGTCTGTCTGTCTGCCTTGGTCTCTGTCTGTCTGGCTGTCTTGATCTCTATCTGTCTGTCTGTCTTAGTCACTGTCTGTCTGTCTGTCTTGGTCTCTGTCTGTCTGTCGTGGTCTCTGTCTGTCTGTCTGTCTTGGTCTCTGGTTGTCTGGCTGTCTTGGTCTCTGTCTGTCTGGCTGTCTTGGTCTCTGGTTGTCTGTCTGTCTTGGTCTCTGGCTGTCTGTCTGTCTTGGTCTCTGGCTGTCTGTCTGTCTTGGTCTCTGGCTGTATGGCTGCCTGTCTAGTTAGTTAAACTAATACATTTCTGTATGGTAATTGAGTATCATTGTTAATTGTTTGGGTTGTGATACTTCACATCCATCAAGAGGAGAGTGAATATAACAGCAGTCAGAAAATACAGGCTGGTTCTGAGGATTGGTTGGAATGTGGACCCATTGACATCTCTGACAAATGGTTGTGCTTGTTCCACCTCTCCCTCTCTCCTCCTCTCCTCTCTCTCCTCCTCTCCTCTCTCTCCCCCTCTCCTCTCTCTCCCCCTCTCCTCTCTCTCCCCATCTCCTCTCTCTCCCTCTCCTCTCTCTTCTTTCCCCTCTTCTCTTCTCCTTTCCATTCTCCCCTCTCCTCTCTCCCATATTCTCTCCTCTCTCTCCTCTCTACCATCTCCTCTCTCTCCTCCTCTCCTCTCTCCCATCTCCTCTCTCTCCTCCTCTCCTCTCTCCCATCTCCTCTCTCTCCTCCTCTCCTCTCCCTTCTTAAGCTAAATATAGAACAAACTGTGGAATATACTACACATAGAAATTAGTCATGTTTGACAATGATAATGTATTCATTGTATACATTGTCAGGAGTTCTTGTAAGGTGTGGTCATGTTCATCCATCCATGCGTATGACCCTTATTGTTTTAACTACCGTTTGCTTCTTTAAGTCATTAATGTAATATGTCATTCATGATGTTATGAGATTCATAACATCATGACATTGTAATCCAGACCTTCCAGATGAAATGTCCATTGATGATGAAGAGTGGTTGTATTGTCTGACTTTACTGTACTGGGGTGTGACCGAGAAGAGAAACCAATGATGCCTCTGAACTGTACCAAGCAAGAGGCCAACGTGAATACTGGACATGTCTCCTGTCCCTCTCCCTCTCTGTCTCACAATCTGTCACCCTCTTTTGCTATCTATCTATCTGTCTATCTATATATCTATCTGTCTATCTATCTGTCTACCAATCTCTGCCTCGCAAACTGTCTAAATCTTTCTCTGTTTCTGTCTCTCCCCCTTTCTGTGCCTCCACTAACAGAACATTATAGTCAGTGGGCCACTTGCTGCCAGTACCTGCTGTATCTGTTCAGACCAGTGGTCAGGTTTTAATTAAAACAGGATTTAGAGTCTGAAAGCGATGGCCTCATTTATTTATCTGGCAGAGCTGAACACGTCTCAGATCGTTGTCTCTGGACGCTAATCACCACTTCCGACATGAACACAAACTTTATAGACAGTTTATGTACAGAGAGATTGCTATCTGATTCCCTTCCTCCTCGTCATTTTCTCCTTCTCTCCTCCTCCTTTTCCTCCTGCTCTCCCTCCTCTTCTTTCTCCTTGCTTCTCCTCCTCCCCCTCCTTTCTGAGCTGAAGAATATGGAAGAATGAAGATGATAGGTGTATGTTTGTATGCCAGACCTTATTCGCCGTGTGACATGATGAGGAAAGGCCGTGCTCTTTAAAGGGAATAGAGGCCGTTCCTGCTGCAGTGAGACAGTTTAGGGTTTAGGATAAATCCCTGACTGTTTTAGTAAAAGCAGTAAATATTTAAAATGTTGGTGATTACCCAGAATTCACTCTGTTGTGTTGCTTTTTTCTTCCCTACACTCTGATTTGCTGTGAGGTCATTTGTTTGAACGTTAGATTGAGGGCCTCAGAAAATCCACAAAAATGCAACAAATTGTCTGTTGTCTTTCTGACCTGGCAATGAATACAGACCATGAACTGTGTGTGAGTGTGTGAGTGTGTGTGGATGTGTGTGTGGGTGATCCATGTTAATGTGTAGTAGTGGGGACTAGATATCCCCACACAGAGAAACCTACAAAAAATTGGTCCCCCACATATTTTTTGGGCTGGTCCACACTAGGGAAAATGCGATTTCTAGAACTAGAAGAAGAAAGATTTCTAGAACTAGAAGTAGTACATTAACTAGAACTACTATTACAACTAGAACCACTATTACAACTAGAACTACTAATACAACTAGAACTACTAATACAACCAGAACTACTAATACAACTAGAACTATTATTACAACTAGAACTACTAATACAACTAGAACTACTAATACAACTAGAACTATTATTACAACTAGAACCACTAATACAACTAGAACCACTATTACAACTAGAACTACTAATACAACTAGAACTACGATTACAAACTAGAACTACTATTACAACTAGAACTACTAATACAACCTGAACTACTATTACAACTAGAACCACTATTACAACTAGAACTACTAATACAACTAGAACCACTATTACAACTAGAACTACTATTACAACTATTATTTCTACTACAACTACAATAATTTCTACTAATACCATTACAGTCAGAACCGCTACTAAGACTACCACTACACAAGTACTACAACGAACTGCTTTAGTGCTGATTTTTTTTCACCTTTGTTTCTCTGAATGTAAAGGTTGACACCTAACTGGCTTACGACCGGCTGACCTCCGACCTACTGATTTCTGATTAACTGACATCTGACCTACTGATGCTTCTGTGTGCGTGTGTGCATGTGTGTGTGTAAGTGTGTCTGTGTGCGTGTGTGCATGTGTGTGTGTATGTGTGTGTGCACTAGCTAACCGTAGTTGCTCCTGAATGGCAGGTGAGAGTAGAGCCCGGTGGAAAGGAAGGAAGCGTCTCCATGGTAACCGCTCCCAGTTCAGAACATCTGGTGACCAGCTGTGTCTGTTTTCACCTGATGCTGTCGAACACCACTATGACTCTACACCTCCAGAACCAGAATTTCTGTAGACTCTGACACCAGAACTCACCCAAACGTAGTGTTAACCAGGATCACAGTGTTCTGGCAGTGTATATTATGGACCTGTTGACACAGGCTTGAAGACCAGAGGGTTTTGCAGAACCGTGTGGGGGTTGCTATAGTGACAGGTGTCCTGTAACTCTTTGTTCTCTCTCTTTCTTCTTTCTTGGTTCTTCCCTTGGAAAGGCTCAATATAATCAAGTCACGAACAGTTGATTCTGCTCCGAGTTCCATCTGGTTCCAGGTGGGATAATTTTAGAGTTGCCCTGGATGGTCACAGGGCTGGCGGGATCTGCAGTGAGCCTGTATGAGCCATCATGCTTACTGTGTAATGATGGGGCAGACAGACAGACCCTAAGGCAGCAGACAGACAGGCTCTGAGGCAGCAGACAGACAGGCTCCGAGGCAGCAGACAGACTCTATGATGGATGTTTCTAAACACAGTCAACACACCCTGTGTTACACTCAAATGTTTCCCTCTGGCCAGTTACCACAGGATCTCAGACTCGGATGCCTCCTCTCTCTCTTCCTCTCATTCCCTCTTTCTCAAGCCCTCTCTCCTGTTCCATCTCTTTATTTTTCCCTCCCTATCCCCCTCTCTCCTTCATTCTTTCCATCTTTCTTTCCTATTCCCTTTTTTGTCCCTCCTTCAACTCCAACTGTAGCTGCATAGTCACCGTGGCAATGGGTCTAAACTGTGGTCACCGTGGTGATGGGTCTATGCTGTGGTCACCGTGGCGATGGGTCTATGCTGTGGTCACCATGGTGATGGGTGTATGCTGTGGTCACCGTGGTGATGGGTCTATGCTGTGGTCACCATGGTGATGGGTGCATGCTGTGGTCACTGTGGTGATGGGTCTATGATGTGGTCACTGGTGTGATTGGTCCTATGATGTGGTCACCATGGTGATGGGTGTATGCTGTGGTCACCATGGTGATTGGTCCTGGCACCTTCAGCAAGAAGATTATGGATGGCCTCGGGTCTCTGCCAACTTCCAGGAAGTCGACTGAACTAGTTCCAGGAAGTCAACTAGGCTAGTTCCAGGAATTCAACTAACTTAGTTCCAAGATTGTCACCCACCACAGCAGTTCCAGGGTTACTAAATTCCATTAAATAACCCTGTCTCCCCATCACAGTTCCGCAGGGATCAGGCAGCCAGGAGATGACAAGCGGCTCCGGAGGAAAGTGGATAAACGCATATTTATTTTTCTTTCTCTCAGATCTCCTACTCAGCATTAATGTTTAAAACAAAGCACTAGAGGTTCACGTTGGTTTAACATGTTCCAATTAAATAAAATTACCATGAATAAAATAAAAAATGTAAAACCAAACACAGAAGTGATAGGAACTATTAGAGGAGAGCAGTGCAGAGGACAGCGAACCAGAGTAGAGGAGAGTAGAGGATAGGAGAGACTTTTCCAACAGAGGAAACCTCTTCATGCTTGGCTGCAGAAACCTGAGAGAGCTCCTATACAAGCTCCCAGAGACCCAGGAGGCCAGGACTGATTAAAACAGTGTAGAAATAACACCCCGCTCTTACTACACACTGGAGAGCCTAGTATTAACAAAGCCTAATAAGTAGTCTGTGTGTGTGTGTGTGTGTGTGTGTGTGTCTGTGTGTGCGTGTGTGTCGATTTGTGTGTATGTGTGTCTGGGTGCAATAAGTAATGTTATGTTTTAATATTTTCTCCCTGGAAACAGAGGGCTGAGCAGTGATTGGTTCTGCTGTCTGCATTTTGTTCGCCATCTCACGTCTCCTGTCAGAGTTCTGTTTTCAAACCCGACCAATCTCCGCTGACCACCCGGAGATCGTTTAAAGTTTCACTCATTTGATTAAAAAGTATTTGACGGATCATGAAACTACAAAATGGATGAAGGCTTTTGCCGGATATTTAAGTACAGTAAGACTTTGACATCTCTTACAATTAGCAGCCTCATTTAGGAACTAGCATGACCGTAGAGTCACATCTGGAAATTCTGGGAAATACTAGATTGGCTGGAAATCTTTGTTGGCGGGGGTAGGTTTGTCAAAATTGACACAATGTGTGTTTGTGTAGGTTTTTCCAGCTTTATGCATCATTTAGACTTTTCAACTGTACATTTTTTGCTCATCTGCAAACTTCACAAACAATATATTATATTATTTGGGGGGTGGGGGGGGGGGCGTGTGGAGCAGAGCACAAATGAATTATGCACCAGCCAGTCATAGAGAGGGCAAAGAATAGTTAGCAATCTGCAAGATTTTACGCCATTTCATTGATGACGTAGCTAGCAGCTGGGGTGTTATATGTAGAGTTAACAATCTAGATAATGTATTTTGAGTTTTCACTTCCACGTAACACCAGGCACACCAAGGGAAAGTGTTAGCCTGGATCCTTGTAATAGCAACCCACAGTTGGGGAGAGTGTTGATTCGAGGGAACACACATTCCAGGCACTAATTTACCTAATTCACCAGTAACTCTGATGTGTCTATATCAGATTACTTCCCATGTAATTTCAACTGCCTTTGGCTCCATCCACATTCATTGTATTGTATTGTTGACTAGTTAGCTAGGTGTGATGTATCATAGCATTGTGTACAGGTAAGCTTTGTGTGATGTATCGTAGCGTTGCATACAGGTTAGCTATGTGTGACATATCATAGAATTGTTGACAGGTTAACTATGTGTGTTGTATCGTAGTATTGTTTACAAGTTAGCTATGTGTGACGTATCAAAGCAATCTTGACTGGTTAGCTATGTGTAAAGTATAGAAGCACTGTTAACAGTTTAGCTATGTGTGACATACAGTATAGTATTGTTGACTAGTTAGCTATGTGTGGTATATCGTAGCACTGTTGACTGGTTAGCTATGTGTAAATTATCGTAGCATTGTTAACAGGTTAGCTATGTGTGACGTATCATAGCATTGTTTCAGATAAGATATGTGTGATTTATCGCAGCATGTAGTTAGAGTAGGTGAGGATATCGTATTTCCATGATTGTTTCCCATAGTTCAATGCCCTGGAAGGCGGAGAATCATAATGACGGCTTTGTGGATTAAACCGCGCTCATGGCCCGAGACATAAACTCAGCTATTCAGGGTAATTGGTGTCACTGTTTTGTGTGTGTTTAAGTTTGCATCCGTGTTTGTGTGTGTGTGTGTGCGCGTGCCTGTATGCTTGTGTCTGTGTGTGTATATATATGTATGTGTGTGTATATATATATATATGTGTGTGTATGTCTATGCGTATATATATATGTATGTGTGTGTATGTCTATGTGTATATATATATATATATATATATATATGTGTGTGTATGTCTGTGTGTGTCTGTGTATGAATGTGAGACTTCTGTTTGCTTTGGTTAATAACCACAGAGCTTAACAAATGAACCGACCCAGCATCCTATTCATCTGTCTCCTGTCTTAACAAATGACCCCGGGATCATGTGGAAACAATCTTCAAGTTTCAGGTTCAAGCTCCACAAGAGAACATCCCTTCTGCTGGGATCTTGTGCGTTTTTATTGCCTATTAGGTAAAACACCTAATTTATCAACGTCAAGTGGCAAAACAGACTGATAGCTGTCTGGATGTAAATCAGCTAATGCCATGTATGGCCAGGAATTAAGTGGCTGCCATCTGATGAAGAGCTCAGTCTGTAGAATCACTGACCCGATTCGGCTCTGCTCAGCCACACACGCACGCACACACGCATGCACGCACACACACGCACGCACACACGCATGCACACACAGGGACACTTGAAAACACGTGATTAAGTACAGACCGGACTCTGTTATTCAAGCCGCCCTTGGGCCCAGAACTCCACAGATGGACGTGTGAAAAAAGGTTAAATATGGCCTAACGCTGATTAACATGAATTAACATGAAATAACATGAAGAAACATCAATAATATAAAAATGCCAAACAATCACAATGTATTTTTCTGGACATAATTCACCAGACATTGCAGTCTTTACTTAAATGTTTTTTTGTTATCAATTCGTTATTGGATGGTAAGACACAATCGATTAAAGGTTATTTATCAACACCTCAGCCTCTCAGTGTCATAAAATCTAATGCACACACCCATGTAGTCACCTGGGAAACACACCTGGTGACACACATTAGAAGTGTAACACACTTGAACACAACACCAAGTGATGAAACTCTGGTTAGAAGTGAGGGGACAAGGCTTGGTGGGGGGTCTACACAGCTCCTGTGTTTCTACACAGTTACAGTGAATATTTTCACCTATGATCCTTCCAGACTGTTGGTTTTAGAACAGCAAAACAGCTAGAAAAGCCTTCTCAATCATTTGTTGCAGATTTTACCTTTAGCCTAAAAGAAATTTAAAACAAAATTATATAAAAATAAAAGTAAAAGAAAACTATGATGCCTTAAGTTAATAAAAGTAAAACATCAAGTGCTATTTTGTATAATTAGAAATGACTAAAAACAAATAGTGACTTTGTGTTTATTATGGGCTACATTCTATTAAATTAGCTACAACATTTCCACACACAGCTGTGAGTAAGCTAGCAATGTGTGGTTATAGCACTAGAAATAAACACCAGTTAAACACACCACATAGCCAGCTAGCTGCAGAAGAAAGAGGGGCGTCACAGTCTGTTTGCTCAGGTGAAACTCAGAGAAAAGGTAGTGCCCACCAGGCCTCCTCTCAGGCAAAAATGCACAGTGCCAAAGCAGAGATCCACCTTAATAAGAGTTAATAGGAGTTATGTCCTCAGCAGAAATGCACAGGGTTTATTTTGGACACATTTTCAGGAGCCGTAACCATCTTACTTTTAGCTTCTTCCTCTCTGGCCAGTCTTCACTTGCAACGTTTGAATGGTCCTAAAGCATGCAGACTAATTAGTTTTTCTAATTTTGGTTGTAACAAACCTGGGCGCAGGTGTGGTTGGGGGGTGGGTGATCAAAAAGGTGATTTCCAGAAATGGACGACCCCCCCCCCCCCATCACTAGTGAAATCTCTGTCCTTTTGCACAAACACACATGACTTGTAACGATATTAGGACACCGTAAGCACACGCAGGTGATTCCTCACATTGAGGTGTGCTAACATTGTTTCGCACAGTTATTTTACTCTCCAGTACCTCACTGCTCTTGTCATAGCTGTGCTCTAAACCCCCAGCTTTCTACTAGTGCCTTTAGGACTAGCTACTTAAGCGTCTTGCTTAGCATACAACAGTTCCATCATAAGCAGCTCAAACCACTACTACTTCCAGCTAGACAACGGCTGACAGATGACAGCTTTTCGCATTGCTGCTGCCAAGCAACACAAGCTGGAGTACATGATACGGAACCGCCCAGAGTACATGATACGGAACCGCCCAGAGTACATGATACGGAACCTTCCGGACTGCTCTGGTCCTTTTGCGTCTCTTGTCTCCTCAGCTCTTCTCCTCCTCCTCCTCTCCTCCTCCTCTCCTCTCCTGTATCAGGAACCCCAGTCTGCTCCGCCCTCCTGCGTCCTGCTCTGTTCTGTTGTGTTCTGATCTGTTCTTCTACGTTCCTCTCTCATGTTCTGCTGTGTTCTGCTTTGTACTGTTCTGTTATGACACACTGTATTACGAGGAACAATAGCGGGATTGTCCCGCCCTCGGGCTCTGTTTTCTCCTTTTCTTTTGGGAAAACTTTTTCACTTCTCCCTTTTCCCCCCTAACGTTTGTTATTCTCACTTAAACTCTCGGCCGGCGCCGTGGCACTGCGACCCGCTCCGAACCACCCGGGCCTGGCGAGATCCAGGCCAGGAAAAACCCGGCAGGCGGAGCCAGACAAATAAAAACCCAAAGCCCTGACGCCGAGGCTGCTGCCGGCCGACTCCAATCTGGATCCTGTCAGGGGACATCAAGGGAACACCCGCAATGTAACGCAATCTCCCAGCATCCCCTCCTCCCCTCCCCTGCCTCCCTCCCTCACTGCCTTGCTCCCTCCTTCCCTGCCTCCCTGCCTCCCTCCCTCCCTGCCTCCCTCCCTCCCATCACCGATATGTCTAGCAGACGACTGAACGATCGCCAAATGTTTTTTTTCCTCCTCCTTTCTCCCCCTCCCCTTTCCCCTCTTTTTCTCTCCTCTCGTGTCCTGGTACTCGGGGCCAGCCCACATGGATTGGGATCTGTTTGGGGTGAAATGATAATCACGCTGTCAGTTTGAATTCCCTGGTGACGACGTGAGAGATGGTAAATGTAATAAACATAAATGCAACGTGAAGCTTCAGATTGGAGACGGAGACGGATCGGAACTGGGTGAGACTACTGTTGCATTATGGGTGATGCCATCCCTCCTGGGAAAATATCCACACCTCAAATCCTAACATTCCATCCCTGAAATATGACTTCAATATTCTCGCATTACGTCATTACATTTAATTACTGAAATATGAATTAAATATCCACAACTCACATCATTGAGTTTTAATCACTGACACATGAATTCATTGCGCAAAATTAAGCACTGAGATAAAAATTCAAGGATTTATCACTGAACCAGTGTCAACTTCTTGGGTTGTAGAACTTTCCCAAAACCTTATGGTAAAAACAAAGAAAAATCATAGAACTTATTACATTTTTATAAAATCACAAAATCATAGAACCTATTACGTATTTCTGCAAAAGAAAAGAGTACAATTTGAGTGCAGCAACCCATCAATCTGTGATTTAAAATCAACATTTGGAATGAAATGATCTAGTTTCAAGTTGTTCTGTAGACTGTTCCAGGATGACAGGGATCTAAAAGCAATCTGACCAGACTCTGTTCTTGTTTTGGGTTCTTAGGTGTCAATGCCCACGACTCTGTAATGTGGACAAAGTCCTTAAATGTGCTGGCAGCTGCTCACTGATCATTGAAAAATATATACAAATGAATGTCACCTCACAGTTAAGGATGGCCATCCTACTAACTTATAAAGGCTACTGTACAGTGATGTAAGAGAGGTCTTGTGTTTGTTACAAAGTTATATTTTAATGTTAATTTCCCTGCAGTATAATGCAGCATGGGATCTATTATGATAATGTGGTATCTATAAAACACAAGGCACGAGGGTTTAGAGCTGTTCTTAGGCCCAACGCTTAGCTGAGTGCCTGAATACACCATTTAGACATCGTATATATCACAAGCCCGAGACATGCCTAACTGCTCTTATGAATTGTATCCAACCCAAGTTGTGATGCCACACCCATGGTGTCAGGTCCTGACTGGGGGCCTCCAGGGTTCTCTGTGCTTCAGTTTTGGTTCTCCCCAATTTAAGGCAGCTGCACTGTATTGCCTCTAATTGGGGACCCTATTTAAGCTGCCCTTGTTTTGCTTTCAGTTGTGGATCATTGTTTGCGTTGTGTCCCTCAGTTCGCGGGTCACCGCTCCTTTTGTGGTTTTCTGTTCAAGTTTATTAACAAGAATATTAAAAGGATGTTTCCCATTTCTAAAAAAGTTGGGAAGTTGCGTAAAATGTGAATATAAACAGAATGCAATGATGTGCAAATAATTGCAACCCTATATAAAATAGATACAAAGACAAAATATCAAATGTTGAAACAGAGACATTTTAATCATTCTTGAAAAAGACATGCCCACTTTTAATTTGATGCAAGCAACGTGTTTCAAAGTTGGGACAGAGGCAATAAAAGACTGGAAAAGCTAAAGAACTAAACCTTGTGGAATATCACACAACTTATTAAGTCAATTGGCAACCGGTCAGTAACATGATTGGGTATTAAAAGCTCATTCCAGGGAGGATGGGTCAGTCAGAAGTGAGGATGGGGAGGGGTTCACCACTCTGTGAAAGACAATTTAAGAATTCACAAAGTTTCACAAAGTAAAATTGCAATGAGTTTGGGGATCTCATCATCCACGGTACATAATATCATTAAAAGATTCAGAGAATGCGGAGAAATCTCTATATGCACGGGACAAGGCCGAAAACCAATATTGGATTGCAGTGATCTTTGGGCCCTCAGACGGCACTGCATTAAAACAGGCAGGATTCTGTAGTGGACATCACTGTATGGGCTCAGGAACCCTTCTGAAAACTATTGTCTGTGAACACAGTACGTTGCTGCATCCAGAAATAAAAAATATACCATGCAAAGAGGAAACCATATATAAACAAGATCCAGAAATGACGCCACCTCCAATGGATCCAGGGTAATTTAAGATGGACTGGTGCAAAGTGGAAAACTGTCCTGTGGTCTGACAAATAAAAATGTGAATATATTTTTGTGAATTATGGACACTGTGTCCTCCAGGCTAAAGAGAGAGGGATCATTATCAACACACAGTTCAAAAGCCATTGTCTGTGATGGTATGGGGGTGCATTAGTGCACATGGCATGAGTGACTTGCACATCTGTAGAATATATACAGGTTTTGGAGCAACATAGGCTGCCATTCAGACAACACCTTTTTCAGGGAAGGCCTTGCTTATTTCATCAAGACATTGCCAAACCACATTCTGCACGTATCACAACAGCATGGCTCCATAGGAAGAGTCCAAGTGATAAACTGTCCTGCCTGCAGTCCAGACCTGTTACCCACTGAAAACATTTGGCGCATTATGAAATAAAAAATATGACACAGGTAACAACTGTTGAGCAGCTGAAATCCTATACCAAGCAAGAATGGGAAAACATTTCACTTTCAAAACTACAAAAGTTATTTCCTCAGTTCCCAAATGCTTACAGAGTATTGTTAAAAGAAGAAGTGATGCAACACAGTGGTAAACATGCCCCTGTGCCCAAAATTTTTTGAAGCGTGTTGCTGGCATCAAATTCAAAATGGGCGTGTATTTTTCCAAAAACTATAACATTTCTCAGTTTCAACATTTGATATGATATCTGTACAATTTTCAATTGAATACAGGGATAAATGATTTGCACATCATTGCATTTTGTTTTCATTTGCATTTTAAGCAGCGTCTCAATGTTTTTGGAAACAGGCTTGTAGTACAATCGCACTATTTAGGATAGTCAACAAAATACTAAAATTACACTAAGAACAGTCTTAGTGTGTGACTAGGGTACCATTTAGAACTGTATTTGTGTGTTACTAGGGTAACATTTAGAACAGTGTTTGTGTGTGACTAGGGTATCATTTAGAACAGTCTTTGTGTGTGACTAGGGTACCATTTAGAACAGTCTTAGTGTGTGAATAGGGTACTATTTAGAACAGTCTTAGTGTGTGACTAGGGTACCATTTAGAACTGTATTTGTGTGTGACTAGGGTACCACTTAGAACAGTATTTGTGTGTGACTAGGGTACTATTTAGAACAGCCTTAGTGTGTAATTCTGTATGTAATCCACACTGTTTTCACAGTGCCACTGTTTGAGGGCTGAAAGTAATTCTTTCCTCTTAGGGTCGTCATGTTGCTAAAACGTTTAATGATACCATAAATTATTGTGCTCTCTCTCCTCAATGGGAGAGACACACTTCAATAGTACATTTCCAAAAGTAAAGTTTGGAAAGGATGAACAAGTACCTCAGTAAAAGACATTAGAGGTAGCTGGCCTTACGAACGGTCAAATAAAAACAATATGTTGTAATGTAGACTGACTAACCCGCTAAGACTTGCACCATAACAACGGGGGAGGAGGGGAGAGGACAGGAAAGAAAAAGAGTGTGTGGGTGAGGAAAGAATATAGGACGAATATAGCGAGGGAGAGAAAAGGATGAGAGGGAGAGACAGGCAAAGAAAAGGTAAAGACTGGCAGACAAGTGGAAGGAAAATTTTAAAAAGAAGAATGTCCCACCCAGTCTTGTGAGGTTGGTTTTACTAGTTGGCTGCTGTAATTAAAACAGGAACAAGAGCAGTTCATGTTATACAGTTAATATCCCCCCTGACAGACCACCTTACCGAATGACAGACCACCTTTAAATGCCACATGACAGACTGACAGACCACCTCACCGACTCACAAATCACCATAAAATATCACATGACAGACAACCAGACAGTCTGACAGCCCACCTTATAAAACCACCAGACAGACCACCTGCCAGATAACCTGACAGACCACCTGACAGATATCCTGACAGACCACCTGACAGGTCACCTGACAGACCACCTGACAGACCACCTCACAGACCACCTGACGGATCACCTGACAGACCACCAGACAGACCACATGACGGACCACATGACGGACCACCTGACGGACCACCAGACGGACCACCTGACGGACTACCTCACAGACCACCTGACGGATCACCTGACGGACCACCTGACAGACCACCTGACAGACCACCTGACAGACATGACCCATGCAAATGTTCTACAGAAGGACTTTTATACCTCCAAGGTGTTTGGTGTGAGACCATCGTGGATCTAAGGGGATTTTATCACTCAGTCTCTCCTCTCCAACCCCCCCCCCCTTGTTTATGCTCTTCATGTGTTAGTGGAAGGGTTGGGGTGTCCTGTTATGACTTATTTAATACCACCCCATTTCCAAAAAGTTGGGATCCTGTGTAAAATGTAAAGAAAAACAGAATGCAATGATGTGCAAATCATTTAAACTATATATTCAATAGAATATTGTACAAAGACAACATATCACATGTTGAAACTGAGATATTTTATTGTTTCTTGAAAGATACATGTTTCAAAAAATCTGGGACAGAGGCAACAAAAGACTGGAAAAGTTATGCTGGAATAAAACCTGGTGGAACATCTCACAACTAATTTGGTTAATTGGCAACAGGTCAGTAACATTATTGAGTATAAAAAGAGCATCCCAGAGAGGATGAATCTGTCAGAATTAACGTTGTTCACCACTCTATGAAAGTCTGCACAGGCAATAGTGAAACAATTTAAGAATAATGTTTCTCAATGTAAAATTGTAGGGTTTGGGGATCTCATCATCCACGGTACATACTATCTTTAAAAGTATGCAAGGGCCAAGGCCAAAAACTATTATTGGATGGTTGTGATCTTCGGGGCCCTCAGGCCGAAAACAGACACAACTTTGTAGTAGACATCATTGCATGGTCTCAGGAACACTTCTGAAAACCATTGTCTGTGAATACAGTATGTTGCTGCATCCACAAATGCAAGTATAAAATGCACCATGCAAACAAAAAAACAAATGTAAACAAGATCCAGAAACACTGCCACCTTCTCCGAGCCCGAGCTCTTAAGATGGACTGAGGTGAAGTGGAAAACTGTCTTGTGGTTTGATGAATCACAATCTGAAATTATTTTTGAGAATCACAGACGCCACATCCTCTGGACTAAAGAGGAGAGGGACCATCCAGCTTGTTATCAGCGCACAGTTTAAAACCCAGCATCCGTGATGGTATGGGGGTGCATTATTGCACATGGCATTGGGTGACTTGCACATCTATGAAGGCACTGTTAATGCTGAACCATGTATACAGGTTTGGGAGCAATACATGCTGCAGTCTTCAGGGAAAGCCTTGCTTATTTCAGCGAGACAAAGCCAAACCACATTCTGCACGTATTACAACAGCATGGCTCCATAGTAAAAGAGTCCAAGTGCTAAACTGGCCTGCCTGCAGTCCAGTCCTGTCACCCACTGAAAACATTTGGCGCATTATGAAACGAAAAATACAACAAAGGAGACCCCAAACTGTTGAGCAGCTGAAATCATATATTAAGCAAGGAAGAGAAACATTTCACTCTCAAAACTAAAAGCAATTGGTATCCTAAGTTCCCAAACGCTTACAGAGTGTTGTTAAAAGAAGAGGTGATGCATCACAGTGGTAAACAAGTGCTTGTCCCAACTTTTTTGAAACATGTTGCTGGCATCAAATTCTAAATGGGCATGTGTTTTTCCAAAAACAATCACATTTCTCAGTTGCAAGATTTCATTTCTACTATTTTCAATTAAATATAGGAATAATTGATTTGAACATCATTGCATTCTGTATTCATTTGCATTTTAAGCAGCGTCCCAAAGTTTTGGGAAACAGGGTTGTACATATTTTGTTATTGTCTGTATTATTTTGTGTTTCCCTGCCACATGCCTGGAAACTGACAAGGCGGAATGCTAACATTGCATGTTTATTAGGCCCTCTGGATATGCTGTGTAGACTCTGTCTTCCCTGGTTGGGTGTGACTTAACACTAGGTGTCAGTGTGGGAAGACATAAATAGACAACACACTGTGAAGTCCAATGTACAGGAGACAAGTCCAGTGATAATACTATATTACTATATCACACTGTAGTTCCACTGTCAGTCGAATGGTTCTGTACCTGAACCCCAGGCTTTAGAGCAGGGTTGGGACATGTCCCCCTGAGGGTTAGAAGGAGGTAAATTGGTCCCCCCTCAGTAAAAAAGACATTGCGAAAAATATAAAATGCCCCCGCCCCATATTAAACGCCCACACCCCTGCCTTAATCCAATCTACCATATAAAATACTGAGCAGATTTGGCAGACAGGACTTATACGGTTAGGGCATGATTTGAGCTGGTTTCCAGAACCTATTTACCAGTCATTACCGTACCTCTACTCATACAAAATAATGCTCACTGTTGGTAAAGTAAAAATCATCATATAAGCAATCAGATTTTGTACTGGATGCCTCCTGGTCAGTTCTCATTCCCTCCTTAAAAAAATGTTTCCACCCGTGCCATACATTTAGTTTTTTTGCAAGGCTTTTTTTGACCACAGGAATCACAGGGAGAAGTGTGGAGACGGGTGTGGAACCCAGGTCTCCAGCAGGAAGCAGAGAACTCTCTCACTGCGGAATGGGTTCTACCTAAAACCAAGAATGGAACAAACATGGGAACCAATAGTGGGCTAACGATCAAAGTCCCGTCTCATCACTGAGGTGGGCTAGCCATCAGAGTCCCGTCTCATCACTGCAGTGGGCTAACAATCAGAATCCTGTCTCATCACTGCAGTGGGCTTACGATCAGAATCCTGTCTCATCACTGCAGTGGGCTAACAATCAGAATCCTGTCTCATCACTGCAGTGGGCTTACGATCAGAATCCTGTCTCATCACTGCAGTGGGCTTACGATCAGAATCCTGTCTCATCACTGCTGTGGGCTAGCCATCAGAGTTCCATCTCACCACTGCAGTGGGCTAACGATCAGAGTCCCATCTCATCACTGCAGTCGTCTAACGATCAGAGTCTGTCTCATCACTGCAGCGGGCTAGCCATCAGAGTACCGTCTCATCACTGCAGTGGGCTAACAATTAGAGACCCATCTCATCACTGCAATGGGCTAGCAATCAAAGTCTCGTCTCATCACTGCAGTGGGCTAGCCATCAGAGGTCCGTCTCATCACTGCAGTGGGCTAGCAATCAGAGTCCCGTCTCATCACTGCAGTGGGCTAACGATCAGAGTCTGTCTCATCACTCCAGTGGGCTAGCGTGGGTGCCTGCTCTGACATATTTAGATGGAAAAAATGAAACGGTCTTTTCAAACTTCTCCAGTACAGCGGTACCATACAGAAGAATCTGAAACCAAAACATTTAGAGTAGTTTGCCTTGAAACATTTCAAATCCCAAGTACATAACAATTAACCTGACCGCTCTCTTCCTCTTCTACTACGCCTCTCTTCCTCTCCTTGTTTTCCTTTTCTCTCTTCCTCCTCCTCTTTACAGAAATAGATGGGAGATTCCCATCTAAGGTGGACAGCTGTTCTGCCCTCTTAGAAGAGAATTTCACATTTCTCTAATCTATGTTTTTGCCCCATACTAATGTTCTGTATACTACAATATGAATCTATATTCTCATAATCTCACTATTTTCCGATATTCTGACACTAATCTATACTTTCACACTAATCTGTATTCTCATAGTTTCTCAATATTCTTACACTAATATATTTTCTCATACTACTCTATATTCATATACTAATCTACATCATCGTAACAATTTATATTACATTTTCGAGTTCAGTGGCCCACCTGTGGAATGTGGCTCAACAGAGGCCTCTCCAGGGGTTAGGTTCTCAGAGTGCTGGGACCACTGATTGCTCTGTCCCCATCTATTTAGGCGGGCCCACCCATCCCTCACCCTCTTTAGGAGAAGCTCCGGGGAAAACAGCAAGGATGCCAATTTCTTCTGCTTCGCCAACTAAACACTCAGTATTCTTGGATTGAAAGTCGTATCAGTTTCCCCCTGTTATAATATAAAGGCCTGGTCAATGGGAGGTATGAAACCGTCTTATTTTCTTTCTCAAGCCACAGTCTTGAGTCAATATTTCAGTTCTATCTTTTGCCTACAGATACTTTTTTGTTGTACTGCACAAGAAAGAAAAGATAACAAACCCTACCATTGACAATACACTCACCTAAAGGATTATTAGGAACTCCATACTAA
Source organism: Esox lucius (assembly GCF_011004845.1). Classification (NCBI taxonomy): domain Eukaryota; kingdom Metazoa; phylum Chordata; class Actinopteri; order Esociformes; family Esocidae; genus Esox; species Esox lucius. Next base: position 2,169,095 of record NC_047586.1, on the reverse strand, counting down.
TACTGTGTTTGACCCCCTTTCGCCTTCAGAACTGCCTTAGTTCTACGTGGCATTGATTCAACAAGGTGCTGAAAGCATTCTTTAGAAATGTTGGCCCATATTGATAGGATAGCATCTTGCAGTTGATGGAGATTTGTGGGATGCACATCCAGTGCACGAAGCTCCCGTTCCACCACATCCCAAAGATGATCTATTGGGTTGAGATCTGGTGACTGTGGGGGCCATTTCAGTACAGTGAACTCATTGTCATGTTCAAGAAACCAATTTGAAATAATTCGAGCTTTGTGACATGGTGCATTATCCTGCTCGAAGTAGCCATCAGAGGATGGGTACATGGTGGTCATAAAGGGATGGACATGGTCAGAAACAATGCTCAGGTAGGCGGTGGCATTTAAACAATGCCCAATTGGCACTAAGGGGCCTAAAGTGTGCCAAGAAAACATCCCCCACACCATTACACCACCACCACCAACCTGCACAGTGGTAACAAGGCATGATGGATCCATGTTCTCATTCTGTTTACGCCAAATTCTGACTCTACCATCTGAATGTCTAAACAGAAATCGAGACTCATCAGACCAGGCAACATTCTTCCAGTCTTCAACTGTCCAATTTTGGTGAGCTCATGCAAATTGTAGCCTCTTTTTCCTATTTGTAGTGGCGATGAGTGGTACCCGGTGGGCTCTTCTGCTGTTGTAGCCCATCTGCCTCAAGGTTGTGCGTGTTGTGGATTCACAAATGCTTTGCTGCATATCTCGGTAGTAACGAGTGGTTATTTCAGTCAAAGTTGCTCTTCTATCAGCTTGAATCAGTCGGCCCATTCTCCTCTGACCTCTAGCATCAACAAGGCATTTTCGCCCACAGGACTGCCGCATACTGGATGTTTTTCCCTTTTCACACCATTCTTTGTAAACCCTAGAAATGATTGTGCGTGAAAATCCCAGTAACTGAGCAGATTGTGAAATTCTCAGACCGGCCCGTCTGGCACCAACAACCATGCCACGCTCAAAATTGCTTAAATCACCTTTCCTTCCCATTCTGACATTCAGTTTGGAGTTCAGGAGATTGTCTTGACCAGGACCACACCCCTAAATGCATTGAAGTAACTGCCATGTGATTGGTTGATTAGATAATTGCATTAATGCGATATTGAACAGGTGTTCCTAATAATCATTTAGGTGAGTGTATACTTCATAGGAATATTTCGCTGTACTAATCGATACTGCATTCATCTATATTCACCGTATTAAACTATAATTACTGTACTCATCTATATTATCTGGACTGATCTATGTTCACTTAACTGATCTATGTGACAGGAAAGAGATGAAGAATGGCCACGAGCGACAACAACAAGGAGACATACTTGACATACAAAGAGAGAGAGTTAGAGAGACAAAGGGAGCACTGAAAATGACAGCTCTAGTATATTCTTCTCCTTAATGACAGCTCTAGTATATTCTTCTCCTTAATGACAGCTCTAGTATATTCTTCTCCTTAATGACAGCTCTAGTATATTATTCTCCTGAATGACAGCTCTAGTATATTATTCTCCTTAATGACAGCTCTAGTATATTATTCTCCTTAATGACAGCTCTAGTATATTCTTCTCCTGAATGACAGCTCTAGTATATTCTTCTCCTGAATGACAGCTCTAGTATATTCTTCTCCTTAATGACAGCTCTAGTATATTCTTCTCCTTAATGAAAGCTCTAGTATATTCTTCTCCTTAATGACAGCTCTAGTATATTCTTCTCCTGAATGACAGCTCTAGTATATTCTTCTCCTGAATGACAGCTCTAGTATATTCTTCTCCTGAATGACAGCTCTAGTATATTCTTCTCCTGAATGACAGCTCTTGTATATTCTTCTCCTGAATGACAGCTCTAGTATATTCTTCTCCTGAATGACAGCTCTAGTATATTCTTCTAAATGTAAGTATTGTAATTTGACTAATTTGAGCAAATGGCGTGCACTCTAGTGCCTGTGTCACAGTGTTAGTTTTCATTAATCAAAGTGTCAGAACCAGAGAGGTTGTGTGTGTACGTGCCTACATGTATGTGTGTGTGTGTAGGCATGTGTGTATGTATGTGTGTGTGTATAAAGACCTATTGTCGTTGAATGGGTTCTCTCCCTCTGGGCTTCCGAGGCAGAAGGACATCTATTAAGAGGTTAAGACAACACCATCAGCTAATACTACCTAATCACACACACACATTCTCACACACACAATCTTACACACACAAACAATCTCACACACACAATCTCACACACACACTCGCTAATATGAGCTGTAATTACAGACATGGGGTACTAAAACTGGCATGGAAGCAATTTTACAAACACTCAGTAAACACCATCCCTGTGTGTGTGTGTGTGCGCGTGTGTGTGGTATGTGTGTGTGTGGGTGTGTATGATTTAGAATGTCCAAACTGTGTAGGCCAGCAGCTCGTAACACAAAACCATCACAAAGTTCCCCTCTGAAAGGCTGCATGTCATAGTGTGTTTGTGTGTGTGTTTGTGTGTTTGTGTGTGTGTGTGTGTTCTGTGTTCTGCGTGATGCACTGTAAATAAACAGGTCACCTTGTTGTGTGTTCCCAGTGGTGTGCAGTGGTGTGCAGTGGGGTGTGCAGTGGTGGGGTTTACAACAGAGGGCAGCAGGAGGTGATGGGTTTTGTGACCTCAGCTAAAAAGCGAAAGGTTCAACAAGCTACACGTGTCAGACGCTTGACCTGTGACCTCTCCATCTGTGAGGGAGGCCTCTGCATTGCCCGGCCTCGCCGAACAACGTTCACATTCACGCAGCATCGACTGCTTTTGCAACGCCAACCGTTTGATGAATTCTGTAGGTGCAACAGGCTGGAATTAAAATATGAAAAGACGGGGTAATTACCCATATATAATTGAAGTGTTTTTTATAGTGGTACGCATGGCGTGAACGTCAACAGCCCAGCGAGGTCGTCATTATGTTGTAATTTGTAATTAAGTTGTAATTTATAATAATGTTCAAAGTTTTACAGTGCACTGTGAGAAAGAAGATAAAAACGATTCACTTTGTAATCATAAAGCAACACGTTCTGCGTTGAACTTAGATCAACCTAGCTGCTGACATGCATTCATTACCTCCTTTTGTTCTGGAATTAAAAGATAGAAATTATGCTTCCTAGATCCAACACGCCTCTTCGATGAAATCCCCTGATACAACCTGTATTGGGAATTCTTATCTGGTGAAGCAAGTTTATTGATACTTCCCAAATCCTAGTAAAGGGATGGACAACAAAACACTAACAGATTGGATTAGTTTAGAAAATATGTGTGTTATTCTACAGTATTTATGTGTTGCACAGGATTCTTAAAAACTATAAATGCAAACCACAAGTACTGAAATAAACAATTCAGAAAATTGACCTGCTTAATCCGAGCATGCTGGAAAATTATGGACATTATTTAAAAAAGATATATTTATATTGAACATAAATTGAGAAAATAGCTGAACCCGTCTACACAGTGGGAAAACATCCTCCATATTAGCGCAATTTCTTGTCAGTAAATCCACCCAACTAAATTAGTTTCAGATGGTTTGTCAACGTTGGGTGCAATATTGACCAATAAAAGGTGATGATAGTATTGACCAATGAGAGAAGAGGAGACGAGGAGGGGACCGTAGTATTGACAAACACTGAATTATTGCAGTATTGAGGAGATCGCAGTATTACTGTAGTATTGACCAACAGGGGAGGAGGGGACCGTAGTATTGACCAACAGGGGAGGAGGGGACCGTAGTATTGACCAACAGGAGAGGAGGTGACTGTAGTATTGACCAACAGGGGAGGAGGTGACTGTAGTATTGACCAACAGGGGAGGAGGGGACCGTAGTATTGACCAACAGGGGAGGAGGGGACCGTAGTATTGACCAACAGGGGAGGAGGTGACTGTAGTATTGACCAACAGGGGAGGAGGGGACCGTAGTATTGACCAACAGGGGAGGAGGGGACCGTAGTATTGACCAACAGGGGAGGAGGGGACCGTAGTATTGACCAACAGGGGAGGAGGTGACTGTAGTATTGACCAACAGGAGAGGAGGTGACTGTAGTATTGACCAACAGGGGAGGAGGGGACCGTAGTATTGACCAACAGGGGAGGAGGGGACCGTAGTATTGACCAACAGGGGAGGAGGTGACTGTAGTATTGACCAACAGGAGAGGAGGTGACTGTAGTATTGACCAACAGGGGAGGAGGGGACCGTAGTATTGACCAACAGGGGAGGAGGGGACCGTAGTATTGACCAACAGGGGAGGAGGTGACTGTAGTATTGACCAACAGGGGAGGAGGGGACCGTAGTATTGACCAACAGGAGAGGAGGTGACTGTAGTATTGACCAACAGGGGAGGAGGGGACCGTAGTATTGACCAACAGGGGAGGAGGTGACTGTAGTATTGACCAACAGGGGAGGAGGGGACCGTAGTATTGACCAACAGGGGAGGAGGTGACTGTAGTATTGACCAACAGGGGAGGAGGGGACCGTAGTATTGACCAACAGGGGAGGAGGTGACTGTAGTATTGACCAACAGGAGAGGAGGTGACTGTAGTATTGACCAACAGGGGAGGAGGGGACCGTAGTATTGACCAACAGGGGAGGAGGGGACCGTAGTATTGACCAACAGGGGAGGAGGTGACTGTAGTATTGACCAACAGGAGAGGAGGTGACTGTAGTATTGACCAACAGGGGAGGAGGTGACTGTAGTATTGACCAACAGGAGAGGAGGTGACTGTAGTATTGACCAACAGGGGAGGAGGTGACTGTAGTATTGACCAACAGGGGTGGAGGTGACTGTAGTATTGACCAACAGGAGAGGAGGCAGTAGGAGAGGAGGTGACTGCAGTATGGGGCAGTAGGAGAGGAGGCAGTAGGAGAGGAGGTGACTGCAATATGGGGCAGTAGGAGAGGAGGTGACTGCAGCATGGGGCAGTAGGAGGTGACTTTAGTATTGACCAACAGGAGAGGAGGTGACTGCAGTATGGGGCAGTAGGAGAGGAGGCAGTAGGAGAGGAGGTGACTGCAATATGGGGCAGTAGGAGAGGAGGTGACTGCAGCATGGGGCAGTAGGAGGTGACTTTAGTATTGACCAACAGGAGAGGAGGTGACTGCAGTATTGAGAAACAGGAGAGGAGGCAGTAGGAGAGGAGGTGACTGCAATATAGGGCAGTAGGAGAGGAGGTGACTGCAGTATAGGGCAGTAGGAGAGGAGGCAGTATGGGAGGAGGTGACTTTAGTATTGACCAACAGGGGAGGAGGGGACCGTAGTATTGACCAACAGGGGAGGAGGGGACCGTAGTATTGACCAACAGGGGAGGAGGGGACCGTAGTATTGACCAACAGGGGAGGAGGTGACTGTAGTATTGACCAACAGGGGAGGAGGGGACCGTAGTATTGACCAACAGGGGAGGAGGGGACCGTAGTATTGACCAACAGGGGAGGAGGGGACCGTAGTATTGACCAACAGGGGAGGAGGGGACCGTAGTATTGACCAACAGGGGAGGAGGTGACTGTAGTATTGACCAACAGGGGAGGAGGGGACCGTAGTTTTGACCAACAGGGGAGGAGGTGACTGTAGTATTGACCAACAGGGGAGGAGGGGACCGTAGTATTGACCAACAGGGGAGGAGGTGACTGTAGTATTGACCAACAGGAGAGGAGGTGACTGTAGTATTGACCAACAGGGGAGGAGGGGACCGTAGTATTGACCAACAGGGGAGGAGGGGACCGTAGTATTGACCAACAGGGGAGGAGGTGACTGTAGTATTGACCAACAGGAGAGGAGGTGACTGTAGTATTGACCAACAGGGGAGGAGGTGACTGTAGTATTGACCAACAGGAGAGGAGGTGACTGTAGTATTGACCAACAGGGGAGGAGGTGACTGTAGTATTGACCAACAGGGGTGGAGGTGACTGTAGTATTGACCAACAGGAGAGGAGGCAGTAGGAGAGGAGGTGACTGCAGTATGGGGCAGTAGGAGAGGAGGCAGTAGGAGAGGAGGTGACTGCAATATGGGGCAGTAGGAGAGGAGGTGACTGCAGCATGGGGCAGTAGGAGGTGACTTTAGTATTGACCAACAGGAGAGGAGGTGACTGCAGTATGGGGCAGTAGGAGAGGAGGCAGTAGGAGAGGAGGTGACTGCAATATGGGGCAGTAGGAGAGGAGGTGACTGCAGCATGGGGCAGTAGGAGGTGACTTTAGTATTGACCAACAGGAGAGGAGGTGACTGCAGTATTGAGAAACAGGAGAGGAGGCAGTAGGAGAGGAGGTGACTGCAATATAGGGCAGTAGGAGAGGAGGTGACTGCAGTATAGGGCAGTAGGAGAGGAGGCAGTATGGGAGGAGGTGACTTTAGTATGGGGCAGTAGGAGAGGTGACTGCAGTGTGGGACAGTAGGAGAGGATGTGACTGCAGTATAGGGCAGTAGGAGAGGAGGCAGTAGGGGAGGAGGTGACTGCAGTATGGGGCAGTAGGGGAGGAGGTGACTGCAGTATGGGGCAGTAGGAGAGGAGGTGACTAAAGCGTTAGGTATGTTCTGTTGCAGTCACCTCCCTGATAATTGTAGTGTTTTTTACTCGCGGTTCAGCCACTTGTTTTTCTCTCTGATTCTGCCCTGTCACACTTCCAGTAAGTGCGTGCATGTACAGTGTGTGTGTGTGTGTGTGTGTCTGTGTGTGTGTCTGTGTTTGTGTGTGTGTGTGTGTGTGTGTGTGTGTCTGTGTGTGTGTGTGTGTGTGTGTGTCTGTGTGTGTGTGTGTGTGTGTGTCTGTGTGCGTGGGTGTGTCTCTGTGCCTTTTTCTATGTATATAGATATGCTGTGCTGAGTAATGACAACTTCACAGGCCGTCTAGTTTCTCTCACTTTCTATCAGTGGTCTTTATGCCATGTTCTGGCCTGACTTCTGGTCTATTTACCCTATTTGGTTCTGTTTTATAAACACAATAGCTTGGTTACTGAGTCTGGGCTTGTTCACTATAGCTTGGCTATCTGGTCAGGATTTATTAACACTAGTTCAAGCCTGGCTACTGGGTCTGAGTCTAACAGCTTTAATGATAAACAGCTTTATTTCCATTACTGTAAAAAATTCTATTTAATTTACTTTTAAACAGCTCTATTTCCATTATTGTAAAACAATTATATTTACTTTACTGTTAAACAGCTCTATTTCCATTACTTTAACAGTTCTATTTACTTTAGTGTTTAACAGCTCTATTTCCATGACTGTTTAACAGTTCTATTTACTTTACTGTTTAACAGCTTTATTTCCATTACTGTTTAACAGTTCTATTTCCATGACTGTTAAACACTTCTATTTACTTTACTGTTTAACAGCTCTATTTCCATTACTGTTTAACAGTTCAATTTCCTTTACTGTTTAACAGCTCTATTTCCATTACTGTTAAACAGTTCTATTTACTTTACTGTTTAACAGCTCTATTTCCATTACTGTTAAACAGTTCTATTTACTTTACTGTTTAACAGCTCTATTTCCATTACTGTTAAACATTTCTATTTACTTTACTGTTTAACAGCTCTATTTGCATGACTGTTTAACAGTTCTATTTACTTTACTGTTAAACAGCTCTATTTCCATTATTGTAAAGCAATTGTATTTACTTTACTGTTAAACAGCTCTATTTCCATTATTGTAAAACAATTATATTTACTTTACTGTTTAACAGTTCTATTTACTTTACTGATATGACGCTTTATTTACTTGACTGTCAAACAGCTCTATATCTTTTACTGTCTAACAGCTATATTTCATTTAATGTTAAACAGCTCTATTTCCTTTATTGTTTTACATCTTTGTGAAAAGTTATAGTTGTGTCTTTTTGTATTAGGTCAGCGTTAGGGTACTTTTTTGTTTTATAGTCTGCGATACAGTCCAATCAACCACTGGATAGGATCTTGTTAAACACTCCGAAACATCCCAATTATCTGCCAGTGTGTGTGTGTGTGTGTGTGTGTGTTTGTGTTCACTGGAAATGATCAGACGAAAGATGGATCACGTCTTGAATCAGCAGCCGCTGTTTGATCTTAAAGTTTGTGTGTGTGGGTATGTGTGTGTGTGTCTGTGTGTTTGTTATCTTAGCACTGGAAGTTCAATCACTCAAAATCCTGCCTTGTCAAAATCTATAAACAACGGCTTCACAACTACCAACAATTACAAAGAAACGGTCCCTTCTACTGTTACACAAACACACACACACACACCCAGACATGGACACACACACACACACACACACAAACACACACACACACACAGACATGGACACACACACGGACACACGACTGTTACTGTCAATGGTTCTCTTTGTTCTGGCAGCCCAACAGATGAATCTGTTATGTGCTGTTTGTTTTTTCATCAAGTATTATAATCCTACAGCTCTTTATGTCACAAACACACACATGAAGAAAGGAGGCAGGGGTAGAGGAGGTGGAGAGGAGAGGAGGAGCGAGGAGCCTCCCTGTAGAAGTGTTAAGATGATAGAATGCGTTTCAACGTTCTAGAACTCGAGGGTTCCCATATGGTGCTGTGGCAAAGTCACCTCCATAAAAGTACATTTAGAAATAATCATTTTGAAACAACAGCATGTTTCCCAGCCAGACCCCCACTGTTTCACATGCTCCGGTCCGTCTGTCTGCGACATCAGAACGTAGGTCCTCTGCAGGGCCGTGCAGAGGGCCTTTCAAGGGGCCAATGAAAAAATTGTTGTATCGGATGTTGACGGCTCACGCAAGAGCCCCACAGAGCAATGGGATGACAGGTTGAGCTCAGTCCTTCAGACTGGGGCCCCTTTAAGGATTCTCAATAAGGCTAAAATACCTAAGATGCCTACATCACAAACATTAATTGTATTTAGGGACTGTAGTGTGGAGCAAATACATGTTTACAAGTGTCTTGGCTTAAACAGCAACACCACAGGTAAATTCAAAAGGCTTTTAGAGACTAGGGTAGAAATGCCTTCTGCCCTGTCCAAAAGAACAGACGACTAGACCATCAATCAATCCATTTTGGGCTTGAATTTCTCCAATCATAGTGTCTGGGATTCACCTACTGACCAACAATTCACAAAATTGAATGAACACCCAAGTAAAGGATCAAAATCGCTAAAAGTGCTTTTAAATCTCACAATCACTTGAAAGACATTGATTGTCAGACCTACCATTACAAAAACCATGTTTACCGAGAGATTAACCTGGAGCCACCGTAGCCATCGGTTCATAAGCCCAGACAAACCCCGCAGAGCCCCTAGAGTGCAACACTGTGAGACCCCACCAAACTGTGAGAAAACTAAAATAACAATTTGACAAACTAGAATCAACCAACAAACAAAGCAAATTGTAATGGAACCTTCCCCTAAGAATATGTGACCGCTGTGACTTAAGCCACAATTAAGAAAAGACTTGACTATATACAGATTCAGCCATAGGCTGACCTGGCACTTCAGCGGAGACAGACTGCGCAAACTGCCCACAAAATGAGGTGAAAACAGAGCTGTTATAACTTCTGAAAGGTCCTTCATTCTCTTGAAGGTTTTGTGTGTGATATTAACTTTTGAATTTCACTGTGACTTTTTTCATTTTCATTTGCTGCATTTTTCTTATTTTCACTTGCTTTGTTAAAAATTTGGAAACGCGTATTTTCCCATGCCAATAAAACCCTTTATGGAATATATAGTAAGATAAAAGTTAAGAGTGAAAGAGAGAGAGAGAGAGAGAGAGAGAGAGAGAGGAGAGAGAAAGACAGAGAAGGAGAGAAAGAGGAGAAATTAAAATTAGTAGATACATCAGAAAAATACATCAATTAATAATATTAAATCCTAACACACTCAGTCGCCACAAAGCTCATTGTTCACCTCAGCTGACTACAAATGTTTTATATTACTTGGCTGCCCGTATCCATTCTACCTGGTTGGTGTACCAGCCCTGAGAATCATTCTACCTGACTCCTCACCTGGTTGGTGTACCAGCCCTGAGAATCATTCTACCTGACTCCTCACATGATTGGTGTCCCAGCCCTGAGAATCATTCTACCTGACTCCTCACATGATTGGTGTCCCAGCCCTGAGAATCATTCTACCTGACTCCTCACATGATTGGTGTCCCAGCCCTGAGAATCATTCTACCTGACTCCTCACATGATTGCTGTCCCAGCCCAGAGAATCATTCTACCTGACTCCTCACCTGATTGGTGTCCCAGCCCAGAGAATCATTCTATTTCATTTTAAACCCTTGGGTCTATTTAATTTGTGTTTTTACCAATTATATCAGACATTTTCACAGATGTTCAATCTATTTCAGAGCTGATTTCATTGATTTGATCTCAGTTAGTGTAAACATTCTCAGAATCGAGCTGCCTGTCTAAGTGTTGTATCTCTGTGTGTGTGTGTGTGTGTGTGTGCAGTTGTGTGAGTGTGTTGGATTAATATCATGAACCAATCACAATCCTCTTCCTTGCTAATAATTTTAAAACATTTCTGGTATTTACGATGTGAAACTCCAGATACAGCATCTGGAAACATCTGTTGGCTATAGAACACTTCCTCTCTTCGCATAAATCTTTCGTCTCTGCTTTATGTAAATATATGCAAATCAAGCTTCTCCACATTCTAACAGTGTGTAAGTCACGTCTCCATTCATCCTTTTAGAAGCATGAATACTCCCCAATGAAAAATGATCTAAAGGAGAATAATTTTTGTTTAAAATTTCTCAACTGTGAATATTAATTATTAGCATTCTAAATACATTTTAATCAGGGTTCTACAATTATTTTTTTTACTTTACATATCTCAGACTTCTTAACAGACTTCTGATCCAGACTAATGCCGCTCCTTGAACTTCTTATATGGTCCATATCTGAGGACTATTGTGATCCGTAACGTAGGTAAAATACACAGTTATCCAGTTGATCCAGAACTCAGGCAATGGAAAAGGTTCTATATTGACTTATGTTCCATGTTGTGTTTAATCACTCTCGTGGTCTCGTTATACCATTGAAGTTTAAATGATCAAATATGACAAGTTATTTTCAGCCAACCCCAAGTCCCCCCACCACAATGCCCCCTCCTCCTCATCTACTTTCTTCACTTCTCTTACCTCTCAACCTCTCTCTTCCCATCTCTCCTTTCCCCCATAACCCCTAACCCCCTTTTCCCCAACCCTATAACCCCTAACCCCTTATCCCCTAACTTCATATCCCCAACCCCATATCCCATAACCCCATAATCCCATAACCCCAACCCCATGACCCCTAACCCCATATCCCCAACCCCATGACCCCTAACCCCATATCCCCAACCCTATAACCCCTAACCCCATATCCCCTAACTTCATATCCCCAACCCCATATCCCATAACCCCATAATCCCATAACCCCAACCCCATGACCCCTAACCCCATATCCCCAACCCCATGACCCCTAACCCCATATCCCCAAACCCATAACCCCTAATCTTGTAACCCCTAACCCTGTTAACCATAACTCCATATACCTCAGAGTTCTCCCCCAGTCCTAACCCAGAGTTGTCTCCTAGCCTGCCTTCCATTATAGCTCCATTCATTCAGTTCTAAATCAAAGCCATCTCACATATGCAATGGGTTTGGGTTTTTTCAGCCAAACAGTTTTACTTCTACTAATATAATGACTACCACCATGGCTGTCGCTACTGTTACTGAGGCTAACAAGAGCTCCGGGGCTCTTCAACCAACAAGGTCAGTACAGTACAACTAAAAAACATATTAAAACTCTAAAGCAACACTACAAAGTAATTACTTTGACGGGACATCGTCTTGTTCATATCGGCCGAAACGTATTGTTCAGCAGCTTAATAGGCGAGTATTTTAACGTTTGCGGTGTCTGTGGGGTCAGTCGTGTAGAATGTGACAACAGATAGCTGAGGGTACCAGAACTTCACACAGAGAGATTCTGGAGTCCTCCACGACATTCTAATAACGTTCATTATTTAAGTCTTTGTTTGATCTACTGTGATCCTGTCCTGTCCTCCCCTCGCGAACGGCGTTGACGGACACTCTCTGATGTTCTTTTTGTTTTTCTGCCATTTCAATAAATATTTTTAAGTCTGTCAGTTAATGCTGAAATTCCATCGATGAGCTCTGTCCAGATAAATAAACAGAGTGGCCACAGCAGCCCGTCTGGACGTGTGTGTGTTATTCTGTTCTGACTATTGGCAGACGCTACACACAGAAATAACGCTTATTCTGCTGTGTTTCACATTCAAGCTTCTGACAGTTTATGTGAAGAACTGCAGTTTAAACACAACCGTTCTACTCTGTAATTACGCCCCCCTAACTCTCCGTGGAACGGGAGGGGGCAGAGTGGGAGGGGGCGGGGTGGGGGGGCTAGGGAAACAGTCGCTGGGACTGTTGATGAAACGGAGAGGGCGATATAGATGATAAACACAACATAGAAGTCTCGGCACCAGGAGGAGATATTTCTGACAGCTGTGAGACGCGACCCGTAACCAATCTCATGCCGTGCAGTTTAACATGTTGCTTTAATCCTCCGTCTTTTTGTCCCAGATGGCAACTGAGGAATTCAAAATATAATTTTTCAGTTTTATTCTCTCTCTGTGGCTCAGTCTCATTCAACAGAACCTATATTTTCCTGAGCGTAATTACAAGACAAATATAGGAGCAACAATTTAAGAAGAAATACGACACACAACTGTTATATTGTTTGACAATCACAGCGTGATTTCAGTCAGGCTTGGAGCGTGTGGTTTAGTGTGAGAGGTTGCAGGCCCCCGGAATATCTAATCTCTATATCATAAACACATGTTAACCTTTATTTTAACAGGGAGTCATATTGAGTCCCATGTCTCTTTTACAGACGAGCATCGGAGAAATGAGCCCTTCCTCATTAGCTACAGTAGGAAGAAGATGAAGAGCATTGCTAACCTAACCCAAGAGGTCACAGATTTATTATACCATTGACCAAGTAGCAGGTCTACAGTTCACAGATTTATCTTCTCCACGTGCTGTACATAAATCTCCTATAGTGCTTCTTTCGTGAGTCTTGTACTTCAGGAAATGTCCCTCCACTGACTTCTGCTCATTTGTTGGTTTTTGAACCAAGCTGTCTGCTGGGCTGTGTTCACGTGTTGTTTCTTAACATACAGTTATTTGTTACTAAATATATAATTGACACCTCGGCTGGAATGTTTTTCTCACTCCCACAAACAGAGAGGGTTTTGAGAGAATTCTGTCCGCTTGCTGAGGATGATTATATGGTGCTTAAAGCCTTGCTATGATGTGCTGTGCTAGCTCTCTCTCACTCTCTCTCTCTCTCACTCTCTCTCTCTCTCACTCTATCTCTCTCTCACTCTCGCTCTCTCTGCCTCTTTTGTTACACTATAACTGGGACTTTTAATTGGGACACACAATACTGAAATTCACGGAGATCATTGGACGTCATCAGAAGGCTTGGTGGGAATTTGAGTTAAGTGCGCAAATCTCAAATCAAAACACAGGCTTTAACCGGACCCCTTAATTCTAGGGGTTCAAGGAGCGTTTGGATGACCTGTGGCTGTATTTAAACACTGATTGGCCGACCTCTGTGGTAGGTTCCGGAGCTACGCCACCATACTCATGTTTCCCCTTCAGGATGCTGACCAGCTCCGGTGCTGACCAGAGCGCCTCAAAAATGTACTTAGTCAATATGGCGTCCCTGTTGTGCGGTGTGACCCCGGCTTCAGTTTTCAGAAGTCATGAGGTGGCAGGGCGGGCAGAGGGCTGGGGCGACCCACAACCCAACAGTGACGGGGGTGGAGAGACCCTAAAATAGAATGGTACATTCCACCACCAGTCTAACAGCAGCACTGGGAGTCATCCTAAATAACACCCTATGCCTTTCCTAGTTCACTACTCTCAGTGGGCCCGGGTCTGAGGCAGTGCAGTTGGATAGGAGTGTGAATGGGGACGTGGCCCAGCCCAGCTCTGCCCCCCCCCACCGCAGTAAATGGACAAATTATTGTGTCCTGCCTTGTGAGACACACCCAAACACACACACACACACACCCAAACACACACACACACACACCCAAACACATACACACACACACACCCAAACACATACACACACAAACACACACACACACCCTTACAAGATCATGCACACAAACACACAGGCCCAAACACACACATGCAGGCAGGCACACAAACACACACACACACACACTGTGTCCAAGCTATCGCCACTACATCAGGTAGCACTTAACTGTCCTTCATATTAATGTATGACTAAACACACTGCCCCTTCATCTCTCTACAGACTAGCTGAATGGGGGGGGGGGGTCTGTGTGTGTCTGCATGTTGATGTGCAGGAGAGACTTTGCAATGCTTAAGTCCTCTTTGGATGTACACTTATTTGTGGATTAAAACAATGCATTTAATGTGAGTGTGTGTCTCTGTGTGTGCGTGTGTGTGTGCATATTCATTACTACACAATCAAGACACCACACCAATAACAGGATATGGTCTGCCTTATTCAAAAAATGTGCACAAAGAGCAAACAGCGACTTAAAAATAAAACATAGCTTCTGTTTGTAAAACTTTGGTTTCAGCGCCCAGCTCCATTGGAGTCTTTGATGTTCTGATCCATGTGTTTTATACTCTGGTATAGTAAGACATGAGAGCATTCTAATTTCTAGGGATTGTAGCTTTCCAGACCGGTCAAGTAAACCATAAATACAGTCTGAACACTAGTGTAGCTAGCCTTCCAGAAAGGTCAGGTAAACCAGGATAAAGTCTGAACTCTGGTGAAGCTAGCCTTCCAGAAAGGTCAGGTAAGCCAGGATAAAGTCTGAACTCTGGTGAAGCTAGCCTTCCAGAAAGGTCAGGTAAACCAGGATAAAGTCTGAACTCTGGTAAAGCTAGCCTTCCAGAAAGGTCAGGTAAACCAGGATAAAGTCTGAACTCTGGTGAAGCTAGCCTTCCAGAAAGGTCAGGTAAACCAGGATAAAGTCTGAACTCTGGTGAAGCTAGCCTTCCAGAAAGGTCAGGTAAACCAGGATAAAGTCTGAACTCTGGTGAAGCTAGCCTTCCAGAAAGGTCAGGTAAACCAGGATAAAGTCTGAACTCTGGTGAAGCTAGCCTTCCAGAAAGGTCAGGTAAACCAGGATAAAGTCTGAACTCTGGTGAAGCTAGCCTTCCAGAAAGGTCAGGTAAACCAGGATAAAGTCTGAACTCTGGTGAAGCTAGCCTTCCAGAAAGGTCAGGTAAACCAGGATAAAGTCTGAACTCTGGTGAAGCTAGCCTTCCAGAAAGGTCAGGTAAACCAGGATAAAGTCTGAACTCTGGTGAAGCTAGCCTTCCAGAAAGGTCAGGTAAACCAGGATAAAGTCTGAACTCTGGTGAAGCTAGCCTTCCAGAAAGGTCAGGTAAACCAGGATAAAGTCTGAACTCTGGTGAAGCTAGCCTTCCAGAAAGGTCAGGTAAACCAGGATAAAGTCTGAACTCTGGTGAAGCTAGCCTTCCAGAAAGGTCAGGTAAACCAGGATAAAGTCTGAACTCTGGTGAAGCTAGCCTTCCAGAAAGGTCAGGTAAACCAGGATAAAGTCTGAACTCTGGTGAAGCTAGCCTTCCAGAAAGGTCAGATAAACCAGGATAAAGTCTGAACTCTGGTGAAGCTAGCCTTCCAGACTGGTCTAGCAAACATAGTAAACCATGACAGTCTAAACTGATTAAAAAAAACTGAAGTTTCTGTGCACGCATATTCCTCACTTCAATTCCCCAGTCCTCCCCCAGCTTCTCTCTTTGGACATGTCGTTGGAAATGTAAACCTGATGTATGTGATTATGTAAAATAAGGCACATTTCCTTCTCGGTTTTTGCCCGTTTACTCTTGTTCTTTGAGTCTAAAAAAGCTCTAAGACTGCATAGCTCTGGCAGGGCAACCAGACACAGGGGAAACCAGACAACTGTCTGCACACACACACACACACACACACACACACACACACACACACACACACACACACACACAGACACACACACACACACACACACACACACACACACACACACAGACACACACACACACACACACACACACACAGACACAGACACACACACACACACACACACACACACACAGACACACACACACACACACACACAGACACACACACACACACACACACACACAGACACACACACACACACAGACACACACACACACACACACAGACACACACACACACACACACACACACAGACACACACACACACACACACACACACACACACACACACACAGTCCTGTGAGGTATAACCTTGGTGGAGGTATCCACTTTCACTGTGTCAGAAGAACACACACAGGTGAGAGTCAGAGTTCCCAGTGGTTTGAAACGGAGAAGCCAATTGGACGGAACAGGGAGCTAGCACGGTTTGAACCAATCCTAACATTCTAGAAGAGCTCATACAGCACTGGAAGGAAACAGGTGTCCTTAACATGATTTATACCACTGCGCAATGTCTATGTTCAATGTCAATGAAGTTAGAGAACAAATCTCATGAAACCAAAATATTGTCATAATGATGTTCAACATTGTGCACTGCATGTCCAGTCAGCAGCTTGATAGTGCTTGTAGTGTTTGTAGGTATTCTAACTATGGAAGGGCTGATGTCATAGACACCCTGTACAACACAAATGATGACATATCCTAATACATTCATATGAAACAGGACTAAACCTAAATTAGGCTAGGTCAAATATACACATGAAACCACATCTTCAGTTAGGTCTAATTTATTCCTACTCCCTCGGTTGTTTTCTGTGCTGTGCACCAGGACCGACTGTTAATGTGTTACTTATGTATACACAATTCCACACAACGACAAAGCAAAAAGACTTTTAGAAAATGTGTGGCAATTTATTGAAAATAAAAATATCTCCTATACACAGAAGTATATAACTTCACAGTTTCAGGTCTTCTTGTTCATGTCTCTAATCGCTTTGAACACTTGAACTTGGGCCATTTCTCCTGTTTATCCTTACAGATCCTCATAAGCTCAGTCAGATTGGATGGGAAGTGTCGGTGAACTACAATCCTTAGCAGTTAAAAGCTGTTTAAGTCTGGGATTTAGCTGGGCCGCTCAAAGACATTCACAGACTTGTCCCAAAGCCACTCTAGCATTGTCTTGATAGTTTGCTTCTGGTTGCTGACATAATGAAAAATGATTTGTCACCACAGTCTGATGTCCTGTGAGCTCTGGATTTATTTTTCTTCAGGGACCTCTCTGTATTTCACTCAGTTCATCATTCCTTCAACCCTAACAACTCTTTCAGTTCCTGCCACAGAGAATCATCCCCATAACATGATGCTCCCACCACCACGCTTCACCATAGGGATGGGATGAGACAGATGAAAAGCAGTACCTTGTTTTTGCCAGATGTAGAGCTTGGTATTCAGGTTCAGTTTGGTTTTGGTCTTATTACACCAGATAATCTTATCTCTCATGTTCTCATCATTCAAAGCATATACCTTTTACTCAGAAGTGGTCACCACCCTGACCAAGGCCCTTCTTGACCGTTTTCTTAGTTTGGCCGGACGGTCAGCTCTAGGTAAGAGTCTTGAAGGTTCCAAACGTCTTCCTCTTCACAATAATGGAACCCACTGCACTCCTGGGAACTTTCAGTACAATATAAATTTTTATTATAACCCTCCCCAGATCCATGCCTTGAAAAAAAAAATTCTTAGATGTCAGTTGAGAGTTCCTCAGACTTCCTGGCTTGGTTGTTGCTCTGACATGCACTGTGAAGTGTGGGACCTTATATAAACAGGTGTGTGCCTTTCTAAATCATGTCCAATGAATTGAATTTGCCACAGGTGGACTCCAATCATGTTCTGGAGACATCTCAAGGGTGATCAAAGGACACAGGATGCATCTGAGCTCAATTTTGAGTATTATGGCAAAAGTTTGGAATTCTTACACCATGAGATATTTAAGTTTTTCATTTTCAATAAATGTGAAAAAAATTCAAAAAGCCTGTTTTTGCATACATCAGAGTCATGCCTGTCAAAACATGAATCATCCAGATCAGAACCATATCTGTTGGGGCATATATAATCTTCACCATCTCAGACTCATCCCTAATAGGAAGAATGCCATCCTCACCATATCAGACTCCCTGTCAGCCAATTAATCATCCGGACCAGACTCGTATGTGCCAGAGCATGACTCATCCAGATCAGACTCCTCCATGTCAGGCCTTGAGTCATTCACACAATATTGGACTCATCCTCGTAACCAGATATTCTCTTTTCTTCTCTAAGCACATGGATCATCCGTTTAGAACACACAGCCGCTACATGGCCTGGTTCAGAGTCCTCTGATTGGTTCCATATGTGTGTGTGGGCAGCTCCAAGTGGGGTCATATGTGCATGTGTGTGCGTGTGTGTTTGTATGTTTGTGTGCTCTGTTAAAAATAATAATCTCGATTACAATTTTGTTTATTGCTTTAGCACTATTTTGTATAAGTGGTAATTCTTCACAACTGTTAATACATAAATACACAAGAAATCCAAAAAAAGCTTTTTATGTCAAAATCTTCAAGTGCATTTTAAATTGAATAAATACCATACATAGTATAAGACAGGCACTCTTTCACCAAACATACATACAAACTTTCAACAAAGAGTGGTGGAAACTAATCAGTTGTCCGGTCTTGCTGCTCACGTTTCTTGACACTGTTAATGTCAGCTTGCAAAACAAGCAGACATCTTTACACAGTTGTGTGCATAGTTATGTAAACTCATCAGGCCAAAAATTTAACAAATCTATTTTTGGAATTGGATCTGCCCCGGAAGCCTGGGCCTAACAACGACTCTGATTCAAACCCAGAACTTTGGTGTTGGCAGGCTTCAGGCTGGCCTAAACACAGCACTGTGTGTTCAATATAATCGGTCAAAGTGTGACAGTCCAAGTGCCTGGACAACGCAGCAGAAACATCTAGATATGTGCAGCTACAGTGACCTACAGGTATTTGGACAGTGACCTACAGGTATTTGGACAGTGACCTACAGGTATTTGGACAGTGACCTACAGGTATTTGGTCAGTGACCTACAGGTATTTGGACAGTGACCTACAGGTATTTGGTCAGTGACCTACAGGTATTTGGACAGTGACCTACAGGTATTTTGACAGTGACCTACAGGTGTTTGGTCAGTGACCTACAGGTATTTGGACAGTGACCTACAGGTATTTGGACAGTGACCTACAGGTATTTGGTCAGTGACCTACAGGTATTTGGTCAGTGACCTACAGGTATTTGGACAGTGACCTACAGGTATTTGGACAGTGACCTACAGGTATTTGGTCAGTGACCTACAGGTATCTGGACAGTGACCTACAGGTATTTGGACAGTGACCTACAGGTATTTGGTCAGTGACCTACAGGTATTTGGACAGTGACCTACAGGTATTTGGTCAGTGACCTACAGGTATTTGGACAGTGACCTACAGGTATTTGGACAGTGACCTACAGGTATTTGGTCAGTGACCTACAGGTATTTGGTCAGTGACCTACAGGTATTTGGTCAGTGACCTACAGGTATTTGGACAGTGACCTACAGGTATTTGGTCAGTGACCTACAGGTATTTGGACAGTGAACTACAGGTATTTTGACAGTGACCTACAGGTATTTGGACAGTGACCTACAGGTGTTTTGACAGTGACCTACAGGTATTTGGTCAGTGACCTACAGGTATTTGGACAGTGAATTACAAGTATTTGGACAGTGACCTAAAGGTATTTGGACAGTGACCTACAGGTATTTGGACAGTTACCTACAGGTATTTGGACAGTGACCTACAGGTATTTGGTCAGTGACCTACAGGTATTTGGTCAGTGACCTACAGGTATTTGGACAGTGACCTACAGGTATTTTGACAGTGAACTACAGGTATTTTGACAGTGACCTACAGGTATTTTGACAGTGACCTATGTATTAATTTATCTGGGGTTTGGAAAGTTTTAAACAGATATGATAAAAAGATGGATTGAATGATGACAGGTGCAATGTGGAGATTTGTGTAGTTTTGTGGATTTGCGGAGTTGTGCTCAAAACAGAAATTAATGTGATAGCTTGACAAAATGTTGATATTCCAACTCAGATATCTCTTAATATGAATTTAATTCTACAGTTGTGGCTAAGAGTTAAGTTTAGGTGAGCATTAAGATTGAGGTCAGCGTTCGTACAAGCACTGAACTTGGTTAACTGTCTACTCGGAGCGTTCCGCCTGTTTCAGATGCAAGCTCCGCCCTCTCCATTGAGTCAAGGTTTCATATGACTTTCTGCCTGCAGGGCAGATTGTGCCCCCAAGACATGAGTTTGAGTAAGTGAGACTCCAGTGTGCAAGAAAAGTGTGGAGAAAAATAGGAAGTGGCATATCACCTCATCTGTGAAATATGGTGGATGTGTTTTGGGCAAATACCACTGCCACTGGAACTGTTTTGTTTCATTGCTATAATGTCGTAATTGCTGATGGCAGAAGGAGGATGAATTACATGTTGTCTGCTCATACACCAACCAAATCCCTCCAAACTCATTGGAAGTCGGTCCATCGTGAAGCAGGAAAATGACCCCAAATACACTGCTGCGGCCACCACGTTAGATATGTTTTTCATCGCCAAAAAGAGGAAAGTTCTTGGTTGGCCAAATCACTTACCCGACCTGAATCCAGTAGAGCAAGCATTTTACATGTTGAAGACTATACCACATGGAAAAACAACCCCAAAACAAGCAGGAACTGAATATAGTTGTAGTACAAGCCTGGCAGATCATCACCATGGAAACATCCAGCTTGTCTGTGTCGCAGACTTCATGCAATCATCGGGTGCAAATAGTGAAGAGCAAATTATTACTTCTTTATTGCACATAATGTTATTCTGTACTTTCTACAAAATGCACTGTGGTACCTAAACAGCATCCGGAAGAAAAAATCAGTTTACAAACAAAGTCATATCTTGGTTGGTTGGTTCAGTTGTATGCCCAAAATGTTGGCCCAACTCTATAGTATAATAACACTGAGCCAAGTGAAACGCTGCAGCTTCAACTACTTTAAATGAAACTGTTCATCAACTTAACCACATCAAATGATTAATCTTTATCAGAACTTAACCCAATCAAATGAGTGTTTATCAGAACTTAACCACATCAAATGATTATCTTTATCAGAAATCAAATGAAAGTCTTCATCAGAACTTAACCCTATCACATGAAAGTCTTCATCAGAACTTAACCACATCAAATTATTATCTTTATCAGAACTTAACCCAATAACGAAAGTCTTCATCAGAACTTAACCCAATTAAATGAATATCTTTATCAGATCTTAACCACATCAAATGATAGTCTTCATCAGAACTTAACCACATCAAATGATAGTCTTCATCAGAACTTAACCACATCAAATGATAGTCTTCATCAGAACTTAACCACATCAAATGATAGTCTTCATCAGAACTTAACCACATCAAATGATAGTCTTCAGCAGAACTTTACCACATTAACTGAAATCCATCATCAGAACTTGGCGGTCGTGGAAAGAGACAGGAGTTCCACGACACCAAAAGCCCCTCCCTTAACACTGCAAAAACCAAACGTAGGATTGTAAGCAAACATGTGCTAGAGGATTGTGATTTTACTCAAGTTTGTCGCTTAAATATTGAGAAAGCTCACAATCAAAATTGCAGTTGATTGCCTGACAATCCACCATACATTTCATTACTCTCCACGTCCATTTATTGAAGAAACTCACTTCTCAATTGTAGCTGGTTTGTATAAATTCTAACAATAATCACTATTCAAATAGGTAGTTTTTTTGGGAAATATGTGGTTCAAATGCATTTTAGGATATTTACATGACATAGAAAAATCTTCCAAAATAAAGTTAGCTGTGTGGACATTCATAGATTGGCAAAACGTCCTGTCCATGCGAAGCCCCCACAATTCACAGAACAATGCTGATTAAGCAGGAGTTGAATTGGCTTTGTTACAGTTCACTTCACTGCACAGAAGCTCAGCCCCTTGTCGTTCCCAGTGCTCAAGGAGACAATGGGGATCCGTACAGAGGCTTAAGTAATAAGCCTTAAATGACTTCCAGAACGCTTGGCTCTCAACAGAACCTCAGCAGGGCTTCGCTTTGCGTCTCAAATTCTACCCTAATCCCAACACTGTGTACTACTTCTGACAGGGCTACGAGGGCTCTGAGGGGATTTGGGACACATCCTGAGGGCTTTTACAACCCGTCCCTGCCAAGCGAGGAGATCAGAGGCACGCCAGTCGCTCGTCTCAACGGGATCAAAGCACTTGATTAGCTGATCCTTCACTGTCCAGCCATTGGTAAAGAGAGACTGGCAGATGGCTATGGTAACATGGACCGCTGCCAAGGCAACAACAGACAGAAAGAGAGACAGAATGCTCCCACGCTAAGGCAGACAGACAGACAGACAGAAAGAGAGGCAGACAGATACCTGTTGTCAGAGTATGGTTCCGGATGATCCTTCCCTGAAAATCTGAGTGAAGAATAGGGTAGAAGGGAAAAGAGAATGGGAAGGACTGGGAAGAGGGGAGGTTAGAGGGAAGAGAGAATGGGAAGGACTGGGAAGAGGGGAGGTTAGAGGGAAGAGAGGGGAAATAAGGACAGGAGGGAGGAGAAGGTGAAGAACATCAGATGGTGTACATTTGATGTGTAGCACAACATGTGGCCAACATGCAGCATGAGCCTGCACGTTCCCCTCTGATCTCACCAACAATCACCAAGAAGGAAAGTCCTGATCTCATCAACCAAACAGAAGGAAAGTTCTTTAACAGAGACGTCAGTCATCAGCCCCTGTCCACCGTCTCCCCCATCTCTCCCTTATCTCTCTCCCGTCTCCCCATCTCTCCCTTATCTCTCTCCCGTCTCCCCATCTCTCCCTTATCTCTCTCCCGTCTCCCCATCTCTCCCTTATCTCACTCCCCTGTCTCCCCATCTCTCCCTGATCTCTCTCCCGTCTCCCCATCTCTCCCTGATCTCTCTCCCCTGTCTCCCCATCTCTCCCTGATCTCTCTCCCCTGTCTCCTTCATCTCTTCCCCATCTCTCCTCATCTCTTTCCGTGGTCTCTTTCCCACATCTTTCCCTGCCTCCCCGTGTCACCCTGCCTCCCCCCGTCACCCTCCCTTCCCCCAGTCACACTGCCTCCCTGGAATCTCTCAGTCTGCCCCTTATTCCCCAGCCAAGCCATCCCCAACAGTAGGAAGCATATGTGGGCTCAGCAGGCCAGTGGAGTGGGCTGGAGGATGAAATCATTCAGCAGGGAATCTCCCCTCTATAGCAGCAGGCAGGCTGGGATCAGATCAGCTCTAGTGAGTGGTCTAGATCAAACGGGCTGAGTGGACTGACTAGTCATCATCTCCAAGGCTTATAGAAGGCTTGGAGATGTTTATTAAGCACTGTTACCATAGAAACACAGGGCAAATTATTTAAACAGTGGGTTACCTCTTTTAGTGTGCTGTTATCTTAGTGGGGAGAAGCACAATGTTTGGAGAATGGAGTCGATGAAAAGCATGAAGGCAGTACCCTTACTATAACCAGGTCCTGTAACATCTGATCTGTTAGTATAACCATGCCCTGTAACATCTGATCTAATCTGTTACTATAACCAGGCCCTGTAACATCAGATCTGTTACTATAACCAGGCTCTGTAACATCTTATCTGTTACTATAACCATGCACTGTAACATCTGACCTGATCTTTTACTATAACCAGGTCCTGTAACATCTGAACTGTTACTATAACCAGGCTCTGTAACATCTGACCTGATCTTTTACTATAACCAGATCCTGTAACATCTGAACTGTTACTATAACCAGGCTCTGTAACATCTGATCTGTTACTATAACCAGGCTCTGTAACATCTGATCAATTGCTATAACCTGGCCCTATAACATCTGGTTTGTGCTGTTACTATAAACAGGCCCTATAACATCTGATCTGATACTATAACCAGGCCCTGTTACATATGATTTGTTACTATAAACAGGCCCTGTTATATCTGATCTGTTCTGTTACTATAACCAGGCCCTGTAACATCTGATCAATTACTATAACTAGGCTCTGTAACATCTGATCAATTACTATAAACAGGCCCTGTAACATCTGATCTTTTCTGTTACTATAACCAGGCCCTGTAACATCTGATCTGTTACTATAACTAGGGCCAGTAACATCTGATCTGATACTATAACCAAGCCCAGTAACTTCTGATCTGATACTATAACCAGGCCCGTAATATCTGATCTGATACTATAACCAGGCCCAGTAACTTCTGGTCTGTAACATTGAATTTGTTCTGTTACTAACACTAGAAACTTTACATCTGACCTGTCCTGTTCTAAAAGCATGGCTTTATTCAACGGAATAAAGCCATGTTGAATACACCTTAAATCCTATATATATAGACTTATTAGATACTGCCATCCGGCCTTCGAGATCCTTCGAGATCCTGCCACTAGCGCTCCATTCTAATTAGCCGTAACCGATTTATTATAAACATCAAAACTCATCATATAATCTCTCCATTAAAACAGAAGCCTCCACCAGGGAGCTCTGATGTAATGACTATTATGAACTGTCATTTATGTTGACCACCCAGAAAGAGCTTGGAAAAAGATTCTCAGAGGATTATCATCAGAACGCTTGGTTCTAAATTCTATTCTGCAGCACGCACACAAGCTCCAATTGTAAAGAGAGAAATATTTAAGGAAATAAAATAACCCATTTCCTTGAACGGCTCGTAATAACACCGAAGGCTAGTAATAAAAGCGGTTATTATTAGTAGAACTGAACACTGTATCCAGACTCCCTCTCATTCCAAAGTTTGCCCTCGCATGTCCAAAGCAAGCAACTCCAGAATATTAGCTCTCAGCTGCTGCTCTTGGCTCTTCTTGAAACAAACATCCTGTGACCCAGGTATAATTGTTTTAAAATAAAGCATATGTTCAGATGCACCCCCTTAAACGTAGATCTGTCTGTGACTTCGTTGTCAAACGCTCAGGGACTAAAGACAATTGCGTGTCTCTTGTCTGACAATTCTGGGGGAGTGAGTAGATCTTTTGGGAAATAAAATGACCTTCCCATTACTTTAACTTTTGGACAAAGTGATGCCATCGAGACTTTCTAAGACATACCAGAAATGTTTCCTAAGACATACTAGAAATGTTTCCTAAGACATACTAGAAATGTTTGTCTGCCAGGTCAAGTGGCAAGAGCTTTTACAAACACCATTGAAGTACACACTCTTATGCAATGATGAGTTTGAAATCGTAATTAATGTTGGTTGGCTCATGTTTTGTGTCTAGACATGTTTTGGGCTTTGTCTAGGAGCACAGGAATTGCAGGCCTACAATGTAAACGAACAAGATTAAAGAGGATGTCCCTAATTTGTGCCTACCTTGATCTTAGCTGAATTACAGTAACAAAGCATTCGACCCAACACATCCCTGCACAAGCAAGTTCCACTTTCACTTTCGGTCAACTAGTTTAAAAATGTTAAAATGTTTTATATAATTATAATTTAGGCAGCACAATACTCTTCTACACCATTCAGTGCTTGTTATCTCACTTGAACAGAAATGTTGTGAACTGTGTTGAATTGACTAAACCAGGAAATAACCATGGGATTTTGCTGGTCTCTGTCTGCCATTGTTGATTGGAGTAGTGATGTCTTATTGACGACTTGGTTGCCAATTTTCCTTCAAACAACAGAAGCCTATGGGTTTTCTGCTGACCGAAAGAAATTCAGCATGTTAGGATGCATTTTTGTTTGTTCCAAAAACTATTTCAGTTGAGTAAACAATGTCATTCCACCATTACTTCAGATTTATTATGGAGATTTTACCTTGCAAAAAATTCACATAATGCCCCTTTTAGTCTCTTAGTATGTACTAACATCCAGTAAACCAATATAATCTAGGGATTATTATATGAGACAGGGTTTTCAAAAAGACAAACATTAATTGTTATTGCCCACTATGAAACCCTAAGCCCTAAAGACCCTGGATTTGTCCATTCTTCACTATTTGTGTCTTTCCAGCTCTAGCAATGAACTCTGTCTCTTGCATTCATTATGGACTGTCTTGCAAGTCTTGAATAAATAAAAAACGATATGACACTGGTGAAAAAAAACATGTAGATATTATGTAGATTGAAATAAAAATGTAGTTAATTAAAAAGGAGAAGCGACAGTTCATAAAGGTTAGTTGAAAAGAGAAATATGTAATTGTTGAATTTTGGCTGGAACTTAGTAAAAGTCAATTCATTAGACACGCTTAAAAAAACATCTGTTACTTTCTGTGCTCCTCTGTTTAAGTCAGGATGAGGAAAATATATATATATAAATATATAAACATTTGGAATTCCAAATAAAGGCTGAGGTCTCAGGAAAGCAGCTCTATGTGTTTCATGTCTCAGTTTTAGTTATATCAACAGAATCAAAGAGTTCTACCTTGGTTCTACCTTGGTTCTACCTTGGTTCCGGAGTGTCAATAAATAGTTTGGCAAATATATATGTTGGAACGGCCTGTATCATCTCTGTTATTCGACTGAATGTTTCGATTAAGTTAACTATACAAAATCTCCTCGTAACTGTCTGTTAGAGGAGTTCAGCCCAGAGCACAGCGTACAGCACTAATGAAACACCACCACCCTGGGGAACCAGCCCTACTCTTCACACACCACTTTACAGCAAAGTCAACATCGTAAATCTCACATTTCCAAAGACTCTGCAAAAAAGTGCATTTGCACTTTGAATATGGCCTTGATGAGCAGTTATTGTTGCCACTAGCCCTACCCACCTCTAGCCTCTGTATCGCCTCCCCATTCACCCACCCTCCCCAGGCCTGACCAGTTCTCCTTGGCAGGCTTTCATGGGCTCTCGGTGGGTCATGAATCATAGCGGCTCACAGTCTTCTCCACAGCCCTGTGGAGCCTGGCCCCTCCCCGGAGGAGAGTACTGCAGACCACCAGAGGGACACCAGGGAACTACCGCAGACCTTCTGAAAACCACCAGTGGAACCGCTGCAGACCTTCTGAAAACCACCAGTGGAACCGCTGCAGACCTTCTGAAAAACACCAGTGGAACTACCGCAGACCTTCTGAAAACCACCAGTGGAACCGCTGCAGACCTTCTGAAAAACACCAGAGGAACCGCTGCAGACCTTCTGAAAAACACCAGAGGAACCGCTGCAGACCTTTTGAAGACCACCAGGGAACCGCCACAGACCTTCTAAAGACCACCAGAGGACCGCCACAGACCTTCTAAAGACCACCAGAGGACCGCCACAGACCTTCTGAAAACCACCAGGGGACCACTGCAGACCTTCTGAAGACCATCCAGGGAACGCCACAGACCTTCTGAAGACCACCAGGGGAATGCCACTGACCTTCTGAAGACCACCAGGGGAACACTACAGACCTTCTGAAGACCACCAGGGGACCGCCACAGACCTTCTGAAAACCACCAGGGGACCACTGCAGATCTTCTGAAGACCATCCGGGGAATGCCACAGACCTTCTGAAGACCACCAGGGGAACGCTGTAGACCTTCTGAAGACCACCAGGGGAATGCCACTGACCTTCTGAAGACCACCAGGGGACCGCATTAGGACCACCAAACGTGCGTCTCCTTGGCACAGCTGTGGCAGGTCCTCTGGTCTGCCTATTAAATCATCCAGACCTACTTCACAACCCCATCCCCATTTAGCAGCGTATTTCTGAACACGGTCAATATTTGACTAATCCGTGCTGGAGGAGGGTGCAGTCCTGGCCCCGGGCCAAGAGAACCACGCCGGCCCCTGAAAGGAGGTCATTCACACAGGGCTGATTATGGCAGATGCACTGTTGGCAGGTCTCCATCGGATAAACTGTGATGTTGTTTCTGTTATGAGAGATTTAACTCCTGGCTAATTTCTGTTATAAATGAGGATCAGCTTTCAGAGGGGAAACTTCTCTGCCGTTCAGCCCAGAGATCGAGCCGGCGGAGGGGGCCGTTCAGCCCAGGGATCGAGCCTGGTTCAACGAGGAAATACAGTCCTGAGCAAAGGTGTCAATTAATATACCCTTACATGAACTCTCAGATAACAAAACAATAACAAACGGGCGCAAAATACCAATAAAAACAGATGAAAATACATTGGTGGTTATGAAATAAATCTTAAGAAATATATTGAATGAAGGATTCTAAACAGACCCCTAAAAAAGGTCCAGTAATGACAGACATTATCACGTGACTGAGGCCCAGTTTTCTCAGCCGTTACTGCATGGAGGATGAAGCCTAGTGATCATTTGCCAAGATGTCGAACTGTTTATGGTCTCTAGGTTACACGTAGCGCTGTGAGGAGCCTTCCACTCTCAGAGAGACACTGCTTATGGTCTCCAGGTTAAACGCAGCGCTGTGAGGAGCCTTCCACTCTCAGAGAGACACTGCTTATGGTCTCCAGGTTAAACGCAGCGCTGTGAGGAGCCTTCCACTCTCAGAGAGACACTGCTTATGGTCTCCAGGTTAAACGCAGCGCTGTGAGGAGCCTTCCACTCTCAGAGAGACACTGCTTATGGTCTCCAGGTTAAACGCAGCGCTGTGAGGAGCCTTCCACTCTCAGAGAGACACTGCTTATGGTCTCCAGGTTAAACGCAGCGCTGTGAGGAGCCTTCCACTCTCAGAGAGACACTGTTTATGGTCTCCAGGGTAAACGCAGCGCTGTGAGGAGCCTTCCACTCTCAGAGAGACACTGCTTATGGTCTCCAGGTTAAACGCAGCGCTGTGAGGAGCCTTCCACTCTCAGAGAGACACTGCTGGCTTTCATTAGCCGGAGCATTTTTCTCCACCACGTTGACCGGGACGCAGGGTGCAGCCAGTATACCGCCAGAACGCCTTGTTTCTCCGAAACATCGCAAGGCCCTGCCAACCCCCCCAGCCACACACAGCCTTCGGGCCGCCGGACACTCCGCCCCCCTCGGTGGCGTGCAGGGGTCACCTCTGGGCTCGGTGCAGGTAAACACTCAGAACCCAAGAACAACTCTGACTCTTCCACCAGGTGTGCAAACAGAAGGCTGTAAAAATACCCAGAAAACTCAGGCCAGGCAAAAACAATACGGCTGCCCGGTTATCAGCCGGCTCTGAATGTGGCAGAGGGAAAGGTCCCGGTGGGACTATTGTTAGCCAGGGAGGGCATGCTAATGTTAGCGCCACGCTGTCAGATTCGTCGCGTATCAGAACGTCCCGACACCCTCGGCTAATTGGGTTTGACAGAGGAGAGGACTCACCTGGCCTATCAGGGTGAGTCCTCCTGCAGGCCGCCGAGGACTCTGGGAAACATGGAGAGACGGGGAAGGCTGAGACGGAGAGAACGGGAGGGACGTGCGAAGAAGGACAAAGAAAGAGGTGAGGAAAAGAAAGGGAGGAGAGATGGAGTGAGAGGGAAGGAAGTTACAGATGGAGAAAGAGGACGGGGAAGGGGATAGAGAGAAGGACAAAGGGAAAGCATTGGAGGATTAGCAGTAATGGTTGTCTGCTCTGGTTGTCCACCCTGCCCTCTATCCCACTCTGACACTCCTCCTGCTGGGCTGCAGGACTTGAGGGCATGGGCTCTATGGATACACCTCCAGACCTCCACACCTCAAGACCTCCACACCTCCAGGCCTCCACACCTCCAGACCACCAAACCCCCAGACATCCACACCTCCAGACCTCCACACCCCAAGACCTCCACACCCCCAGACCTCCACACCCCCAGACCTCCACACCCCCAGACCTCCACACCCCCAGACCTCCACACCTCCAGGAAAATGTTCTCTGAAATTCTGACACACATGATGTTGCCATCTGAAGTAGTATACAAATTATTTACATGTGAACATAATTAGAATATTCCAGCTTCAAATTTTGAAATACTTAAAAGGAACATATAGCAACTTTAACTATGTAAACATTAGCATAAATAAACCCACTAACAATAAGTCAGAATTTGTTTTAGCTAGAGATTCCATTCAGACTATCCTAATCTCAAAATTGTTGAAACTTGCATCGACATTAATTAAATAACTGTGTATACATTTAGATAAGTCTAACAGAAAAAAACAACTCTAGAATCATTCAAGATAGATACACTAAACCAATTTAAAACACTTTACAAATCTTACAACACACCATTACTACTGCAGAAAGAAATTTCAAAGAAGTAAAACGCTTTTTTCTTTAATGTAATACGGCGCATGAAGCATGTTTACCATTCATGTTAGGTTGCTTGCATATTCCACAGCTAGCCATTCTATCCATATTGATTTTGTATTATCTTTAACTAATGTAAAACCAATAAATATGAACAGTTTCAACTGATCGAAGAGGATTCATTAAACTAAACTATTTTGGATCAAATCAGTTTCCCGTTGAAACGGTGCAACAGAAGAAAAATGAAATTCTGTTTCCATTCAGAACAAAACTACAGGTAAATAATTACATTTCCAACGCCTGCATGGAGGCAGCTCATGGTTACTCTGTGACACGGTGCTGGCTTTAGTCCCTGACGTAACCAGAGGGTAAGGAACCATCATAGTCTTCATGTTATACCTGACTGCAGGCAAAACCATTACAAATGTAATACAGATAGTTTGGAGCCTGTGAAAGGACTACATTGTAAGAGGTCCATGTGTTAAACCATTATAGATTAGCAGATGTCTCCATGCTTAAAAGATGAGAGAATTGTCTTCTTTAAACTTGACCTGTTATTACATGATTGGCAGGTTGGGCGCTTGTTTGGCTGGGCTAGAGTGATAGACAAGGCTATGGCATTTAGATTCATATGATTAATAACAGGAAAATTCTATACCAACATGACACTGAACATGCTAGTACTTCAGTACATTGTCTCTTAAAATGTTTAGATCACAAAACTGGGTTAATGTTTTTAAATCACAAATATTTGACATATTGACAATTACATAGATACAGAATATACGGTACAGTCTGTGAAAACTATTTCAAAAAAGGTTGCGTATCGGCATTGAAGTACAATAAAATTAAAGTGGATGTATCTATTGATTTTAGCGTACACACATGTACAACCGTGGAGGTGGTGGGCTGGATTCAAACACATGCACAACCGTGGAGGTGGTGGGCTGGATTCAAACACATGCACAGCCGTGGAGGGGTGGGCTGGATTCAAACACATGCACAGCCGTGGAGGGGTGGGCTGGATTCAAACACATGCACAGCCGTGGAGGTGGTAGGCTGGATTCAAACACATGCACAACCGTGGAGGTGGTGGGCTGGATTCAAACACATGCACAGCCGTGGAGGGGTGGGCTGGATTGAAAAACAAAGCACACGTGCATCGAAGGCAGCAGCTGGACAACTCTGGGCCAAAAAAAAGAATATCGACAATATGCGAATATGCGACAAAACGCAAGGAATTTCTCTAAAAAAAGAAACACCAGGCCGGTACACACCAGATGACACACGTTCCAACATGGGACAACGAACAGCTCCAAATATCACATTATTTTGGAATTTGGAATCGGTAACCCTGCTGCCCTCTCGCAGAAAGGTCAACTTAATGTGATTTTCACCTTTCACACAATGAAGATCAATTTATCGCAATGGCACAGAGCCCAGACCACAATCCTCGAGAATATCTGTGGACTGACTTGAAGAAGGCTGTGCATAAGAGATAGCGTTGCAATTTTACTGAGTTTAAATTCTCCTGCTAGAAGTGTTTTTACGTAAACAAAAGCTACATTTTCAATTGGGTGTTTAGAACTTTAAAATCAAGGTCAAATAACTTAATTACCTGTAAAAGCTATTTTGTTGGTTTTGCCGGGAAACCGCAAACCTTTTAGATATTTTCCTGTCTTGGGATACCAAGGTCTTCTCTGACAAGATGTTGAGTCAGTAATAGATTAGGTGATAAGAACACGATTGTTATACAAAAGTCCTATGAAGACCAACAGGTCTTTACAAGGTGAGAACAAAACGGGCCACAAAAAGTATGTAATGTATAATAAATGACTTTCTCATTACTGGCGGATCTTACTATCCAGAAACAGAGGGCCATCTTGACCAACTCTAAAACTACCAGCCTTGAAATGATACTCATAGAGTCCAGCAGTCTCAGGGTTTCTCAAATCAACCCTGCAGTGTGGAGGTTACCCTGGCCTTTACAACTCCAGAAGGATACGAATCCTCTTGGCGTTTCTCAGTTTGAAGTGTGATTTCCATGAAGAATGAGTGTTTATTTTCTAAAAGGTGCCCGGTTCCCTACATAGGGTTCTACGTTCCACCACGCAGGAAATAAGGTGCCATTTAAGTAGCTGAGTGAGCTGCATTCCACCGTCAGTCAGACAGTCAGTGTGTCCTGGAGGGATCTGAGCTTAGTCAGCATTCCACACACACACACACACACGCTCACAGACAGACACACACGCTCACAGACACACACATGCTCACCATGCTAACAGACACACAGGCTCACAGACAGACACACACGCTCACAGACACACACACACTCACCACGCTAACAGACACACACGCTCACAGACACACACGCTCACAGACACACACACGCTCACCACGCTAACAGACACACAGGCTCACAGACACACACGCTCACAGACACACACGCACGCTCACAGACACACACACACGCTCACAGACACACACGCACGCTCACAGACACACACGCACGCTCACAGACAGACACACACGCTCACATACACACACACGCTCACCACGCTAACAGACACACACGCTCACAGACACACACGCTCACAGACACACACACGCTCACAGACACACACACACACTCACAGACACACACGCACGCTCACAGACACACACACACGCTCACAGACACACACGCACGCTCACAGACACACACGCACGCTCACAGACAGACACACACGCTCACATACACACACACGCTCACCACGCTAACAGACACACACGCTCACAGACACACACGCTCACAGACACACACACGCTCACAGACACACACACACGCTCACAGACACACACGCTCACAGACACACACACCCACGCTCACAGACACACACACACACACACGCTCACAGACACACACTCACGCTCACAGACACACACGCTCACAGACACACATACACGCTCACAGAAACACACACATGTTCACAGACACACACACATTCTCCCACAAACAGAAACACTCATGCTAACACACACACACACACCCATGCTATCTCTCTCTCTCACAAACACACACACACATAAACTCATGCTCACACACTAGTGCTGATAGATTAGCATTTCTTAATGGGCGGTTTGTTTTGTTTTAGGTTTGATTATAAAGCCTATAACAAATGGTCATTTTGAATAACGTGGTCCTGTATCTGGTAACGCTTTCTTGACAACTTTTATTGTAATTACTTTATTTCTTCATGATAACAGGTTAAATGAAAAGATAAGGCTGGTTTATTAAGGTTGCAGCAGGGCAACTGATTACCATCCACTTGTCTTCCCCTTTCAGAAGGTCTAAGACTTCCCAGCAGTGTAGAATTGCTCCCCAGAACGCCTTCACCTTCGCCACACCTCTTCATTCCCCCATCTCACCTCCTGCTGGGGTATCATCTGGTCCAGGTTGGTTTAGCATGGGTGGATGGTTAGTGTCTAGAGTGAGAATGAGGAGAGCACATGTCAATACCAATTGATAGATGGATGGTTCAACAGTTAGGTTATCCTTTCATCAGTTCTAAATGTTTTAAACTCATTTAAAAATAGTAATCAAGGATACAATAAATAAATATAAATTAAGACTTTAGAGTGCATTCTGGTACACTAGAGCATATCTAAATGAGATTGACTACCAAAGGTGAGACTGAACACCAAAGCATATGAGCTCTAGAGTCTGTTCTCATTAAACATGGGTTATAACACAAAGGTTTGTGGCAATGTGAACAATCTGGTAAAGGGTAACATTTTAAAAAATGAACATGAAAGTTGACCAATGGTCTGAAAACCGATCTCCTCCATTTCTGGGACGGCATCCAACCCCAAAGTAGGAAAATAAATATAAAGAACTGTATTGTTCAACTGTTGAAAAGTAGACACATATAAGGGTTTAAAAGGGTTTATAAGGGTTTATCTTATAAGTGTACTTATAAATGGTTATTAACCAGAGGTAAATAGTGTCTCACTAGTTGGCACTGACCAGTTATTGCACTATTTTGCCCAACGTGTCATAACCATTTATAAATGCTTAAATATGCTTAAATAAGAATTAATAGTGTAATTATAAATCCTTCAAATACAAGGTATATTTTGTTCTAAAGTGTTACCATATTCAGTGATATTAACAATAAGAAGGAATAAATAATAAATAAAATAAAACAAATAAAAAAGAAACTTGATCATTTCTAGTGGGTACCAGAACTAACTCAACGTCTTGGGAGTCATTGACTGCTTTCAGGGCCTTTCCCTGACACCACCTGGTGTAGATCTCCCACCTGGAGCTGGGCTAAACCCTAACCCTAACCCGATGATGATCTCAGACTTTTGAACCATCCTTTTAAGCACCTTGTGATCGTGGTCATCGCATTTTCCCTACCAAACACCAAGATGCTATCAGTGGCAAAGCTGAAGAGCATTTTGTTCAGTGTTGATGTGGACTTCCAACCTCCCAACCCTTCACAGTCAGCCTCCTAACCCTTCACAGTCAGCCTCCTAACCCTTCAGAGTCAGCCTCCTAACCCTTCACAGTCAGCCTCCTAACCCTTCACAGTCAGTCTCCTAACCCTTCACAGTCAGTCTCCTAACCCTTCAGAGTCAGCCTCCTAACCCTTCACAGTCAGTCTCCTAACCCTTCACAGTCAGCCTCCTAACCCTTCACAATCAGCCTCCTAACCCTTCACAATCAGCCTCCTAACCCTTCACAGTCAGCCTCCTAACCCTTCACAGTCAGCTCCATCATCCTCTTGTTAAGGGCCAGATTGCTGTCTTGGCACCAGACTGTCAGGTCCCTGAACACACTCCTCGTCATTAGTTTTCTGGCCTAACCCAGAAAAAGTAATAATGCAGTTAGAGTTGTATATAACCATGCAGTCCCTGGAAGAAAAACAAGTACAGTACAGGAACAAGTACAGTTCTGTTTATTAGAGATGAGTATGGGGGGCATTAGGAGGTTATAATGGCGCTGAGGTGTAGTAGTTGAAAGTTACATACTGTATAAAACCTGTTCACACACAATCTCACACACACACGTTTGGTGTCAGAACACAAGGCCCCAGAGAGGTCACAGTATTCAGCCAGACTCATCAACATGAATGGAGGAGTTGGCGGCTGTTTACAGTTCAGCCCAGTTAAAGCTGGATAATGAGATCAGAGAAATGGGAACACTTTGATGTTCAGCCGGAATTGCTGTATTGATTTCAATAGACTGAAATCACTCCAGGAGAGTTGTTTGTCCCGAAACCATGAATCATTTAACCGTGAATCGTTCTTCATAGTTGCCTCCCAGGTGGTACAGAAATCTCCAATGTAAATTATTGTAAACCTAAGGAATGCACTCTCTAAGTCTTCTGCTCCGTTCAAACTGAGGAGGACATGAGGTCTTGGCCCATACCTCCCAAGTACCAGGCTCTAAAGACTTGTTGCTGTCCATGTCCAAAGTCCTCCTGGTTGTGCTGCAGATCAAGATGATGCCTGACGATTCCAGCTGCCAGGCTGCTGACCCCCCCCCATTCCCTCGGGTGTCCCGATCCTTGTCCATGTGGTCATTCTTCTGGCCTGGATTAAGTTTAATAGACTCTGGACACAGCCCAAATGCATTTACTAATTATTACTTAAAATTCTTAAAATGTTCACCCGGCACAGCCGGAATAGGACTGGTCACCCCTCCGAGCCTGGTTCCTCTATAGGTTTCTTCCTGAATTTCCTAAAGTCCTAGAGACTTTTTCTTAGCCACTGAACTTCAACACTGTTGTTGCTTGCTCCTTGGGGTTTCTGGCTGGGTGTTCTGTAAAAGCCCTTTGGGACAACTGTTCTCTTCCGTAGCATCAAACTGACCACCACGGTCTAGAACACCACGGTCCATGGCATCAAGCTGACCACCACGGTGTAGACCACGACGGTCCGTAGCATCAAGCTGACCACCACGGTCCGTAGCATCAAGCTGACCACCACGGTCCGTAGCATCAAGCTGACCACCACGGTCTAGACCACCACGGTCCGTAGCATCAAGTTGACCACCACGGTCTAGACCACCACGGTCCATAGCATTTTCTTACATGTTGCGGACCCACGCAACATCCTGGTTGGAAGAGGACTGTGGGAAAAAAGGGTTGGTGAGAATGGCAGAGAGTTTGGCATTTTTCAAATCTCCTAAATCCGTTGGGAGTTGTTGCGATGAGAGAGGTCTGTGGAGCCAACTGGATATTCTGAAATTCGTGGTGAAAACAAGGGAAAAAAGACGGCACAAATTATGAATGAAATAAAAAGATTGTTGAGATTATTATTGATCCCCACATGATTTTCATTTGTTTTAAAGGAAGTAGAGAGACCTGATGGAGGAACAGTTCAAAATGATTATTCACAGACAATACAGAGAATGAACCCAAAGGTTCTCTCTCTCTGTCTCTTTGTCTTTATCTCAGGCTCTTCTCTTTCTTTCTATCTATCTCTCTTCCTGTAGTTTTCTCTTTAATTGTGTCTCCTCTCTATCTCTCTCCCATTCTCCTTCTCTCTGTCACTCTCTATCTCTCTCTCCCTGCTGTGTGGTGACTGGTTCAAGTCAGATCAATGCTCTCACACATCTTTCTAAAATTAAATGGAGTCAAGCAAAGCGCCCACTTCTAAACAATGTCATAGATTCACATATAGCTCCGCTCCTCTTGATGCAGTTGTTTGATTCCAGAGTGGCTGAAAGACGAGTCATCCCTGACTCCCAAGTCGCACCCTAAGCCCTTCGTAGTGAACACAGGGCTCCTGTGAAAAATAACAAAAATAAGTAGTTCACTCTATAAGGGTATAGGGTGCAATTTGGTACGCAGCCTAAGTGCAATGAGACCATGTGAGCAGACCCATTATCCAACACAAAGCCTCTCAGTCAGAGCCCACGAGCTGGGAGCAGAGCCAGACAGATAGACAACACACTATTGTTGTTCCCATTGTCAGAGACACAGTGCTGAACTGAGGAACTGACTGGTCGGCCTCCATCACAGCTCATCTGGCTGACTCAGAGGGATAGGGGTTAGTGTGTTCCTCACAGTGCACTCAGCGTGTGTGTGTGTGCTCATAACTGTGTGTATGACGGTGTATAATTTGGGTTATTGACATTTGGGACAGTGACTGTACAGCAGACCACATGACGTCTGTCATCACATGATCCTCAGCGGTCTGAGTGCTGCTAATCAAAGCTAAAGCAGTGATTATCTCTTCTGAGTCAGCATTGACTGCCACATTCCCCACTGATCCTGAGCAGCTACACTGGCGAAACAAAGTGCCTTTAAGCACCAGCTCTGAAGTCAACTGAGCTGCCACCAACTCGACGAACAAGGAAACCTTTTTAACCTCCACGGAGCGTTGAATCAACGGTCCACCAGAAGGGATCAGAGGTATTAGAGCAGACATTGCAGGACCTGGTGTTGGTTTCGGTTGTTTAAAGTTGCAGTTGCTTTGGGAAGGCTGTGCAATGTCTGTGATGTGAATGAATATGTAAATGGGTGGCAGTGGGAGAAGGGGTTCACCTGGGATTTAGTCACCAGCTATCTGTTGATTCCAGTCAACCTTATCCATCTTTAGCTGTATTCATGTAGAATACTTCTTTAAATATTTATCAAATTAAATTCAAAATGTTGTTATTGAAACAACATTTGATTTTAATGGGCATTTATTCAGCTGATTTCAATACACCCAAGAATAATGTTAACAGTGGTTAAATAACAATACTCTATGTCATCACTCAGTGTTCAGGCATTAAACCATTTTGCCACATTTAGGTTTATATAAAATTACATTGTCTCACATCTTTTTTTATGCATGCATTTTATATAAATTGGTAAAAAAATGCATACATTTAAACCACATATTTTGTAACTTTGTTGTACCTTTTATAGGCATTTTCTTTTTTGTGGGGGGGGTTCAAAAATACATACATTTACTGCCAGAGCTTTTTGCACACTTTGTGTGACTTGTGTGCACCAAACATTGCCACTCGTTGTGTAAGAAGATCTACCAAAGAAAGCACAAATGAAAGCTGATATGGTTCAGCCTTCACTAATCTATTGTATATGTGTAAATAAAACAATTCTGTCAAAATGTTTATACACAAACCTATTTATATACATTCTGACAGAATTGTTTTATTTACTCAGTCTCAATACTTCAAAGTGTTAGTGGTACTTTATGTTGTTATTCATAGGCTCTGAAGCTGTAGTGGTAGGAGTCTACTACATCAGACTTGGTTCGTGGATTTTGTAAGGGCAATACGGCAGGTTTATTAACCTTAAAGTCCTACAGCTTCCGAGGCGATCAGAGCCCTACTCTCTTTCAGTGAAGAGGTTGGGGAACTGAGGCGCCAGGAGAGACACCTCACTGTAACATGATCAGCTTAGCGACCTCGTGACGCAGTGTGACAACCTGAACGTGATTGGTCGACTGTCTGTGTGTTTAAGTTTTTTGACCAATGTGTTTCTATATCCTCTCAAACTTAATCGATCTGTATATTTTCCATCTCAATATTCTTTAATATGTATTCTTTAAAATGTCCAACTGGAAAGTCATCTGTTTTGTTTATTCAATAAATGTTGGTTGTCCACAAAATATGTGAGTCGAGACAATTAAGCATGGACTAGAGTTCCCAGAGCTCTGCAACACAATATAACGAACTGATTGACCAATTATCAAATAAAGAGAAAAACATTTTTGGTTACCATTAACAACCATTATTTTCACTCAAATAGCTTTAAATTTAAATTAAATTAATATAAAATATCAGTACATCCTCTCTGATCTCAGTATTACACGGATATCCAACACTATATCAACCACAGTCCTCAGAATGAAAGCCGCAGTGAAAGTAAACCTAAACCCTCAGAACTGGGAAAAAACATCTTAGTAGTGTGTACAGACCAGCCCCTCAGTGACTGAAGGAGTTTAGAAATATTTATGTTATTAATAATTGTAAAGTAATAAATCAATGAATATACTAAGGGGGACAAACTTTTCTACAAATCAACCTGCAGCAAAGCATGCTGGGATTATGATAATGACATCCCCAAATGTTTGTAATTTGCAAATTGCATTTTAAAAGCTTGTTTTTAACATTGGGCACATCTACATGCCTTCTGTTTTAAACACTGATGTTTAGTGTAAACGAGCCACCTGTTACATGGCCTCGCGGTGTAATTGTGAGGTAATCCATGAGGTCAGCTGTGAGGTCAGCTGCCAAGAGGTTGGACTTTAGGATCAGTCTCCATTGATGTCAGAATGACACAGTCCCTACAGGGCAGAGGTGAGCCCAGTCACAAGACAGGCAGGATGACAACCTGGTAAACCTTTATAACAAACATATTCATCTTTACTGCAACCTAATTCATTGCCATAACAATGTGGTTATATTAACATTATATTAACATTATTCAGCTTTATTAAAAATGTATTCACCTTTATAACAACAAAGACTTGCACTGGTAATCAAAGGTTTATCTTAAATTAAACTTTTATAAGAACCTTCATAGCAGCTTTATAACAATGTTGTTCACCTTATTATCAACCTGGTTCACCTTTATAATAACATCCTTTACTTACACAAGAGCCTTCATAACACAATGTGATACAGATCATGCAGAGAAATGTCATGGTCTGGGTTTATGGTTTGGGTTTATTGGTCAGGTTTAGGGTCTAGGATTAGGGTGTGTGGTTTGTGTGAAGGGTTAGGGTCTAGGGTCTAGGGTCTAGGGTTAGGTCTATGGTATGGGTCTAGGGCAGGGTCTAGGGATAGATCTAGGTTTAGGTCTAGGCTTAGGGTCTAGGGTTAGGTCTAGGCTAAGGGTCGAGTGTTGGGGGCTAGGTTTAGGGTTTAGGGTTAGGTCTAGGCATAGGGTCTAAGGTTGGGGGCTAGGTTTAGGGTCTAGGTTCAGGTCTAGGCTTAGGGTCTAGGGTTGGGGGCTAGGTTTAGGTTGA
The DNA here is from genome assembly GCF_011004845.1 of Esox lucius. Taxonomy (NCBI): domain Eukaryota; kingdom Metazoa; phylum Chordata; class Actinopteri; order Esociformes; family Esocidae; genus Esox; species Esox lucius. The sequence goes on along the minus strand of NC_047586.1, from coordinate 2,128,842 downwards.
GGCACAGGGTGTAGGTTAAGGTCTAGGCTTAGGGTCTAGGGTTGGGGGTTAGGTTCAGGGTCTAGGTTTAGGTTTAGGGTTAGGGTCTAGGCTTAGAGTCTAGGGTAAGAGTCTAGGGTTAGGGTCTAGGGTTAGGGTCCAGGGTTGGGGACTAGGTTTAGGGTCTAGCGTTGGGGGCTAGGTTCAGGGTTGGGGTGCAGTCAAAGGAGGTCATATGAGTCTAACAGATGAGCATCGTTATGAAGAAACAGAGAAGTGGAGGCCTGTGCTATGTTAACCTCAAGCAGGGAGAGATAAATAATGTTTAACCTCATTGCAAGAGAAAGTCTGGAAGGGCTTCAGCGGTCCGACTGTTTGAACTGTGGTATAGGTATCTAGTGTTTAACTTGAAGTAGTGTAAGTAATTAGCATTTCACTCGGAGTAGACTAGTCTAGGTACCTAGCGTTTGATGTATCTAGTATTTAATTTGGAGTAGCGTAGGAATGAGGTGTTGAACTTGAGAGCAGTGTATTATTGTACTGTATCTAGAGTTTAACCTTGAGTAGAACCGGATTAACATGAAACCGGTAGCCCTGTAACATCTCAGATGGCAGCCTGTTTCCTACACGGTGACCCAGATTCTATCCGAGTCCACAGGCCATGGTGGAGGACTGCAGTGTATAGGTAATAGTGTGTTAGTTAGTGGGGTAGCCTCTCTGTCTCTGAGTGGTACACCAAAGCCTCCCTCCACACAAAAACACAGCAGCGGCTCGCCCGGTCATCAGTCAGACTTCACTCCTTTCACAATTTTGTGGAATCACAACATTTAGGGAGCTATTTATAACGGCTGTTTAAGTTGTACGCGTGCCATTCGATATTAAACATTTCCCCTTTTTTACTTAAAGAACGGTCTTATAAGTGGTGACTCCAAAAACAGCTGTCCACACGCCACAACAAAGGACGTGGACGACTGAAAGATGTAGGACCCGCAGTTGGGCTTTCAGAAGAAAAATATCTCTTTTTTTATTGAGATTATACCATCTTGGACCATACCACATAACTCACACAGAACGTCAACATCACATTGGCTCCTTGCACCGTAGATGAAGTTTCCATCCTTCAGATGAATCTTGGATCATTTCAAAGTGAACGTCTAGATGACTCACTCTTCATTCTATAGCTCCCAGGCCCCTCTTCTCTCACCCCATCCCTCTCTCTTTCCTCCCTCCTCTTCTCTTCCCTGTTTCGCGGTGTCTTCCCTCTCGCCCTCTCCGTCGGCGCGGAGCAGAACGGGACTGTATGGATGTTTGTCTTCACACTCGCAGCAGAGCAGCCAACAGAAGCTGATCACAAGTGGTGTTTGTTTCCAATGAAAGCATGTTAATTCGGTCCGGGCCGCAGTGTAAACTACCTTGGCGTTTTACAGATGTAGGCTGTTGAAGTGAATCACTGTACCTGCCTGTTTAGCCCAGCGGCCGGGAGCGCTCCGGTCAGATGCTGCGCCAGGAAGAGAGTCCAGAGTACACAACCGGAGCCAAAACACAACTGTTAATACAGTCTTCTCTCTAATACAGCAATAACTCCTGAACATGTGTGTAATGTCAGATTACTCTCCAAAGTTAATTATGTCATGGCACTTTGAGCTCTGACAGAAGAGGAACACGCACACATACAAACACACACACAGAGACACTTCTAAACACACAAAAAGCACTTAAACACCCATACGTACACACATCTGCAACACATCCATACCCACACACAGCTACTGACAGACACACACACAGCTACTCACAGACACGCACACAGCTACTGACAGACACACACACAGCTACTGACAGACACACACACAGCTACTGACAGACACACACACAGCTACTCACAGACACGCACACAGCTACTGACAGACGCACACACAGCTACTCACAGACACGCACACAGCTACTGACAGACACACACACAGCTACTGACAGACACACACACAGCTACTGACAGACACACACACAGCTACTCACAGACACACACACAGCTACACGTACACACATTTTTGAAAATCAGGCAGACTTTTATTAGGAAGTAAGGTTTAGTTTTGTTAGGAAATATGTTTTTCCTAAAATCACAGTGCTGTATATTAATGTAGTGAATGGAATGAACCAGCACTACAGCTGTGAGGACTGCAGCGCATATTAAATTGGCAATTAGTATATTTATATGAATTGAAGCTCGTTCCAACATATGATTCATCTTTAAGATTGAACCTTGTGATAACAGAGAGAGAAAGTTAGAGAATGTGTGTGGTCCTGAGTGGTGTGTGTGTGTGTGTGTCTCAGGCAGGGTGGGCCTTACACCACAGTCCTCAGGGAAGACCTTGGCCAGACCTCTGACTTGGGCCAAACTCCTAGCACAGCCTCCATCGGGCAGAACATGCACACACATATGTGCACACAGACACACACATACGTGCACCAGCACACTCACACGTGCACCCCCCACAGACACACGTGCACACACACACACACACATCTCCTCACCTGCCCTCACAGCCATCTCCAGCCTCATTAGACCACCAACAGAGAATGAAGAACCACAAGAGTTCTCCTTTAGAATGGCTACTACCAAACTAATATTACTACCAAACTAATACCCAACTACAACTAAACACAGAACGCACATCAACTACTAAACAACTACCATGTAACTGCTAGAAATCTACTACCAAAGGACTGCCAAACATCTACTTCTAACCTACTAGTTCCAAAGGACTACTATACATCTACTTCTAAACTACTAGTACCAAAGGACTACCAAACATCTACTTCTAAACTACTAGTACCAAAGGACTACTATACATCTACTTCTAAACTACTAGTACCAAAGGACTACCAAACAATCTCTTTCTAATCTACGACTACTAAAGGACTACAATACATCTACTACTAAACTACTACTACCAAAGGACGACCATACATCTACAACTAAACTACTAACATATAAATTCTATCAAACTGCTACCAAACTGAAAGACTACCATACTACTACCACCAAAGGACCCCCATACAACTACTACTAAGCTACTACTAACAAACCACTACCATGATACTATTTCTGCTGAATTATGACCGTATCCCAGCACAGATAGTGTAAATCTGAGGCATACTCTTTAGAGTTGCTGTGGGCAACATTAAAAATACCAGGAATGTGTGATGTCATTAGGGTTAAATATACGGCTGATATTAGTGGTGTTTATGGTGTTTTAATGGCAGCGCTGTAGTAAACATGTTCCCTCAGGAGGCTGTTATTCAAACACACACACACATCCACCTGTAGACACACACACACATCGACCCATAGACACACACATCCACCCGTAGAAACACATACAACCACTCGTATACACGCACACACATCGACCCAAAGACACCTACACATCCACCCATAGACACACACATCCACCCGTACACACACACACACACACACATCGACCCAAAGACACACACACATCCACCCATAGACACACACATCCACCTGTAGACACATCAACACATAGACACACACATCCACCCGTAGACACACACACATCCACACATAGACACACACACACCCACCCAGACACACACATCCACACATAGACACACACATCCACCCGCAGACACACACACATCCACCCGCAGACACACACACATCCACCCATAGACACACACACATCCACCCGTAGACACACACATCCACCAGTAGACACACACACATCCACCCGTAGACACACACATCCACCAGTAGACACACACACATCCACCCGTAGACACACACATCCACCAGTAGACACACACACATCCACCCGTAGACACACACATCCACCAGTAGACACACACATCCACACATAGACACACACACATCCACCTGTAGACACACACATCCACACATAGACACACACACATCCACCCATAGACACACACATCCACCAGTAGACACACACACATCCACCAGTAGACACACACACATCCACCCGTAGACACACACATCCACCCGCAGACACACACATCCACCAGTAGACACACACATCCACCAGTAGACACACACATCCACCCGCAGACACACACACATCCACCCGTAGACACACACATCCACCAGTAGACACACACATCCACTAGTAGACACACACACCTCCACCCAGACGAAAATCCACACAAACACACACTTGATACATAACTTCCAGGGATAATATGACTGTGCCACATGAAAAGGTACATTTGTTTTGTCAAGTGTATATTCGTGTTGGCAGTTTTTTAAAACACATTTATTAAAAGAAAATGTAGCGCTATATTTAAGGTAATTTACATTAAGTTACATTTATAGGAGTCATGTTACTACGACAACCGAGACTCATTGTGTGGTATGGAGAAAAATAATGATACTCAGCTTCCGATATTTGGGTGGTAAAATTTATTTAAATTTAAATAGATGTTTAAAAGAAAGAAAGAAATGACTGGTGATTATTTTATTTCGTTTGAGAGAACACTAGGTTATTTGGAAGAGACTGTGTCAACAGCTGAAATTCATTTATATTCCACAGATGATATTGCTTGTTATTTGATAAAATGCAAATCATATAAAATATTCACTGAATTTAAGTTTGCAATTTAGAAAAGTTGGTAACAATTGCGGAATTTTCACTTAAATATGTAATGATAATAAACAGTGTTGAGTAGAGGTTAATGTACAGGGTTAATGTAGTGTTGAGTACAGGGTTAAATATGAATCAGAAGAGGTTTAATAGACAGTGATGAGTACAATGTTAATGGACAGTGTTAATATACAGGGTTTGGTAGGGTGGGTTAATCCATAGTGTTAGGTTTACAGTCTAAAGTAGATTGTTGTTGTACAGGGGTGAGTAGAAGGTTATTGTATAGTGCTACTGTAGAATGTTGAGTAGAAGGTTAATGTGCAGTGTTAATGTACAGTGTTGAGTAGAAGGTAAATGTACAGTGTTGTTGTTTGCTCCTGGGGGTTTAAGGCTGGATGTTTTGTAAAAGCACTTTGTGACAACTACTGATGTTAAAATGGCTTTCTAAGTACATTTGATTGATTGATTTGATTGATTAAAGGCTAATGTACAGTGTTAATGTAGAGTGGTGAGTAGAAGGTTAACGAACAGTGTTAATGTACAGTGTTGAGTAGAAGGTTAATTTACAGTGTTAATGTACAGTGTTGAGTGGAAGGGGAATGTACAGTGTTAATGTACAGTGTTGAGTGGAAGGGAAATGTACAGTGTTAATGTACAGTGTTGAGTAGAAGGTGAATGTACAGTGTTAATGTACAGTGTTGAGTAGAGGGTGAATGTACAGTGTTAATGTACAGTGTTGAGTAGAAGGTGAATGTACAGTGTTAATGTACAGTGTTGAGTAGAGGGTGAATGTACAGTGTTAATGTACAGTGTTGAGTAGAGGGTGAATGTGCAGTGTTAATGTACAGTGTTGAGTAGAGGGTGAATGTGCAGTGTTAATGTACAGTGTTGAGTAGAGGGTGAATGTGCAGTGTTAATGTACAGTGTTGAGTAGAGGGTGAATGTGCAGTGTTAATGTACAGTGTTGAGTAGAGGGTGAATGTGCAGTGTTAATGTACAGTGTTGAGTAAAAGGTGAATGTACAGTGTTAATGTACAGTGTTGAGTAGAGGGTGAATGTACAGTGTTAATGTACAGTGTTGATTAGAAGGTGAATGTACAGTGTTAATGTACAGTGTTGAGTAAAAGGTGAATGTACAGTGTTAATGTACAGTGTTGAGTAGAAGGTGAATGTACAGTGTTAATGTACAGTGTTGAGTTGAAGGTGAATGTACAGTGTTAATGTACAGTGTTGAGTTGAAGGTGAATGTACAGTGTTAATGTACAGTGTTAATGTACAGTGTTGAGTTGAAGGTGAATGTACAGTGTTAATGTACAGTGTTGATGTAGAGGCGGCTCACAGCACTTCCTAACTGGTTATCGTAGTGTAATGACGATGTCTTCCGTCATAGCGGAACACAACTTAAAGCCTCCTAAGTCATGCCATGTGTTCCACACCTCCTGTACAACACACTGTCTGCATATCTGATCTGTTCAAACAAACACCCCAGAACAAGATCACACAATGCCACTCAGCCACTCTCTCACCCTATGTGAGTGTGTGTTGCTGCGTGTGTGAGTGTGTGTTGCTGCGTGTGTGAGTGTGTGTTGCTGCGTGTGTGAGTGTGTGTTGCTGCGTGTGTGAGTGTGTGTTGCTGCGTGTGTGAGTGTGTGAGTGTGTGTTGCTGCGTGTGTGAGTGTGTGTTGCTGCGTGTGTGAGTGTGTGTTGCTGCGTGTGGGAATGTGTGTCGCTGTGTGTGTGTGTGTGTGTGTGTGTGAGATGATTTACAGTCTCTTACAGGAATCACTCGTCTGTCGCTTCTTTGAGAGTCAGTTAGAAGCAGAACGCAGAACCATCCAGCCGGGATACACACACACAAACACACACTCACTCACACACAAAAACATAAACTTACACTAAGACACAAACAAACCCACACACATTGAGAAATATTCTTGAGTCAGTGAGAAGAGACAGAAGAGGAATACAGCCTCCATGCAGAACTTTGGAGCTACTGCTCAACAACCAGACAGTTTCACACCCCCTCTTTGCAGCTCACACTCTCTCCCGGCCCAGCACAGCACTCCTTACACACACACAGACACACACACACACACTAACACGCTCAGATACACACAAACATAGACACACACACACACACACTCTCTCTCTCTCTCTCTCTCTCATATTCTCTGCCCTGAACACTGTACTGCAGACCAGAGCCTGGACCAAACAGCTATAAGGAGTGAGAAATAGAGAAGAAGAGCGAGTGAGAAAGCGAGGGAGTGGGACGGATAAAGAGAAAAGGAGTGAGAAAGGGAGGGAAGAATACGGAGGGAGAAAAACAAGGAGAGAGAGGGAGCGGAAGAGCTAGGGAGGGAGAAAGAGAGAGGGAGAGAGAGAGGGAAAGAGAGGAAGAGAGAGGGAGGAAGAAAGAGGGAGGGAGGGAGGGAGGAAGAGAGGGAGGGAGGAGGGGATGAAAGAGTGAATGGAAGGAGGCAACACACGGAGCGCTGCTCTCCATATGCTGAACGGGAGGCTGAGTCAGTGAGCCTGTGTGCCCCCTCAGAAGGCTCTACTCTTGGGAGAGACAGACCCCCCAGCACCCCTGAGTCTGGAAGACCTGGCCCACCGCACACAGAAGAGAGAGAAAGAGAGAGAGAAAGAGAGAGGGAGGAAGAGAGAGAGAGAGAAAGAAAAGGAAGGGGAGAAAAGAAAGCAGTAGGCTGTCCCAGTCAACTGTTTTTCAGTGATGACATCAGAAGCATGTGACCAAGTCTCTCCAGTGACAAGGGGAAGGCAGTCAGGAAGGAGACCAAGTTTAAAGCTGTTGTCTGTCTGGCTGCTCTCCTCTCGCCTCCCGGCAACCACACAACCACAGACACGCCAGCCACGCCGCCAGGCCCTCTGGGTAACAGACAGACGCCTGGAGTGTAAATGGTTAATCTGATCGGGTCTGCATCAGTCACCGTGCGACGCTAGCCAGTAAGGACGCTCAACCCCAACCACGCTTGCCCAGCTAGAGACTTCCACAGCATCATCACCAGCACTCCGCAAAGACCAACTATTGTTTCCAACTAAACCAGACCACGTCCTTGCTTGCGGTCTTCTGAATACTACAAATACCAGAAAGAGTTTCTCGCGGATGTTTTTTTTTTTAAAAAATTCGTCTCCATGATGAGGTACATGCTCTTGGTTTAGGAGCTTAAGGTCAAGGGTCACGCTAACCACAGAGGGACCAAGCTGGGTGTTACGGCAACCAGGAACCATGGCATCTAACAGTCTCTTTAGTACCGTCACACCATGTCAACAGAACTTTTTCTGGGGTAAGTACACTGCTCTTTACTGTAGGACTTCACTGTGGTGCTTTATACTGTAAGACTTTTCTGTGGGACTTTACTGTATGACTTTCTGTGGTGCTTTATACTGTCAGACTTTACGGTAGGACTTTCTGTGGTGCTTTATACTGTAGGACTTTACAGTAGGACTTTACTCTGGTGCTTTATACTGTCAGACTTTACGGTAGGACTTTCTGTGGTGCTTTATACTGTAGGACTTTACAGTAAGACTTTTGTAGGACTTTACTGTAGTGCTTTATGTTGTAGGACTTTATTGCAGGACTATAATGCAGTACTTTACTGTGGTGCTTAATACTCTAGGACTTTACTGTTGAACATTACTGTGGTACCTTATAGTGTAGTACTCTGCTGTGGTGCTTTACACTGTAGGACTTTAGTCTTGTGGTGCTTTATACTGTAAGACTTCAGTGTAGGACTTCATTGTAGGACTTTATTGTAGTGCTTTACTCAGACTGTTGCCAGTGGTCACGGTATTGCTGTCTGTGGATGATCCTGTGTCTGGTTTGGGGTGAGGCTCACGGTCAAGTTTAGGGTTAGGCTATTGGTTTGAGGGTCAGCGTTGAGGATAGCTGGTTAGAGCTTTGGATGAGGGTTAGGTTTTGAGTTCGGTTGTTAGCCCTTTGGATTGGGGGGTTTAGGCTATGGGGTCACCTTAGGGCAATGACTATTTTTACAATAACCTAAACACTAATTCAGGTTTCTATGGCATGTGAACAGGATCTGAGTAGGACCCTGTCAGATGACGATGTGGGCTCCATGCTGTTGTTAGTAAATATCTCTGAAAGAGGGAGATGACATGTTTGCACAACTTAAAGCTACATTTGTGAATCAATGTAATTGTAGAACAAAAACACGCTCCGAGAGATTTCCGAACAACGTAAACAAAGGGTCAGCATCAGAATGGATTTACAGTAGAGCATTGGAACAAGATGTTGAGAACAGACAGGCGGTCCCGGCCAACAGAGGACCGCGGGAATTTTTGGTAGTTATATGTCACACGTGTGTTTGCCGGGGAGGGGTATGGTAAAGATTTCTCCATAACTTTTCATACTGTATAGTCTGTTATAGCAGGATTAATAAGGTCAGTTTCTTGGTTCCATCTCGACCTTGTGATATGGCAGGAAGTCCTTTTACGGGATAGAATTCGGATAAACTCCTCTCAGGTAAATGATAACATCACATAACTCCTCTAAGGTACAAGATAAAATCCCATAACTTCTCTTAGGTACATGATAAAATCCTATAACTCCTCTCAGGTACAAGATAAATTCCCATAACTCCTCTTAGGTACATGATAAAATCCCATAACTCCCCTCAGGTACAAGATAAATACCCATAACTCCTCTTAGGTACATGATAAAATCCCATAACTCCCCTCAGGTACAAGATAAATTCCCATAACTCCTCTTAGGTACATGATAAAATCCCATAACTCCCCTCAGGTACAAGATAAAATCCCATAACTCCTCTTAGGTACATGATAAAATCCCATAACTCCCCTCAGGTACAAGATAAATTCCCATAACTCCTCTTAGGTACATGATAAAATCCTATAACTCATCTCTGGTATAACTACAAGACATTTAGTTTCAATTTGAATACAAAAATGTTGTATATTATATCAACTAGTTTAGTATTTAATGTCCTCCTTCTGAATGGTGTGTGTATTTGACTACAGCGGTGTGGGTACTGAACTCAGAGACAGATGTGTTCCCTAAACTTAGTGACGCTATGACAAATTTATAATATAGCGGTTACCATAATTAATTATATAGAGAAATGAAAAATGTATTTAGGAATATACAGGACAGACATTTACGTTTTTTATTTATCTATGTATTACTAAAGCAGTAAATCTAAAGCAGTAATTCTGAACTTGAAAATCAAGATCCATTCTAATGAACAGATCTGTTTATTACTCACTTAACCTATGAATTATATTTTTTTTAAATTGTATATAATTGTTTTCAAAATTATAAAATTTTAATTATATAAAAGTTATATTTGGAATCAACACAGAATGTGTCTTATTCCCGCAGTTGGAATATCGCTGAATAATGGCCTACAGATTCAAACATTTTAAATGAATGGAGTGTGTAATTTAAAAATATAAATAGCAAGAAATCTAAATTATTTATGATACAACAATAGCAATAATGATGTCATTATTTTTGTCTAATAATTTTCAAAATATGCTTTACATGTGTCTTTTCACAGGATGTACATGGTGCTATAACTTAACTAACTCTATAACTCACACATGAACAAACCAGAGCAGTATAAATCACACCAGCCTTCCTCTCTCATGTGAATTAGAATTTAAACAGAAACATTTCCATTTCAAGGCCACAGTGAGCGAGGCTCATATTTAATAGATTCCGTCTATATCCTTTTCAGCTCCGCAACGCGCAGCTCCGCTATGCTCCGTCCAAATCAAATGTTTCAAAGATGTTTCAGAGAAGCCTGAGTGTTCCGTGGTCAGACCCAGCTGTGTGTGTGTGTGTGTGTGTGTGTGCGTGTGTTTGTGTGTGTGAGCATGGCACGGATGGTTAATGCCTAGTGAGAGCCCAGGGAGACGGAGGTACTTCCACCAATCAGCAGCACCTATTATCAGGTTAACCTTTGACCCTCAGCCGGTCCCTGGGGTTGGGATACGACGGGAGAGGAGAGGAGCCGCGCCGGAGGAAATGAAAAGCATGCCGCTGCACAAGGAGAGAAACGAGGAGAAAGAGGAGTGGGTGAAGATAGAAGACAGCAGTGAAGGAATAGAGAAGAGAAAGAAGAGAAGAGAGAGAAGAGAAGAGAGAGAAGAGAAGAGTGTAGAGGGGGAAAGAATAACCCTGAATAGAATCTCCTTCTGAACATGAATGGGATCAGTAATCCATCCGTGTAGTGAAGTAGTTCCTGATTTCATGGCTTTATAAGAAGGTAGAATGTTATAATACTATATACTAGTTAACGTCCCTTGCAGAATTTGGTGTCGCATGTAATAATTCTATGTAGTAAATAAGACGAGACCCCTTCTGTGTCTCTTGTTATAAAGCAGTGCAACAGGGATGACCTACGAGTCCTGTAGTTGGATTAGTGATTGAAGTGCTATAAAATGTTCATGAGTGGATATAACTCAATAAGAATCAGGTAATTATGGACACGTTGTTGGCGGGGCGGGGCGGTCAACGGTTGTACCCCTATTATCACAAAAACTCCCCAATTAAATGCTTACTGTACCTTTCTCATTCTCACTCTATGCTTCAGACAGTACTGCTTTTTACTTTTCTCATTCTCACTCTATGCTTCAGACAGTACTGCTTTTTTCCTTTCTCTTTCTCACTCTATGCTTCAGACAGTACTGCTTTTTACTTTTCTCATTCTCACTCTATGCTTCAGACAGTACTGCTTTTTTCCTTTCTCTTTCTCACTCTATGTTTCAGACAGTACTGCTTTTTACCTTTCTCATTCTCACTCTATGCTTCAGACAGTACTGCTTTTTACCTTTCTCATTCTCACTCTATGTTTCAGACAGTACTGCTTTTTTCCTTTCTCTTTCTCACTCAATGTTTCAGACAGTACTGCTTTTTACCTTTCTCATTCTCACTCAATGTTTCAGACAGTACTGCTTTTTACCTTTCTCTTTCTCACTCTATGCTTCAGACAGTACTGCTTTTTTCCTTTCTCTTTCTCACTCTATGCTCCAGACAGTACTGCTTTTTTCCTTTCTCTTTCTCACTCAATGCTTCAGACAGTACTGCTTTGTGTTTTACCTTGTATTTTTTTTAAATGTGTGCTGCTATTTTGGCCAGGTGTGTTTTGGAAAATAGATTTAATTTTAACAACAATAACGTGGAAAAATGATAGTAAAATAAAAAAAATAAAAAACATTTTTTAAATCAGTATTAAACCCATGTCATGGATATACCAGCACTAAACCCATAAGCCAGTGGGTGGGAGTCCCATTCAGAAAGAGGCTAATTAAATGTGTCTTGGCAGTTAGATCAAGAGATTCTGATTTAATTGCCTTGAATACATTTTTTATATGTGTTGGTAGTGTAGGGAGGACAGAGTAATTATCAGCATATGTGTCGAGGCACCAGTCAACCTTTCTCTCTGCTGCCATCCTGTATCCTAACTCTATTCTCCTAACCCCTAACCCTATCCTAACTCTATCCTCCTAACCTCTAACCCCAAACCTAACTCCTAACCCTAACCATTGAGACACCAGTCAATCTTTCTCCCTGCTGCCATATTGTATCCTAACACTAAGTCTAATTCTTACCCGAAACCAAACCACTAACCCTATCTTAAACCTAATTCCTAACCCCAAACTTAACCCTAACCCCAAACTTAAACCTAACCCCAAACTTAAACCTAACCCCAAACTTAAACCAATCCCCTGACCCTTGAGGAACCAGTCAACATATCTCAACCTGCTGCCGTGCCGTATCTTAACCCTAACACTGCTGCCATGCCGTATCTTAACCCTAACACTGCTGCCGTGCCGTATCCTAACCCTAACACTGCTGCCATGCCGTACCCTAACCCTAACACTGCTGCCATGCCGTACCCTAACCCTAACACTGCTGCCATGCCGTATCCTAACCCTAACACTGCTGCCATGCCGTACCCTAACCCTAACACTGCTGCCATGCCGTATCCTAACCCTAACACTGCTGCCGTGCCGTATCTTAACCCTAACACTGCTGCCATGCCGTATCTTAACCCTAACACTGCTGCCATGCCGTATCTTAACCCTAACACTGCTGCCGTGCCGTATCTTAACCCTAACACTGCTGCCATGCCGTATCTTAACCCTAACACTGCTCCCATCCCGTATCTTAACCCTAACACTGCTGCCATGCCGTATCTTAACCCTAACACTGCTGCCATGCCGTATCTTAACCCTAACACTGCTGCCATCCCGTACCCTAACCCTAACACTGCTGCCATCCCGTATCCTAACCCTAACACTGCTGCCATGCCGTATCCTAACCCTAACACTGCTGCCATGCCGTATCTTAACCCTAACACTGCTGCCGTGCCGTATCCTAACCCTAACACTGCTGCCATGCCGTATCTTAACCCTAACACTGCTGCCATCCCGTATCCTAACCCTAACACTGCTGCCATCCCGTACCCTAACCCTAACACTGCTGCCATGCCGTATCCTAACCCTAACACTGCTGCCATGCCGTATCTTAACCCTAACACTCCTGCCGTGCCGTATCTTAACCCTAACACTGCTGCCGTGCCGTACCCTAACCCTAACACTCCTGCCGTGCCGTATCTTAACCCTAACACTGCTGCCATGCCGTATCTTAACCCTAACACTCCTGCCGTGCCGTATCTTAACCCTAACACTGCTGCCATGCCGTACCCTAACCCTAACACTGCTGCCATGCCGTACCCTAACCCTAACACTGCTGCCATGCCGTATCCTAACCCTAACACTGCTGCCATGCCGTATCCTAACCCTAACACTCCTGCCGTGCCGTATCTTAACCCTAACACTGCTGCCGTGCCGTATCTTAACCCTAACACTCCTGCCATGCCGTATCTTAACCCTAACACTGCTGCCATGCCGTATCCTAACCCTAACACTCCTGCCATGCCGTATCTTAACCCTAACACTGCTGCCATGCCGTATCCTAACCCTAACACTCCTGCCGTGCCGTATCCTACACTATACAATGAGTTCCGGGAAGTGCCTATTTTCTCTCTCTCACACTTTCTCATATACACACACTCTCTCTCTTTCTCACACTCGGCCTCTAATACACGTTTAATTACATATCCGGCAATTAAACCATGAAGCAATTTTAATTTGAAGAGTTATAGCCAATGTGCGTGCGACAAACAAGAACTCAGACCAACACAATCTGAAGGGGCAGACGGGGTTATAAGAGGATAGTGAAGAGTCTGACTGGAGATTGTGTGGGGATAGTGCAGAGACTGACTGGAGATTATGAGTTGATATTGAGGAGACTCTGAAAGGAAAACTTTCCGCAGGCAGCAGAAGAGAAAATCTCCAATAATTGTGAGGGAGGGAAACCCTATAGTATGTATTTGAGAAAGACAGCTTCTGTTGCATAATAAGCTGCCGGCCTCAGATCTAACCACAGAGCCGGCTCCTGGAGACTTATGGAGACTTCTTAAAGAGGAACCAGACATCCCCCTCTACCCCCTATTCCTCCTCCAGGGCAGGGAGACATTAACTCCCCTCATCAATAGGTAATTTAGAGAACCACAAGGGGGAACCCCACCCCTGACCCCCCTCAGCCCACCAGTAGCAGCTACCATGCTCCACCCTCTGAACCCCAACAGGACCCAATAACTCAGACCTCTAAAAAACACTCTATTTAGTTGTTAATTGTCCCTAGGAGGCCAACATGTTATTTAATCTGAGTAGAGGAGCACAGACCCATGAGGAGAACAGTTTGTGTGTGTTTTGGGGCGTTTCAGTGGCTATTAGGAAAAGACTCGGTTATTAAGACCTATTAGCAGGATGGTTAACAGTCGATCACAGGAAAATCAGGAAAGTTTAACGTGCCACTGTTTAATCAAAATTAGATTACCTGCTCCCTACATATGTTGAATTTTGTGTGGAATAGTCTGCCTGTTGTATTCTGTGTGGAATAGTCTGCTTGTTGTATTCTGTGTGGAATAGTCTGCTTGTTGTATTCTGTGTGGAATAGTCTGCCTTTTGTATTCTGTGTGGAATAGTCTGCCTGTTGTATTCTGTGTGGAATAGTCTGCCTGTTGTATTCTGTGTGGAATAGTCTGCTTGTTGTATTCTGTGTGGAATAGTCTGCTTGTTGTATTCTGTGTGGAATAGTCTGCCTGTTGTATTCTGTGTGGAATAGTCTGCATGTTGTATTCTATGTGGAATAGTCTACCTGTTGTATTCTTTGTGGTTTATTCTTAATGTTGTTATATATGGGAAATACTCTACATGTTGTAATCTTTAAGGAATAGTCTACATTATGTATTCTTTGGGGTATTGTCTACATGTTGAAATCTTAATGGAAAAGTCCACATGTATGCTATGAGGAATTGTCTGCATGTAGTATTCAGCAGGGAATAGTCTAAATATTTTATTCTGTAGGAAATAATCTACATTTTGTATTATGTAGAGAATGATCTACATTTTGTATTCTGTAGGGAATGATCTACATTTTGTATTATGTAGAGAATGATCAAAAAAATTTATTCTGTAGGGAATGATCTACATTTTGTATTCTGTAGGGTATTCCTTGAAAAAGCATTAATTCAGCATAGTTGTTGGTTAATGGGATAACTTAATTTGTACATACTGTATTTCAACAGATGGTGAACGGCCAAACAGTTTTCTAGGTTTCAAATAATTTCATGAATCTCTTTGTGGCCATAGCATAAACTTTTTTTTTTACCTCAAATTTCTACAAATACTTGAAGTTGTTCTAAATAACAGCATCTGCTAAATAGGAAATGTAAATTTAGAATTACGTTTTTGAAAAATTTTCATATTGTGAGTCATACCACACAGGACAGTTACTTTAAGGACTGAGTTCATCACTTCTCCAGCAACCAAAATCTGGGAACACTTTAAGAACTGAGTTCACCTCTTATCCCCTACCCAAAGGTTCTGCTGCTTGATTACATAAAGGAGTTAACAACCAACAGTTCTGCTACTTGATTACATGAAGCAGTTAACAACCAAAGTGTGAGAGGGTTAATACTTACTTCTCTTCTGTTTTAAACTCCTTTGCTGATTTATTATTATTTCATTATCCAGAGCAATAGCATGTTACTATTCTAGCCACTAATAAACTATGTAGTAAAAGTGTCTGAGCTTGAGATTAAAATCATATGCTGTGGTTTCTACAACTTTTCCAAAATATTAATTGATAACGTGTAACAAGTTCCTTAGCAGTAAAACACAGCAGACAAAGAGCTTTCTAAACTGTTGAGCAAGAAACAATTAGATATTTTTCACTGTGTGTGATTTGTAATAAGGATATAATCGCCATGGGGCTTGATACTTTGTCATAATAAGGATGTCATCCCCATGGGGCTTGATACACTGTCATAATATGGATATTATCTCCTTGGGGCTTGATACTCAGTCATAATAAGGATGTCATCCCCATGGGGCTTGATACATTGTCATAACAAGAATATCATCGCCATGGGGCTTGATACTTTGTCATAATAAGGGTATCATCCTAATGGGGCTTGATACACTATCATAACAAAAATATCATCGCCATGGGGCTTGATACTTTGTCATAATAAAGTTATCATCCTAATGGGGCTTGATAAACTGCCATAACAAGAATATTAGGGGAATTCCAGATAACAAAGACCTTTGGTCTAATGTGTGCTATCCAGGCAGTAGAGTGTTCAGTTGAGTGGACAGTCTTAACCTCTGCATGTAGATCCAGAGTGTTCAGACAAATACATTCTCAGCCCTTGCACTAAAGTGCCAGTCCTGTTTAGTCTTTTCCGGTTCCACGTTTATTGACTTCGCCACATGTTACGTATGAATGGCAGTGATTGGCTAACGAGAACATTGACCTGTGTTCAAAATAAACAACAATAGCAGATTCAATCAGACAAACAAACACTAAGCATCTGTATTAAATAGAGCCTGTTAAGTGAGTTTATATGAAACAATGTATGACACCCCCTCAGGGGAGGATTGGGGTCCCACACGTTGCTGGTTAGAGGCTCATATCCCCCAGAGAGAACACCATGCCAGAATGACTGGGCCCACGTGTCAATTGGCACCCTAGGTCCTAGCCAGTGCACTACATTAGCCCAGGGAAAATAGGGCCCTGTGGAGAACAGGGGGACATTTGGGAGGCAAATATATAATTTTATAATTACTGCTTCCCTGCAGCAGTGTTTTTAATACGCCCCTGCACAGTATTCACACTTTATAGAATCCTGCTGCCTTCATTCAGCTACGTTGCATCATACAGAGAGGATTAAATAGCATTAGAGTGATCCCATATGAGTCTTTGGGGAGGAAGCAACTACCGCAGTCTGCAACTACCCCAGCCTTTTAGAACCCAACACTGTGGATACAATAGAACCATTTAGAACACTACAGCCTGGATACAATAGAATCTCTAAAACAATAATCCCAGTATGATATAGAATGTTTAAGAACACGACAACATGGGTTCAATGGAATATAATTTTTTGGAACACAAAACGCTGGATACAGAAGAACCTTTTAGAACCCAAGAGCCTTGATAAAATAGAACCATGGAAAAACAAATCACTGGATAACATTGACTCTTTAAAAAAATATAACACCATGGATACAATTGAACTGTTAAAAACACAAATCCCTAGACGATATAAAATCTTTAAGAACACAACAGAATACAGCCTTTAAAACATAAAACCATGCATATAATATAAGCTTCACTCTGGATGAAAAAAAAACTTTAAGACACAACTACTCGGGCTACAGCAGAACCTTTTACAATAAAACACCCTGGATACAATATACATTTTAAAACACAACAACTTCTGGTTAACAGCGCTAATTTCTGGCTGCTGTCAGAATAGTTATATTTAAACTGTAGTTAATAAAGTTAAATTGTGCATGTAGGTAATATAGATATATTATACTTCTCGTTAATACAGTTATATTTAACTGCATTTAATATAGGTATAATTCTACCTGCTAATAAAATAATATATTGTAATTCAGAAAGGTAGTTTCCTGTAGTTATCTAATATCTTTGACATGTAATTCAGAGGTAGTTTCCTGTAGTTATCTAATATCTTTGACATGTAATTCAGAGGTAGTTTCCTGTAGTTATCTAATATCTTTGACATGTAATTCAGAGGAAGTTTCCTGTAGTTATCTAATATCTTTGACATGTAATTCAGAGAGGTAGTTTACTGTAGTTATTTAATATCTTTGACATGTAATTCAGAGGCAGTTTCCTGTAGTTATCTAATATCTTTGACATGTAATTCAGAGAGGTAGTTTACTGTAGTTATTTAATATCTTTGACATGTAATTCAGAGGCAGTTTCCTGTAGTTATCTAATATCTTTGACATGTAATTCAGAGAGGTAGTTTACTGTAGTTATTTAATATCTTTGACATGTAATTCAGAGGCAGTTTCCTGTAGTTATCTAATATCTTTGACATGTAATTCAGAGAGGTAGTTTACTGTAGTTATCTAATATCTTTGACATGTAATTCAGAGGCAGTTTCCTGTAGTTATCTATTTATAGAGGAATGTCACATATTCCTGTGGAGGGAAATAGAGTGTTGATGCTAATGATTGTTTAGTTTGCCCCTCACAACGTGTGTGTGTTTGTGTGTGGGTGTGTGTGAGAGAGAGTGTGTGTGTGTGGGTGTGTGTATGAGAGAGAGTGTGTGTGTGTGGCCCCTACACAAGGCCCTACCTGTTAAGTGTGAAGGTGCTGTGGAAAGGGCAGCGTTTTCCTCCTGTTAGTTTAACCTCCCTGGAATGTGGGATCCCCTCTGTTCGGACAAGAACGACCTCGTATACATCACACACCAGTGCGCAAGCAAGCACATGCACAGACTAGAGATGGGAGGAGAGAAGAGGGGGAAAAGGCGAAAGGAGAGAGGGGGTAGGAGGAGAGATTGGAGAGGGAAGAGGGGGATAGTGGTGGGGACGAGAGGACTAGCATCAAACGTAATGTTAAACTAATAAATGATCTAGTAACAGAAGTTTGAACTGTAGACCCATCCACTGTGAAAACTGACTGTAGACACATCTACTGTGAAAACTGACTGTAGACACATCCACTGTGAAAACTGACTGTAGACACATCTACTGTGAAAACTGACTGTAGACACATCCACTGTGAAAACTGACCGTAGACACATCCACTGTAAAAACTGACTGTAGACACATCTACTGTGAAAACTGACCGTAGACACATCCACTGTAAAAACTGACTGTAGACACATCCACTGTGAAAACTGACTGTAGACACATCCACTGTGAAAACTGACTGTAGACACATCTACTGTAAAACTGGCTGTAGACACATCTACTGTGAAACTGACTGTAGACACATCTACTGTGAAACTGACTGTAGACACATCCACTGTGAAAACTGACCGTAGACACATCCACTGTAAAAACTGACTGTAGACACATCCACTGTGAAAACTGACTGTAGACACATCCACTGTGAAAACTGACTGTAGACACATCCACTGTGAAACTGGCTGTAGACACATCTACTGTGAAACTGACTGTAGACACATCTACTGTGAAACTGACTGTAGACACATCTACTGTGAAACTTGCTGTAGGCACAGTGAAAATTGACAATCGTTCCAGTTGACTTTGAGATTAGCCTGTTGACAATCACATTTAAAGAGGAAAGTGGGGGAAGACAAAAGGAGTGGGAGATGAGTTGCTGTGACTATGGGTGTGGGTTAGAGGTGGTGTGGTTGGAGGCGTGGTCAGGCAGGTATCTGTATCTGTATCAGGGATTCTATTGCGTGGGCTCTATACGTTGTGGTGTCAGCCCTTTGATGTGTGTGTTGTTGTGTGTGCCTGTGAGTGTGTGTGTAGAGGTGTCAGTGACAGGAGTAGCAGACTGTTTGATTAATGCTCTCACTCAAATTGGAACCTGGAAACAATCCTCTTCCTCTCTCACCCCATACCTCCCACTCCCTCCCCCTCTCTCCTCAGACACTAGTTCCCTGTCCATGCCTCAACCTCATGTAGTGTATGTGAGAGGAAAGGGGGAGGGAAATCCAAAGAGAGAGCGATATGAAGAGAGAGATTATGGCCAAGTGTTTACTACCTGACCTCTTACCTCCTTCTCCTAGCTAGGTGTTTACTACCTGACCTCTCACCTCCTTCACTTAGCTAGGTGTTTAATACCTGACCTCTCACCTCCTTCTCCTACCTAGGTTTTTAATACCTGACCTCTCACCTCCTCCTAGCTAGGTGTTTACTACCTAACCTCTCACCTCCTTCACCTAGCTAGGCGTTTAATACCTGACCTCTCACCTCCTTCTCCTAGCTACGTGTTTAATACCTGACCTCTCACCTCCTTCTCCTAGCTACATGTTTAATGCCTGACCTCTCACCTCCTTCTCCTAGCCAAGTGTTAACTACTTGACATCTCAACACCATTATGAACCACCGCCCATCTGGAGCTCCTCTTTGTACATTTATGAACCACCACCCCTCTGGAGCTCCTCTTTGTACAGTTATGGACCACCGCCCATCTGGAGCTCCTCTTTGTACAGTTATGAACCACGGCCCATCTGGAGCTCCTCTTTGTACAGTTATGAACCACCGCCCATCTGGAGCTCCTCTTTGTACAGTTATGAACCACCGCCCATCTGGAGCTCCTCTTTGTACAGTTATGAACCACCGCCCATCTGGAGCTCCTCTTTGTACATTTATGAACCACCACCCCTCTGGAGCTCCTCTTTGTACAGTTATGGACCACCGCCCATCTGGAGCTCCTCTTTGTACAGTTATGAACCACCGCCCATCTGGAGCTCCTCTTTGTACAGTTATGAACCACCGCCCATCTGGAGCTCCTCTTTGTACATTTATGAACCACCACCCCTCTGGAGCTCCTCTTTTTACAGTTATGGACCACCGCCCATCTGGAGCTCCTCTTTGTACAGTTATGAACCACCGCCCATCTGGAGCTCCTCTTTGTACAGTTATGAACCACCGCCCATCTGGAGCTCCTCTTTGTACAGTTATGAACCACCACCCCTCTGGAGCTCCTTGTTGTACATTTATGAACCACCACCCCTCTGGAGCTCCTTGTTGTACAGTTATGGACCACCACCCATCTGGAGCTCCTCGTTGTACAGTTATGAACCACCGCCCATCTGGAGCTCCTCGTTGTACAGTTATGAACCACCGCCCATCTGGAGCTCCTCGTTGTACAGTTATGAACCACCACCCCTTTGGAGCTCCTCTTTGTACAGTTATGGACCACCGCCCATCTGGAGCTCCTCTTTGTACAGTTATGAACCACCGCCCATCTAGAGCTCCTGGTTGTACAGTTATGAACCACCACCCCTCTGGAGCTCCTCGTTGTACAGTTTTGAACCACCGCCCATCTGGAGCTCCTCATCATACAGTCATGAACCACCACCCCTCTGGTGAAATGCGGCAAGACGGCTCAGTGTTTACTGTTAGATCTCCTTCCTGTCCTCCACTCTCCTCCCCCTCCCACGCTGCCGGAAGAAGGTGATGACAGACAGATTGAGAGGGCGGCGTATCTTTGGTCACAAACCCAGGCGTCTAATGGCCACCATCTGCAACACATACAGCCCTGAAAGCTACACACACATCTTAGACTCACACACACACACACACACACACACACTGTACAGTAGCAACATACATACTAAAGCACATTGAAACCAAATCCACCACAGAGAAACAATAGGTCTGGAAGGAAGGTGTGTTGGAGTGTGTGTAGGTGTGTTAGTATCTGTTACAACGTGTGTTAGTGTGTGATATTGTGTGTTAATCGGCACAGCTCTTCTATGTGAACAGTAGTGTGATACTAGCATGTCCCTTGAGAGGACTGGAGAGAGAATGAACAGAAATAGGGAAATAAATCTCTACTAATCTGAGTACCATTACACATCAACTACTCTGAGAACATCACACTTCAGTTACTCTGAGTACCATTACACCTCAATTACTCTGAGTACCATTACACATCAGCTACTCTGAGAACATCACACTTCAGTTACTCTGAGTACCATTACACCTCAATTACTCTGAGTACCATTACACATCAGCTACTCTGAGAACATCACACTTCAATTACTCTGAGTACCATTACACCTCAACTACTCTGAGAACATCACACTTCAACTACTCTGAGTATCATTACACCTCAACTACTCTGAGAACATCACATCTTAACTACTCTGAGTACCACTACATCTCAACTACTATGAGAACCATTACACATCAACTACTCTGAAAACATCACACCTCAACTATTCTGAGAACATCACACCTCAACTACTCTGAGAACCATTACACATAAACTACTCTGAGAACAATTACACATCAACTACTCTAAGAACATCATACCTCACCTACTCTGAGAACATCATATTTGAACTACTCTTAAAACCATCACATATCAACCACTCCAAGTACCATCACACCATGGAGTGTTTATTTTGGGACCATCTCGATTACAAAAGGTTATGTTTAGATTAGCTCCATAATTATACAGTCGTTATGTTGAGATCAACTCTGTGATAAAACAGTCCTTATGTTGACTCCAGGATGAAACTGTCGAAATCAACTCCATAATGAAACAGCCTGTATGTTAAGATCAGCTCCAGGATAAAACCATCTTCATGTTGAGAGCAGCTCCATAATGAAACAGTCCTCGTGTTAAGATCAACTCCATAATGAAACAGTCGAGTCCTCATTGTCTCTGCGTCTGTAACCTTCAAACTGAGAAAAGCAGAGGAGTTGTTCCTTTGTTTCCCGTCAGAGCCTGTACCACCTGGGAGGATGACTTCGTCAGCAGGTTCCTTCCCAGTCCCTGTTGTTCTGTGTGATGTGCCTCTCTGTGTATCTGCTGGAGGCCTGAGGAAATAGAACGTTATTACACGTCTGCCTCCGATAACAGACTTGGTATTAACGCTGTGGAAATAGGACATACTTCCAAACCCGACAGATTATCAACGCCTCCACCTGCTACTGATGCTGCAGGAACAGCAGGAATCCACAAGGAATATTTTATTACAGAGATATTCCCCTGTCCTCCTTGTTCCCTCCCTCACACACTCTCTCCCACCTTTCTCTCTCTCTCTCTCTCTTCCACTCTTTCCTTACGTATCCTTCTCTAAGTCTGAGATTGTGTGTGTGTGTGTGTGTTTGAGAGAGGGAGAGGGAAAGAGGGAAATTGAGAGAAAACAACTCATGAAGGGGAAGTTAAATGACAGGCTTCATGCTCCACTCCACTGGCTGCTATTGTTGTTTCTCATCTTTTCTCTCGTTGTCTTGTTTCGGAGGAAAAACTAAATTGGGACAGAAAGAAAGGATGAAAGCAAATACATCTCCACCTCGTCTCGGGAGAATTGCTTTCTAAAATAGCAGTTTGGCGTTTTTTCGCTGACAAATGTTTTTCACGCACGCCTCTTGCTAACTGTGTTGCGTTTGTTATTTTATTTATAGCCACAATTCCAGAAAACAAAACAAAATTACAATATTACAGTATTTCATTACCGTAGAATAACTTACAGTATATTATAATGGGATTATACCGACGATAACCATTGTTACCATAACATACAGCTCTAAGAGAACCTCTTAAACAGATTTTTCTTATTTTCTAGACTATAATGAGGGAACAATGGATATTTGTTCAGGAAGATATTATAAAAATTAGAAAGATATTATAAAGGCACAAATGAGTTCTGCTACAAATGACACAACTACTGCCACCTAAAACCTCAACATTGGGGGCAGTTTTAAGTAGAAGAAAAATGTGATATCTGTTTGTTATTTGAGTATATTTAACAAAAATAAAAAAAGAATTCCTATAAATCATGCGTTCCTAAAAATAAGACAAGTCTGAGCGTACTGCGTTGGCCTAACACACAGACACACATTGGACATACAAATGCAAGAGAACAATTAGAGCTGAGTTCTCTGATAAACATGCAGTCCAAAGAGCATGTTGGTTGTCGCAATAATGTCTGAGCTATAGATCTGTAAAACTGCTACACAAACACACACACACACAAACATATAATACTTCATTTAACGCTTCCTTATATTTCATATAATACCTCCTTTATACACAACGTAATAAATACAATACTTCTTAGAATACTTCCTCCAAACAATTCACATAACACTTCCACACTACTTCATATAATACTTCATTCGTACATTACTCTGACTTCCCTGCTCATTGCTCTACATTTAGTTTTCTCTCTCTCTCTGTCTCTTTTTCCCTTCCTCTCTCTCTCCGTCTCCCTCCCTCTCTCTCTCTCTCTCTCTCTCTCCTCTCTGCCAGGGTTTGTCTTCATGATCTACTGCTGCTCTATTTCACATAATGAACTTGAACCTTATCAATTCTGCTTAGATGATTTATCTCAAGCTGTTTCCTCAGAAAGGGGAGAGGAGACCTAACCGTCACTTGAACAGCCAAACCAAGACGCCCAGCCCGAGACAAACTTCAGGGGCCAGACAGTCGCGCAAACCAAGTGGAACCCTATTTGTCATGTAGTGTACTACTTTTGATGGCCCTCTGAATCAAAGTAGGGTTCTTCATGGGGAACAGGGCTCCGTTTAAGACACGACCATTCAGATACTCGGCTATGTCATAATGCGCACCACAAATGGATCATTTTTAAGAACAGCAACACAATAAAATTGATGTTCGCTGAGGGACTCTGAGCCATTCAAATCATCTGACGGACGTTTACATCCTGAGAGACTCTAGCGCGGTTATTTTAATACCTGAGCTATAGAGTCATGTCGCCCAGTTCAATCTAAACTATCGGGTTTCACATCTTTATTGGTTGCGAGAACGGTGTAGCCGAGACAAACCACACATCAACATTCTTCCTTGTAAGTTCCTGCTCGAGATACGAATAAAAAAATAAATATGTAAATCAAATAAAAAAATACCAGAACACCACAATTACAGTGTCATATTTACTGCAGTCTGTGGTAGAACCCATTCAGCTTTGGGTTGGGGGGGGGGTTGATTTACACCAACTGTAGTTCAACTATCTCTTCGTTTAATTGCATTTTTCAGAAGTTCATACGAGTTCATTGCCAAACTTTCCAGTGTTTCCTGGAGTTAATAACATTAACAATTACAATGCAGCAGCCTGGCTAAATACTAGAAATATACAGCAGTATATAACTCTTGGAACTACTCAGCAGAACTACTAGAATTACACAGTATTACTGAACTACTGGAACCACACTGCTGTTTATAACTACTAGAACTACAGAACTTAGTAGTTCAACTACTGGAACTAAGTACTTTATAACTGCAACTGCAATTAAAGAATTCTTTATAACTTCTGGAACTATACTGATTCTTTTAATTTTTTGATATTTTATATTGGTTCACCTATTCTCAGTTCTTTTGTTTGAATGCCTAGGCTGAATAATATATTATGTTACAATCTCAGTATATTGCAACATTTATGTTTAGGTATAATAATGAATTACGATTAGATTTTTCTGACTACTTGTTTTTATCAGAGATTTAGCATAGCTTTGGTTCTCAAGAGTCTTTTTACCTCAACGGAGCAGACCATCAAACAAGCCAAACAGGAAGTCGTGAGACATTCCAAACTTCCATTGGCATAATCTGCCTAGTCTTCCATAGCATAATCTCCCTTTTCTCTGTGTGCACCTATCGGTACATTGTGGGAGGGGCTGACCATCCAAAGGTAGCTGATATGTCCTGATTAACACATGTTAATCGGGAGGAATGTTACCAGAGTAACATTAGTTTCCTTTTTGACAGATATTTAACATTGGGTTAGGGTTACAGTTAGGGTTTCTTCACACAGGCGTAGTATTGTGTTAAGGTTAACGTTTCTTCACAGAGATGTACCATGGGGTTCAATTTGGGGTTTCTTTACAGAGAAAGAACATGGGGTTAAGGACAGGGTTTCTTCGCAGGGACCGAACATCGGGTTAAGGTCAGGGTTTCTCTGAGCTGCCGTGTGTAAGTGAGCCTGCTGAAGTGAGTCATGCTGACCGGTAGCTTAATGCTCCAGTTGTAATTACAGGCTTCAGTCCAAGAGTGGGCTGACAGCCACCCATCCCTCCGTGACATGAAACAGTTACTGGACCTTACTGCTGCTGTCAGTGACATATCTACCACGGACACGGACCTCAGCCCTTAAACTCAATCATGTCTTCTCCTTTACTTCTCCTTCATTTGCAATTTGTTTAAAAAGTATTTTGGAATTGTTTAAGATGCCGTTACCATGGATCGTCTGGCAGTATGGCATGTCGTTTTAGGGCGAATGTAATCTCCATATATACCTGTGACATATATTTGAAAATATAGTGAAATTATCCTTTACTGCTACTGTGCTTTAAAAAATGAACAAACATAACTTTGGAAAATATCAACTTCAAACAAAAACAATAGTTTTCCAGTGCATATGTGGTATCTATAAGATACATCCTTTCTCTGGATAGAGTCTAACTGCATTTCGTTGTACTGTACTGTTCAATGACAATACAGTTGAATCTAATCTCAAATCTGAGACACCATAACACTGACATATTTAAAATACATTTGATGACAATATTTTCACTGTCTATTGACTGTAACGATCCACAACAACAGAACCAGTTAAAACACGAAGTTCCCTTCATGTTGAGAAACTATCCAAACCAAACAGACAGACTGAACGCACTGGAGCACATGACTGGACATGTGGTGGTGTTTGTATTTCTGTGTGTGGGTTAGGGACAGAATGGTTGAGTTCAAGACAACATTGCAAAGTGTCAATGCCAACTGATGCTGAATTATTTGGCACAATTCTTATCCTATAATGTAGTGTGTGCAGTGTCTATGTAGTCTTTGTATACTGCAGTATTTGTGTGTGGTTTATTATGTGTGTGTGTGTGTGTGAGTGTGTGTATAGGTAGCCAGTTTTCACGCATCCTACTTCTTCTTACACTTTAGATTAGTTTTATCATTCGGCACCTGGACATTCCTCCGCTCCTTATCTCTCATTTCCTTCCTCTCCTATTCCCCTCTCTGTCATCCCCTCTCTCTCATCCCCTCTCTCTCATCCCTCTCTATCATCCCCCCTCTCTCACCCCCTCTCTCTCACCCCCACTCTCTCTCATCCCCCCTCTCTCATACCTTCTCTCTCCATCCCCTCTCTCTCATCCCCTCTCACTCATCCCCTCTCTCTTAATCCCCTCTCTCTCATCACCTCTCTCTCATCCCCTCTCTCTTAATCCCCTCTCTCTCATCCCCTCTCTCTCATCCCCCCTCTGTCATCCCTTCTCTCACTCATCCCCTCTCTCTCATCCCCCCTCTGTCATCCCTTCTCTCACTCATCCCCTCTCTCTTAATCCCATCTCTCTCATCCCCTCTCGCTTAATCCCACCTCTCTCATCCCCTCTCCCTCATTCCCTCTCTCATCCCCTCTCGCTAAATCCCCTCTCTCATCATCCCTTCTCCCTTCATCCTTCTCTTCATTTTTCTCTATTCCTCTTTTTTCCAGCTGTTCCATTCTCCGTTCTTGCTTTCTCTCTTTCTTTCGCTCTTCGCTCCTCTCTCTATCTCTGGTTCTCTCCCCAAGTCTTCCTCCTGGCCATTAATCATATTAAATCAACTTGTGTCCAGAAGTCCCTAGTAAAACCTCACTTCTATCAATCTGCTGTTAGTTTTCCCTCATAATGAATTCATCTAAACGCTCCTGGATACATGAGACACCATGTCCGGACACATGTTCTATAAATATTGTGAAACCAGCCGGTCAGTTTGCAGAGAGGAAGCCGAGCGGGACAGGGGAGGAACACAGGCCGGAAGAGAAGGAGCGGGTGTGAGGGGGAATGCTGGTCTGGTTCGAATGTCTGTATTGTCTTTAGCACCTACAGACGTTCCTCAGCCAACATAAACGCTCCACACAAGGTTCCATTTCCCTGTTACCACCACTGGAGATGACCGGGCCGACACACACACACACACACACACACCAGCACACACATGCACCAACACACACACAGCAACACACCAACAGGGACCCACTGGATTAGAATGGCAATCTTTCCGTCCAGTCCTTCAGTCAACCTCTGGAGACAGGCTTAATAATAGAGCAGGTAAAGAGATGGATGGAAAGAAATAGAGACAGAGAGATAGAGGGAAAGAGAGATAGAGGGAAAGCATGGGGGATAAAGCGTTTGACATGGAAGCGAAACCCACTGTAAGATGGTTAAGGACATCTATGACTAAACTGTGAAGAGACAGAGGGAGGGAAAGAAAGAGAGAGGGACAAATTTACACAGTTATTTTCTAAATGGTGAGCTCCAGTGTTATATTCCAGTATGGGCTTCATGTGTACTGCAGTTGTGGTGGATGCTGGATGTCGGTCTGCCCATGACCAGCTCCTGAACGGTTCCATGCTCTGCTAGCAAAACGACTGACTACACAGAGACATCGCTGGAACACCCATCTGTGTAGAACGGTCACATTCTCCTTTTTCCCCACATCAACAGTTAAGAAAAGCATTCATGCATTTCTGCAGGTTATGCTGTCAAACAGGCGACATGAGAGAAACAAACTGTATTAAGGAGATCAATTGGCCAAACTCTCCAAACATAAGACTATAAGGCAAAAGTTCTGCCTTTCGTTTGTGAGCTATCGTCTTTTTCCTTCATTCAATTATTTCCACAAACAAAAATCCTGAGTACTTAATGTGCCAGGTAATTTTTTGTATTACTATTCAAAATAATTTGTCAAATGCCGGGAGTAGGTCAGTTACGAAGGATGTGTCGCCATAGAAAGGCACCTGGCTAAAGGGTGAACTACATACATGTGACCCAGTGTCCCCAGAACTCAGAGTTGCAACGGGGGCACATGGATCCTGGAATAACAGGAGAACAAGGGTCCCGGAATAACAGGAGAACAAGGGTCCCGGAATAACAGGAGAACAAGTGTCCCGGAATAACAGGAGAACAAGGGTCCCGGAATAACAGGAGAACAAGGGTCCCAGAATAACAGGAGAACAAGGGTCCCGGAATTACAGGAGAACAAGGGTCCCGGAATAACAGGAGAACAAGGGTCCCGGAATAACAGGAGAACAAGGGGTCCAGGTGGAGGAAGGGACATTTGGGACTTGCTAAGGTGGATAGGGACTGGTAGAAGAACAGAAACATAAAGTAAGGACAGTAAGAGCAGTAGTTATGTCACACACAGTAATCCACACACACACACACACGCGCGCGTGCAGAAAGTGGAAATTCTGACAGACATCTTTTTGGAGTGTTCCTGGATCTTACCCCAGGCGATGTCACCCTATCCCATCAAAGAGCCACCACACACACACACACACACACACACACAGCGTGACAGCAGGTGGTGTGTGACACATCAACATGGGGCCGACTGGAGGAAACGTTTTCCCCACGTCTCTTTGTTCAGTCTCCAGCCAGGTTTAATGGCCGACAGCCCTCCAACACATATTATATGTTTGGGTTCTCCTGCTCTCCTAACCCCCCTCCCCACGGTCCTCCTCCGCGTCCCCGCCCCCCCCTCCAAGCCACAGCAGTTCCAGTTCCTTTTTGCTCCTATTTTTAAGTACAAGTGATGTCAATTAGAGACCTCCATGAAAGCAGCAGACAGTCACAGCAATAAGGGCAGAGAGGAAATTGTCTTTTTACCTCACCCCCTTTCTCTGTCCCCCACTACTCTGCCCTCCCCTTTCTCACCACAACCACCACCCCTCCATCTCTCTCTCTCTCTCTCTCTCTCTCTCTCTCTCCTCTTTCCATGATCAATTCTACCATGTTGAGTAAAGAGGGATGAAAGAAATATCAGCCTCCCCTTTTTTCTCTCCCTCTCATTCCATCATGTCTTCCATTCTGTTTTCTCTCGCTATTTCTTTGTTGCTCTCAAACATTTGTTACTTACACTCTTCCTGTTTCTTTCTTAGTTTTACTCAAGAAAATAGTTGTGGACATCAAGTATGTCTGTCTGTCTCCCTGCCTGTTTGTTTCTGTCTGTCTCTAGGTCTGTCTGTCTCTCTCTCTGTCTGTCTGCCTGTATGTCTCTATCTGTCTCTTTGTCTGTCGGTCTGTCTGTTGCTGTCTGTCTGTCAGAATGTTGGTATGTCATGGTCGGCGTGTCGTTGGCAAGGTTCTTTCTTAATGCCACACACACACACATGCACACACACACATACACACACACATACACACACACATACACACACACATACACACACACATACACATACACACACACACACACACACACACATACACACCAACACACACTCCGTTGTAAAGCTGGCTGAAGCCTGGTCTCAGAGTCGTTGAGACAAACAGTCATTTTGGGATTAACTCTGATCTGGGACCTGTGGTTAGGGTCCTGATGAGGTAAGGACAAGAAGAGGAGGTGGAGGAGGCAGAGAAAGGGAGCGTGGCGAAAAAGGACGAAGATGATGGAGGAAGTGGATTTTTGTGCCACTTTCTGTCCCGGCACTCTGCTGTTTACCACATAGTTCACCATGCAGTTTACCACGCAGTTCACCATGCAGTTTACCACGCAGTTCACCATTCAGTTTACCACGCAGTTCACCATGCAGTTTACCAAGCAGTTCACCATGCAGTTTACCACGCAGTTCACCATGCAGTTTACCACGCAATTCACCATGCAGTTTACCACGCAGTTCACCATGCAGTTTAACACGCAGTTCACCATGCAGTTTAACACGCAGTTCACCATGCAGTTCACCATGCAGTTTACCACGCAGTTCACCATGCAGTTCACCATGCAGTTCACCATGCAGTTTACCACGCAGTTCACCATGCAGTTTACCACATAGTTCACCATGCAGTTTACCACGCAGTTCACCATGCAGTGTAACACGCAGTTCACCATGCAGTTTAACACGCAGTTCACCACGCAGTTCACCATGCAGTTTACCACGCAGTTCACCACGCAGTTCACCACGCAGTTTACCACGCAGTTCACCACGCAGTTTACCACATAGTTCACCATGCAGTTTACCATGCAGTTCACCATGCAGTGTAACACGCAGTTCACCATGCAGTTTACCACACAGTTCACCATGCAGTTTACCACGCAGTTCACCATGCAGTGTAACACGCAGTTCACCATGCAGTTTTCCACACAGTTCACCATGCAGTTTTCCACACAGTTCACCATGCAGTTTACCACGCACGGAAAAACATTCCCCTTACAGGAGAAAGAGTAGGAAGAGCAGAAGAAACCAAGAGACAAAGAAGGTAGTGAGGAAGGAGGGAAGAAAGTAAGAAAAGGAGAGAGAGGGAGGGAGGGACAGGGAGGAGGGAGACAGAAAGGGAGGTATGAGGGAGAGAGGAAGGAGAGAGAGGGAGAAGGGAGGGAGGGAGGAGGGAGGGAGGTGGGAGAGCGATTGAACAGAGACAGAGTGAGAAGATAGAGAGAGGGAGGAGTGGGGAGGGAGGAGAGACAGAGGAGAGAGGGAGGAGGGAGACAGAGGGAGGAGGGAGACAGAGGGAGGAGGGAGACAGAGGGAGGAGGGAGAGTTTTCTGGGACTGACATTGAATGGCTCTATAAAGATATAATTAAGTTCAGTGAAAAATGCACCACTGTGAAATGGAGCCTAAGTCCCTTGTCTTAAGTGGCTTTCTTCTCCTTAGGACAGATTTAAGAACGCAAGACAGGGAGTTAGGAGGGAGGAGACAAGTAAGGAAGGAGTAAGGGAAGGAAGGAGTGGGGAAGCGAAGGAATGTGTGAGAGAAAGAGTGAGGAAAGGAAGGAGTGAGGAAGTAAAAGAGTATGGAAGGAAAGGAGTGAGGAAGTTTTAAGGTTCTGTTTAGATCTAGGGTTAGGATTAGATTTTGTGGGTTTGTGTTAGGGTTGAGTTTTGGGTTAAGTACAGGGTTAGTTTCAGGGCTAGGGTGTTAGGGAACATGGTAGGGGTAAAGGTCTGGGTAGGTTTTAGGGTTAAGTAAAATGGTATGGTTACAGTCAGGGCTAAAGGTTAGAGTTACAGTACAGTCAGGATTAAAGGTTAGAGTTACAGTACAGTCAGGGCTAAAGGTTAGAGTTACAGTACAGTCAGGGCTAAAGGTTAGAGTTACAGTACAGTTAGGGTTAAAGGTTAGAGTTACAGTACAGTCAGGGTTAAAGGTTAGAGTTACAGTACAGTCAGGGTTAAAGGTTAGAGTTAAAGTACAGTCAGGGTTAAAGGTTAGAGTTACAGTACAGTCAGGGTTAAAGGTTAGAGTTAAAGTACAGTCAGGGGTAAAGGTTAGAGTTACAGTACAGTCAGGGTTAAAGGTTAGAGTCAAAGTACAGTCAGGGTTAAAAGTTAGAGTTAAAGTACAGTCAGGGTTAAAGGTTAGAGTTAAAGTACAGTCAGGGTTAAAGGTTTGTTATAGGATGTTGGGTCAACATTCGGGTTTCAGTCAGGGACAGACACTATGGCCAAAGCTAAGCTCTATTACAGCCATGTCAGCGTGCAGCTTGCTAGGGCACTGTGGAACTCTTACACAATGCCAAGGACAACCACAACCTTACAACCACAACCTTACAACCACAACCTTACAACCACAACCTTACAACCACAACCAGACAACCACAACCAGACAACCACAACCTTACAACCACAACCAGACAACCACAACCAGACAACCACAACCTTACAACCACAATCTTACAACCACAACCACAACCTTACAACCACAACCGTACAACCACAACCTAACCCACGTTGGAACTGTTGCCTAAACTTCAGGATATCCC
Organism: Esox lucius; assembly: GCF_011004845.1. Taxonomy (NCBI): domain Eukaryota; kingdom Metazoa; phylum Chordata; class Actinopteri; order Esociformes; family Esocidae; genus Esox; species Esox lucius. The sequence goes on along the minus strand of NC_047586.1, from coordinate 2,096,423 downwards.
GGACTCTTACACAATGCCAAGGACAACCACAACCTTACAACCACAACCTTACAACCACAACCTTACAACCACAACCAGACAACCACAACCAGACAACCACAACCTTACAACCACAACCAGACAACCACAACCAGACAACCACAACCTTACAACCACAATCTTACAACCACAACCACAACCTTACAACCACAACCGTACAACCACAACCTAACCCACGTTGGAACTGTTGCCTAAACTTCAGGATATCCCGGACGTTAGCCCAGATCGACTGAATACTTAAACATGTGTATCCCACCCTGTAAGAAGGGATGAAGATAAAAAGGGATTTGTAATGTCTGTTCCTTGAGTGAATTTCTTCCAGCTTCTTGATTTGAAATCTTTATTGGCTTGATGGACTTCAAAGAGAAGGCATTATTATGGAGCACCTTTCTTTGCTGCGTACAGGTTTAAGTCATTGCTTGGGTAACATTATTCATTTGCAATTGTGTATATATTTCTCTTTGTTCAATGGTGGAACGAGGAGTTTGTGGCTTCAGGGCGGTGGGTTTGATTCCTGGGACCACCCATGTGTAGAATGTAGCACTCTTGAATCTAGTTCGCTAAGTGGCAGATATTATTGTTCCGTTTCTAAATGTTTGTGTGTTGGTTCTGTTCCGGAAAAAAACCCAGCAGGGGTCATTGTGAGATTCAATGTAATATTTAATGAGTCGATTGATCCCATTTGATGGGTTCTTTACTGGCATTTCGGCAAAAGAATTGAACACACATGCAGTTGTTCATGAATTAATGAGGATAGATAGTCCTCCTGTACTGCTAAACAAAAAACCCACCTCTGAGGCCCAGCACTCAATAGGAGCAAAGAGAGACGTTGAACAACAATGCTGAACCAGAACAACACAGAGCTGAACCAGAACAACACAGAGCTGAACCGGGACAACACAGAGCTGAACCAGAACAACACAGAGCTGAATCAGAACAACACAGAGCTGAACCAGGACAACACAGAGTTGAACTAGAACAACACAGAGCTGTACCAAAACAACACAGAGCTGAACCAGAACAACCCAGAGCTGAACCAGAACAACACAGAGCTGTACCAGAACATCACAGAGCTGAACCAGAACAACACAGAGCTGTACCAGAACAACACAGAGCTGAACCAGGACAACACAGAGCTGAACCGGGACAACACAGAGCTGAACCAGGACAACACAGAGCTGAACCGGGCTGTATTGGCTGCTTTCAGTGCGAAGAGGTTTCAGTTACATTTAAATTTATTTAAACAAAACTGAAAAAAATACAGTGGTGAAAATGTATAATGTCTGGACTGAAACCAAAACTCTGTTTAAAACAGTCTGAAAGGAGCCCCTGAGATTCTGTCTGAACTAAACCCCAGCATTCTGTCTGAAACTGAACCTCAACATTCTGTCTGAATCTAATTCCAACATTCTGTCTGAAACTGAACCTCAACATTCTGTCTGAAACTAATTCCAACATTCTGTCTGAAATAAACTACAACATTCTTTTTGAGCCTTGAAGCTGGAATTAAAACACTAACTTTCAGATGATTTTTGAAGGTTGCAGGAAGTGACATCATTAAGAAACTATGCTGATACACGCAGGAACTCAAACGCATCTGTCAATCAATAGAAGATGCTTCTGACATATGATTCTATGGGTGGAGAACTCACCTGAGGTCACATGATTCTATGGGTGGAGAACTCACCTGATGTCACATGACATGCAATACATTGTCATTTAATTAATGAATTGTTCATTCAACCAATTGGATAAGGATTGGGTTGCACAATATGCTTGCTCTAAGATTTCACTAGCCAAAATACATTTCCCTTGAAGCACTTTTATATTAAACTAACAGGTTAAGAACAACCCAGCAACAATGTAAGCTAGTTAGACAGCTAGTGCATTTAAAGACACACAAAGCAATCAATTAGCCACTCAGAGGTAGCTTTGTTTAACGCCAGCTTAACATCCTGTCTGAAATGAACCCCAACATCCTGTCTGAAATGAACCCCAACATTCTGGATGAAATAAACCGGGAAATTCTGTCCGAAATTAAACACCAGCACTTTGTCTGAAATTAAACCCCAAAATTCTGCCTGAAATTAAACCTAACTTGATTTATTGCATTACGTCGCCTCCGCCAGGGCGTGTTTAGCACCATCACAGTTTCACTATCACTTCTCTGCGTTCATCCATTGAACCATACGGAGCTGATCTCTGGGAATGTTGGACAATTTGAACCATATTTGTGGCGCGTGGGGCTTGGAAAGGGTAAGAGTAACTCTAGCACTCTTTTTCTCCTTTGTATCACGGCGTGCCAGATTTGTGTCAGGGCCTGAGACTTCAGAGATCCCTCTTATATCCTCAAGAGTCGGGATACAGCCACCACACAGACACTTACACACACTAGCTCAAAAACTGACACACACACCCTTACACACACACAAACTCTCACCTCTCCAAAAATTATAAAAATCAACAATATGTACATGGACACAGGAATGGTAAATGTAAAAATATGCTGTCAGTACTGCCAGAATTTAAGGCTTTATGTTAAACAAAGGCAATATGAACAAAAAAACTGAATGAAAGAACAGAATATGAGGAGAGACAGAGTGATTGTAGAGAGAGGGTGAAGAGAGACAGAGAAAAGGTAGAGAGTGAAGAGACAGGAAGACAAGATGGTGAGACAGACATGGAGAGACAGGAAGACAAGATGGTGAGAGAGACATGGAGAGACAGGAAGAGAAGATGGACATAGGGAGAGAGGGAGAGAGGGGGAGAGGGGGATCTTGAAGGGGGAGAAAAGCTAGACAGATAGACAGCCCTGGGGTATCTGTAAGCTCCATCTCTGTGTAGATGACCTGGTCTTGTTCTCTGTGTAGACGACCTGGTCTTGTTCTCTGTGTAGACGACCTGGTCTTGTTCTCTGTGTAGACGACCTGGTCTTGTTCTCTGTGTAGACGACCTGGTCTTGTTCTCTGTGTAGATGACCTGGTCTTGTTCTCTGTGTAGACGACCTGGTCTTGTTCTCTGTGTAGACGACCTGGTCTTGTTCTCTGTGTAGACGACCTGGTCTTGTTCTCTGTGTAGACGACCTGGTCTTGTTCTCTGTGTAGACGACCTGGTCTTGTTCTCTGTGTAGACGACCTGGTCTTGTAGTCTCCATCTGAGCAGGGGTTACAACAGAGCCTTTCAGTGTTAGAAGTCTGCTGCCAAAACCAGCCACTAACACTGAACATGAAAAAAAATCTGGATTTTCCTCATAGAATGCCAGATGTCAAATAAATAAATATCACTTCATCCTTGGAGAGGTCAACAATCCAACTAGAATTTTGCTAAACCATCATAAAGGTACATAAAACCTCCCCTCACCACCCACGCAGGGCCAACTTCCTGTTCTCCAGCCTACAGGAACAAGGGGCTGCCCACTCTTGGTAAACATGTCCAATCAAATGACATACAGGAATAGAGTGTCTGTAGGTCAGCCTCCTCTGTCTAGAGTCACCCGTTACACCAGCTGACCTAGAAGAGATCGATGTTCCTACTAAATACCTGTCCCAGAGGGATAGAGAGTTGATGCTGAGTAATGATATGACATATGCACATCCTTCATTGGTGGGGAAAATGTCAGCAAATGCCGGGATGCTACCAAGTATTGAAAAGAGACCTAGCATTAGCTGGATACACGGCCTGCATTAAACAAGCAAAAACAAAGGGGAAACAATTATGTGATCATGGCTTGGCAATTCAATCTGATTGTTTGAGAGTACAGTCTATCCCATAAAATATACAATAACTACAGAATTCGAAATACAACTGTCAACATTCACTGGACAATCGATAGAATCTGTGCGTACATTTTGAGAAAAAGTCCGCTCTTATTGAGCAGCCACAGGCTAAGTGAGGAAAGAAATTATAGCTCTGCTATTTTCTCCATCCATTACACTGTAAATATCTAGTGGCCTGTTGAATTACATTCCAAATTATTTCTGTCATTACATTTCCAAAGTGGATATTAATTTGTTTTATTTGTCTTCTTTGCTTGTGTGTGTGTGTGTGTGTGTGTGTGTGTGAGTGTGTTGTTCTTTTGTCCAATGTTGTCATTGTTTTTACTGCTGTTTCATTAGGATCCCTTTGCTTCAGCTACACTGACTAGTCATTAAAGTAATTAAAGTAAATTGAATTTGAGAGGGGGGGGTTGGTTGAAATTGAAAGAGAGGCATGGGGGAGAGATGGGGGAGAGACAGAAAGAGTTTGAGAGAATGAGAGTGCTATGGAGAGAGTGAGGGAGGGTTAGAGAGAGAGATGGAGTGAGTGAGGGAGGGTTTGAGAGGGAAATGGAGAGAGTGAGTGAGAGATAGAGAGAGATGGAGAGAGTGAGGGAGAGATAGAGAGAGATGGAGAGAGTGAGGGAGAGAGAGAGATGGAGAGAGTGAGGGAGAGACAGAGAGAGATGGAGAGAGTGAGGGAGAGATAGAGAGAGATGGAGAGAGTGAGGGAGAGATAGAGAGAGATGGAGAGAGTGAGGGAGGGTTAGAGAGAGAGATGGAGTGAGTGAGGGAGAGATAGAGAGAGATGGAGAGAGTGAGGGAGAGACGTTGTGGGGAGAGACAGACAGAGAACAGATAGAGAAGGTTCCGATGCCCTCTGCTGTAGACACTGTAATATATAGATATTTGTGTTGTCTACCACACGGAGACCCAGTGCTTTCAGAGTCCTTTCACTCCTATCAACCCTGGGATAAACTAAATATAACACGTCCTAACAACCCGGGATACATTGTGAATCACCTACTGAGACACTTAGAATATGCCTCGGACGGAAACCTTTCAGCTTGTGGAAACTTAGAAAGTGATTCCTAAGACTCAGACTTATTTTCGGGGTAATAATAGTGTAATTATGCCCTCAGAAGTCTGCTCTCTGTGTCAGCTGATTTAAATATATCTGTCCCACGTTAGTTTCCTACCCTGGGATTCATGGGAAAACACAGTGAGACGGAATGCCTTGTTAACATGAAAAGACACATAGCCCACCAAGGCAGACAGGCAGAAATAACTCCTTCCATAAAGACACTGATGGCGGCACCAAAAGGTTTCATATATTTAAATGTTGCCAAGTGAGTGTTTCAAAACTATCGCCACGCCTAGATGTCCCCAGACACACTGACCATGGAGAATCAGTAGTCTGTGTGTGTGTGTTTGTGTGTGAGAGAGAGAGAGAGAGAGAGAGAGAGAGAGAGAGGGGGAGAGAGAAAGAAAGAAAGAAAAAGCGGGTGTCCCAGCTTCTGAGGTAGAAGTGTAGACTGGTCAGGAGAGGATTAAAAAAGTCTGAAAATGTGGCCACGCTCTAATGTCAGAGCCCTTCTGGATAAGGGTGTCTGCTGGATGACTAACATTTCAAATGTACATCAGCAGTTGAAGTGCTTATACAGATACCCAGCCCAAAACCCCAAAGAGCAATAAGATATAGAGACACAGTGGCTAGGAAAAACTACATAGAAAGGTCAAACACTTTGGAAGAAACCTAGAGAGGTGCCAGCCGTGGGTCATAGTGCTGGAAAGGCAGGAAGATTAATAGAAATACAGAATTTCAGTAGATAAAAATACAAGCAGGCACAATGAGGAATTAAGTGGGGAATGGGGAATTAAACTCATTGCTTTCAGGGCAAATTCTGTGTCCATGCTTTGAGATATTTATCTCGTTTTGTTGTTTTATAGGCCAACCACTTGTAAATGTATTGGAAAGAGTCTAAATAAATGCATATGCTTATTTTTTAGGAAACACAACAATTGTGCCAAGGTTTCTCTGTAGTCTTTAATGCTATTACTCTCAAATTAAACATAATGGTGTGTTGTCTCTTTTTGAAGGTTATTGTATTTTTATATTGGTTTACCTTGAAATAGATGTGTGTAATACAGGAAAGAATATGTGTATAATTCTGAAAAAAACCATTTGCTTTGGGCTGCTTCTGCAACGACGCGTTCCTCCCCTGACTGGATCGCAGCCTTTGTGGCGAAGTAATAGTGCCTATTGCAGTAAATTATACCTGTAGGGAAACAGGTCTACCGTGTGTGTGTAACTAAACTCCCCAGCTGTCGGTCTGTTTCCCGGTGTGACGGTGTCTTTACCTGACTCCCTTCCCAGACCCAGCCCGCCTGTGACTCACGCGCTAACGGCTCCCCGTTCATTCCTAGTCGGTGTTCCGACGCAGCTTTCATTTCATTCGGTCCTGGACAAAAGCACTGTAACTAGAAACTACTTTAGGTCACACATTTTCAGTAAGGGAACACGACAGGTAATGTGATTGTGGACGGTTTACTGTTAGCCACGTGTTTGAGTGACAGTGTAGGCGCGCGAGGGAGGCTATCCTTTCCGGCTGTATCTGATGGACTGTAGCGAGACTGATTCAGCCCAACTCCCAACATGTTCGTTTGGAAAGTTAGAAAGTCATGGAGTGTATCGGGCGCGGGTGGCATGCCGGTATGTATTTTAATATAACTTTTAGCTGCTCAAATATTTTTGTATACATGCAATGCAATGCTATTTATGTTTTGGACTAAGCAACGATGTTCCAAAATTGTTAATCTGGTTACGCGTGTCAGACTGAAATGTGTATTTAATTTCGGAAACATCCTTGCCGCGTCAAGCCCCCAGTATAGATACTGACACGAACAGTAGCCCCTGTATAGTATAGGTCAAAGATGAATTGTGATGGGCGCTATAGAACAGATCCCTGAGACACCACGTGTTGCAGGCCTATATGTCATCAGCACTGTAAGCGTCGCGGACCGGACAGCCAGTCCAGGCCTATATAAACCACAAACCGTCAGCATGAGGCACCGGGAAGCCCGGCCTCCTAACCGCAGCACCGCATCACGGCTATTAACTATAACCGCGGAGAGAACTTTCCCATTCATCTCACCGGATCAATGTTTTAACCTAATTCAACAACTTTTTTAACCCTATCATATAGGCAAGATCAGCGAATTAAATATGTTTTTACATGGGCTAGGCTATGAATAGATTTGGCGTAGACGAATGTAGACTATGGCTTTTAAACAACATTATATATTTTTCAAAGCAGTTTTGGTACCTTTATTCTGGTGCCTTTGAAATAGTCCTGTACATGTAATAGCCTGCAGGCTCGAGCGCTTTTCAACTTGGCACAAAGACCCGCTGACGCACCTGGAGCCGCGCGCTGAAAAGAAAGAAGAAAAAAAAAGAGATAAAACGCTTTGTGTAGAAAAACATCTGGGCGGAGAATTGCCGCTGTTTTGTTTCTTTTAGTAATTATAGATTCTTCAATTTTTAATCAGCCTGATTTTAATGCCCACACGAAGAAATCGATCTGGAGTTTCGACGTGAATATTTAAAATAGCCAAAAAATTCCCTAAAAAGAAAAACAGACCTTATCATGAGCGATCGTACTCGCGCACTCACAAGCTGTTTTGTTGCTGGAGACGGTTTTATTTTGAGGGTCGGAGGCGCCCAGAGAACTCTGTAGTGGAGGGAAGTTTAGCCACTCGGAGCGCTGAAAGGAGCGAGTCCCATTTTCCGTTGGCAACAAAGCTAAAGTTTCTCAGCCGTGCGGAGCAAACAGACCGACCGCTACGGAGGACAGGGAGAGCAGAGGACAGGGCAACAGAAGAGAGGGAGCTGAGCTGTCGTGGAGGTCTTGACTCTTTCCGGTGCCTGGCGGCTGTCCGGTAATCTAGTCTGTTGTGATGCGCATTCCCGTAGATCCCAGTGCCACGCGGAGGTTTAGCCCGCCGTCCAGTAGCCTCCAGCCGGTCCCGGCCAAGATGAACGAGCTCAACACACCGACCGGGACCGGTCAACAGGACAGCGCGGTGCCAAGACTCCGTCCGCATGAGAACCGCAGCATGGCGGAGATCATAGCGGACCACCCGGCAGAGCTGGTGCGGACTGACAGCCCCAACTTTCTTTGCTCGGTGTTACCCTCTCATTGGCGCTGCAACAAAACGCTGCCCGTTGCATTCAAGGTAAATACCACTTTTTGTACGGATGTACTTTATTTGTATGCAATATATAAAGGTTAAACACAATTATACATACATACTCATTATTTATTTTTCTATCTATTGCTACAGAAAACGGCTAGGTTACAAATACCTTGTAGTTTGGTGAAAATTAGTAGTGTTAATGTATTTATGTAATATAAATTTTTTCGCTCTGACTTGCATGTTTTTACACATTTATGTTGATAAAAAATATGCTGTTCAGCAGCTCAGTAAATTTCCCGTTTTCCTTCAATACATATTATGAACTATTAAAATAGCGAAGAAGACAAACTCAATGCGTGCGTCTTTAAGGATTCAATTAAAGCATTCTTGTGTTAAACTGATGCAGTTGGGAGGAAGGAATTGAATGGTGACAAGTTGTGTGTGTGTGTGTGGGGGGGGGGGGGGGGGTCGTGCGCGCGCGTGTTTGTAGTTAATATGACACATCTCTATTGTAGTCTTTGTCGCTGAGAGACAGATCTACAGACAGACATGGAGGCAGGCATGGTTAGAAATAGGCTATGAGCTCTATCTCACAGCGCTTTTAGACATATCCACCTCGACGTTTCTGCAATAAATTATGTTGTTCTCGTTTAAAATTAAGCAATACATGGAGTGGAAAAAAACGTTGTATATTTTCTTTATCATTATTCTTTATTAGCCTAATTGTAATTTGATTCGAAAACCGATTAAATAGAAATGAAATGCAGTCAAGTAGTTTCCTTGATAATATTTAGAGTAGTGTAAATAAACCCTAGAAATATTTGCTTTTGAAAGAAGACACGTTGCAAAACTAGGTCTGTAAGATTTCTCTACAATTATACATAGTCGGTAGTCGGTCTTTAAGCTGACCTTGTTGGTTTCCTGAAAATATACAAGAATTATGGATGTTAATTTGCATATTGTGCGTCATAGCATAACAGGAAGCACACATTTTATTGCGTTCGTTATATGTTTTAATTATGTTTGAAATATGCATTGAAAATAATGTTTCTGTATTAAATCTGTTTCACATCTTTACAATAAAAGTATATTGCCCACTTATATAGTATTAAAATGCATATATAACAGGTCTAGACAATACTCAGTTGCCTGTAGAACTGTGTTCAATTACTTTTTCGAAAACGAACTGATTTAATATCATATTAAATGTGATTACATATATCACACCACTTGTCATATTAAAGATCTTTAGGTTTTGAAAAGCCTTATGTGTGTTCTAATTTGACCACTCCTCATGAACGTATTACTACTAGTAGTAGTGGTGGTAGGAGTAGCATATTTATATTTATTCCCAGTATTTCCTCCTTTGTAATAAACTTTTGTAACCTTCAGTTATGGAGAGAATGTCTTTCCTCGAACCTTCAGCTCACTTTTGTGTGATTCTTTCTTTAGAGAACAGCGCCAATATTAATATTCCTCACTGACACAAGCTTGAGGGCACATGTTAAAACAAAAATGTTTTTGTTTGCGTGTTTAAAAATAGATTTACAGTAAATCAAAATCACTTGAGAAAATAACTCAGGATTAATTCCAGATTTCTATTAAAGGGAACTTTAATTTCTAAAAGGGAACAGTAATACTTATTTAGAAGACCTCAGTCTGACTGCCATTATAAGTGAGTTCCTTAGAACAATGTATTCCTTAAACTGCAGTATCGGGCATTGTTAATCAATAAAACAAATTGAATTGTGGTAAATATATGGAATATGAACAGAATTAATGCTTTGTTTGTTTTCATCCATTTGGTACCTCACCACACCCTCACCTTACCAGAACACTGGTAGTGATTCATTAACCCTTAAAGTGCCAAAAGTTGTCAATTTAAATCCCAACAGGTCAAAAACCTAATTTCCAAACAGTTTCTGACATGTTAGGACTTAAGTTTGTGAGAAAAGAGCCAAATATGGGAAACCGATGTGCCCCAACATTTTCCAAGCTGGCGGTTGCCTCTGGGCTTGCCAGACAAGTGAACGAGGTCTTGAGAGAAAGTGGATTTTTTTTCTTGCTTGGTTCATAGAACCAGTATTACAGGAATAGATTGTATTAAACAACGTTTTTGCTATTTTCTTCACTCTGCTGTGGCTCAAATGGTTGTATGGTTGAAACTTCAGAATATTATGATCCCCTTCTTGGACCGCTGTTAAGATCACGTACAATATGTCTTTTGTTCCTCTCAGAACCAAGTTATGTTGTTTTTCTACACACACATCATTATTGGCTGATCATCTTCATCATTATTGCCTGATCATCTTTGTTCTCCTAAACGTTTCTGATGGATTTTAAACCATACGTTATTACAAAGAAATAATATCATCAAATACATTTAAATAAGAAATGAATACATAAGATGTTGGGCAGCATTTTGTCAGTGTTTAGGCCCAGTGTGTCTGCTCCTCTCACTCACCTGAGATCAGTGATCAGTCACCTGAGTGACCTCATCAGTGACATCACAGGATCGTCTCGTTCTTCCCAGGTGGTGGCGTTGGGAGAGGTGCCTGACGGGACGGTTGTCACGGTGATGGCAGGGAATGATGAGAACTACTCGGCAGAGTTAAGGAACGCATCAGGGGTGATGAAGAACCAAGTGGCTCGCTTCAACGACCTACGCTTTGTAGGCCGCAGTGGTCGGGGTCAGTCTCTACATTGTGTATTTCTATTTCTTTGTATCATCTATCTACGTCTATCTACATCTATCTATGTGTCCTTTATCTTATTGATAATTGAATGTGTAACACTGGAATACTTTGAATGTTCTCAATGGTGGAGACGCCAAACAAGAGAAGTGTACTGCAACATTTACAGAATACTCAACTTCTACATTTGTTATATAGTACTCTAATTTATATTTCTATATTTAATGACCATACGTATGCAGTAGTTTGCATTGATCCTTTTTTTTTTAATTTGTACTAAAAAGCAATTCTTTTAGATCTATGTTTTTAGTTTCAGTGAGATTTTTGATACAATATAAAGAAGGGATATGTTCGTAGGGTTATTTTATTCATGAAATCATTCTTTAACCAGGTCCAGTAAGTCATTTAAGAACCCATTCTAATTTCAAATGATGACCTGGATGAAGACATTCAGTTGCATGAGGACAAGAGGAAACATGCATACATAACAGAAATCAAAGAATAAATAATGATGTGTTTCTGACTGCTGTTCTCTTGTAATTGAAATCCTTTGGCTAGTTCATTATTGTGAATGACCAAATAAACACAAAACAGGAGAATAAACATGAAACTACGCTAAATACACAGAGGCACATAAACATATATGTTTGACAGGTGCAATAGTCAGATAGCGGCTTGTTCAGTTTGTTTTTAAAGGAGTGAGGGGTGAGAAAACAATCAACCGTAAGAAACTCAGTCAACTGCTTTGAAACTTCAGCCGGTTCTAGTCATAAGTAGGGCTAAACCAAACTCCAGGGGTGTAAACAATACTCGGCTGTGTTTGCTAGTTTAGGTAAGTTCCTCATTAGGACTTTGATTACCAGCTAAGGGGAGTTCACCACTAGCCTTAATTGATAATTTCCCACTATTTAATTTCTTTGATCAGTTAAGCTCACTGATTGGTAATAAACTCCCTTTAGCTGGTAATTTAGGTCTGACTTCCCTAAACTAGTAAACACAGCCGAGTTCTTCTGCTTTTTACTCCGGTGCTTAAGTGAAAAACAGTGAGAGGAGATGTGGTCTTTAGGGTTAGAGTTAGGTGTAGTTAAGTGACTAGTGTACATTTTACAGAGAGGTTTAAACATTATGCGTCCTTATTATCTACTCATCTGGACAAACAATACACACATGGACAACAGCAGGCAGAAACCCATGACCCATCACAACACACACAGGCGGAGTGATACTACAACTCTGTAGGATGATCGAGTTATGCAGCTCTTGGCACAAAAGGGCATATTAGATCCACTTGACCTCTCCTCCACCTCCACCTGTCTTTGAGAGTTGCAGAGGAGGTGAAGGTATAACAGGTGAGCTGTAGAGGATGCTCAGGTGTGACAAGGGACTTGAAGAGAAGGGACAGGTATAACGGGCACTGAAGAGGAGGCACAGGAATTACAGGGGAGCTGATGAGGAGGTGGATCTTTAACAGGCGAGCTGTAGAGGAGGTGGAGGTTTGACAGGGGAGCTGTAGAGGAGGTGGAGGTTTGACAGGGGAGCTGTAGAGGAGGTGGAGGTTTGACAGGGGAGCTGTAGAGGAGCTGGAGGTTTGACAGGGGAGCTGTAGAGGAGGTGGAGGTTTGACAGGGGAGCTGTAGAGGAGGTGGAGGTTTGACAGGAGAGCTGTGGAAGAGGTGGATGTTTGACAGGAGAGCTGTAGAAGAGGTGGAGGTTTGACAGGAGAGCTGTGGAGGAGGTGGAGGTTTGACAGGAGAGCTGTAGAAGAGGTGGAGGTTTGACAGGAGAGCTGTGGAGGAGGTGGAGGTTTGACAGGAGATGTGACGCTCTAGTTCTCATATGTTTCCTCTCCAGGTTACACAGAATCTAATGACAGCAAGTGATATAGAAGTAACAGGATCCGAGAACATAGAATTCTGTTATCAATACCCCTTATAGGAGATACACAGAAGCACACAGAGGCTATATATAGACAGTAAGTAGGCTGTATCTATAGACACTAACAGAGAGTAGGCTGTATCTATAGACACTAACAGGGAGTAGGCTGTATCTATAGACACTAACAGGGAGTAGGCTGTATCTATAGACACTAACAGAGAGTAGGCTGTATCTATTGACACTAACAGGGAGTAGGCTGTATCTATAGACACTAACAGAGAGTAGGCTGTATCTATAGACACTAACAGAGAGTAGGCTGTATCTATAGACACTAACAGGGAGTAGGCTGTATCTATAGACAGTAACAGGGAGTAGGCTGTATCTATAGACACTAACAGAGAGTAGGCTGTATCTATAGACACTAACAGGGAGTAGGCTGTATCTATAGACAGTAACAGGGAGTAGGCTGTATCTATAGACACTAACAGAGAGTAGGCTGTATCTATAGACACTAACAGAGAGTAGGCTGTATCTATAGACACTAACAGAGAGTAGGCTGTATCTATAGACACTAACAGGGAGTAGGCTGTATCTATAGACAGTAACAGGGAGTAGGCTGTATCTATAGACACTAACAGAGAGTAGGCTGTATCTATAGACACTAACAGGGAGTAGGCTGTATCTATAGACAGTAACAGGGAGTAGGCTGTATCTATAGACACTAACAGAGAGTAGGCTGTATCTATAGACACTAACAGGGAGTAGGCTGTATCTATAGACAGTAACAGGGAGTAGGCTGTATCTATAGACAGTAACAGGGAGTAGGCTGTATCTATAGACAGTAACAGGGAGTAGGCTGTATCTATAGACAGTAACAGGGAGTAGGCTGTATCTATAGACACTAACAGGGAGTAGGCTGTATCTATAGACACTAACAGGGAGTAGGCTGTATCTATAGACACTAACAGAGAGTAGGCTGTATCTATAGACACTAACAGGGAGTAGGCTGTATCTATAGACAGTAACAGGGAGTAGGCTGTATCTATAGACAGTAACAGGGAGTAGGCTGTATCTATAGACACTAACAGAGAGTAGGCTGTATCTATAGACAGTAACAGGGAGTAGGCTGTATCTATAGACAGTAACAGGGAGTAGGCTGTATCTATAGACAGTAACAGGGAGTAGGCTTGACCACGTGTGACAGACACAATGCTCAGATACAGCTAAAGGCCTCTAAACTCTTTGGACAGCATTTCCTCGTCCTAAGTGATGGGCGTACACAGCCACAACCCCTACTACTTTGTCCCTGTCCCGAATACTATGGGAGTTCACTGTATGTAAAGATACTAGAGTACTATACTTTAATTACAGAGAGGTATTTGATGGATAAAATACTGTTGCTGACATGTTTCAGGCCACCAGCTGCTCCCCTGAATCACCAAGGCAACACTCCTCCCAATTCCTGTTTCCTGTGCGTTGTCATGGTTATGCGATACATCCTCATAACTTTGCCATTTGTACAGAGTCGGCAGCTCTCTGCTCTAAATAATAACATTCCTCTTAGCACACTCACTCACATACACACACATACACACACACTCACTCACATACACACACATACACACTCACTCACGTACACACACATACACACACATACACGCGTAGGCAGCAACTGTTTGGATTACCTAGAGGGGAAATTACTATTCAAATACTTCTTAACATCTTGGCCCACACAAAATCACACCCTGTTCCCAATACTTTAAAAAAATCTGTCGCTTTAGTGTACCATTATTTGACCGTTAAGTTAGATGACCCTGTACTTTTCACAGAAGCGCCTGTTGATGTAATACAGTATTTGATGAAGTTCCACTCCATCAAAAGTCTCAGTGAGAAACCTATGCTTTACATTTTGAGTCAGTGTTTTCTAGTGAGATACATTTCCCTGTTCTATGTATCATCTAGTATGTCACTGGAACTGGGGCTGAAGTCCTCTTCACTTGCTTAGTTGATGTGCAGGCGCGGATGTGACGGACACCGGACGTCATTCAAGTGAACGGGTAGGGAATAGTGGCCCATTTCAACAACGGCCATGCAGAGTTGCTGCTAGGAATGAGTCCACGGCAATGCCGAGCTGCTGCTAGGGATGAGTCCACGGCCATGCAGAGTTGCTGCTAGGGATGAGTCCACGGCCATGCCGAGTTGCTGCTAGGGATGAGTCCACGGCCATGCCAAGCTGCTGCTAGGGATGAGTCCACGGCCATACCGCGTTGCTGCTAGGGATGAGTCCACGGCCATGCCAAGTTGCTGCTAGGGATGAGTCCACGGCCATACCGCGTTGCTGCTAGGGATGAGTCCACGGCCATGCCGAGTTGCCGCTAGGGATGAGACCACGGCCATGCCGAGTTGCTGCTAGGGATGAGTCCACGGCCATGCCGAGTTGCTGCTAGGGATGAGTCCACGGCCATGCAGAGTTGCTGCTGGGGATGAGTCCACGGCCATGCCAAGCTGCTGCTAGGGATGAGTCCACGGCCATGCCGAGTTGCTGCTAAGGATGAGTCCACGGCCATGCCGAGCTGCTGCTAGGGATGAGTCCATGGCCATGCAGTGCTGCTGCTAGGGATGAGTCCATGGCCATGCAGAGCTGCTGCTAGGGATGAGTCCATGGCCATGCAGTGCTGCTGCTAGGGATGAGTCCATGGCCATGCAGTGCTGCTGCTAGGGATGAGTCCATGGCCATGCAGTGCTGCTGCTAGGGATGAGTCCATGGCCATGCAGAGTTGCTGCTAGGGATGAGTCCATGGCCATGCAGTGCTGCTGCTAGGGATGAGTCCACGGCCATGCAGTGCTGCTGCTAGGGATGAGTCCATGGCCATGCAGTGCTGCTGCTAGGGAGTGACAGCCAGGGTGGAGGGGATTGTGAACTTGCCCACAGGATTGGCAACATAGGTATTTCCTAATTCAAGCTTTTTGGGGAATCCCTCAAGTTAATTTAATTTCCTAAATTGACTTCTCATGTTCACTTGAGTTTCATGTTGCTCTGCCGTCATCCAAAATCCACCAGTGACGAGACTTGCCCTCATTTCTGAGGGACTGAGCCAAGCCTGACTGGAGGGTGAGGGGTCATTAATATTCTGCATCGAATGGATGTCAGGCTGTAATAAATGTATGAAGCTCTGTTCTGAACCGGAGTATCAGCCAGCAACACATCCATCAATTGCTCCTGTCATTTCCTCAGCCCAGTTAGATGAACTGGGGAGACGAAGTTGTGTTGTTTCTTTGAGCGTCCGTGTGTTTCTCTGGGGACGCTCATACCGGTGTGACGTCGGTGTAGATGTGTCAACTAGTCTAGTTTAAGTCTTTTTACTGACTCAGATCTTTTTGGCCGTTCAGAAAAAGAGAACACTGACCGCCAGGTAGTCAAACGTTATACAGATCCGCTGCTCGAACGAACGATTCAGTTCATTACGAATTACTAGTAAAAGACTCATCACTCTCAAGTCGGTAGAATAGTTTGTTTGAAAATAACGATTTGTTCGCTAATTGCACACGTCAAGCTGTGGCGAAGTGGTTATTGTTTGGTCAGTAACCTTCTATCGCTGTTGTAGTTCACTGGCATGCGAAAATGCTGCTGGAGATTTAAATGAAGCTGCAGGATTCTACAATGTGGTTTATCAATTGCCCACCACACCACCCTTCACTGTAGCCAGTCCTTCTCAGGTTTGGCTCACGTAACTGATGGAAAATCTCAAAGTATTATAATTTTGTGATTGAAGGCTCCCATTTAAATGGAAGAGCTCAATTTGTGTGTTATTTCTAATTCCAGAGCCATTAAACACAGCGTAGCCAGATATTTATTTTCAACATGTTATAGTACGATTACGAATTCGTGTACAGTCAATGGATGAAAAAATTCATGAATGATTACTGTGTATAATGGATGATTTATTGAATGCAGGTTATCCTCCCGGCTGAGTTAGTGTGCTGATGTTCCCACAGGAAAGAGCTTCACTTTGACCATCACCGTGTTCACCAACCTTCCCCAAGTGGCCACCTACCACAGAGCCATTAAGGTCACAGTGGATGGACCACGCGAGCCCCGGAGTGAGTACACACACACACACACACCCAAACACACACACACACACACCCAAACACACACACACATCCACACACACACACACATACACACACACACACACCCAAACACACACACACATACACACATACACACCCAAACACACATACACACACATCCAAACACACACACACACACACCCAAACACACACACACACACACACACAAACACACACACACACCCAAACACACACACACACACACCCAAACACACACACACATCCACACACACACACACATACACACACACACACACCCAAACACCCACACACACACACATCCACACACACACATACACACACACACATACACACACACACACACCCAAACACACACACACACACACATACACACACACACACACACACCCAAACACACACACCCACACACACACACATACACACCCACACACACACACACACATACACACACACCCACACACACACACGCACACACATGCACACACACTCACACACATACACACACAAACACACACACACCCAAACACACACACACACACACCCAAACACACACACACATACACACATACACACCCAAACACACATACACACACATCCAAACACACACACACACACACCCAAACACACACACACACACACACACAAACACACACACACACCCAAACACACACACACACACACCCAAACACACACACACATCCACACACACACACACATACACACACACACACACCCAAACACCCACACACACACACATCCACACACACACATACACACACACATACACACACACACACACCCAAACACACACACACACACACATACACACACACACACACACACCCAAACACACACACCCACACACACACACATACACACCCACACACACACACACACATACACACACACCCACACACACACACGCACACACATGCACACACACTCACACACATACACACACAAACACACACACACCCAAACACACACACACACACACTCAAACACACACACACACACACCCACACACACATACACACACACCCACACACACATGCACACACACTCACACACATACACACACATACACACACACACCCAAACACACACACACACACACAAACACACACACACACACACCCACACACACATACACACACACCCACACACACACACACAGCCAAACACACACACACACACACACCCAAACACACACACACACACCCACACACACACACACACACACACACACATACACACACCCACACACACACATACACACACACACACACACACTCAAACACACACCCACACACACACACATGCACACACACCCACACACACACAAACACATACACACACCCACACACACACATCCAAACACACAGACATAGACACCCGGAAACCAGTACCGTTAAACTTATTGTGGAATTTGTCCTAAGCAAGCTAATGAACAACATTCCTCTTCTGATTATCAAGAGAGCCAATCAAATTATTCTTAATTAATGTTCTGACAAGTAATGGGTGATGGAACGAAGGGCTTAGTTCTGGGGTTAGACAGGGTTGTGCGTGTGTGTCTCTGTGTGTGTGCGTGTGTGTCTCTGTGTGTGCGTGTGTGTCTCTGTGTGTGCGTGTGTGTCTCTGTGTGTGCGTGTGTGTCTCCGTGTGTGTCTCTGTGTGTGCGTGTGTGTCTCCGTGTGTGTGCGTGTGTGTCTGTGTGTGTGTGTGTGTGTGTGTCTGTGTGTGTGTGTGTGTGTCTGTGTGTGTGCGTGTGTGTAGACGGTAGAGTAGCAGAGTGCTGGTCTCAGCTTTATTTAATGGTGCTTATTAAAACAACTGAAGAGGAAAAAAACTTTACTATTTCCATCGAGTGCCAACTGGTCTGGCACACAGCTGTTCTCCCCCAGCACTCCCTCCTCCCGAGCCCCTCCTCTCCTCTGTCTCCTCCCTCCCTCCCTCCCTCGCTCCCCTCTCCTCCCTATTCATAAAAACATTATTCTCAAACTCTGGCATCCCAAGGAACACTATCACATCACAAACAACCTCCTCGTCTCCCTCTGTCTCCCCCATATCCCTGTCTCCCCAATGTCCCTGTCTCCCCCATCTCCCCCCATGTCCTTGTTTCCCCCATGGTCCCTGTCTCCCTCTGTCTCCCCCTATGCCCCTGTCTCCCCCTGTGTCCTCTATGTCCCTTTCTTCTCCTGTGTCCTCTATCTCCATGTCTCCCCCATGTCCCTGTCTCCCCTATCTCCCCCATCTCCCCCTATGCCCCTGTCTCGCCTGTCTCCTCTATGTCCCTGTCTCCCCCGTCTCCCCTACCTCTCCCTGCCTCCCCAGTCTCCCCCTCTGTCCATGTCTCCCCCTTGGTCCCTCACTCCCCCTATTTTTCTTTCTGCCTCTTTCCATCTCACCACTGCGCAGGTTTATAAACACATATGGCACCGAAAGAGAGAAAGACAAACAGAGAGAAAGAGAGAGAGAGACGCGTACGCACATGTTGATGAAGAGCATTTCCTGTGCATCTGTTGTCCCGTCAGATCACTGCATACTTACAGCTGAGGATAGAGGGAGGGGAGAATGGAGCATGGAGGGGAGAATGGAGGGAGGGGAGAATGGAGGGAGGGGAGAATGGAGCATGGAGGGGAGAATGGAGGGAGGGGAGAATGGAGGGAGGGGAGAATGGAGAATGGAGGGAGGGAGGGGAGAATGGAGGGAGGGGAGAATGGAGGGAGGGGAGAATGGAGGGAGGGAGGGGAGAATGGAGGATGGAGGGGAGAATGGAGGGAGGGGAGAATGGAGGGAGGGAGGGGAGAATGGAGGGAGGGGAGAATGGAGGGAGGGAGGGGAGAATGGAGGGAGGGAGGGAGGGAGGGGAGATTGGATGGAGGGGTGGAGGGAGGGAGGGAGGGGACGATGGAGGGGTGGATGGAGGGATGAGGATGGATGGAGGGATGAGGATGGATGGATGGATAGATGAGTGATGGATGGAGGGATGGTGGAGGGAGGGGCTTTTAGAGTCATAATGGAATTTGTTTATTAAGTGTTATTTTCTCTGAAGGAAAAACAACACCATGATACGTTTAAGGTCTTTCTACATTTACGGTTTACATTTAAGTAATTTAACAGACACGCTTATCCAGAGTGACCTAGGGAAGTGAGTGCATACATTTTATCCTTCTATTTATCCTGGCCTCCCAATGGGAATCAAACCCACAACCCTGTCATTGAGAGCTCCTTCCTGCACAGCCTGAAATACACTTCTGTAGTGTTCTTTGTAATACTCCATCTTTCCCCCCTCTCCTGTTTGTTCTATCATTCCTTCTCTGTCTCTTTCACTTTCATTCTCTCATTCTCTTTTTCATTCCTCTGCCTCTTTATTTTTTTCTTTCTTAATGTCTCTCCTGTCTTTCTCTTTTTCCTCTCTATCTGTCTCTTCATGTACGTGAGGCTGGGTGTGAAACAGACTGAGCTGGATAAGACACAAACATAAGTTCATTGGTTCTAATGCCATGACCGGATGTCCATTATGGCTCTATTTAACCCACTGGTCTAGTCAGGCCTGATCATCCATTATGGCTCTATTTAACCCACTGGTCTAGTCAGGCCTGATCATCCATTATGGCTCTTTTTAACCAACTGGTCTAGTCAGGCCTGATCATCCATTATGGCTCTATTTAACCCACTGGTCTAGTCATGGCTGATCAACCACAATGGCTCTATTTACCATCGCTTACTGGAAAGATACAAACATTACAACACTGTAACCAAAATCCAAATACTAGTCTCTATCATTCACACCCTGGATCAGTTATACCATCTGTTGTAGGACAGGCAGTGTCTCTCCTGGGGGGATAAATGTGTTTATAGGACAGGCAGTGTCTCTCCTGGGGGGTTGAATGTGTTGTAGGACAGGCAGTGTCTCTCCTGGGGGGTTAAATGTGTTGTAGGACAGGCAGTGTCTCTCCTGGGGGGTTGAATGTGTTGTAGGACAGGCAGTGT
This sequence comes from Esox lucius, assembly GCF_011004845.1. Lineage (NCBI taxonomy): Eukaryota > Metazoa > Chordata > Actinopteri > Esociformes > Esocidae > Esox > Esox lucius. The sequence goes on along the minus strand of NC_047586.1, from coordinate 2,075,752 downwards.
CTCTCCTGGGGGGTTGAATGTGTTGTAGGACAGGCAGTGTCTCTCCTGGGGGGTTGAATGTGTTGTAGGACAGGCAGTGTCTCTCCTGGGGGGTTGAATGTGTTGTAGGACAGGCAGTGTCTCTCCTGGGGGGTTGAATGTGTTGTAGGACAGGCAGTGTCTCTCCTGGGGGGTTGAATGTGTTGTAGGACAGGCAGTGTCTCTCCTGGGGGGTTGAATGTGTTGTAGGACAGGCAGTGTCTCTCCTGGGGGGTTGAATGTGTTGTAGGACAGGCAGTGTCTCTCCTGGGGGGTTGAATGTGTTGTAGGACAGGCAGTGTCTCTCCTGGGGGGTTGAATGTGTTGTAGGACAGGCAGTGTCTCTCCTGGGGGGTTGAATGTGTTGTAGGACAGGCAGTGTCTCTCCTGGGGGGTTGAATGTGTTGTAGGACAGGCATTTAGTAGCTGGAAGTTTCCATAGCAGACCGCAGCCTAGTGGGATGCTGTCAGTGGTGCACCTATATAGGTTTGGCATGGGGCTCAGGGGCTGAACTTTTGACCCTCTCCACAGCAACTGTGTCACTGTGTAGGGCCGTGCTCTCTGCTCTGCATCTCCGGTTATGTTGGTTTTGAGGGAGAGGTCGTTTTCCTGGCACCACTCTAACGGAGCTGTCACCTCCCTGTCCCCTTCAGCGCCGGTCACCAGGACAACCACTGCGTCTCCCTCAAACTGGATACATGATTTGGAACCTTTAAGAGGGCTCTTTCATGTTTAAGAGGGGGCTCACACATACCCCTGAGGGATTCCTATGTTGAAGAATAGTGTATGTATGTGAGTGTGTGCGTGAGTGAGTTTGTGAGTGTGTGTGTGTGTTTGTGATGTGATTCCTAAAGGATTCCATATTGGCAGCAGGGCACCAACATGCCCCCAGCAGGAGACAGTATGTTTTTTCATTACAGTGTATTTACAGCAACTGACTGTTGATCTAAGATCTGTCCCTTATATTCTAGCTAGATATGGAACTTTAAAAAGTCTGTTAGCATATGGCAGGGCTAGAAACTATCCTTTTGGTTCACCAGCCACAGCGGAAATAGGTTGAATATCATCCAGCAGCCACAAAGATCTTTTTACCGGCCAAAATATATATTTTTGAACAGTTATACAATAAAAGACAAATAACAACAGAGGATACTATGTGATGTTTAAAAAAATGGATTTATGGTACGTTACAAGTATTGTGATATGTTGGTACATTTCTGCAAAATCAGACAAATGCTTTATTTGCCCCTTTAAGAGCAGGGGGTTACCATAGTGATGGCACCAACAGGGTCGTGCTGTATTTACCCCTGTGATGTAGCACTTGCTAGCTTAAATACGTCTACTGTACTCCGAGCATAAATACAAGCCTGAATTTTTCAAATATACAATTATTTTTAATTCAAACTTGTTCAGAGTGCCTGAGATTCCCAGCCTGACTCCATTTTAGCAACTTTATCTCTTCGCCAGGAAATAATCATTCAGTCTGTTAGTCTAGAGTGCCCATGTCGTTGCTCCCGCCGTGTATAGGTGGTTGATAGACAGATAGCTAATCTCAAAACTGTATGTTTTTTTTTTGTTTGTTTGTTTTTGTTTTCTTTGAAAAACACCTAAGCAATCTGTAAAATCAACTAACGTCAGCAACTGTTAGCTGACGCTAGCTAACTAGCCACGTGAGATTGGGCGGTGCTTTGTCTACTCCTTCATTTTGCCAGAGTTATCAGTTTCATGCAGCAATGTTCGAGCAGAGCCAAACCGCACTCATGATCAGGACATTGTGGGATCACCGCCCGCTGGGCCAGGGTTCATGCATATTCACGCTTCAGACATAACATAAAAGGTTGTTTTGTCGTGGCGGCATAGATCCCGCAGTACAGCATTGCAGGAAACAGTGTGTGTGTGTGTGTGTGTGTGTGGCAACAGTTGGCTGAATGGTGTTAATAGACACCATTACATTTCATGCAGTTAATAGAGAGGGAGTGGCAGTCAAAACACACACACAAACAAATGCAAACACACAGACTGCTGACAAGCCCTTCCACACTTAGCACATGGTGATAATAGACCTACTCAGAGTAATGGAAGGATGTCTGTTCTGAAATGTTGTGAGAGAAAACTGTGGTCTCGATAGTAAATATGTTTTGGGCCAATACTATATGTGCTTGGACATGACCCGTTTCACAGTGTGTTTTGGGTTTTATTTTGGTGGGTCCCTCTGAATCCTTTCTTTAGTTCTGGCACCGCTCTGTGTCTGTGTCTGTTCTTGTCTAGGTCTGGTTCTGGTCAGGTGTGGAGGTTCTGGGGGTCTGGGTGTTAACAGATCTGATGTTAGTGTTGGATGAGTCTGTGTTACCATCTGTCAATGCACCCAGAGTATCTTCTGAAGCTGCAGTATGTCTTCTGTGTTTACACTTTCCCCTGGACTCCCAGGACAGAAGAAGACAATGAGAAGGAGAGAACAGGATGGATGGCATGAATGTCTTCCAGGACAAGAGGGAAGAGCAGGTTCCATGGAGGGAGGAGAGATAGGGAAGAGATTGAAAAAGAGAGAGAGAAGGAGAGAGGGACAGGTCTGTGGCGTTGGGGATTGAAGGGCTGGAGGATCTCTGAGGCGTTGAGACTGTCAGAGGTGCTGAAGGAGAGTGGCTCAGACCAGCTAATGGCTAAAACCTATAGTGTGTGTGTGTGTGTGTGTTTGTGTGCCTGTGTTTTTGTTGGTGTTTATGTCTGTATGTGTGTCTGTGTTTGTGCCTGTATTTGTGTCTGTATGTGTCCTGTTTGTTGTTCGCCTGTGTGTGTCTGTATGTGTGTGTGTCTGTATGTGTGAGTGTGTGTGCGCCTGTGTGCGCGCCAGTGTGTGTGTGTGCGTGCCTGTGTGTGTGTACCTGTGTGTGTGTGTGTGTCTGTGTGTGGGTGTGTGGGTACGTGTGCCTGTGTGTGTGTGTGTGTGTGGGTGTGTGTGTGTGTGTGTGCCCTTCCCTGGCCTGGCTTCCTTGGCTGGAACGTCTAGACCACACAGACACTGGCAGCTCTGCACCACCACCCCTCTCTCCCATGTCCTCCTAACCCTCTCCCCCCTCTCCCCCATGTCCTCCTAACCCTCTATCCTCTCCCCCCTCTCCTCCTAACCCTCTCCCCCATGTCCTCCTAACCCTCTATCCTCTCCCCCCTCTCCTCCTAACCCTCTCCCCCTCTCCTCCTAACCCTCTCCCCCATGTCCTCCTAACCCTCTATCCTCTCCCCCCTCTCCTCCTAACCCTCTCCCCCTCTCCTCCTAACCCTCTCCCCCCTCCTCCTAACCCTCTCCCCCTCTCCTCCTAACCCTCTATCCTCTCCACCCCTCTCCTCCTAACCCTCTCCCCCTCTCCTCCTAACCCTCTTCTCCTAACCCTCTCCCCTCTCCTCCTAACCCTCTCCCCCATGTCCTCCTAACCCTCTACCCTGTCCCCCCTCTCCTCCTAACCCTCTCCCCCATGTCCTCCTAACCCTCTATCCTCTCCCCCCTCTCCTCCTAACCCTCTCCCCCTCTCCTCCTAACCCTCTCCCCCTCTCCTCCTAACCCTCTCCCCCCTCCTCCTAACCCTCTCCCCCTCTCCTCCTAACCCTCTCCTCCTAACCCTCTCCCCCCTCTCCTCCTAACCCTCTCCCCCTCTCCTCCTAACCCTCCTCTCAGTACATATAATTCCTTCTCTCTCCAACTCCTCTGAGACAGCCACCTGACATTCCACATTTTACATGACTGTAGAATGATCTGTCTGCCTGTCAGTCTGCGTGCCTGTCTGTCTGCGTGCCTGTCTGTCTTCGTGCCTGTCTGTCTTCCTGCCTGTCTGCCTGTCTGTCTGTCTGCCTGTCTTTCTGTCTGTCTGCCTTTCTGCCCGCATGTCTGTATGTCTGTCTGCCAGTCTTGCTTGTTTGATTCATGATATTTTTCCAACAGCTCTTAAATCAGAAATGTTAATTGTCCAGGCAACTTATTCCATAAACCATAAAGCGGGTTGAGGAGCAGAAGGTCTCACTGCACCACATTCAGAACCTTCATTCAAATGCTCCACTTATACAGCGTTTCTGTGACGCTCGCCTTTTAAAGGGGAAATCAGGGCAACAAAGAGTGTCTACCCTGACATGCTTTAATAGGCTATCCCAATTCCAGATTTATCTTTTAAGATCCAAACCTTTAGCCAGTTCAGAAACTCATCTTCTCTCTCTCTGGTACAAACAATAAGATGTGACGTGGCTGTTTCCACACTACAAGGCACAGGTCTGTGTCCAGGGAAGGGCTATGTTAGCCCATGTATCTCAGATCACCTTGTGTAACCCCAGATCGCCTCTCACATGAATAACTTAGAGCTGACACAGTTTATCTCCCACTACTTCTACATTGATAACAGGCTCCAGGTCAGCGTTTGGGCTCATCCTCAGCCTGTTTCTTTGTAAGGCTGTTGGGTCCAGCAGGTTCCAGATCAGCGTAGAACAACCCTCAGTTGGGGGATGACATTGTTTGACTGAAAGATGACATTGTTTTGGGAAAACGGAGAAGACACACTGTGCAAAACGGAATGGATGCTTGCGTTGTCTGAAAATCCCACCGAGATATTTAATTTGTTACGTTCGGTGCATGTACATGTTCTTAGACTCTCTCTGTCTAAGGAGTTCCCCATTTTTACCGTCACTACCCAAGGGGATCTCTTCATTTAGATTTTATCTGTCCTAGGATCTCTGCATATTGACTGTGTCTGTCCCAGGAGATCTCAGCGTTCAGACTCTACAGTAACTACCCAAGGGGATCTCTTCTTTTAGATTTTATCTGTCCTAGGATCTCTGCATATTGACTGTGTCTGTCCCAGGAGATCTCAGCGTTCAGACTCTACAGTAACTACCCAAGGGGATCTCTTCATTTAGATTTTATCTGTCCTAGGATCTCTGCATATTGACTGTGTCTGTCCCAGGAGATCTCAGCGTTCAGACTCTACAGTAACTACCCAAGTAGATCTCTGCATTTACACTTCAGTTCTGCGTGTTGGTCCATGGTCCCACAAGTGGTGTGTTTTTTGTGTGTGTTTCTCTGGATTAAGCAAATCTTTGGGATTTTCCCTTTAGCTCTCCAGTCATCCTCTTTCCCGTTCACCTCTGACAAACTCAAACACACACAGACGGTTTGTCCAACCCAGCCCAGACACCCACCCATCTGAGTTCCCAGCAGTTAGCTGGTCAGACGCTCTTCTGAAAGGTCTAATTATGTCATAAACAATCTGTATTTACAATCACCTGCCTAATGGACACACACACACATACATACATCAACACACACACAAATACATCTACACACACCCACACACAACACACGTACACACACACACAACACATGTACACACACATAAATCAACACACACACAGTGCAATATGTAAATGCAGACGCATGCACACATACAGCAACACACATACACACACAACACACATACACACACATACAGCAGCACACACACACAGCGAAGAAACGCTTGGTGTGTGTCCCTGCTCATCATCGATGACAGCAGAATGTCTGTATGTTGATGACAGAGGAATGTCTACATGTTGACAGAGGAACATTTACATGTTGTTGACAGAGGAATGTCTGTATGTTGTTGGCGGCGGAACGTCCATAATTATGTTGTCCAATGTCCTCGCCTTGAAAAATCACTCATTCACTGACCACAGTAATGACCCAGACCACAGTAATGACCCAGACCACAGCTGTTACTCAGTGTCTAGTATGTTAACAAAACCATCCATTCCTCTTCACTTCTCCCTCCCTGTTTTCCTGCCTCTTTCCCTCTGACTAAAAAAATCAGCAGATTTTCTTTATTTAAATATAAATGAAGTGGTGTTTTGTTGTTCCTTTAGGAGAACATGTTTTTTAATCCATTTTGAATGCTTATGGTTCTAATCAGAACACATCTGAGTTCCAGATTTTGCCAGGAACCCAAAAGTGGTTCTATCTGGAACCTCGTTTCCCAAAAAGTTGGGACGCTGCGTAAAATGCAAATAAAAACAAAATGCCTATATTTAATTGAAAATAGTACAAAGACAATGTATCAAATTTTGAAACTGAGAAATTTAATTGTTTTTGGAAAAATACATGCTTGTTTTGACGGCAGCAACCCATTTCAAAAAAGTTGGGACGGGCGTGTTTACCAGAGCTGCATCCCCTATTCTTTTAACAACACCCTGGATGCATTTGGGAACTGAGGAGACCAATTTCTGTAGTTTTATAAGTGAATTGTTTTCCCATTCTTGCTTGATATGGGATGTCAGCTGCTCAACAAATCGGGGTCACCTATGTCATAATTTTTAATTAATAACGTGACAAATGTTTTCACTGGGTGACAGGTCTGGACTGTAGGCAGGCCAGGTTAGCACCCGGACTCTTTTACTACAGAGCCATGCTGTTGTAATATGTGCAGAATGTGGTTTGGCATTGTCTTGCTGAAATAAGCAAAGCCTTCCATGAAAAAGACATAATCTGGATGACAGCACATGTTGCTTAAAAACCTGTATATATTGTTAAACATTAATGGTGCCTTCACAGATGTGCAAGTCACCCATGCCATGTGCACTAATGCACCCCCATACCATCACAGATACCATGTGCACTAATGCACCCCCATACCATCACAGACGCTTTTGAACTGTGCCCTGACAACAAGCCAGATGGTCCCTCTCCTCTTGAGTCTGGAGGATGTGGCGTCTGTGATTCCCACAAATAATTAAACATTTTGATTAGTCAGACCACTGGACAGTTTTCCACTTTGTCTCAGTCCATCTTAAATGAGCTCGGGCCCAGCGGCGGCATGAGGAGGCAGCGGTGGCATTTTTGGATCTTGTTTAAATATAGTTTTGTCTTTGCATGGTCAAGTTTTAACTTTCATTTCTGGATGCAGCAACGTACTGTGTTCACAGACAGTGGTTTTCGGAAAGTGTTCCTGAGCCCATGCAGTGATTTCAACTACAGAATCGTGACAGTTTTTAATGCAGTGCTGTCTGAGGGCCCAAAGATCACTGCAATCCAGTATTGGTTTTCGGCCTTGTCCCGTGCATATAGAGATTTCCCCAGATTCTTTGAATCTTTTAATGATACTATGTACCGCAGATTATGAGATCCCAAAACTCTGTTAAGAAACATTATTCTTAAATTGTAGCACAATTTGCCTGTGTAGACTTTCATAGAGTGGTGAACCCCACCCCATCTTCACTTGTGAAAGACTCATCCTCTCTGGGATGCTCTTTTTGTAACCAATCATATAACTGACATGTTGCCAATTAACCAAATTAGTTGTGAGATGTTCCTCCAGGTTTATTTCTTTGCATTACACAACCTTTCCGGTCTTTTGTTGCCCCTAGCCTAACTATTTTTAACTGTGTTGTTGGCATCAAATTCAAAGTGGGCATATACACTCACCTAAAGGATTATTAGGAACACCTGTTCAATTTCTCATTAATGCAATTATCTAATCAACCAATCACATGGCAGTTGCTTCAATGCATTTAGGGGTGTGGTCTTGGTCAAGACAATCTCCTGAACTCCAAACTGAATGTCAGAATGGGAAAGAAAGGTGATTTAAGCAATTTTGAGCGTGGCATGGTTGTTGGTGCCAGACGGGCCGGTTTGAGTATTTCACAATCTGCTCAGTTACTGGGATTTTCACGCATAACCATTTCTAGGGTTTACAAAGAATGGTGTGAAAAGGGAAAAACATCCAGTATGCGGTAGTCCTAGGGGCGAAAATGCCTTGTTGATGCTAGAGGTCAGAGGTGAATGGGCCGACTGATTCAAACTGATAGAAGAGCAACTTTGACTGAAATAACCACTCGTTACAACCGAGGTATGCAGCAAAGCATTTGTGAAGCCACAACACGCACAACCTTGAGGCGGATGGGCTACAACAGCAGAAGACCCCACCGGGTACCACTCATCTACACTACAAATAGGAAAAAGAGGCTACAATTTGCACAAGCTCACCAAAATTGGACAGTTGAAGACTGGAAGAATGTTGCCTGGTCTGATGAGTCTCGATTTCTGTTGAGACATTCAAATGAGTCAGAATTTGGGTAAACAGAATGAGAACATGGATCCATCATGCCTTGTTACCACTGTGCTGGTGGTGGTGGTGTAATGGTGTGGGGGATGTTTTCTTGGCACACTATAGGCCCCTTAGTGCCAATTGGGCATTGTTTAAATGCCACGGCCTACCTGAGCATTGTTTCTGACCATGTCCATCCCTTTATGACCACCATGTACCCATCCTCTGATGGCTACTTCCAGCAGGATAATGCACCATGTCACAAAGCTTGAATCATTTCAAATTGGTTTCTTGAACATGACAATGAGTTCACTGTACTGAAATGGCCCCCACAGTCACCAGATCTCAACCCAATAGAGCATCTTTGGGATGTGATGGAACGGGAGCTTCATGCCCTGGATGTGCATCCCACAAATCTCCATCAACTTCAAGATGCTATCCTATCAATATGGGCCAACTTTTCTAAAGAATGCTTTCAGCACCTTGTTGAATCAATGCCACGTAGAATTAAGGCAGTTCTGAAGGCGAAATGGGGTCAAACACAGTATTAGTATGGTGTTCCTAATAATCCTTTAGGTGAGTGTATTTGTCAAGAAACGACAATAAGTCTCAGTTTCAACATTTGATATGTTGTCTTTGTACTATTTTAGAAAAAATATAGGGTTTCAATGATTTGCAAATCATTGCATTCTGTTTTTCTTTACATTTTATGCAGCATCCCAACCATTTTTGGTCGGCTGATAGAACCCTGGGAAGTTACCGGTGCAATAGCTAATGGGGATCCTTGTTAGCTCCAGAATCCAAAACACATCTAGACCCCCTAAATCCTCCCTCTCTCTCCATGATACCTGTCCTCCCTTAATCCTCCTCCACCTGACTCCAACTCCCCTCTGAATCCACCTCCACCTGACTCTTCCTCCCCACTGAGTCCTCCCCCACTTGACTCCTCCTCCTCTCTGACTCCTCCTCCACCTGACTCCTCCTCCCCTCTGACTCCTCCTCCACCTGACTCCGTCTTGTTGTTGTCCAGGACACCGTCAGAAGCTAGAGGATCCACCTAAACCGGGACTGTTCTCTGACCGCCTCAGTGAGCTGGAGCGAATCAGGCAGACCACCATGAGGGTTGCCGTGCCGACGCAGCCCCAACGACAGCCGCTCAACGCTGGACCAAACTCTTTCAACCCCCAGGGACAGACACAGATACCTGGTGAGATCAAGGCCCTCCACTCTTTACCTTTGACCCCTAACACTTACAGGCAGTGTCCAAAATTTACTTTTTGGCTCACCTGCCAAGTATATTTTTTACCGGCCAAAATACAAATTACCTTTTCGTGTCATGGTTACATTAATTTCAGTACATTTCATTGAGATAATAAGGTATTATGTTGAATACAAACTTTTTATTTCCAATGATAAATTAATCATCACCACAGCCTCAGCATCGTACTGTAGCAGCCTCTTGAGACTCCTTTATCTCTAAACCTCCAATTCTTACAAAATGTTATTTTTCTGTTTGATGCTAAAAACCTGTTTTCTATGTATCTTTTCCTTTTATCAATTCCTTGTCAACCAGTATCTCTTCCTTGCCAACTTTCTTAACATTATTTGACAATACTTACTTAACACCAATCCCTAATTACCTAAGGACTCCCCCTCAATTAATAATGATCTAAAACTGTTCATGAATCACCACCCAGATTTATAAGTCCTCTCCAAACCCAATGAGCAAAAGCAAATTAACAACAATAACATCAAAAATCTGATATCCTTTATATTAGAAAGATTCTCTACATTAACTTACTTAAGCTCTAACCATTTCTAAATGTGTTCCACCTTATAATATTATTGACCTTATATACTGTATTATTTAAATAGTACTTTGTTTAATTTATATTTTACCTCACAGAGTTTTAACTTAAAACATTTGAACAATACACACAACCCATTGAAGGCTTTTATTTTCAAGCCAAAATACGAAAACCGGAGGTCTTGTTGTTGCTGCTGAATCTCTAATGTTGCCTGCATGACGCTGATCCATTGTAGCTATGGAGTTGTGACAGCTAGCTAGCTTCTTACCTTGGGTTGTCGCTCATGCAGGCAACAATAGAGATTCGGCAGCAGGGGACAAACCATTGAATTTTTTTTACTGAATAAAGCCCTAACTAATGCAGATTTGATTACTTGGTATTGGTACTTGGTATCAGCACTCTTAACCTTTAACCCCAAACACTTACAGCTGTCACTCTTAACCTTTAACTCCAAACACTTACAAATGTCACTCTTAACCTTTAACCCCAAACACTTACAGCTGTCACTCTTAACCTTTAACCCCAAACACTTACAGATGTCACTCTTAACCTTTAACCCCAAACACTTACAGCTGTCACTCTTAACCTTTAACCCCAAACACTTACAGCTGTCACTCTTCACCCAACACTTGTCCTGTCTGTCACCTCCTCAGTCACACCGTCCTGTCAGTCACCTCCTCAGTCACACAGTTCTGTCTCCTCCTCAGTCACACCGTCCTGTCACCTCCTCAATCACACTGTCCTGTCACCTCCTCAGTCTCACCGCCCTGTCAGTCACCTCCTCAGTCACACAGTCCTGTCACCTCCTCAGTCACACAGTCCTGTCACCTCCTCAGTCACACAGTCCTGTCACCTCCTCAGTCACATCGTCCTGTCAGCTCCTCAGAGAGGACTCACCTGAGCAGGCTACCAATAATACCTGTTTTCCCTTTCAAGAGAAAAGCTGCACGTCAATATTAATGCAGTTATTTACTCACAGCAAACGACTCCACCTAACCTTCATTATAATAGTCAATATTAAGCACCTCACAGTTCCTAAAATCCAGCGACGGAGCAACGGGAGCCACACCCCACACCTAGTCCTGTCTGGCGGTCAGAGTAAACAACGCCTTTCAAGCTGCATCACCAATCTTCTGGTCAAATCAAAACTCAAGTAAAAAATTCCTTGGTGAAGCCAGCCGAGTCTGTGCCAGCCAGGTCTGTGCCAGCCAGGTCTGTGCCAGCCGGCTCTGTGCCAGCCGGCTCTCTGCCAGCCAACTAAAACAATGCGAGCTGTCAACAACGATGGGAGCTGTCTGAAGTGCAGAAGACCAAGCAACATACAACCCAGCATCAGAGACTGTTCACCTTTAACCCCCCATCTGGTATCTAATGCTGTAGCCGTCACGGTCGACATGGATGTTCTAAAATACTTTTAAAAATATATATAATACCCACAAGCCACTTTGGCCCCACACGCTGGGTTCAGATGTTGTGTAACTTCTACCGCTGCACAGTCAAGAGCATTCTGACTAACTGCGCCACAGTGTGGTTTAGCGGTTTCTCCAGAGCCGACCGGAAGGCCCTGCAACGGGTGGTGGAAACCACCCAGCACATCACTGGTGCCCAGCTTCCTGCCATCGCAGACCTCCAGCACAAACAGTGTCTGTGCAGGGCGCACGGCATCATCAGGGACCCTTCCCATCTAGGCTATGAACTGTTTGCCCTCCTCCCATCAGGCAGGTGGTACAGGTCTCTTCATTCCCACACCAGCAGGCTCAGGAACAGTTTCTTCCCATCTACTGTTACACTGCTGAGCTCTGTGACCCAGAGAACTCTGTGACCCATCACTTAGCAGACCCCCCCACCCACCGCTTTGTACTGCCTTTCAGGGCCCTTGTACTACTCCCTTTGTACCGCCTCTCAGGGCCCTTGTACTACTCCCTTTGTACTACTGGACTCAATCACTGCCTTACAAAGTCTGATAAGGAAGTTTCGGTTGTTATAGGTACATGTCTACCTCAGGAACCTCACCGCTGCTATCCCTGCATTCCAGTTCACATGCTACTTTACACCTCCTATTTGCCTCGATTGCACAACTATTAATTTCCCTGTTGTAACATACACTATACTTAATACCTGTACATTTCCTGCTATTATTCTTCTATTTGCACTTCTGATTAGATGCTCATTGTATTTTGTTGTGCTGTACTTGAACTTGTTCAGTGATAAAGTTGAATCTAATGTACCCGTCCTGGTTTATTTTACATGGTAATCACGTTATGAATCACATTTCCAAGTGTGTTTGAAATTCATTATCTGTTGACTTATCAGAGAAAAGTTGCTAGAGAAGAACACGCATTACTGGATGTTTCTCTCTCTTTGTTCTTTCTCTCTCTCCCTCCGTTCTGTCTCTCTTTATCTACAAGGTAAACAGGAAAAGAAAAACATGATCTTTGTTATTATGAGGCTATTGCGTAACAGTGGCTCTCTAAACAGCAACAATCCACTGATGGAATGACACATTCTACTCCTTCCATGTTCTATCTTCAACAGCTCTAGTTCCATACATCCAGACTCTAGTAATACGACCATCGCAGTTCTGTGTATGAGACCATCACCAGTAATACAGCTATTACATTTGTCTAGTTCTCTAGAATGACACCAGTAATACAGCTATTACATTTGTCTAGTTCTCTAGAATGACACCAGTAATACAGCTATTACATTTGTCTAGTTCTCTAGAATGACACCAGTAATACAGCTATTACATTTGTCTAGTTCTCTAGAATGACACCAGTAATACAGCTATTACATATGTCTAGTTCTCTAGAATGACACCAGTAATACAACTATTACATTTGTCTAGTTCTCTAGAATGACACCAGTAATACAGCTATTACATTTGTCTAGTTCTCTAGAATGACACCAGTAATACAGCTATTACATTTGTCTAGTTCTCTAGAATGACACCAGTAATACAGCCATTACATTTGTCTAGTTCTCTAGAATGACACCAGTAATACAGCTATTACATTTGTCTAGTTCTCTAGAATGACACCAGTAATACAGCTATTACATTTGTCTAGTTCTCTAGAATGAAACTGGTAAATGATTGACAGTCCTCTAGTTTTCTAAACAGTCTCTGCCCTGACAAAAAGGCAAAACAACGGGCAGACAAAGACGTCTCTTCTAGCAAATAGGACAGTCATCTTCCATTTCTTTCTCCTACTGCTCTTCTCCTTCTCTTTCCTCCACCTCAACCTCCTCTTCCTCGCTAACTCTTCCTCTCTCCTTTCCTCCTCCAGTTTAACTTTTCCTCTGCTCCACTCCTCTAACTCCTTCTCTCTCTTCTCCTCAAGACCCTCGTCAGTCGCAGTCTTCTCCTCCCTGGTCATATGAGCAGTCGTACCAGTCCTACCTGAGTCCCATGTCCTCTCCTTCGATCCACTCCACCACCCCACTGTCCTCCAGCCGAGCCACCGGACTGCCCAACATCACCGACGTTCCCCGACGCCTGCCGGGTAACACACACACACACACTATCACACACACTAACACACACACACACACACACTAACACACACACACACACACTAACACACACTAACACACACACACACTAACACACACACACACTAACACACACACACTAACACACACACACTAACACACACACACACACAAACACACACACACACTAACACACACACACACACACTAACACACATAAAGGGCTCATCCACAAAAATAAAGGTTGAATAAAACATTAAAGCACATTGAAACACACACACTGACACACACACACACACACTGCCTCAGAAGCAGTTTTTTTTAAAACAGCTTCTACTAAATCCAAAAATTAAATGAATTTGAATTTGCACAATGATTTGTTTTTCTTTTACTCTGCTGAAGCTTTGAATTTCAAAACATCAGCGTCTACCACTCTAAATGTGTACGTTACAATCTGTCAGAAACATGACATGGGTTTATTTTCCTCTGTTAGTTAATTCTCATGTAGACTTAGATGTACAACCCAAGACCCTATAGGCTGTGCTCCGTTCCTCTAAACAGTGGTTAGGACAAATCTTTTTTTAAACAGTGGAAAAAAACGATTGTTTCCTTTTTTTCCTGGCTGCAAGGCTTTGAACCCTGGAGACGTTGGGTAATAACAGGCCTTAGTTAATGACAGACTGACGGAGAAATAAACCAATTTTTATACGCTGCCCCTTTCGCATTGCAAGCTGGGAACTCCTTCACGGCTGTGTGAGGAGCCGCATCTGTATGTAACTCTCACTGTCTCCTCTCACTTACTGGCTTTCTCCCCCTCCCTCCCTCCCTCCCTCCCTCTTTATATCCTGTTCTCACTCTCCCTTTCTCTTAAACTTCCCCTTTCTCCTTTTCTCCCTCTCTCGCTCGCTCCCTCTCCTCCATCTCTCTGTCTCTGTTGGGAGGTGAATGTTGCTGGACCAGTTGGTCTGTACACCTGTGTGAGGCTGTGCCAGGGGTTACACCCTAATGCCTCCTCCCAAACGAACACCCGAGCCAGCGGGAACCATTGATCCCTGTGTGTGTGTGTGTGTGTGTGTGTGTGTGTGTGTGTGTGTGTGAGAGGTTGACATCCTGCCAACTGTCACTCAACTCAGATCAGGATACTGTACTTCTTCCTCCTGCTTCGAGCTTACCTGTTTCACACTGGATGTTTTCTGTCTCTCACACAGACTCACTACAGGTTGTCCATTTTCTTCCTCGTTTGTGTGTAAAGCCAAAGGGCCTCAGCTGTTACTTGTTAATTCCTAACCTAAATTAAGCTGCAGGGTTCTACTGACTCAGCTGTGACCTGGTGATGGTTCCTTTACCAGGGAACAACAGAACGCAGTTGCTTTAGAACCAGAACATTGGAATATCACTGACTCTGAAAGTTCATCAGTCAAACACCAAATTCGGAAGTGAGATTCAAAGGTTTGCGGTTCACGAAATACTAAATATTTAGACAACAAAGCCTCTGCTTTCATTTAACTTAACAAAGCTTGATCTGGCTCCTCATCACAGCACACAGCACACACACACACACACATGGTAAACAATTCCATCCGTTTTATAGTCAGTCAGTCAGTCAGTCAGTCAGTCTGTGAGCCAGTCACTCCGTCAGCCAGTCTGTTAACCAGTCAGTCAGTCGGGCCAGCCAGCCAACCAGAGGCCTATAGAACTGTTTGAACGTCACATAGCTGCTCTCTTCGGAGGACAATCACCTTCTATTCCAGAACATTCTGAGGGATGTTTGGGGCTGAGGGCAGAGGAAGTTTAAACACTCTAATTGACATCATATGTTATCTGACGCTAGCGACAATCCGGCTTCGCTATTACCTCTGCACATAAACACTGCCATACACAGACACACACACATAAATACACACACCCTGTCTGTCTTGGCAGACTTAGAAGACACGGTGTGATTTATGATAAGAGCACTATTTAGTGTGTGTGAATGTGTGTGTGTGTGTGTAATATAAATGCAGAGTAGCTCCTATTGTTGTGTAACTCGTACCAGCTAAATGTTCACCACAGTCACTTAGTGGTTTGGTCTGAAGCTGACCGGGGGGGTGGGGGGGGGGGGGGTGATGGTGAGAAGAAGGACTCTTGCTCCTTAGGGGTTAGGATGCAGCAGGAGAGGGATGAGGAGGAAGGATGAGGGAGGATGTATGAGGAAGTAGGGAGAAGGATGAGAAAGGAGAGGGGTGAAGAAGGAGATGGATGAAGAAGGGCTGAGGATGTAGTGTGATTAGGGAGGAGAGGAATGTGGTAGGAGAGGGATGAGGGAGGAGATGGATGAGAGGTAAGGGAAGAGATAGATGAGGAAGGAGGAGAGGAATGACAGAGGAGAAGGATGAGGAAGGAAGGAGAGGGATGACAGAAGAGAGGGATGAGGAAATAAAGAGAAGAGGGATGACAGGAGAGGGGTGAGGAAGGGAGGAGAGGGATGACAGAGGAGAGGGGCGAGGAAGGAAGGAGGGAAGGGATGACAGAGGAGAGGGGCCACAAAGCAGCTCCCTACCTCATTAAGGCTCATTAAAGCTTTCCTGCTCAGAGTAATTACACAAACACACACACTGTTCCTACTCAGAATAATTACACACACACACTGTTCCTACTCAGAATAATTCCACACACACACTGTTCCTACTCAGAATAATTACACACACACACTGTTCCTACTCAGAATAATTACACACACACACACTGTTCCTACTCAGAATAATTACACACACACACTGTTCCTACTCAGAATAATTCCACACACACACTGTTCCTACTCAGAGTAATTCCACACACACACTGTTCCTACTCAGAGTAATTCCACACACACACTGTTCCTACTCAGAGTAATTCCACACACACTGTTCCCACTCAGAGTAATTCCACACACACACTGTTCCTACTCAGAGTAATTCCACACACACACTGTTCCTACTCAGAGTAATTCCACACACACTGTTCCCACTTAGAGTAATTCCACACACACACTGTTCCTACTCAGAGTAATTCCACACACACTGTTCCCACTTAGAGTTATTCCACACACACACTGTTCCTTCTCAAAGTGGTTCCACATGGGCCCCTCCCCAGGCATCCACACTGCTCTTTTTGTGCTGCAAAATGCACACAAACACACACAGAAACAAACACACAGAAACAAACACACGCAGACACACAGACAGTGCGGGCATAAACATAAACAGTCACAAATAAACAACACACACACACTTTTACACACGCATAAATACAAACATATCAATCCAATGTATTTTACAAAGCCCTTTTTACAGTTTTACAGCAGTTGTCGCAAAGTGCTGTTTACAGACACCCAGCCTCAAAACACCAAGTAACAACTAAGCAGGGATGTACAGTGGCCAGGACAATAGACACATAAACACTCTTATGTTACCATGAAGCCCCCAGCCATCTGAAAGGCTTTTCATTTAATTCCAACATGTATCCTGAATAAACGCCTCGCTCCACCCAATGCTTCTGCCATGTTGCAACACCACCCCTTGCTCCTCAACTGCTGCCCTTTATAGTGTCTCAACACCCAGAGGAATTAGGATGGAGAAACTCCCAGGTCCACAAACGTAGATTCATTTTGTCTTTGGTTTTAAATAAGTGTTTCGTCTGATTGTGTGGGCGTGAGGTACATTTCGGGGATATACAGCAATGTATTTGGTGAACAAAATGGAAAAGTGAATTGTAATAAAAAAATTTCATTAAACTTGTATCCCCCCCCCCCTTCTTCCATGCATCTCTGCCTCCCTTCATCTCTCTCCCCCCTCAATCCCTCCCTCCCTCCTTCTCTCCCCCCTCCACCCCCCCGCTCCTTCTCTCTCCAGGTTCGTCAGATCTCAGCCCGTTCCCTGGTCAGTTTGAGCGTCAGTTCCCGGGCCTCTCCTCTCTGACCGAGTCTCGTTTCTCAAGTCCCAGAATGCACTACCCAACCACCTTCACCTACACCCCTCCCGTCACCTCTGCCATGACGCTAGGCTCCGCCCACTACCACACCTACCTGCCTCCTCCGTACCCTGGTTCCACCCAGAGTCAGAGTGGGCCGTTCCAGACAAGCAGCACCCCCTATCTCTACTACGGAGCCTCTTCGGGGTCATACCAGTTCTCCATGGTCCCCGGGGGGGACCGCTCCCCCTCCCGGATGGTTCCTCCCTGCACCTCCGCCTCCACCGGGAGCTCCCTGGTCAACCCCAACCTGCCCAGCCAGGGAGGTGCCGAGGGAGGCGTGGAGGGGGATGGGAGCCATAGTAACTCCCCTACCATACTCAACCCTGCCGGGGGGCGAATGGACGAAGCGGTCTGGAGACCCTACTGAGGAGGAGGTGGAGGAGGAGGCAAAGGGAGAGCAAATGTAGAAGAGGAGAAGGGAGAATGGAAACATTTGATGTCATGGTTTTAAAGCACAAAACCTTAAAAGGGAGTTTTTGAGTTCAGATAAGTAAGCATCGGTCTCTTCGTTTTCCTGGAATTAAAGCTGAGACACTAAGATACTAAGACGCTGAGACATTCAGATGCTAAGATACTGAGACATTCAGATGCTGAGGCAATAAGACGCTGAGACATTAAGACCCAGAGACAATAAGACCCTGAGACAATAAGACCCAGAGACAATAAGACCCTGAGACAATAAGACCCTGAGACAATAAGACCCTGAGACAATAAGACCCAGAGACAATAAGACCCCGAGACAATAAGACCCAGAGACATTAAGACCTTGAGACAATAAGACCCAGAGACAATAAGACCTTGAGACAATAAGACCCAGAGACAATAAGACCCAGAGACAATAAGACCTTGAGACAATAAGACCCAGAGACAATAAGACCCAGAGACAATAAGACCCAGAGACATTAAGACCTTGAGACAATAAGACCCAGAGACAATAAGACCTTGAGACAATAAGACCCAGAGACAATAAGACCCAGAGACAATAAGACCCAGAGACAATAAGACCCCGAGACATTAAGACCCCGAGACAATAAGACCCAGAGACATTAAGACCCAGAGACAATAAGACCCAGAGACATTAAGACCCCGAGACAATAGGACGCTGAGACAATAAGTCCCTGAGACAATAAGACCCGCGAGACAATAAGATTATGAGACAATAAGACTATGAGACAATAGGACTCTGAGACATTAAGGCTATGAGACAATAAGACTGAGACAATAAGTGACTGAGACAATAAGATGGGAAAAAGAGAAAAAAGGCAGAAGTTGAGAAGTTATTAGTTTAGAGTTGTCTTCAGGAATGTGTTGTGAACGATGAATGGTCAAACAGACAGACTGACACTACAGAGGGACGTCTCTTCTCAGCATCAATTATACAAACTGGGTGGTCCTTTAAAGGACTCATTGGATGGGGATTTATGAAGCACTATAATTGAGTACTATTGGACTACGTGAGACCATCCACAACCTACAGGACGGTACTACAAACTTTTTGTAACAGACAACTTGTTGTTTTTTGTACAGAATGTCTATTTCTATAAGGCTTTTGGCTCGGCATGTTTTTTGTACTACCACAATATAGCAAGACAAGCACTGAGTAGCAGAAGACAGGAACACGTCTGTCACCATGGCGATGATGGCAACAAGTATGTTACCACAGTGAGGACAGTGGCAAGACTGTCTCCATAGTGACGGCAGTAACAAACACTTAAGTTACCATGGTGATGACAGAAACACGCTTGTTACCATGGTGATGACATGTTGCAACTGGTGATAATAAAATATACACGTGTTACCATGGGGATGGTGAGAGGGACTGGCGTTGCCATGTGGTGATACGAACAGCAAGTTGGATTTAAAATGTCTATATGCTCATTTTAGATCAGTTAATTTAAAATGTATTTTATTGCTGAAAATAGGAGGTGGGTTGAGGAGTTTTAACTTATGAAGCCATAAATTATGTAATGTATTTGAAAACTTGAGTTGTAGAATTGTAATCTGAATATTTTTTGATGCATATGAATAAGTTAACAATCTTTTCATAAGTAATTTATGTGAAATGTTGTAATTCTTTTAGTACCCAAAGATAAAAAAAAAAACGTTTGAACTTACTGACACTCTTTACACTTATATAATAATTTACAGAATAACAACGTGCTTTTAATTCAGCAGCAAACGAACGCAGACTACTCTCTGACCATAGACAACTTGTTTAATCAGGAAAAACTTTTCACAAAGGGGACATTTGTCAGGTTGACTCTTCAGTAACCTACTACAACTTATGCAGAAGTATATTTGATGACTTCCAGCAAAATAACATAATGACCTTCTCACACAGGTAGACCAGGTGGGTTTGAATAGTTAGTATCTAAAATCCACTTCATGGTAGC
Source organism: Esox lucius (assembly GCF_011004845.1). Classification (NCBI taxonomy): domain Eukaryota; kingdom Metazoa; phylum Chordata; class Actinopteri; order Esociformes; family Esocidae; genus Esox; species Esox lucius. The sequence continues at coordinate 2,055,993 of NC_047586.1, read as the reverse complement.
TGGTCAAAGCTAAATCTAGCTTTTGATAATACTACACTGTCCAATGGGTGCACAGGGACACAATGTCATCTGGATGCGCATAAACTGCTGACCAATCACTCTGCTCATTGCTAGTAGACTGGGATTCAATCCAATGGCCCAGCTTTGGTGATGGACTTTAGGGACAGTGTATCCATGTTTTAGCGGAGACAGCTTTCACAATGAACACTTTACATGCAGGCTCAATTCCTTGTAATTGACTAGAGTTCTGTCTGTATAGTATAAATGACTGCTAATGGGATTGAACCCTGCCCTATTATGGTTATCTTTGGGGTGTTTTCAACAGCTGAATGCTCTGAGTGTGTGATGTTATGGTCCTGAATACATCAAGGTGCCGACCAAAACGAACATGACCTGACCTGACCGGATGTGCTACAGAACATGACCTGACCGGATGTGCTACAGAACATGACCTGACCTGACCGGATGTGCTACAGAACATGACCTGACCGGATGTGCTACAGAACATGACCTGACCTGACCGGATGTGCTACAAAACATGACCTGACCGGATGTGCTACAGAACATGACCGGACCGGATGTGCTACAGAACATGACCGGACCGGATGTGCTACAGAACATGACTGGACCGGATGTGCTACAGATGACTTTCTAAAAGTATGTCTCAGTATCTCACACTTAAAAAGCACAACAAAACTTTGGTATTTCATTGTTTTGTTTAAATTAATGAAACAGTAAAACTATTTTAGGCTTTGTCAAAGTCTCCTGGATCAAACCCATCCTTTTTTCTCATTTAAGTTTATTTATTGTCGTTCTGTGTTGGGGTCATTTAACCGTGGGTTGTTTTGTGGTGTCTGACCAAAGTCCAGTACTCCCCAACATCGGCATATTACCATAGAAACCATGTGTACATTAAACAGACGAAACCATAGCAACACATTATAAATATATACAGTATTTAGTGAGGTGGGTAGGTAACGCACAGCTGTGTGAGATTTGAAAAAGTTCAAATGGAAGCGGTGCCTCGAGAGCATTCAGGGCACTGGACAAAACTCCAAGGGGCTGTTGACTGGGACCAGATCGTTCAGTATGGGAGAATTTATTATGTCTTTATTGTAAAGTTGTTGCTTCTTTTATTTTCATCTGTCTGTGTGTCTGTCTCTCTGCCTGTGTGTCTGTCTCTGCCTGTGCATCTCTCTGCCAGTCTGTCTCTCTGCCTGTGCATCTCTCTGCCTGTCTGTCTCTCTGCCTGTCTGTCTCTCTGCCTGTGTGTCTCTCCGTGTGTCTGTTTGTGTGTCTGCCTGTTGGGTGGTGGTTATGTCCTAAGCAACACATGGATGTCTCCCAACTTGCACCTCGTTCCCGATTTAGGGAATTCACACACACACACACACACACACACACACACACACAGAACTGTGCATTTGTCCCAACCAGCCGAGTTCAAACCTAGATCTCCTTCAGTAGTAAGACTGGAACACATGGCAAAAGGCATCTTTACAATACTAATATTATCATTCTTATTTTGTCCAGCCTTTCTCGAACGAGGAAACATTAAACATATGTTTCATTTTGGTCATTGCACAACTCTGATCTAATTAAAAAGGGCCAGTAGAAGTTGTGTTCTGTTTCCTCTGAGTATTTGAACAGACATCTTCCACCATCCCAAACTGCATCCTATTCCTGATCTAGTGCTCCTTTACAGGGCCCATACGGCTGGGATCAACAGCAGTATACTATTTACAGGCTCTGAAACTCTTGGTTCTGTACGTCTGTTTTGTGTTCTGTTTTGGTTTTACCACAGAAGGTCCAATGCTGACCGTCCTCAGCCCCCATCCTTTATGCAAACATTGGACATGTTCTAGAGATGATCGTGAATTGCAAAGTGTCATGGATGAATTGTGACTGACTGAGGCAACCTAAAAAATGTAGTGATCTTCAGCAAAAACATTTGTTTTAGGAAAAGAATAAAGATGTTGCTACTTAATTTGTATGTCAGTCTGTTGGTAGTTTCCTGTAGTTATTTTGATCTTCTCAAAGATGGCCTTCACCTGTTCAGTGTTGTGTCTCTCCAGTCATCAGGACCAATAAGATTACAGGATGTTAGTTGGTCCCTCATCAGGACCAATCAGCTGACATGATGTCAAAGGCTTTAGAGGTTTTCCACACTAAGATCTTGACGTCTGGTGTTTATCTGTGTCTTTTGGTCTCATCTTTTCGACTCTGATACAACCATCTCCTCCAGTGCTAGTTTGGTCTGGTTAATCTCAGAACAACTGTCACTTTGACAAAGAGCTATTTTCAAAAGGGACAATCAAACTGACAACAGTAAGCGAAATTGGCATTGTGATTGTACATTTGTTTATGTTTTTAAGAATAAAAGAGGATTTTTGTTACAAACAGACTACTGTGTCTGTTCATTCAACTCCTTTCAAGTTTGACACTATTATATCTCAGTATATTCACAAACAGCATATTGGTATGTCATTCTGTTATTAACTATAACACCTTTGTGATGCTTTCCACTGCAACACACCGCTACAGCAGCTTCTAATCTCAAAAGACATGCTACTGCAAAGTTGTCTAACTAGAGAGAGAAAGAGAGGAAGAGAGGGGGAGAGAGAAAAAGAAATTGAGAGAAAAAGAGAGCCTGTTTTACATTATTTCAAGACATAACACAGCCTATCCACACACACACACACACAAAGCGGTCTTCCTTCCATGTGTTTTTAAGGTTGGGACCAGAACATTCTGGGGGTTTCCCTGAATCTAGATGGAATGGAAAACCATTCTGCTAGTCTATGCTTCACATTCCCTTCATCCCCAACCATGTCTACCAATCACCATTATGAACCCAAAGGACATACACACGAGACCCAGACACTTCTCTTTTCAGCACGAAAAATACACAATACAATAACTCTGAAGGAGGGGTGGGAGTTCAGGGGTCAGAAGGTCAGATGGATTCCAAGTTTAAGTCTTTAAAAATGCTTTTGTGAGAGAATATTAGTATGTCCCGGACCATCATAAGCAGAAAATAGTATGCCCAAAGATCCCGGATGGTCTATTTTTTCTGGAGGATTTTCCAAGTGTGCATCTGTACATGCTTTTTGAGGTAATAAAGATCACAATCCCTTACGCAGTAGGAGAGGAGGGGTTTCCACAATTCTCTCGTCTTTTTCACTTGTCGTAAAAGTCAGTTATAGTCACCTATATTGATGGTTATTGCATCAATGTCATCCTTGAATGAAAGAAAAACAGACGTTTTGTGTCATGAAATTAAATAGCTTTGGCAGTGTAAAGTACGTCTTCAGTCTCGCTAGCATGGACTCAATTCCCATGACTATTCCAAGCAGTAAGATACTAGTATTACTGGCTCGTAAGCTAAAATGGCCAGTGGCAAAAGCCATACAGTTCATAGATGCTATTTGTGGTGGAAGTAAACTTCATGAGAAACATGGCGTGACATTAATGGGTGACAAAATTATCTAATGTTGAGATGCAAATCTATGACGAAGTAGAACATCCCAATCGGTTCCAATACAGGCATACTAGCTTACTATATAATGAACAGTGCGTACTTCATCATCAGTACCTACAGTAAGTAGTAAACAATTTGAGATTCAGCCTCCCTGTGTGATTTCTGTGCACACAGCCCTGCAGAATCATGCCCTTTTAAGGGGATGAGGGCGGGATGTTTACCTATGCTAATTAGGAACAACTGGCACATGCGTTCAATTAACAAGGACAATGGGACTCATCATTATAAGAACATAGGTGTAAACAATACTGTGTTTTAAGAACACGTAATGAATCTGATGTAGACTTTTCTTAGGATGTTTCTCAAGAAAGAAAAAATTAGGATGATATTGCTGAATAAGGCCCATTGTTCTGTAAGTCCGACTAGCTGCTCATTCAGTAATTTAACTGCTCTCGGCTGGAGAAAAGCTGTAATTAGTTGTAAAGACGTTGAAATCATCACAGTGACAACCTGAGGGACTAATCACCATAGTGACCATTAGAGGGTGTAATCACCAGAGAGACAACTAGAGGGTGTAATCACCATAGTGACCACTAGAGGGTGGAATCATCAGAGAGACAACTAGAGGGTGTAATCACCATAGTGACCACTAGAGGGTGGAATCATCAGAGAGACAACTAGAGGGTGTAATCACCATAGTGAACACTAGAGGGTGTAACAATGATACTGACCACTAGATGGGTGTGATAATGATAGTGACCACTAGAGGGTGTATATAGCGTTTTTACAACACTGCCTCTGGGCGGTATCAATAGGTAACAGAATTCATATACTTGACAAACAATTGCAGTGTGTATAATCCTGGAATACTGGTTAATGAACAAACAGTGTTTGTACCATGGGATTTATGTTTTCCTGCAAAATGGCCTCCTTATCCTTGGACATTTGCAATCATCTGATCCCCACTAGATGTGTGCCCATCACTATTAATTACTAGTGAGTTTAACCTACTTCATAATGACCCACTACATTTACAAGGGAAAACTAACGCAAAGGCCCATCTTTATCGCACATGCACATTATTGTTCCAATCAAGCCTGCAAACGTGATAAGGCAGTTCATTTGCAACATTGTAGGTTTTTGTTAGAAACAAAATTCAACCTGCAAGGAATAAATCATTTCAGAGTCAAGCTGCCTCTGTAAACTCAGCCTACTGGTGAATTATTGGCAATGCCAGGCATTTTGTCTCAGCTAATAATAAGCAATAAAAAACTATACTATTAGTTAAGCCTGGGTTTCCTAAAATGACACTTTTAAAACACATTCACCGCAACACGTTAAAATCCATCATCAACACTTCATGCAACACTGGTTTTAAAATCGTCTTTATGTCTTTCAGCACCAGTAAAATGTGCGGCGTGAAAGCGGTTATCTTACATTTTATCCACTCACAGTTATTGTCCCTTAATTGTTTCCATCCTAGCATTTAGTTTGGTACTTCGGGGGTTTAAACATAGTGATTACAATTGTTTCACTTTTGTACAATTGTTTCACTTTTGACATGTGATTTAATGTAGCTCAAATAAACGGTGCGCACTTCGCAGACGGGAACTATTTGTCTGAGCAAGGCAAAAATAATCAGGCATCAACGTTAATATTATCATAATGTATACATCCAAGTAAATCCGAATAGAAAAGCCAAAACAAACGCATTGTCATTTCGGTTGCTTTTTTTGACGTGACTAGCTCGCTATCGAAGCCAAGTTAAACAACTGTAATTTGGTCTGCGCCTAGTGAGGATGACTGTGATCAGCGTCTTGTGAGCAACATTAAAGAAACACTTCCGGGTCACGAAAATTAGGAATCTTTCAAAATAAAAGAGACCAACGTATTCCGTCAAAACTGAGATGAATGGAGCTTATTGTTTAAGAAAATGTGCCTCTAAAAACATTGACAACAATTAAAATATGATCATATTTAAGAGTAATTTCGATAAAAAGTGGGTATTAAAACACTTTCCAAGGGCAAAATTCAGACAATGTCAATGACTGAATATGTAATACATATTGCCTCATAGCTCATAAACTATTGAATATTCCACTGAGAAAGCAATGTAGGAAATGTTCAGGAGAGTGTGTGGAGTAAGACAAACCTGTCTAATCATGGGAAATTATGTGCTACATCTATCAACACAATATTTTCCACTCTTTCCACTCTTCCCCTCTTTTTCCACAGTGTAACTCAATGGATATGAAATACATATTGACTCATACAGAAAAAACTGTTCTATACACTGCAGTATAGAACTGCTGTAGGAAATGTTCAGGAGACTCTATATAGTGAATATATGCACACAAAAAATCAAGGGGCACTGTGTATTTGCAATTGTTGCTGGTATTTTATTCCACTCATACCATTGGCCACAATGTAACTCAATGGATATGAAATACATATTGACTCATACAGAAAAAATGATTATATACGCCCCAGTTAATGTATTTTAGAAAATGTCAAAGAGACTCTATACAGTGATTATATGCAAAAAAAATCAAGGGGCACTGTGTATTTGCAAATATAGCTGGCATTTTACGCCACCCATCCCATTTTTTTTATAGGGCAATATGTATTTCATATATAGTCATTTGCATTGTGGCCAATGGGATGGGGGGAGTAAAATGCCAGCAACAATTGCAAATACTCAGTGCCCCTTGATTTTTTTGCATATAATTACTCTATCTATTCTCCTGAACATTTCATAAAATGCATTTTTACTATATACACTAAGCCAAGTGGCAAAATCGATCCATTTAATATTATTAAAATCGCGGTTTACCGCGATCTTTTATTTTGAAGGCAAAATCCGAAAACCGGAAGTCTTATAGTTACTACCGAATCTCTAATGTTGCCACCATGACGCTACTGAATTGAAGGGGCGCTTCGGTAGCGTGGCCTTTTCAGGAGGAGTTCCCGAAATCCCGAGACCCTATTGGCTGCAGTCTCCCAGTAGATTGGGCGAGCTTTGTCTGAAGTAAACATCGAGCAGAGGACTGTGGAGTATGAACCCTGTCAAGAAGCCCACCTGCAACGGACACTAAGTTTACACCCCGGCGAGTAAAATGGCATCGGTAAGCCGTGCTGTTCGTTATTCTCGCTGGCGTTCCGGCTTATCGTAATGATGCCACTTGTCTTCCTTTCGAATTGAAAATACATGTGATATTATGACTGTTCGTAAATCCCACATAGATTAAATGCAAATGATTATCTTCTCGGCACAACCGTAGTCTACTTGAGTCCTCGTATACAATACTATAATAATTTTACCGAATATGGGCAAATATTATCTTTACGACTGCGGGTCGGTTCATAGGCATGCCGTTGTAAAGTCGTGAACGGCTTGTTTAGCGTTGCCACGAATTGTTCTATGGTCACAGTTCAAGGCTGCGGCTCGTTATCATATCAATTGAATCTGTGGTCCTTGCCAATTGGGAATTTAACACATACGACTTGCGACTTCACTTAAGAAATCACTGGAACGGCCCTCCAGCTGCTAATGGGAAACTCGTATACATTTCGTAGATCGACTTGACCTTTGACGTTGTCTTCTGTCGTTATCTAAAAGCGATATAACTTCCGTTAAGTTAAATGTAACAACAAAACAATGTTTTTTAATGTTAAAGAGACGACCAAATTTGCTTTCTCAAGGAGTTCAGCAAGTATGTGAAAGCATTTGAGTGGGACAACTAGTGATTTCCCAACATGGTTTCAGCAGCACTCCCCCCAATTCAAACACTATATATACTCCTTGAGAAAAGCAAATTTACCAATATAGTTCCAGAGGTAATTTTAATTGTGCTATATATTTTTTTTTATTCGTTTGATTATTATATATATAATGTGTTTGATTATTAGAGTTATATTTTTTAAGATTTAAATATAATTTCCTTGGTGCAGTGTGAAGATCCTTCCAGCTGCAGGCCTGAGCAAGGGGTGGAGTTTATTGACCTCCTGGAGGAAAGGAGGCAGGGCAGTGACATAGGCCACGCCTTCCGGACATTTAACCCCTCCCCCTACAGACAATCCCCAACCCTGACAGCAAGTGCCCTCAACAGGATCGTACTGGAATCACAGTATCTACGATATGTAACACAAGAGGTACTGGGGAGGCGGGGTGCCATGAATCAAATACATTCTGTGATTATCACAATGGGAAGTACTTTCTAGTTACCACCCCCCCCCCCCACACACACACACACACACACACACACACTTCTGTGCAGGTGGCCACGGAGACTGGTGACAGTGTGGATCTGGTGAGAGAGGAAGCTTCTCGAATCATGGAGGAGATGAGTCAGAACCTTCAGCTGGGATTCGTCAGACTGCTGGGTTTTGCCCTCAGTAAAGTCTTCAAGAGACTGTTCAGCCACATCAATGTCAACCCAGAGGGTCTCAACAGGGTCAGAACACCAGAACAGGCTTGCTCTGACACGCCTCCACGTCCGAAGAGTTCTGTCCCGCCGTAAACCCTATTTAGACCCATTACCTTTGTGTTCTAATCAGTGTGTTTCTGTCCTGTCCCGCAGCTCCAACAGGCCATTCAGGAGTCTCCAGTGATCCTGATGCCCAATCACAGGAGTTATGTGGACTTCCTGGTTCTCTCTTACATCCTGTTCACCTATGACCTGCCCATACCCGTCATAGCTGCTGGAATCCGCAAGTATCTATTGGCTGGTCAAGTTCTGTGTTGTTAGTCAATTCCAGCTGAAACAACCATCCGCCGTCTAACTTACCTGTCTGCCTGTCCCTTTGTCCCCTCTGTTTGTCTGTAGCTCTGATGGACATGAAGATGATAGGAGAGGTATTTCGTCGTTCCGGCGCTTTCTTCATCAGGAGGGCAATTGGGACGGATAAGCTGTACTGGGCTGTCCTCTCTGAATACGTCAAAACCATTGTCAAGGTACGTGTCCTGACAGTACACAATAAAACCACTGTCAAGGTACCTGTCCTAACAGTACACATTAAAACCAATATTAGAGTGCTTTTAAAGGAAATAGTGTGACTAAATGAAATGGGCTGCTTGTGAATGGAACCGGTTATTATAATTTGAATAGCGTGTTTTGTAAAGGAAACAGGGTGACTGTACGTGGGATCGGAATGCCATTTTGTGACCTGTAGTCTCTGAGCTGGTTTGATTGAGACAGGGCCTAATCTGTGTACGTTCTCATCTGTCCAGACAAGATATGCTCCGCTGGAGTTCTATGTGGAAGGACTGAGGAGCAGGACGCTGAAGTCCCTCACACCCAAGTTAGGTGAGTGAATGTCTGTGGCTGTGAGACATCATCTCCTGTCTGTCTGTGACTGTGCATCTGTCCTTCGTCCTGTCGGTCTGTGGCTGTGCATCTGTCCTTCGTCCTGTCGGTCTGTGGCTGTGCATCTGTCCTTCGTCCTGTCGGTCTGTGGCTGTGCATCTGTCCTTCGTCCTGTCGGTCTGTGGCTGTGCGTCTGTCCTTCGTCCTGTCGGTCTGTGGCTGTGTGTCTGTCCTCTGTCCTGTCGGTCTGTGGCTGTGCGTCTGTCCTGTCGGTCTGTGGCTGAGAGACTTCTTCCTGCCTTGCAGGTATGATGCACATGGTTCTGGAGCCGTTCTTTAAAGGAGAGGTGTATGACACCATGCTAATGCCCATCAGTATCAGCTATGACCGGGTCCTTGAGGAGTCGCTGCTGGCCCATGAACTCCTAGGCGTCCCCAAGCCCAAAGAAACCACCATGGTATGACCCAAACACACCCTGTTTTCCGTTAGAGTGGCACAACCAAAACACACTAACGTTCCCTCTCCTTAATCCTCGCCGTCTATCCTTGTTGACCTTTAACCTATTGTTCAAAATGAGTTCAGAGACGACTGAGTAATTCAGCAGATCTAATTGCGGAAAGTTAATGCCAGACTGAAACTACTTTATTATTTCTCTCTCCCTGCCCAACTAATAGTCTCCTCATCTCCTTCCCTGACTCCTCCTAATAGTCTCCTCATCTCCTTCCCTGACTCCTTCTAACGGTCTCGTCGTCTCCCTCCCTGACTCCTTCTAACGGTCTCGTCGTCTCCCTCCCTGCTGGTCCCTGCCTCCTTCTAACGGTCTCCTCGTCTCCCTCCCTGCCTCCTTCTAACGGTCTCCTCGTCTCCCTCCCTGCCTCCTTCTAACGGTCTCCTCCAGGGCCTGTTAAAAGCCAGACAGGTGCTCGATGAGGACTATGGTAGTATGCATGTGTACTTCGGCACGCCGTTGTCCATCAGGAAGCTGAGTCAGGGGAGGGTGGACCGCTGCCATTACAATCTCATTCCCAGGTGCGTTATAAAGCCTTCCAGAACCTTCCAACACCAGTCTGTCCTTGCCCCATCTTTACGTTCTACCCCCTCCCCCCGCCCTACCTCTCAGAGACCTTCCCCAGAGACCCAGTGCTGAGACCCAGGTGTGTGTGAGCTGGCTCGCTCAGCATGTCATACGTGTCCAGGAACAGGGCACGGTCCTCAGCCCCTGGTCCCTCATAGCCTGCCTACTCCTCCAGGACCTTCAGGAGTCTCACTCAGGTAGACGGTTCCCTAAACCGTCAGTCCTAAACCCCTGACCAAACCATTGCCCCCTGTGACCCTAACTTCCTGACCCAACCTCCTGATCTGGACATGAGGTCCTGTTAAGGACAAGAAAACTTTATTATTCTCATCGTCTGATGGTGTTTGATCATGTTGAACGGTTCTTTTTCCCTGAAGTCCCACCAGGACGAGAACCAGAGACAGGCCTGGCATTGGACCTGCTCACCCAGAGAACACTGTGGCTTAAAGGGCTGGCGCTCCACTTCGGCGCTCGCCTGGACTGGCCTGGTAGGTACATAACCACCGGTTAAGTCCACTGACCGGGTACAAAATGGGTCTACAGTGTCCCGGTAACCCAAACCAGAAAGAAATCCTGGTTGTATGATTGCAAATGTTTTGCATATTTTTCGCTTTAATCCCAGGAATTTTTCTAATCAGGTTTTTGGAAAACTAGCAGTACCAGTTCAGGATTTAGGATGTGAGTAGTTCAAAGGCTGATCATGTGCTGTGGGTTTTCTCCACAATCGGACCTCAGTTTCTGTAATGGAAAAGCACACAGGTTTTCTCGGTCACTACTAACCATTCAGGATTTATTCTGGGCAATAATAAAAGTGCATTCGGATATCAACCAGAATCAACTCAGACCTTAACAGCATTAGAGAAATATCAGAAACCTTCCTTTAATCTTTAATCAGGTCAGACCTCACTTCAGAGTAGTCTCCTCTCCTGTCCCGCAGAGAAACTTCCTGACCACCAGGTGATGTCATCTAGCATTGCCCGGCATCAATCTGTGATTCGCTGTAACCAGGGGCGTGTCGTATTTCTGGAGGAGGAGGAGGGATATATGGGGTTTGGGCTTCCTAAAGGGGAGGAGAGTGTGTTCAGGAGGGCGGGGCCGGTGCTTATGGCTGCAGCCTATAGGAACCAGGCATTACACCTGTTTGTCCGTCCAGCCATGGTGGTCCTGGCCGTGCACGCTACATCCAGCTCACAGAGAGGTGAGAAAATGTTCCCTGTTTTCCCCTGTCCCCTAAACCTATCCCCAGTCATAACACTGTTCCCAACCCATGTTTCACCCTGAAACTATCCCCAGTCATAACACTGTTCCCAACCCATGTTTCACCCTGAAACTATCCCCAGTCATAACACTGTTCCCAACCCATGTTTCACCCGAAGACTGAAGCCGAAAGTGGCCTATTTCCTAGTGGACTGGCTTAAATACCTTGTTGGGATTGAGCTGTCGGATTTTACTAACTTGAGTGACCATGTCCTTGTTTCTGCAGAGGATGTCTACAGCTACTTCAGGTTCCTCCTAGACCTCTTCTCCAATGAGTTTGTCTTTATCACAGACAGGTCCTACAAGGTAGGACTACACCTGTAGTATTCAATTAAATGTATTTTCTGAAGCCCCTTCGATATCAACAGTCACCAAAAACAGGTGTGAATAGGTAGGCTGTGGTACAGACAGAATGTAGATCAGCAACATGACCACCTGGCCCTCCTAGGTAGAACTACACCTGTAATGGTCTAAACCTGGCCCTCCTAGGTAGAACTACACCTGTAATGGGCTAAACCTGGCCCTCCTAGGTAGAACTACACCTGTAATGGGCTAAACCTGGCCCTCCTAGGTAGAACTACACCTGTAATGGGTTAAACCTGGCCCACCTAGGTAGAACTACACCTGTAATGGGCTAAACCTGGCCCTCTTAGGTAGAACTACACCTGTAATGGGCTAAACCTGGCCCTCTTAGGTAGAACTACACCTGTAATGGGCTAAACCTGGCCCTCCTAGGTAGAACTACACCTGTAATGGTCTAAACCTGGCCCACCTAGGTAGAACTACACCTGTAATGGGCTAAACCTGGCCCACCTAGGTAGAACTACACCTGTAATGGGCTAAACCTGGCCCTCCTAGGTAGAACTACACCTGTAATGGGCTAAACCTGGCCCTCCTAGGTAGAACTACACCTGTAATGGTCTAAACCTGGCCCTCCTAGGTAGAACTACACCTGTAATGGTCTAAACCTGGCCCTCCTAGGTAGAACTACACCTGTAATGGGCTAAACCTGGCCCTCCTAGGTAGAACTACACCTGTAATGGGCTAAACCTGGCCCTCCTAGGTAGAACTACACCTGTAATGGGCTAAACCTGGCCCTCTTAGGTAGAACTACACCTGTAATGGGCTAAACCTGGCCCTCTTAGGTAGAACTACACCTGTAATGGGCTAAACCTGGCCCTCCTAGGTAGAACTACACCTGTAATGGTCTAAACCTGGCCCACCTAGGTAGAACTACACCTGTAATGGGCTAAACCTGGCCCACCTAGGTAGAACTACACCTGTAATGGGCTAAACCTGGCCCTCCTAGGTAGAACTACACCTGTAATGGGCTAAACCTGGCCCTCCTAGGTAGAACTACACCTGTAATGGGCTAAACCTGGCCCTCCTAGGTAGAACTACACCTGTAATGGGTTAAACCTGGCCCTCCTAGGTAGAACTACACCTGTAATGGGCTAAACCTGGCCCTCCTAGGTAGAACTACACCTGTAATGGGTTAAACCTGGCCCTCCTAGGTAGAACTACACCTGTAATGGGCTAAACCTGGCCCACCCGAGCAGTAGACTTGCAACCAGTACTGATATTATGTCTGTATAAGTCTGTCTGTAACTGTCTGTTCTGACCGCCAGGACTTTGAGGAGTCATGCTCTTCACTCAGGGAATGTGGAGCTATCCAGACCAGCCAACAGGAAGTGACATCACCAGAAAAGGGTCAGAAGACTACTTCCTTCCTGCGAGCCCTATTGCAGCCCTTCATAGACACCTACCAGGTGGGAGAACTTAATGCAGGGGGGTCATTTCCCCCAAGTCATACCTCCCTGTACAGCACGCTAGTTAAGACCAGTGGGGTTCTAGAAGCCTAGGTCAGGTATGAGATCGAACACAGTGGCATCCGGTTCCTTATAAAGGTCAGACCGGGCCCTATCCACTGTTAATAGAACAGGTTGCCATTGTCTGTGAGAGTGGAACGTGTGACATTGCCTGTACTTTCAGAATGGCTTAGCGAGCTGCTCGTAAGTTCATTGAGAGCTACTGGTAGCTTGCAATCGTCCTGTTCGAGGACCATGGTTTTAAACCTTTTGTAAGTGCGTGTTTTGTTTGTGTGTGTTCAGGTGGTGTTCAGTCACTTATGTGAGGAGAGTGTTGAGGTGTTCACTGAGAAACAGATGGTTCCTGCTGTCCGTAGCCTAGCGACCAAACTCCTCCTCTCAGGTAGTACACACTAAAAATGACTGAAATAGATGGGGAACATCGTTTTTTTGTTCTTCGGTCCTAACAAGGATGGAAATGGTGTGTGTGTGCGTGCGCGCGTGTGTGTGCGTGTGCATGCGCCTTCTACAGGAGAGTTGAGGTCTTACGAAGCACTGTCATCAGACACCCTGAAGAATGTCCTCTCAGCACTACTGAGGCTGGGCGCCGTGACTCGGCTCAGAACGTTAGTACCCTGGGAAATAGTGTGCTTCAGTGTAGCACACTTCAGTGTAGCGCACTACAATGTGGTAGACTCAAGAGTTTTCTCTGTGGGCTGTATCTGTTGGTGATGTTCTTCTGTGATTTCAGTGCGGAGCAGAGTGAGTTCAGAGCCCACAAGCCAGCCATAAGGAGAATAGCAGATACGCTGAGTAAGAAGGGTTAAATTACACATGTTAAAGCCTTCAAATACCGTGGAGACATGCTGGAAGCTCACTGTTTTGTCCTCCCTCCCCCTCCCCACCTTCTTCCCCAGTGGGCAGAATTACCCCCCCGCTGGTTCAGACTGTCCCTGGCCCCAGACTGTGACCCCACTACCTGCCATTACCCCAGACAGACTACACTGGGCCTGTAGCGCTGATCTAGGACCAAGTCACCTCTGTCCTTGATAATCTTCATAATTCGGACCTTGCATCAGGTCGTTCTTGATTATTTTACTAACTCTGTTTCAGGATTAGGTCTCCGTCTTTCCATTTTAGGTCATATTAATAATAATGATCTAAAAGGCCAAACTGACCCTAGGTCAGTGGTCGTTCTCTCTGGGAAACTTCATAGAAACAGCTCTCTCTGTGTTTGTGTTCACTGGGGAGGTTTGAGGGCGGGATCTCTCTGCTGCTCAGCGTCATCTGACATCTAGTCTATGGCACTGTAACAACGGGAATGCTAGGACCTCGTGCACTTCTGACCTCACATAGGCCTGTCCAGGTCTCCTTAAATAATGGTTTGGGTTTGGTGGCCGTAGAGAAAGATTGAGAGATTTTTTTGTAGTGTTGAGGTGTTTGTCTTCTGAAGACCACTAGGTGGCAGTCTAACCACTGAGTAAATACAGTATTGTAGTTGTCAAGATTAATGTAATGAATCATATATGCAATAACCTATAAGAGATGCAATGTTTGAATTGGATTGTTTTAGACAATTTTTTTATTTGATTTCAAGATGTGAGTTCTTTAATAAAAATCAATTTCACATCATAGCAAAGATTGTTTCTTCATTCCCTCATGTTTTATCTCTTCTGTAATCAGTACAGAGATGCTGGCCATGTTGAGCAGAAACATAGACTATCTGACAGTAATTAACAATAAAGGGTCAATCTGCAGTTGAAACAATAACGAAGTTAATTCTAACCCTTTCTGTAAAACAAGTCTAAGACCTGAAAAACTAAACATTTAGAAAGAGTTGTGGATTGAGGACTGGTGATCAGTGATATGGTTTTACAACTGCAGATTGCCTCTTTGGCATTAATTGACTATAAGACCGTAATAGGGACTGACAACAACCAACTAAATGTAACAGACAGATTCGATATAAACTCACAGTAACAGATACAACCGTTAAGACCGTGTCAGACATCTAACAATAACCAACCATGACAGAAACAGACCAAAACGCATTCTGGGATTTTTGACCACTGGTAAAAGTGCTCCCGAAAATTGTAATTCTGTTTATAGATTATGTAAATTTAAACAACATTACACATCCAGCCTAAAATGGGAGGTTTGTAAAAAATGTTCCCCCTCCCAGCCTCGTCCCTTTTTGCAGTGTGAATCAGTTGGAGGGAACCTGAACTGGCTCCCCGAACCCTTATATTCCAAATCAGTTACCATTACAAAAGGCAGTGGCGATATAGGTGTATAAAGGCATAATGTGCCAGAAAACAACGTTTGTGTAATTCACCACCATCCCAATAAACAATCGATTCACCTGTCGATCATTGTTATCTATCGATCATGTCCACCTTGAGTCGTAGGGAACTTGCAGGGTCTTCACAGACAGAGAGGTATTCCACCACCCTGGCGTTTTGTCTCTTCTCCAGTTGTCTGGCGCGTTGTCGCTCTTTCTCCCACCTCTCCCTCTCCCCGTCCACCTGGGCCAGAACGCTATCCTGGACCGACCGCAGGGTGGCCGCCAACAGGAACAGCGCCCCCTGCAGGATGTGACACAGCACGGCACATAGACTGAGCCCTGCGCCCAACAGGTCCGGCGTGGCTTCACAAACAACACACACGCCCTCCAGGAGTAGTGGAGACGCCCGGCCGGCGGAGGCGGGTCCGTGGTTGGCAAGGTGACAGACGAATCGGGCAAGCTGCAGGGCGGCGCGGCGTAGCGGGAGAACCGCCAGGTACAGGTGGCACGCGGCTTTGGTGAGGGCGTGAAAGAGCAGCCGCAGCTCTAGGACAGCGTTGCCTGGAGACGAGAGATCAGGGTAATGTCTAGTTACTAACCCGGTCAGCTGCTAATGTCTTAGTTACAACTTAGAGTCAGAAGGCATTAGGAGGCATTAAACACTGAGCTGGAGTCAGCCAGCTGGCATTAAGAGCAGAAACTCTCGGACATCGGATTAATCTGGTTTAAATAAACAAAATGGCCTTACAGGTGACTGACGCACGGCTAGACAGACCGAAGTGACCCTATTCCACGGACATGTAGCGCTGCTATAATAGACTACTAGACATAGAGTACCGTGTGGGGAATTGGGCACAATTTGGTACACTAAGGCCTACACGGTGGTAGGCTACTGCCAGTAACGTTTTTGTTGATTGGTCCTTAAAACAAATCCATATTGAACAGTCACACCAGACCGCTGGAAGTCTAGGACAGGACCATTCAGAGGTTAACTGGTTGTCTGGAAACACTCAGGCGCTTGTCATTGGGGTCACATCAGTCTCATGGATTAAAATAAGGTGACTGGTCTCCAAGGAGATACATTTCGGACTTTTCGATATAAGATGAAATCTAATAAAAGTGTATTGGTCGCATACACTGGTTTGAAATATGTAATAACTTTTGACCTTGTGCAAACATCCCAGGAGAACATTTTCTCGAGGATTTTGATACCATTCTGACGTTTCACGATCATTCACGAGTGAAACAAAATCCCACAATCCCTACACATAAATGCTGATCCAATTGACAAAAGCTTTAGACGTACGCAGACTAGGACCAGAATCACCCAGCACGACAGTAGTGCCCGGGACGGGTACAGTGGCATTCTTACTTCGGAAGGAGTTCTAATACAGAATGCTTTCCATTAGGGTGCCAGTAAATGCGTAGATTGAAGCAGTAAAATATGCGCTGCATCATCTGGTAGTCCCACTGGCTGGCAGATATAACCCTGACTTCGTTGAGTAGACCATATAGGGCTTAATTGGTCCGCTTAGCTAGGACGTTTCAGAAACACCCAAGTGGCAACAGGTTTTTGGTCTTCTGTGTTGGAGTCTACTTTTCGTCATTACATATCAAAAATATTTGGTACAATCGCAAGGTACGGCGATATATACCGCTTTCTGTTTTTGCTATGGTTAAAGCAATTAAAAGTTATACTGTAAATGTAATTAAAGCTGAATCATTCCTACCGCAATTAGGAAGAAGCCCAGAGCGCGTGCCAGTACCGCACCGTTCCCTTGACGAAGAAAGCTTCCAAACCTCTGCTAACCAGGTTCTCTTACCGTCGATGTAACAGAGGAGCCACAGCAAGGCTATACTCGCAGCCAGGGTTGTCCACCAATCCATTACATGTAGTATAGCTCCTCTCTATCTGCCTATAGTGGATGCTGCCTGCTTCGTTTAAGGAGTGTCTCTCTCGAATACAGCTAGTCTGGCTTTTGTGCACAAGTCTACGGTCTTTACGCGCGCAGGGGGACTGGGTCCTTTCTTGTCTCAAGGCGGATAATCTACGGTGAAGTGTTAGCTCTAAGCTAGAGAGAGCCAATATGTGTGCCAGCTGTATTCGACAAACACAAACCTAGCTATCCTAGCGGAGATTCCAAGGGTGTTGGTGTGCCACATTACGCATAGATTCGTGTTATTTCTCACATTGTGCTCTTCTACTTTAGCCTACTATAGGTTTTCTCAAACATGCAGTGAAAATGTATTTTGGGGATTTAGTGGACTTTTTTAAACGTTTTTAAAATCTACTAAAATGTTTTTTGTTCCAAATAATTTGGTTTAGATTGTTGTTTAAGTTACCAGTACTTCGAATGATACCAACTGTCAATACCACAAAGTCGTCGATCATCGGATTGGGCTGTTTAATTGCATTTTATTTAGTTCAGTAATCCCTGATTAATTACTAACTAGTACATACTTTCCCCTTTAGAAACTTCTGGATGGAGTAGGCTACAGAATCCTAAGAATTTTACATTATTGCAGCATTTTCGTTGGCATCACTATGCAAGAAAAACAATGACCATATTTCAAATACATGTTTATAACGGAGCGCAGAACACGCCGATTCCCGTTCTAATGGGCGTGAACCATAACCTGGCTGAACCCGGCTAGCGCGCCATCACCTGTAGCCACGCAGTAAAAACAGCACGCCCAGTAGAATGCGATTACGCAACATAGCGCTTCCAAAATTCCAGTCGGCTTGTGTGACATCACCTTGACAACGGTCGGACACCCTCCTTACTCCCAAGACCAGGTCGAAAGAGACATGGTACGGAGCTGCCGGCAGACAACCCCTTCCAAGTCTATGCCCTCCTATCGGGTCCGTAGCAAGCGGGTACCATACCAGGAATAAATACAATCGTGAGTAGCATACTTTAAACACATCAGCTCAGAGATTCTTAATCTCGCTGCCACTTTAGTTCCCCTTTTTTTATTTAAATTCTTTGATTACAATACTATTATGCTAATCTTCACGTTTTGTTTATTTTGAAAAAGCTAGGAGTGAACAAGCTTGAACTTTTCTTGTTTACATTCTAAGAAATCGAGCTATTCAAAGACGTAATTCTGTGGGCCTATATGGAAGCTCCACCGCCTGTCTTGTAGGAAAACTTGAGAGGAACTCTACCTCTGCCTGGAACGCGACACCTATTCCAGTCTGAGGTTTGTGTGACATGTCTTCGTTTTGACCTCCTACTTTGAAATCCGAAGGTGAGCTCGCATGCAATCGTATAGTAATCTATGATTTTTTTTAAAGAATATTTGTAATTGAATATTTTTAATTGTGCAACTGTCAGCAGAAACTATGTTTTTGTGGTTTATTTTGTGGTTACACTCGTCGCAACATTATAGCCTACCTTATAACATAGTTATAACTATTTTAAAACATCTCGTTTAACCACTGACTTGTCACCTGATTGACACGTTTAAAATAGTTCCCAAACCATTGATACTGGGATTGACTGGGATGTGCTCTTCTGTACAGTCTACATAAAGCAGGAGCTCTTCCTTTACGTTACTTGATGCGAGCGGTAACGTGCAGCATTCTGTTTGCTCGGACAAATCGCGATTTCTCAGGTGTTAGCATCTTGACTATTTCGAGTGAGTGGTACTTGAGAGGCGCAGTACAGACGCTTTTCGCTGCTATTTACCTAACCTTGCTTGAGTTGCAGGTTCATTTAACACTTCCCAGCTGGTTCATCATACACCAGACATTTGTCTGTAATCCAACCATTACAACGTACCACAACCATTACATAACCAAAATCATTATTTTCTAATACTTTGATATTTTAGTTAAACTAGGGTATCCTTATTGCTGTCTGTACCTTGCTGTAATAACAATAATAATTTATAACTTATGCATCTTCTGTAGCACTTTCTCATATAATCTAAATAATCAAAATGTTCTTTAAAGTAAAAAAAAACAACAACCTGTAAATACCAATTCTTTTTTAATGTAATTTCATGGCTTGTGTGGAACCGTATTCCAGATGTGTGTTATAATGTGTTATAATGTGTAATCCTCAGGCATGGCCCTTAAGAACAGGCCCCGGGTGGCATCTGGTCAGATCTTGGTCCACATGCCTGTTCCCCTGGCTCTCTGCAGAACACTGGTATGTCTTTGCTTTCATAACATTTAACCTTTAGATATACAGGTTCCTATTGGGAATGATGACCTGGCAGCAATGAACCCCCAAATGGCACCCTATTCACTACACTCTATTCACTACACCCTATTCATTACACCCTATTCACTACACTCTATTCACTACACCCTATGCATTACACCATATTCACTACACCCTATTCACTACACTCTATTCACTACACCCTATTCATTACACCCTATTCATTACACCCTATTCACTACACTCTATTCACTACACCCTATTCATTACACCCTATTCATTACACCCTATTCACTACACTCTATTCACTACACCCTATTCATTACACCCTATTCATTACACACTATTCATTACACCCTATTCACTACACTCTATTCATTACACCCTATTCACTACACTCTATTCATTACACCCTATTCACTACACTCTATTCACTACACTCTATTCACTACACCCTATTCACTACACCCAGCTCACTACACCCTGCAAGGCTGGACAATTGATCACGTTGATGTTATATGTTGTTCCAGTCCCCTGGTCGCACCTCAGACAGCAGAAAAGCTACCAACTCCTGCAGTGTCAGGAGGAGTAAAACCAGCCAGGGAGGAGGTGGAGGAGCAAGAGAGGGAAGGGAGTGGTGCCCTGGACCGTCCAGACGGGCGTGGCTGGACTTGCTCTCTCACACCTCCGTCAGTAGGCTGCAGGTATCATAATGCACTCGAGTCACATGATCACCCCGGTGAAATTGCCAAGCCTTAAAGTGACCACATCCTGTCTCAGACAGATTGCCACCAATCACATTCTCAATGAAAATGAGGTGTGTAGCAGGTCATTTTGCACTGCTCTCTTTGTTTTACAAAGCTAGAATCAGATGTCAGTCATGTTCTAAACCAACAATGCATTTGCAAAGTGGGAATTTCTACAGCTTTTGGATGGATGTGAGTGGAGTGCACCTTTAATGATTTTGTCTTTTAATCAGGCCAAGTTCAAATCTGACCACCAGGAGTTGAGAGCCATCACCCAGTCCATATTAGACACAGAGAATGGCTTTGTTAAGGTTAGCACAGCTCTCTCAGAGAATGGCATTCCCTGTACATGATCAGTCCTGGAAGTAGCACACCCGAATCAACATTTAAACTAATTAACAAATCTGTTATCAGGTGATTCAGGTGAGCTAGTTCAGGTTTAAAGATGTTCATCATTGTTCATTATTCGTGAATTTATTGTATTTACATGTATTTATTCTCAGTCCCTAGCCAGCCTAAAGACTAGCTTCACTGTCATGACATCCTGTGTCTTGTCCCTTCCTGTCAGGACCTGGAGCATTTCCTGCACCAGCAGGAATGGGCGGAGCTTCGTAGGAGAGAGCTGCTTCACAGGCGGTGGACGGAGCGCGTGTGGAGCCCAGTCCAAAGGAGTGTGGAAAACCGAGTGTCCCAGCGCTGCGATGAAGAGGTGCAGATGTCGCCTCGTGGGATGTTCCTGAGATACATAAACCACTGCAACACCAAGGTGCAACACCACAGCCACCTGTGTTAAGAGATGTACTGAACACAAACGTTTTCATAACACTGGTTCACTGTGTGTGGCGTCCTGTCCTCCTCCATATCAGGATTTTGTGTTTCTGGAGAACTATAACCCTAAGGAGTACAACCCTTTCCTGCTGAACATCAACAGACCTCATTACTATACGGTAAGACTACAGACATCACACCTTTACGGTAAGACTACAGACATCACACCTTTACGTCAAGACTACAGACATCACACCTTTACAGTAAGACTGCAGACATCACAACTTTATGTCAAGAATACTGCTACTTTTCAAGACAGAGAAATGAAAAACAGTTTTGGTCTGGTGTAAAACTGTCCAGTCATGCATCAGATAATATCACATCTTCCAGGTCACCACGCCCATCTTGAGGGACCCACTGTCCCTCCAGTCATGTGAAAGGATGAAGGAGAAGGGGGCAATCCTATGCTGCCAGACAGGTATTGTAAGACAACTGTCAAAAAGCAGACCTGAAACTTCAGGGAGAAATTGCAACAGAAAAGGGTTGATCATGTAAGAGTATGACGCTGAAGGGTACAAGGTTTATCATGTAAGAGTACGACGCTGAAGGGTACAAGGTTTATCATGTAAGAGTATGACGCTGAAGGGTACAAGGTTTATCATGTAAGAGTATGACGCTGAAGGGTACAAGGTTTATCATGTAAGAGTACGACGCTGAAGGGTACAAGGTTTATCATGTAAGAGTACGACGCTGAAGGGTACAAGGTTTATCATGTAAGAGTATGACGCTGAAGGGTACAAGGTTTATCATGTAAGAGTACAACGCTGAAGGGTACAAGGTTTATCATGTAAGAGTATGACGCTGAAGGGTACAAGGTTTATCATGCAAGGGTACGAGGCTGGTGTCATGTCTCAGGTCCCAGGTGGAACTGTGAGCTACAGAAGATGTATATTCACCTGATCACACTGGCAGGTTGCCTAGCGGTGCCTGCTAGATTTAGGCACTTTGCTAATGGTTCAATTGGACGTTTTTCCCCCACCTAGTCATCTTAGAGATTCAAACCTTTCAGTTACTCGCCAATGAGTCCAACTTCTAGATTTCCAGGTGACTGATAGCTGTGTCCAGGTGTGACTGTTAGCTGTGTCCAGATGTGACTGCTAGCTGTGTCCAGGTGTGACTGCTAGCTGTGTCTAGGTGTGACTGTTAGCTGTGTCCAGGTGTGACTGTTAGCTGTGTCTAGGTGTGACTGTTAGCTGTGTCCAGGTGTGACTGTTAGCTGTGTCCAGGTGTGACTGTTAGCTGTGTCCAGGTGTGACTGTTAGCTGTGTCCAGGTGTGACTGTTAGCTGTGTCCAGGTGTGACTGTTAGCTGTGTCCAGGTGTGACTGCTAGCTGTGTCTAGGTGTGACTGTTAGCTGTGTCCAGGTGTGACTGTTAGCTGTGTCTAGGTGTGACTGTTAGCTGTGTCCAGGTGTGACTGTTAGCTGTGTCCAGGTGTGACTGTTAGCTGTGTCCAGGTGTGACTGTTAGCTGTGTCCAGGTGTGACTGTTAGCTGTGTCTAGGTGTGACTGTTAGCTGTGTCCAGGTGTGACTGTTAGCTGTGTCCAGGTGTGACTGTTAGCTGTGTCCAGGTGTGACTGTTAGCTGTGTCCAGATGTGACTGTTAGCTGTGTCCAGGTGTGACTGTTAGCTGTGTCCAGGTGTGACTGTTAGCTGTGTCCAGGTGTGACTGTTAGCTGTGTCCAGGTGTGACTGTTAGCTGTGTCCAGGTGTGACTGCTAGCTGTGTCTAGGTGTGACTGTTAGCTGTGTCCAGGTGTGACTGTTAGCTGTGTCCAGGTGTGACTGTTAGCTGTGTCCAGGTGTGACTGCTAGCTGTGTCTAGGTGTGACTGTTAGCTGTGTCCAGGTGTGACTGTTAGCTGTGTCCAGGTGTGACTGTTAGCTGTGTCTAGGTGTGACTGTTAGCTGTGTCTAGGTGTGACTGTTAGCTGTGTCTAGGTGTGACTGTTAGCTGTGTCCAGGTGTGACTGTTAGCTGTGTCCAGGTGTGACTGTTAGCTGTGTCTAGGTGTGACTGTTAGCTGTGTCCAGGTGTGACTGTTAGCTGTGTCTAGGTGTGACTGTTAGCTGTGTCCAGGTGTGACTGTTAGCTGTGTCCAGATGTGACTGTTAGCTGTGTCCAGGTGTGACTGTTAGCTGTGTCCAGGTGTGACTGCTAGCTGTGTCTAGGTGTGACTGTTAGCTGTGTCCAGGTGTGACTGTTAGCTGTGTCCAGGTGTGACTGTTAGCTGTGTCCAGGTGTGACTGTTAGCTGTGTCTAGGTGTGACTGTTAGCTGTGTCCAGGTGTGACTGTTAGCTGTGTCCAGATGTGACTGTTAGCTGTGTCCAGGTGTGACTGTTAGCTGTGTCCAGGTGTGACTGTTAGCTGTGTCCAGGTGTGACTGCTAGCTGTGTCCAGGTGTGACTGCTAGCTGTGTCCAGGTGTGACTGCTAGCTGTGTCTAGGTGTGACTGTTAGCTGTGTCTAGGTGTGACTGTTAGCTGTGTCCAGGTGTGACTGTTAGCTGTGTCCAGGTGTGACTGTTAGCTGTGTCCAGGTGTGACTGTTAGCTGTGTCCAGGTGTGACTGTTAGCTGTGTCCAGGTGTGACTGTTAGCTGTGTCCAGATGTGACTGTTAGCTGTGTCCAGGTGTGACTGTTAGCTGTGTCCAGGTGTGACTGTTAGCTGTGTCTAGGTGTGACTGTTAGCTGTGTCCAGGTGTGACTGTTAGCTGTGTCCAGATGTGACTGTTAGCTGTGTCCAGGTGTGACTGTTAGCTGTGTCCAGGTGTGACTGTTAGCTGTGTCCAGGTGTGACTGCTAGCTGTGTCCAGGTGTGACTGCTAGCTGTGTCCAGGTGTGACTGCTAGCTGTGTCCAGGTGTGACTGCTAGCTGTGTCCAGGTGTGACTGTTGTTAAAAGATGTATGCACTTCATGTTTTTATCTGTTAGGTTATAACTACACACGCAGACAGGTAGAAGAGCACCTTAAACACCTACCTCACCTGGCCCCTCTCACTGACCCCTTGACCTCACACACCCACTTGAAGTCTGCTGACCTGCCCCTCCTCCCCCAACCCACTGACCTGAGCTCCACCCCCAGAGATCCACTAGAGGTGGAGATTGAACCTTTGAGGCCTGACAGGTACTAACTACAATACTACGATTGAACTAGGTTCAAACTAAATTTAGGAGTTGGTATTTTTCAGAACAATTTACATCCAAGATTATATCATTGATGCTTACGGAATATTTCTCCTTTAAGTGTTTAACCTGTATAAGTGTCTAGATGTGAAATGGACCCTTTTACAACCTTGTCTGCTTGGAAATCTGAATGAGTAATCTTTTAGTTACCAGCCCGGTGCTCCAGTGCTATTTCATACATTACCTGACAGCATATTGTTTCATACATTACCAGACAACAACACACATTAACATCTTTATCATCAAACATCAAAAATGTAATCAAGCAGCCACCTACAAATTCAGGATTAGTGATGAAAGGTGATTTTTGTAATACTGAATGATCAGTATGTCTGTAACGCCGCCCCCAGGCATGAGGTGACACCAGGTTACAGACCCACCTGACAGACTGCCTGCTGGTCCAAGCCGTAACAACACCAAAATAAAGATGCCTGCTTGTTGGTTCTAAAGGTTCTGGATGAGACGGTGACTCCCCCTCTGGTTCTCATTAATAAAGAGGCTATTTGGGATCAGAGCGTTCTGTGTCAAGTGGCATTTTAAAACTGGTTCTGTGAGCTTCACGGGTGATGTGAGAGAGGAGGCATCAAGAGCAGGATTTCTGTGTCTCAAATAACTTTAAGTGACTTGGGAATTAGTGAACTAAATAGTGAATAGGGTGGTTGGTCTCTGGTCTATAGTAGTGTACTACATAGGGAATATGTTGCTAGGTCTCTGGTCTAAAGTAGTGTACTAAATATGGAATAGTGTGGTAGGTCTCTGGCCTAATGTAGTGTACGAAATAGGGGATAGGATGGTAGGTTTTTGGTCTAAAGTAGTGTACTACAGTGGATATAAAACGTCTACACACCCCTGTTAAAATGCCAGGTTATTGATGTAAATGTGATGTAAAAGAACGATACAAAGATAAATCATGTCAGAAATGTCTCCACTTTTAATGTGAACAATTCAATTGAAAAACAAACTGAAATCTTCGAGGGGGAAGAATGAAAAATAAAAACCTTACAATAACCTGTTTGCATAAGTCTGCTCACACTCTTATAACTGTGGATGTGGCTGTATTCAGAATTAACCAATCACATTCAAACTCATGTAATTACCCACATGCCATCATTAAAAGTAACTCTGATTAATCACAAATAAAGTTCAGCTGTTCGAGTAGGATTTTCCTGAAATCTCAGAGCGAAAGCCATGGTCCGCAGAGAGCTTCCAAAGCATCAGAGGGACCTCATTGTTGAAAGATATCAGTCAGGAGAAGGGTACAAAAGATTTTCCAAAGCATTACATAGACCTTGGAACACAGTGAAGACAGTCATCATCATCAAGTGGAGAAAATATGGCACAACAGAGACTACCAAGAACTGGACATCCCTCCAAAATTAATGAAAAGACGAGAAGAAAACTGGTCAAGGTGGCTTCCAAGAGGCCTACGGCAACATTAAAGGAACTGCAGGAATTTCTGGCAAGTACTGGCTGTGTGCTACATGTGACAACAATCTCCCGTATTCTTCATATGAATGGGGTAGGGTGGCAAGACGGAAGCCTTTTCTTCCAAAGAAAAGCATTCAAGCCCAGCAAAAACAAACATTAAGTCCCACAAAAGCATGTGGGAAAATGTGTTATGGTCTGATGAAACCAAAGTTGAACTTTTTGGCCATAATTCCAAAAGGTATGTTTGGTGCAAAAACAACACTGCACATCACCCAAAGAACACCATACCCACAGTTAAGCATGGTGGTGGCAGCATCATGCTTTGGGGCTGTTTTTCTTCAGCTGGAACCAGGGCCAGGGTGGAGGGAATTATGAACAGTTCCAAATACCAGGCAATTTTTTCACAAAGCCTTCAGGCGTCAGTTAGACAGCTGAAGATGAAGAGGAAGTTCACCTTTCAGCACGATAACGACCCAAAGCACATATCCAAATCCACAAAAGCATGGCTTCACCAGAAGAAGATTAAAGTTTTGGAATGGCACAGCCAGAGCCCAGACCTGAATCTAATTGAACATCTGTGGAGTGATCTGAAGAGGGCTGTGCACAGGAGATGTCCTCACAATCTGACAGATTTGGAGCGCTTTTGCAAAGAAGAGTGGGCAAATATTGCCACATCAAGGTGTGCCCTGCTAATAGACTCCTACCCAAGACTGAGTGCTGTAATAAAATCAAAAGGTGCTTCAACAAAGTATTAGTTTAAGGTTATGCACACTTATGCACCTAGGTTATTGTGAGTTTTTATTTTTCCCCCTCAAAGGTTTCAGTTTGTTTTTCAATTGAATTGTTCACGTTATAGGTCACATTAAAGGTAGAAACATTTCTGACATAATTTATGTTTGTCTCATTCTTTTACATCACAAAACCTGGCATTTTAACAGGGGTGTGTAGACTTTTTATATCCACTGTATATAGGGAATAGGGTGCTCAACAACAATGAGAACTAACCAGCAACACCTTTGTAGCATTTTAAAATATAATTTGACCAATTCTGTTAAATAATTAAAATATTCAATTGTTACTGAAATAATTTGACTTCTGAGTATGACGTTTATTGGCATAGATTAGAGTGGCACAGTCACTCACACATTTGGCAATGTGTTTTGTAAAAGGTTCTACAGTTCCAGACTGTGTGTGTTTTATCTGGTTCTACAGTTCCAGTGTGTGTCATCTGGTTTGGCAGCTCCAGTGTGTGTCATCTGGTTTGGCAGCTCCAGTGTGTGTCATCTGGTTCCCCAGTTTCAGACTATGTGTCATCTGGTTCCCCAGTTCCAGACTGTATGTGTCATCTGGTTCTCCAGTTCCAGACTGTATGTGTCATCTGGTTCTCCTGTTCCAGTGTGTGTGTCATCTGGTTCCCCAGTTCCAGACTGTATGTGTCATCTGGTTCTCCAGTTCCAGACTGTATGTGTCATCTGGTTCTCCTGTTCCAGTGTATGTGTCATCTGGTTCTCCAGTTCCAGACTGTATGTGTCATCTGGTTCTCCTGTTCCAGTGTGTGTGTCATCTGGTTCTCCAGTTCCAGTGTGTGTGTCATCTTCACTCTGGCTGGTCATAGAGCTGCAGGTCCAGTTTAACCCAAACCTCCCCGGTTGGAGCCTCGTGCAGCAGCAGACGACGGGTGGCAGCACCCATGTTCTCCATGTCCTTCTTTATGGTCGCCACTGGAACCGCCGTTCGACCCAGGAACTCTACAGATGAAGATCAGATATGATACAGTATGGAGATATGTTAGGTATGCTATGTCGTATACAGTATGTTAGGTATGCTATGTCGTATACAGTATGTTAGGTATGCTATGTCATATACAGTATGTTAGATATACTATATGTCATATACAGTATCTCACAAAAGTGAGTACACCCCTCAAATATTTGCAAATATTTGATTATATCTTTTCATGTGACAACACTGAAGAAATGAAACTTTGCTACAGTTTAAAGTAGTGAGTGTACAGCTTGTATAACAGTGTAAATGTGATGTCCCCTCAAAATAACTCAACACAGCCATTAATGTCTAAACCGCTGGCAACAAAAGTGAGTACACCCCTAAGTGAAAATGTCCAAATTGGGCCCAATTAGCCATTTTCCCTCCCCGGTGTCATGTGACTCGTTAGTGTTACAAGGTCTCAGGTGTGAATGGGGAGCAGGTGTGTTAAAGTTGGTGTCATCGCTCTCACACTCCCTCATACTGTTCACTGGAAGTTCAACATGGCACCTCATGACAAAGAACTCTCTGAGGATTTGAAAAAAAGAATATTTGCTCTACATAAAGATGGCCTAGGCTATAAGAAGATTGCCAAGACCCTGAAACTGAGCTGCAGCACGGTGGCCAAGACCATACAGCGGTTGAACAGGACAGGTTCCACTCAGAACAGGCCTCGCCATGGTCGACCAAAGAAGTTTAGTGCACGTGCTCAGCAGCATATCCAGATGTTGTCTTTGGGAAATAGACGTATGAGTGCTACCAGCATTGCTGCAGAGGTTGAAGGGGTGGGGGGTCAGCCTGTCAGTGCTCAGATCATACGCCGCACACTGCATCAAATTGGTCTGCATGGCTGTCATCCCAGAAGGAAGCCTCTTCTAAAGATGTTGCACAAGAAAGCCCAGTTTCCTGAAGACAAGCAGACTAAGGACATGGATTACTGGAACCATGTCATGTGGTCTGATGAGACCAAGATCAACTTATTTGGTTCAGATGGTGTCAAGTGTGTGTGGTGGCAATCAGGTGAGGAGTACAAAGAAGCTGAGAAGCTGAGGGTAAAGGTGATGGACTGGCCAAGCATGTCTCCAGACCTAAACCCTATTGAGCATCTGTGGGGCATCCTCGAATGGAAGGTGGAGGAGAGCAAGGTCTCTAACATCTACCAGCTCTGTGATGTCGTTGTGGAGGAAGGGAAGAGGACTCCAATGGAAACCTGTGAAGCTCTGGTGAAGAGGGTTAAGGCAGTGCTGGAAAATAATGGTGTCCACAAAAAATATTGACACTTTGGGCCCAATTTGGACATTTTCTCTTAGGGGTGTACTCAGTTTTGTTGCCAGCGGTTTAGACATTAATGGCTGTGTGTTGTGTTATTTTGAGGGGACAGCAAATGTACACTGTTATACAGGCTGTACACCCACTACTTTACATTGTAGCAAAGTGTCATTTCTTCAGTGTTGTCACATGAAAAGATATAATCAAATATTTACAAAAATGTGAGGGGTCTACTCACTTCTGTGGGATACTGTATGTCAGATATGTTAGATATACTGTCATATACGATACATCAGATATGTTAGATACACTTTGTCACATACAGTGTGTTAGATATACTAAATGTCATTATGGATGGGGGAAAATTGATACAGTGTAGTATCGCAATATTATTTTTGACGATCTTAATATCGATTCTCTGTCTCCAAGAATCTATTTATTGTTTGGATTTTCAAGCAGTTAAAAGCTTTTATGTTACTTTCGGATAAAATAACAATGCTGCAATTACTCCAATCCTATAATATTTTTTGGCGGAATTAGCGCAGCATTCTATAATGCTACATCAGTATTAGAAAGCGATTTCCGTTACAAAACGACGCCAAATTTTATGCAAGCTGCGCCCGCGACTTTTAAATCAAGGGGTATGGGATCACTTTGGATTCAACGAGGTTGCAGGGAAGAAAGAGAGACGTCTCACGCTGTATTGAATAATAAAGTACTCAGGTAATACCATCAACTTGAGGGCTTATCCCATACATAATTTGGAGTTGAATGTTGCAATAGCAGAGAAACCAAAACAAACAAACCCTGGATAGTCTTCTTACCAGGCTACTCCACAATTTTGAACCAGCAAAACAAATCACAATCTGTGATGTAGTTAATATGGAAAGACCTTGTAGAAAAACATCTATCTGCATATTCTTTGTTTCAGAACAGTCAAAGATAGCAACTTTGTTTTTACATTTTCATATGTAACTTTATATATTAATATATTTTTTATTTTTCAAATGGCTGAATACAGTAGCATATATTATATATAAACCGTTAACCCTAGGCACAATGCAAAAAATACATCTTGAAAAGTTCTGAGTAAATTTTTAAATTTTGGTTTTATTCTTTTATTTATTTATTTATTTGTTGTCAGAATTTGATCTTTGGAAGTATGATTTAAATGTTTGCAAGGTTATATGATTAAAAGAAGCAAAACAATCTCAATATTGAATCGCATCGTGATAATGTCGTATCGTGCGGGCAGTCCCCAGCCATACAACTCATATACAGAAGGTTAGATATACTACATGGCAGACGTCATTTCTACCATCGGGTGAGAACAGGTTTTTGTCCGACACGCTGATGGACAGGACATCCTGGTACAGATCCTGTATGAAGAAATGACAGGTGAAGTTCCATTTGGGGTCTGGGGTGTCACTGACGGGGCGTGACGTGTAGCACTGCGCTCCCACTGTCAGCTGGCAGTACGGGTTACTCCTTCCTGAGGAGGAGAGGAACAC
The DNA here is from genome assembly GCF_011004845.1 of Esox lucius. NCBI lineage: Eukaryota > Metazoa > Chordata > Actinopteri > Esociformes > Esocidae > Esox > Esox lucius. Next base: position 2,025,880 of record NC_047586.1, on the reverse strand, counting down.
CCGTCGATCACCCCTGGAACACCTTCCACTGACACGAACAGCCTTCAAAATGAAACAAACTCACCGGGGGGGTTGTGTGGGAGTGTTCACACATTTGGGTCGTGTGCGTGCTTGAATGAGAGAGGTAGGGGCCTTCCCAGACAGACAGACAGACAGACATCTTACCGTCAGGCCGGCAGGCCTTCAGCTCTTGTGCCTCCATCAACACCACCGTCAGACGACCCACACCACTAAATAGCAGAGAACGAGCTACACACACACACACACACACACACACACACACACACAGTGAACAATTAAAATACAGAATATGCAGTTTTGGCAGCCAAATATGTGGACTCCTACACAACCAGAGGAACAGCCAAAGAAAACATAACATTACAATGGGAGAATTATACACCCTGTCAGCTGTACAGCAGAAGTCTGAAACATAACATGACAATGGGAGAATTATACACCCTGTCAGCTGTACAGCAGAAGTCTGAAACATAACATGACAATGGGAGAACTATACACCCTGTCAGCTGTACAGCAGAAGTCTGAAACATAACATAACAATGGGAGAATTATACACCCTGTCAGCTGTACAGCAGAAGTCTGAAACATAACATGACAATGGGAGAACTATACACCCTGTCAGCTGTACAGCAGAAGTCTGAAACATAACATGACAATGGGAGAATTATACACCCTGTCAGCTGTACAGCAGAAGTCTGAAACATAACATGACAATGGGAGAATTATACACCCTGTCAGCTGTACAGCAGAAGTCTGAAACATAACATAACAATGGGAGAATTATACACCCTGTCAGCTGTATAGCAGAAGTCTGAAACATAACGTAACAATGGGAGAATTATATACCCTGTCAGCTGTACAGCAGAAGTCTGAAACATAACATGACAATGGGAGAATTATAAACTATGACCGCTGAACAGTACTGTCTCAAGGGGGCTGGGCTGTTCTTACCCTGATAGGCCCTTTCTCTGTTCCTCTTCTGCGTCTCAATGAAATGTTCCGACGCTGCTTTAATCCTCTGCACCCATGTTGTCCTGGCAACACCGACACATATCAATATCAGACGTGTGTGTGTTTGTGCAGAGATGGGCAGTATTTCTGTTAATGTTTTTGGAAAACGTAAAACCTAGTTTTGAGTATGCTGTCAGTTGTATCCCAAGATACTTTAGAGAGATATATTTAATATTTTCTAAAACACTGCAACAGGTTAGGGAAATACTACTCTGGGTTTGATTTCAATGCTGAGGTCTTCAAAAGTATTTCATAATTTCTACCCATCTCTGTGTAGGAGCAGTGTTTATAAGTCCATGAAGGAATGTGTGTGTGTGTGTGTGTGTGTGTGGGTCTGTACCTCTCATTCATAGTGTCTGTCTTCAGTGTGTACATGCGGTCGATGTGTGAGATATGGAACAGCGGTTCGTCACTGGACAGATGGGATGGCATCTTCACCAAGACCTCATTTAGAAACAATGGCTGGAGGAGTGGAGATTTCAAACAAAGAAATGTAACAACTGTCATTTTTACAGTGACTCCCGGGTTCACCTGTCTCTCCTCCTGTCTCTCCTCCTGTCTCTCCTCCTGTCTCTCCTCCTGTCTCTCCTCACCGTCTTGTACATCTTGAGCTGTGTGTTGCTCTTCGTGCTGAACAGCTTGTCCGCCCCAGTGAAGTACGTGGAGAGGGGGGAGGAGCTGAATGGGTTGGCGGGTTGGGTAAAGAGTAGGAAGTCGTTGAACAGGAATACCCAGAGTTCCCGGGTGCTCTTGGTCTTGTGCAGTCGGCCGCTGTGGAGCAGCTTCCTAGGGCCCAGACAGTTAGTCTGACTGTTGAAAACTAGATGCTACAGAAGGACAGAGAAACAGTCAGTCAGACAATCGACATCGAAGAGATGCAACTTCCTTCTACCATCATTTGTTAAACCAAGTCTTTTTATTTAGATAAGCAAATTCTATTAACATGTGTAGATCTTAACAGTCAAACGAGAAGGTCAGATGACATTTACGACATTGATGATATTTTGTTGAATGTTGCTTCTAACAAGCTTTGTTGATCACCACAGGAAAACTTAAATGGAATTCTGAGGCTCAGCATTCACTTTTACAGAGCGGAGGGCAAAATAACATTTTTAACAGCATTTGTTTAATAAAAGATTCCATCCAATCATAGTGAGATATCAGAGGGCAGATATTAGAACTTGAGGAAATACAGACAAAAAATCCTCAACAGATCTGGAACCAAATAAATAAGTTAGGGCCAAAACAACATTGTTAGTCAGTGAAGAGCAGAAGGTTTAAATTCTGATCACACAAACTTAATGAGTTGGAGATTTTCAAGTTTTTTCTCAGGTAATGAAAAGAAGAAAGAACTTCAGGAAGAATTTAAAAAAGACACATGTTCACTGAAATTAAACTTGAAAACACCAGAACCATCTTGTGTGTGTAACCTGTCCCTAGATGAGGAGCTGTCAAGAAGCCGACTGATGCAGCGAAACATTGGGAAAGAGTTTGGGTTTGATGAACTGCCAAAAGAAGTTCCCCCGAGTTACCTGAGGTTCTAGATGGTTGGTTACAAATCTGCTATAAGTGAATCCCCAAATCTTCAAAAAGGTATCCCAGGGTGTTACTGAATTACAGAGGGTCTAGTTGGCTAGCCTACCTCTATGGCCCCCTCACACTGTACGTGTGTCTGTATCCAGTCCAGCTGCTCTGAGTTCTCCTTCTCCCTCACGCCCTCGTTCACCTGACAGCACACCTCCTCCGCCCGCTCCAGAGCGGCTCTCAGGGGCTCAACGTCCGGGTGACATGCCAGGGTGTGCTCCAGAATCTGGAGAGAGGGACGGGAAGAGGAGGCTGGAGACGTGAAGCCGGAGGAAAGGCGGAGCGTTAGAGTGTGTTAGCGTGCGCTAGCGTGCGTGTGACTCACGTTCTTGATGAGCAGCGGGTACCGGGTGATCCTCTGCATGGGCTTCAGGAAGAAACTCGACAAGGGCATACCTTTACAGCGGTAGTTCGTGGCCAACGTCTGTCCGGGATGAGGATGGGGGACATTCACGTTCACAATGGTCAATGTGGCGAGATGGATGTGTATGATGTGCAGATCTGTGTGTGTCCTACCCTGAGGTACTGTCTGAAGTGTGTGTGTGTCCTACCCTGAGGTACTGTCTGAAGTGTGGGTGTGTCCTACCCTGAGGTACTGTCTGAAGTGTGTGTGTGTCCTACCCTGAGGTACTGTCTGAAGTGTGTGTGTGTCCTACCCTGAGGTACTGTCTGAAGTGTGGGTGTGTCCTACCCTGAGGTACTGTCTGAAGTGTGTGTGTGTCCTACCCTGAGGTACTGTCTGAAGTGTGTGTGTGTCCTACCCTGAGGTACTGTCTGAAGTGTGTGTGTGTCCTACCCTGAGGTACTGTCTGAAGTGTGTGTGTGTCCTACCCTGAGGTACTGTCTGAAGTGTGTGTGTGTCCTACCCTGAGGTACTGTCTGAAGTGTGTGTGTGTCCTACCCTGAGGTACTGTCTGAAGTGTGGGTGTGTCCTACCCTGAGGTACTGTCTGAAGTGTGTGTGTGTCCTACCCTGAGGTACTGTCTGAAGTGTGTGTGTGTCCTACCCTGAGGTACTGTCTGAAGTGTGTGTGTGTCCTACCCTGAGGTACTGTCTGAAGTGTGTGTGTGTCCTACCCTGAGGTACTGTCTGAAGTGTGTGTGTGTCCTACCCTGAGGTACTGTCTGAAGTGTGTGTGTGTCCTACCCTGAGGTACTGTCTGAAGTGTGTGTGTGTCCTACCCTGAGGTACTGTCTGAAGTGTGGGTGTGTCCTACCCTGAGGTACTGTCTGAAGTGTGGGTGTGTCCTACCCTGAGGTACTGTCTGAAGTGTGGGTGTGTCCTACCCTGAGGTACTGTCTGAAGTGTGGGTGTGTCCTACCCTGAGGTACTGTCTGAAGTGTGGGTGTGTCCTACCCTGAGGTACTGTCTGAAGTGTGGGTGTGCATTAGTCTTGTGCTGAAGCAGGGCGGCGGCGTTGAGTTGACAGGAGCAGAACGTCACGTAGACCTGCATGTCTGACAGCTCCGACCACAGCCGCTCTCCAATCAGCTGCACCGGCATGTTGGCTCCGCCCTCCGCCTTCAGGGCATGCAGGGACCTGGGTCAGGTCGACAGGTCAGGGTCAGGTTTCAGGGTCACTGGGTCAGGTCGACAGGTCAGGGTCAGGTTTCAGGGTCACTGGGTCAGGTCGACAGGTCAGGGTCAGGTTTCAGGGTCACTGGGTCAGGTTGACAGGTCATGGTCAGGTTTCAGGGTCACTGGGTCAGGTCGACAGGTCAGGGTCAGGTTTCAGGGTCACTGGGTCAGGTCGACAGGTCAGGGTCAGGTTTCAGGGTCACTGGGTCAGGTCGACAGGTCAGGGTCAGGTTTCAGGGTCACTGGGTCAGGTCGACAGGTCAGGGTCAGGTTTCAGGGTCACTGGGTCAGGTCGACAGGTCAGGGTCAGGTTTCAGGGTCACTGGGTCAGGTCGACAGGTCAGGGTCAGGTTTCAGGGTCACTGGGTCAGGTCGACAGGTCAGGGTCAGGTTTCAGGGTCACTGGGTCAGGTCGACAGGTCAGGGTCAGGTTTCAGGGTCACTGGGTCAGGTCGACAGGTCAGGGTCAGGTTTCAGGGTCACTGGGTCAGGTCGACAGGTCAGGGTCAGGTTTCAGGGTCACTGGGTCAGGTCGACAGGTCAGGGTCAGGTTTCAGGGTCACTGGGTCAGGTCGACAGGTCAGGGTCAGGTTTCAGGGTCACTGGGTCAGGTCGACAGGTCAGGGTCAGGTTTCAGGGTCACTGGGTCAGGTCGACAGGTCAGGGTCAGGTTTCAGGGTCACTGGGTCAGGTCGACAGGTCATGGTCAGGTTTCAGGGTCACTGGGTCAGGTCGACAGGTCAGGGTCAGGTTTCAGGGTCACTGGGTCAGGTCGACAGGTCAGGGTCAGGTTTCAGGGTCACTGGGTCAGGTCGACAGGTCAGGGTCAGGTTTCAGGGTCACTGGGTCAGGTCGACAGGTCAGGGTCAGGTTTCAGGGTCACTGGGTCAGGTCGACAGGTCAGGGTCAGGTTTCAGGGTCACTGGGTCAGGTCGGGTTGGAGTTTGGAACCTACCGGAGCAGTCTGCTGTTACACGTGATGAGTTCACTCCAGTTTACAAAGATCACCGCCATGTCATCCTCCGTCAGATGGCCAGACACTGACATGGGCTTATAGAACACCTGACACACACACACACACTTGAATCAACGTATCTGATGACACACTAGCCATCTGTCCGGTTCCTTCACACAGCTAGGCTGTATCATCAAGGTTACTGAAGGTCTCTGCCGTATCCTTTCGTGATTCCTTGAAGAAATTATATGGGTTCCCCATTGGTCCCCTACAGGGACTCCAGGAGAACTATCATCCTACTGTCATCCCTTCTCATCCAGAGGTTATCTTTCTTTCTTACTGTCACCTTTCCATGATTATACTGTCATCCTTCTTTCATCCTACTGTCATCTCTCTGAGATTATACTGTCATCCTACTGTCATCTCTCTGGGATGATACTGTCATCCTACTTTCATCCTACTGTAATCTCTCTGGGATTATACTGTCATCCTTCTTTCATCCTACTGTCATCTCTCTGGGATGATACTGTCATCCTTCTTTCATCCTACTCTCATTTCTCTGGGATTATACTGTAATCCTTCTTCCATCCTACTCTATGTACACTGGCACTGGCCTTCCATGTGCTGTGTGTGGTGTGTATGTGTGTGTATCTGTATGTGTGTGTGCTGTGTGTATGTATGTCACCTCCATCACCAACTCCAGGTCATCCAGGTATGTCTGTTCGGTGTGGATCAACTCATGGATATAACCCTGCCTCTTCCTCTCCGAAGGGGTCATGGAGTCTAGAGTCACCAGGTCAGCACACCCTACACACACACACACACACACACACACACACAGATTACAACATCCCACACTTAGAGACAGCAATGTACTGTGAATTTGTGTTTGTTTATTGTCCAGTGTGTATGTGTGTGTGTGTGTGTGTAAGAAAAAAAGACCCAATAACCAGTGTTAATCCCATCTTTATTCTTACTCCTCTTTTACTGTATATACAGACCAGAGCAGATTGAGGCATGTTGTCTCAACAATAATAACCAACATATCATTCTGTGCTGTATAGCATGGCTGATGCTAATGCTATCCTGAATTATAAACCGGATGGTGGGACACATTAACGCTGACAGCCGAGGTATATTAGCCAGTATTGGGTATGGGATGAACATACGCTACTTCATAAGAGCAATATGGCATCTCGGGTTGATGGGATATTGCCAACATGTCACAGCTGAGAACGGTTTCCAGGCACTCCACTATGCGTGGTGCACAAGAACTTAGCCATTGTTTATTGGCTATGTACCAGAGCCTCTCCACCTTGTGCCTTATTGCTTGAGTATTGCTGATGCTAACGCCAACAGCGCTATGCTGAAGTATAGCACTGCTGATGGTAACGCTAACAACGTTATGCTGAAGTATAGCACTGCTGATGCTAATGCTAGCTTCAAGCAGAGCAGATGTTAGCGTTATCCCAAAGAAAAGCACTGGTATTGCACGTACTGGGATAAAGTTAAAGTAAACCAAAGGCAATGTTAGCGGTATGCTGAAGTATATGCTAAATGCCAAAGCACAAGTGATGCTAACACTAGGATTTACGATTAACCTTAGGTACCTTGATTGTGGAAATAATTTGGGCTGTTTGCATAGGTAGCCGGTAGCTGCTGAACTGCACAACGGTAGGCTAGCTACCGTATGACACATCGTACCGACCCTAACTGTGGTTATTCAGAGAAAGACCAAGAGCTGGGCAGTGTTGCTGGTGACAGGAATACCTCACAAACCATTCCATTGAGTGTTTCCACAGGGAGACAGCCACTGACAATTCTAACACAACCTAAAATAAGGCAAGTTTCTCAAATGCGGATCAAGCTTAGTCCTGGACTTAAAAGTTATTTCAATGGGAATTCCAACTCAATTGAAAATGTCCAGGAATAGGCTGGGCTTAAACTATACCTGGGAAATCGGCCCTTATTGTTGGCCTGGATGAGTTTACGATTGTTCTGGTTGATTAAGTGTTGGTCCGGATGATTTAGCGTTGGTCAGGATGTGTTAGTGTTTGACCTGATGAGTTATTGTTGGACCAGATACATTAATGTTGGTCTGGTCCGGATGAGTTTGTGACTGTCTGGGTGAGTTACCAAAGTAGTGTTTTTTAATCATAGTATTTATGGACCTGTGAGATTTCTACACACAGCTTATCATTAAAGACTAATCTTACAAAACTAAATGACATAACTACACGATAACATCAATCGTTCAATTCAATATATTAGTGCAGTCAAATACTCTGAGTTAATCTAAACATTCCATGACTGTGAAATAATTTCAGAGGAACATCAGTTAATATAGTCCACGTTATTCCCTCTCCCTGGTTGTCAGACAAAACACTGTCTTAGGAAACAACCTACAAGTTGATCAACTAAGGAGAGGTTAGAGTGAAATAAAAAATAAAATGAGAAGTAGAGTTAAAGGCTAAAAGAGAAACAGGAAGTAAAAGAGAAGAAAATGCTGCATCCTAAATGAGAACGTATCAGAGCGGAAAAGAAAACGAGGAGGTGTGACTCGCTGGCAGCTTTGGAGACTTCCAGGAGCAACAGGACATTGTGGACCCTGACTGGCACAGATTGTAAGAAGCTAAGGAAGAGGAGGTGCCAGTGATACTGTCCTACACAAAAAGAGGAAGATGCCGCGGAAGAGAGGAGAGGGGGAGTAAGTGAGATGAAGACAGGTGAACAAAGATGAAGAGGGTTTAATATCAGGACCTGTAGTTGGTCAGGTACATCAAAGTCCATATGACATGTATTTCCAGTACTTAAAAGTGAGTAGGTGGAGTATGGTGGTGGTGTTGACTCACATTGTTGGCTAGGATCTGAGTCAGTGGTCACTGTGACGTAATTGGTTGGCAGCAGCCCTGTGACCCCGTTGACCTCTCCCTTCCACCAATCAGGATTGTCTTTGTCAAGAATGTTGATCAGCTGACCCTTGAAGAAGCTCATCTCATCCTGATTGGCTGCTGTGTAGTCGTACTTGGCGATTACCTTGCAGACTGGGTTGAAAGGTAGACGGGGAGGAGTGGTGAAAGACAGGGGCGGTATAAGGGGAGGGGTTGTGGAAGACAGGGGCGGTATAAGGGGAGGGGTTGTGGAAGACAGGGGCGGTATAAGGGGAGGGGTTGTGGAAGACAGGGGCGGTATAAGGGGAGGGGTTGTGGAAGACCGGGGCGGTATAAGGGGAGGGGTTGTGGAATACCGAGGGCGGATAGGTGAAGAGTTGGGATAAAGAGGCGGCAGGACAGAGGCGGGGTTACGGAGAGGGGATATAGCAAGGAGTCGTGGTAGGTTGGGGGGAGTCGTGGTAGGTGGAGGGGTGAGTCATGGTAGATGGAGGGGTGAGTCATGGTAGGTAGGGGGAGCCATGGTAGGTGGAGGGGTCATGGTAAGTGGGGGGAGGGGGGTCATTGTAGGTGGGTGGGGGGGAGTTATAGTAGGTGGGGAGGGGGGGGTCATGGTAGGTGTGGGGTGAGTTATGGTAGGTGGGGGGAGTCATGGAAAGGTGGGTGGGAATTGGGGCACAGGAAATTAAAATGAATACAACATTTTTGTATTTCTGTTCCTGGCTAAAAATGTATACAGTAGATGGGAGATGTAGAAATGTATAGAGTAGATGGAAAAGGTATGAATGTACTGTGTGGAAATGTGAAGTGTAGATGGGACAGGTAGAACTGTATGGTGTAGATTGGACAGGTAGAAATGTATGATGTAGATGGGACAGGTAGACATGTATGGTGTAGATAGGACAGGTGAAAACGTATGGTGTAGATTGGACAGGTAGAAACAGACATATCCTGCGGATGCAGAACAACCAGTTGTCACCTGGTACAGTTGCAGGGCTCATCTTGCTGCTGGTTGGACCAAGGAGCTTAACGTGAGACGAATGGAACCAGCCTCTTTGGCGCTTTTTCCCTCGAGCCTAATGGAGGAACAAATATATCTAATGTTCCAGAAGCCATTGTAATGAAGCTTATTTCAGACAGATCTATCTAGAGGTTAACCTATATACACGTTAAACATCTGGGTGGTTGGGCATTGCATTGCAGACAGTGGATTTTTTGATGTCACTGGTAAACTAACCTGTAGTTCCCCAAGCCACCAGCCAGTGGTGTTTTTGGCTAGGACCACAATCAGTTGCCCTGGTGACAGACTGAGCTGCTCCGTCGTCAGGGCGACCACAGCAGAGACTGACTGGGCAATCTCTGTGGACCAAGCAAAGACCAGAGAATGTAGAGAGTAGAGATGTTTTAGCCCAATACCTTCTGACACACATAATCCTATTATACTGTAAGTATTTGGGTTGGGCACTGCTTTTGAGTTTGTTTCATTACCAGGTTTCTTGGAGGCAGCTCCATGCCTTATGATCTGAAAAAACAAAAAAACAATGAATATAGACCACACAGTGGACTGGATTACCGTAGGGTAATAACATGGCGACAGACTGGATTACAGTAGGGTAATAAAGCAATAGACTTGATTACATTAGGGTAATAACATGGTGACTGACTGGATTACAGTAAGATAATAACATGGTGACAGACTGAATTACACTAGGTAATAAGGTGATAGACTGATTACAGCAGGGTAATAACATGGTGAGAGGCTGGATAACAGTAGGTAATAGCAAGATGATAGACTGATAATAGTATGGTAATAACATGGTGACTGAATGGATTACAGTAGGGTAATAACAGAGACTGACTGATTACAGTAGGATAATAACATGGAGACTGGTATACAGTAGGGTAATAACATGGAGACTGACTGGATTACAGTAGGGTAATAAAAAGGCGGCGGATTATAGTAGGGTAATAAAATGGTGGCGGATTATGGTAGGGTAATAACATGGTGGGGGATTATGGTAGGGTAATAACATGGTGGCGGATTACGGTAGGGTTATAACATTTTGACTGTTTATGCAGGTGACTGCAATGTGAAGGACAATGATGTGTAGGTGACTGTACAGTGAAGAGACAGCTATGTAGTTCCCATTATTCCCAGGTTTTCCAGAAATGCAGTTGGAAGATTCCCAGATTTAAGAAGGAATAATCAGGAATCCAATTCTTCAAACCGTGAATTTAGCAAGTAATCACTCAAAACAATTCCTTTGGTTCCATGGGTTAACGTGAAAGGTTTTAGGTTAGAAATACTAACACCTGGTTCAATGGGTTAAGGTTAGACGTCACGGGTACTAATCTCTGGTTCCATGGGTTAAGGTTAGAGGTCATGGGTACTAACCTGTGGTTCCATGGGTTGAGGTTAGTAATCAGGGGTCAGGAGTACCTAGTGGTTCCATGGGTTAAGGTTAGAGGTCATGATTCAGGAGTATCTAACCTGTGGTTCCATGGGTTAAGGTTAGTAATCAGGGGTCAGGAGTACCTAGTGGTTCCATGGGTTAAGGTTAGAGGTCATGATTCAGGAGTATCTAACCTGTGGTTCCATGGGTTAAGGTTAGTAATCAGGGGTCAGGAGTACCCAGTGGTTTCATGGGTTAAGGTTAGAGGTCAGGGGTAACAACCTGTGGTTCCATGGGTTAAGGTTAGAGGTCAGGGGTACTAACCTGTGGTTCCATGGGTTAAGGTTAGAGGTCACGGGTAACAACCTGTGGTTCCATGGGTTAAGGTTAGAGGTCAGGGGTAACAACCTGTGGTTCCATGGGTTAAGGTTAGAGGTCAGGGGTAACAACCTGTGGTTCCATGGGTTAAGGTTAGAGGTCACGGGTAACAACCTGTGGTTCCATGGGTTAAGGTTAGAGGTCACGGGTAACAACCTGTGGTTCCATGGGTTAAGGTTAGAGGTCACGGGTAACAACCTGTGGTTCCATGGGTTAAGGTTAGAGGTCAGGGGTACTAACCTGTTTGACATAGTTGGAGGGGAACACTCCTGTTTGGTCTCCGATGCACCCCCTCCACCACTCCCCCTCCCGCTCAGTAACCATGACTACGTCACCCTCAGAGAACGTCAAGTCACCCACTTCCGGGCTCTCATAGGTGTACAGGGCCACGTACTCTGATTGGACAGAACACAGTGGGATGAGGAACAACAAGGCTGATGGGACAGAAATAAGTGTAATGAGCAACAACACATCCCATTAGACAGAACACAGTGGGAGGAGCAACAGCGCGTCTGACTGGACAGAAACAAGCGTGATGAGCAACAACAAGTCTGATTCCGGCCTGCGGGCGCCTGTTGCTAACCCGTGATGTCGGTACGGGGCGCCATCTGGCGGAGAGGGAAGGACCCACACCTTCAATCTGGAGGGGATCTGGACTCTCCAACTCAGCCACAGTGCAGTATATAGGCCTGTAGAGACACACATGTTAATTCATCTGTGTACTAGTATGTACACTGTAAGGTCACGGTGTTATTGTGTTCATGTATCATTACTCGGAGGGCACAATGTTCTCCTGGGTGGAGTCTGTAATGGGATCTGGGCTCCGTCCTGCCCTCACCATCTCTCCATCAGGAAGTCTGGGTAACAGGAAGTTAGGACAGGAAGTAGAGAAATGTTACTGGTTCCCACAGGAATCTAAACATGGCTTTTCGAACTGTGTTTTTATCATGTATTTCCACCCCAGCCTTCTCTGACTGACATCACTGAACCACTGATCCTGTTTCCCAGATGTGACGTCTTTAAGGGAGAAAGAAAACACATTTCAGGATCGGGGATGTGACATTTTTTTTTTCATAAGGAGTGTTGACTATTATAATTAAAGACTCCCCTCATTAGATGTCAGACACGGGTGGGCGTGTCACAGTGGCCTGGTGTTGGGAGGGTTGACGCTATTATAATTAAAGACTCCCCTCATTAGATGTGAGACATGGGTGGGCGTGTCACAGTGGCCCCAGTGTTTTCCAGAGCAGTGTTTAATGTAGAGAACAGAGTTGAAGGTCTAATTATCTTACCCCAGGCTGGGTGGTGCTGTGAGGCCGAAGGGGGGCAGGAGGGTATGGCCAGGGGCAGCAGGGGCTTCAGGTAGGGCGGGGACAGGGCATCTCTCAGCATAGCTCTGGGGGAACCAGCCCCTGTTCCCACGGTAACTACCACACAGCCAACCAGGCTCCCCCACCGTCTCGTCATCCACCTGCATCATGGGAAACAGAGATTTAGCTGCGTTTTTGGAAGTTGAACTCCGAAAGTCAGCAGCAATCACAATCAGCTCATAACAATCAGGTTTCCAGGAAGTAACAATGACACCAGTCGGTTCCCATAACTGTGTCCTATGTTGCCTGAAACACTGTACCTCTATGAGACAGTCAGCGTCCAGGCTCAGCTCATTGGCACTGCGTGCGGTGAAGGGGTACAAGGCTCTGTAGGAGATCAGGGTTAACGACCGCTCCACATTCAGACTGGGATGCAGCGCTCCTCCTCTCTCCATCTGATCTGCTGTCCTCTTCTTATCCTCTTCCTCCTCTCTGCATCTCCTACTCTCCTCCTCCTGGGCCTGTTCTTGGGCTGCCCTGAAGTGGTCCTGTGCCTCCCTCTCCTCCTCCTCTCTCTGTTTTGCACGCTGCTCCTCCTGCAGCCTCCTCAAATTAGTCTCTTCCTCCTGCTCCTGTCTTTGAAGTTGCTGCCTCCTCTCCTCCTCTCTTTTTTCCTCTTCTTTCCTCTCCTCCTCAAGCTTGGCTTGTCTGTGGAGAAAACACAGACACATTGAGCTTTTTACACCACGCGACAACACCACGCGACACGTGTCAACACCATGTCACAAATGAAAATGTGTGTGTCTTTGAATGACCTGGCTGCCTCCTCCTCCTCCTCCCTCCTCTTCCTCTCTCTTTCCTCTTCCCTGCGTCTTTCCAGCTCTCTCAGTTTCAGCTCTTTGACTCTGCAGAGGTCCTCAAGAACGGCCTGCTGCTTCCCCTGCTGCTCCCTCAGGTCCTAGCAATAATCACACAACCACAATTTAACCATCAAACAACGACAAACACAACCATCATATAATCATCACACAATAATCACAAAACCACAATACAACCATCACACAACCATAATTTAAAAATCAAACAACCACAAACACAACCACAATGCAACCATCACACAACTACAATACAACCATTACACAATCGTCACAAAACCGTAATACAACCATCACACAACACAACCACAACATGACAACACAATCAGACCACCACAATACAACAATCAAGCAATCACAGACCAACCATTATAATACAAAATCACACAATCATATCAAACAATCATATCACACTGCTTCATTGAAAGTAAAAAAAGAAAAGAAATGGGGAACAAAATGTTTGAATCAAGCAAAAAAACGAAATCTGTCAAAGGGATGAGAAAATTGCTTGTATCAGGCCAGAAGATTCTGGAAACAAGCTAAATAATCAAATTCAGACACAATTTGATTCTAAAAATATGGATATTTTTTTTTTAATGGGGAATATCTAAGATTTTCAGTAATGGTTTGAGTGTCTATATTGCCATTATTTCCTTTTAGTTTGAAAAGTATTAGGTTAGTTCAAATTTTTCAGTTTGTCGGAATTAAAACAAGTTGCTAGTTTTCAAAATGTTCATTCTTGTTAAAGATAACATTGATTCATACCATTGGAAGATTGTATTTTACTTGAATCAAGCATTTTATTAAAATGTTACAGTCACAACCATCACGCAACCACAAGTGTAACATAACTCCAGAGAAAGACCAGTTTAGAAAAATATTTAAACATGCAAAGTAAACGTCCATCAAAACAAAATAATTAAAGAATAACAATGAAGATCAAGGAAAAAAGAAAGAATTTTCTCAAGGTAAGACACAGAAAGATGTGAAGATGAAGAACAACCTTAATGAGGAGGAAGAGCTGACTGAGACAGCCCAGCAGAGAGAGAAGAGCCTGCAAAACACAGTCATCCATATCGACATACTGGAGAGGACAGAAGGAGGAAGAGGAGGAAAAGGGAAGGAGAGGGATGTAAGAGTAAAGCAAAATGGAGCAGGACAGAGAGAACAAGGACAGTTTAAAAAAGAGTTCACAGAGTTAAAACAGAGAGCTGAAGCAAAAGGACAAAAGAAGGAAAGGAAGTTTGTCACTAGTCAAAAGTTTGTCACTAGTTCATTAGCATCATATCATTAGGAAAATGAGAGATGATACTTTTTTCCCACCATTTTATTCTCCTCATTCAAACACAATGTCAATTGATGGTTCACGTCGACATATTAGTCCTCCACCTCATCCATAATGAAAGGATTTGTTGACACCATCACTTGCCTATACTTCATTTTCTTAATCACAACAGCCGACTTGGTGCCCAGTTGGTTGGTACTATGGTCATCCCCATCCAGTACTGGGCGATCTCAGCCTCCAGCTTCTGGATGGCGTGTATGGTTTCCCTCACCTCCACTGCTGCTAGGTTTCCCTGGTCACAGGCGTCCATGTCTTGGCGGTTCCAGCTGGTCACAGATTCGGTGGGCAACTGGATCTCCATCAGTGGAGCGTTCCGGTCCTAGGACGGTGAGACGGCCGCCAATATGTTGACCTGGGGCAGTTCTTCTTCATGAGTCTCAACGGCAAGCTCCTCCCTTCAAGCGCCCTTAAAGCGTCTCCAGGTCAGAGCGTCTCAGTGTTGTGTCGTCCAGAATCGTCCTCAGACCCAAGACGTCCGTCTCCAGCGCCATCCTCGCAGCCAACTCGTTATCAAACCTCAACCTGAGGTCATCAGCAGCCAGTCTGGCAGTCGACATTCACCATTGTTTTGATGTTGGCCGCATACGCCAAACATGTAGGCACTGTGGTCGCGGCTGATCACTCCCTGATGGTCTTCTCCAGCTCACGGTTCTCTTCCTCCAGACGAGGTGCTCCTTCAGGTCCTTTAGCTAAGCATCGTTTGGAGGGCTCGTTAGTGAAGAGTTGCCCGGCGTGAGAGGTGCAGGAACCCCAGCCGTCACCACCTTCACACACGCTAAGGCCTTGGTATCGGTGGAGTGTCTGGAGCTGTGAGCCGTGGTGGATGGAGGTTGCCGGCTGGATCAGGTGTAGGCTAGCTAGTTGGATATCACCCGGACAGGGTTGCATGTTGATAGCTGGGTCTTGGGGGGGGGTCTGCAGTATTCGGAGGGGGCTTTCTCTGAGGGCTTGGTTAAATATTTGGGAGGGAAGAAGGGGAGGAGGTAGGGGGTTCTCCTTCTCCCAGCCTGCCCCCCTTCTCCCTCCCCCAGTTGGATGGGGTTAGCCTTTCTCTCTCTGTCCTGGTGGAACATGCACTTTGGCATTTTCATGTTCCTGAAAGAGCCTTGCTGGAACACCTCTTTCAACTGGAGCGTTTCACAACATTTAGGGGAGGTCAGGGGAGCAGTCAGACATTTTGCACTTACATAGTAGTTACATAGCCGTCCAAATATTCAAACCATACATTTTTCTTTAAGAAAATCTATATTTCTTTCTATTCTATAATTTGGTTGGGCAATGTAAGAGATTAAAACCTGTTGGCTTGAACTGAAGACCGGTGGTCTGATCTCAGCCAACAACCCTGACCTGTTGAATCTGAGTACAGAACAGACTGGTGGCCTTTCCAGCTGGCCACGATAAAGGAATGCAGTTTGGCTGTATGATTAACTTCCTGATCAAGCCTTGGGATTAACAAGGCCCCAGTGGCAGAGAAAATATATTTACACGATAGGTACTTTCTACGGCAGCCTTGGGTTGGGTTAAGGTAGGGTCGAGTCATAGCCACACAATTATTTTCATAGTTTTGGCTCTCTACGCCACTGCAAAGGGTTTGAAACCACTGAGATGCAATTGAAGTGCAGACTTTCATCTTTAATTAAACAAAACCAAAGAACAAAAATATCATATGAAACGTTTAGGAATTGCAACCATTTTCATACACAGTTCCCTTATTTCAGGGGCCCAAATGTAATTGGACAAATAAACCCAATCATAAATAAAATGTTCATTTTTAATACTTTGTCGAAAAAGCTTTGGAGGCAATGACTGCTTGAAGTCTGGAATGCATGGACATCACTAAACGCTGGGTTTCCTCCTTTGTGATGCTTTGCTAGGCCTTTACTGCAGCTGTCTTCGTGGGTCTTTCTGCCTTACAATTTGTCTTCAGCAAGTGAAATGCATGCTCGAATTCATCCGGCTGCTAGTGTCTTCTGTCACATCAATAAACACTAGTGACCCAGCGCCATTGGAAGCCATGCATGCCCACGCCATCACACTGCCTCCACCGTGTTTTGCAGATGACGTGGTATGAGCCATTCCAAGCCTTCTCCATAATTTTTTCTTCCCATCAGGCTGATCTTAGTTTCATCTGTACAAAGAATGCTGTTCCAGAACTGGGCTGGCTTTTTTAGATGTTTTTTGGCAAAATCTGGCCTTTCTATTCTTGAGGCTTATGAATAGTTTGCACCTTATGGTGAACCCTCTGTATTTGCTCTCATGAAGACTTCTCTTTATGGTAGACTTGGATAATGTGTCTACCTCCTGGAGAGTGTTCTTCACTTGGCTGGATGTTGTGAAGGCGTTTTTCCTTTAACATGGAAAGGATCCTACAATCAAACACCACTGTTGTCTTCTGTGGACGTCCAGGCATTTAAAAAATAGGAATAGCCCACACCTGTCCATGAAACAGCTTTTGAGTCAATTGCCCAATTACTCTTGGTCCCTTCAAAAAGAGGGGGATACATATTAAAGAGCTGTAATTCCTAAACCCTTCCTCCAGTTTGGATGTGAATACCCCCAAATTAAAGCTGAGAGACTGCACTTTTTGCCCATATTCATTATTTAACTATAACTTCAATATATTTTGAAAAGCCTATATAAAAACAAAACTTGTGTCAGTGTCCAATTATTTCCGTACCTAACTGTATGTTGTGGTTGTTTGGCTTTCTAAAGATCTAAATATAATTGGGGAACATTTTAGGGTGCTTCCTACGCAAGTTTAGCTGAAACCATTGTTCTAACTTGGCTGCTAGCTTTTCTTATAGTCCAACCTTCAATGCTAGAAGTGACCAGCTGAGATCATATATTCGAATAGAAAATGACATTCAGTATTATTTAATGAATCTTAATTTGGCTTCATAATGTTTGATTGTTTTTATGGAGCCATTTGTCAGTCTTGGTGTGAAACTGGGCCAGCTGGCAGGGTGATTGTTCTGTATTTTAGTAGGGCGTGTGTGTTCATACATCCGGTTTCCAAACACCGTTTAACAGGTTGGACTAAACATTGTTAAACAGGTTGGAAACAGAACAAAGGCTGATCCTGTTGGTATTGGCTGTGGTAGTCAAATAACTGTTAATATAACACAATGTGTGTGTGTGTGTGTGTGTGTGAGAGTGTGTCTCACCACAACCTTTACCTCCATCTGGCAGACTGTAGTGGCCAATAGGGATCTGTCTTGGTCTATGGTAGACTGCATTAGTCTTTTCTGGTCTCTAGTGGTCTGGTTTGAACTGGTCTCTAGTGGTCTGGTTTGAACTGGTCTCTAGCGGTCTGGTTTGAACTGGTCTCTAGCGGTCTGGTTTGAAGTGGTCTCTAGCGGTCTGGTTTGAACTGGTCTCTAGCGGTCTGGTTTGAACTGGTCTCTAGTGGTCTGGTTTGAACTGGTCTCTAGCGGTCTGGTTTGAACTGGTCTCTAGTGGTCTGGTTTGAACTGGTCTCTAGCGGTCTGGTTTAAACTGGTTTCTAGCGGTCTGGTTTGAACTGGTCTCTAAACCAGACCGTCTCTAGCGGTCTGGTTTGAACTGGTCTCTAGCGGTCTGGTTTGACCTGGTCTCTAGCGGTCTGGTTTGAACTGGTCTCTAGCGGTCTGGTTTGAACTGGTCTCTAGCGGTCTGGTTTGAACTGATCTCTAGCGGTCTGGTTTGAACTGGTCTCTAGCGGTCTCATACCTTGATGTCTTGCTGATAATGGTCCATCATGGCAAGCTTGTCGGTAGTCTCCCTTTCTAGAGCGTCCAATTGGTCCTTCAGCCTTCGACAGGCCACACCCTTCTCCACCACAACGCCACTCAACGAGGTCAACGCCACCGCTGCCAACACAGGTTATTGGTCATGTGAAGACCAATCAATCAATCAATCAAAATGTATTTATAAAGCGCTTTTTACAACAGCAGTTGTCACAAAGTGCTTTACAGAGACACCCGGCCTTAAACCCCAAGGAGCAAACAACAGTAGTGTTGAATTTCAGTGGCTAGGAAAAACTCCCTAAGAAGGTCGAATTTTAGGAAGAAACCTAGAGAGGACCCAGGCTCAGAGGGGTGACCAGTCCTCTTCTGGCTGTGCCGGGTGAGATATTAAGAGTCCAATTGGAATAATAAATACATTTCTCTTGGCTAAATCCAGAGTATATTTGATTTTAGACTAGGTCAGAAGTATGACCAGGTGGACAAGGACAGGAACAGCAACGGTCCCCCCAAACCAGGTAATCCGCAGGTGTGGACCAGGACCTCATCTCCTTCTAAAATTTAAAATTGGAGGAAACTGAGAAAAGTTAGTAGTACATCCCTCATGTCCCCCAGCACAATAATATAGCAGCGTAACACCTTGGAACTGAGACGGGGGGGTCCGGTGACACTGTGGCCCTACCTGGGGGAGGCCCCGGACAGGGCCCAACAGGCAGGAAATCAATCCAACCACATTGCCAGGCATCAACCAAAGGGACACCCACCAACCGCAACCCCCCTGAATGAGGGCCGAGTATTGCTAGCAGCGTACAGCCCAACTGCACAAGTGCGCAATAGAGAGTCAACAACAAGCCAGTGACTCTTCCCCCGAAGGGCATTGGAGGGAGGGCATCCCAGTGGCGACGAGAGCCCACCTGGCAAGACAGCAAGGGTGGACAGTATCAAGCCTACTGGTCACCTTCACGCCCCCGGGCCAGGCTACACCTAATTATAAACCGTGCTGTAGAGATGAGTTTTTAGTAGACACTTGAAAGTTTGCACTGAGTTTGCATTTCTAACCTTAATTGGCAGATCATTCCACAGGAGTGGAGCTCTATGAGAAAAGGCCCTGCCGCCAACTGTTTGTTTAGAAATTCTAGGTACAATTAAAAGGCCTGCATCTTGCGATCTAAGGTTACGTGTAGGTATGTATGGCTGGATCATTTCAGCAAGGTAAGTAGGAGCAAGTCCATGTATTGATTTATAGGTTAAGAGTAAAACCTTAAAATCAGCCCTAACCCTAACAGGCAGCCAATGTAAGGATGCCAGGACAGGAGTAATGTGTGTGTGTATATATGTGTGTATTTGCACGTGCTTGTGTTTACCAGTGATGTGGTTGTGTGTGTGTGAGTGCTTGTGTTTGCATGTGCTTGTGTTTACCAGGGATGTAGTTGAGTGTGTGTGTGGTTGTATTTACCAGGAATATGGTTGTGTGTGTGTGTGTGGTTGTATTTACCAGGAATTTGGTTGTTTGTGGTTGTTTTTACCAGAGATGTGGTTGTGTATGTGTGTGGGTGTGTGTGTGGTTGTGTTTACCAGGGATGTGGTTGTACTTCATAGTATGCAGTCGTTCAGTCAGTCTCTGCTGCTGTGGGACCAGCTGACTCAGTTTGTTCTGGAAGTCCTGTTTCAGAGACACATACTCAGTCAGGACACAGTTTTCTACAGTGGAAGCACATGACACTACATTCCAAGGCAGACATGTTATTGGCAAAGGAGACTAGATCGTGGGTTAATATGGCACATTACATCGTCTTCATGTTTGCTATACAACTGATTCCATAATGGAGCAGAGATGGAGAGATAGAGGAATGGTCTCTGACCTCAAACTGTATCTGTAGACTGTTGATCTCAGAGGCCCGCCCATCTCTCCTCTGATTAACAAGGTCAAGCTCCGCCCTCTGGATACGCCTCTTAGTCTGGGCATCACGGAGACAGTCTGACAGTTGCTTGTGTCTGCTGCCCTGGAGACCAACATCCAATCAGAGGTTTACATGACTAACCAATCCAGGGTTTGTACAATGTGTTTGTCTAGTGTGTGTCTGTATCTCACCACTGTGTATAGTGTGTGTGTGTATCTCACCATGTATGTAGCGCTTGTGTAGAATCTGTCTCACCAGATACTCCAGTATTTATAATAGGTTTTGCTATATAGTAGTGTATGTAGGGTAAATGGTGTATAGTAGAGTATATAGTGTATATTAGGGTACATAGTGTATAGTAGGATGTGTAGCAGTGTCTAATAGTGTGTAGTAGGGTATATAGTGTATAGTAGGGTATAATAGTGTATAGTAGGGTATAATAGTGTATAGTAGGGTATATAGTTTATAGTAGGGTGTATAGTAGGGTATAATAGTGTATAGTAGGGTATATAGTGTATAGTAGGGTATAATAGTGTATAGTAGGGTATAATAGTGTATAGTAGGGTATAATAGTGTATAGTAGGGTATATAGTGTATAGTAGGGTATATAGTGTATAGTAGGGTATAATAGTGTATAGTAGGGTATATAGTGTATAGTAGGGTATAATAGTGTATAGTAGGGTATAATAGTGTATAGTAGGGTATATAGTGTATAGTAGGGTATATAGTGTATATTAGGGTACATAGTGTATAGTAGGATGTGTACCAGTGTATAATAGTGTATAGTTGGGTATATAGTGTATAGTAGGGTATAATCGTGTATAGTAGGGTATAATAGTGTATAGTAGGGTATAATAGTGTATAGTAGGGTATATAGTGTGTAGTAGAGTATATAGTGTATAGTAGGGTATATAGTGTATAGTAGGGTATACTGTGTCTATCTCACCACTGCCTCTAGCTCCATCTGCAATTGTTTCTTCTTGGCTCGGAGCACAGCGATCTCCTGCTGTTCTCCTGCTCTCCTCCTACACAAGTCATCCTTCCTCCCTCGCTCCCACTCCTCCTTCTGCTGGCGCTCCAGCTCCTG
The DNA here is from genome assembly GCF_011004845.1 of Esox lucius. Taxonomy (NCBI): domain Eukaryota; kingdom Metazoa; phylum Chordata; class Actinopteri; order Esociformes; family Esocidae; genus Esox; species Esox lucius. Next base: position 2,004,832 of record NC_047586.1, on the reverse strand, counting down.
CTGCGCAACCTTAGAGGAGAGAAGGAGAGAAGGACAGAGAGGAGAGAAGGAGAGAGAAATAGAGGAAGAGAGAAGAACAGAGAGAGAGAGAGGAGGAGAGAAGGACAGAGAGAAAAGGAAAGAGAGGAGAGGACAGTGAAAGAGAGAAGGATGGAGAGGGGAGAAGGACAGAGGTGAAGAAAAGGACAGCGAGGAAAGGGATTGATAGATGTACAGATAGGGGAAAAGGTAGCAATTATTTTTAAGTAAATGTACAGACCTCAACCAATTATCCACCAATTTACAACAGCTGAATGCTGTTCCCAGGAGCCCTGATGTTGTTATTGGTCGGTATAAAATGGCTGTCAGTCAATGAGCACCAGTTAGATAAACCTGAACGTGTCACCTCCTTTCTCTCCTTCTCTCTCTGTCTATCCTCCTCCACTCGTCTCTCCATCTCTCTCCGTCTCTCCTCCTCTGCTCGTTTTCTGTTCTCCTGCTCCTGAGCCTCCTTCTCCCTCCTCTCCTTCAGCTGCCTTGCCTCCCTCTCTCTCCTCTCCTTCTCCCTCCTCTGTTCCTCCTCCAGGGCCATGCGGCGCTTCTCCAGCTCTGCACTGCCTCGCGCAAAGTTTGCCTTCAGTCTGTCTTCATAAGACACTACGGGTTGTGGGGGGAGAATAACCCGAGAGAGGAGGTGTGGAGGAACAGAGAGGAGGTGTGGGATACAGAACAGGGGTTACACACAGTCAGCATCATTAAATAGGGATGGGAGACACTTGTCTCTTGGAAAACCTGACACGTAATACTTCTAAAGGTTGTCATGGGTTACCGTTCTTGTTAGACGGGTCCACCTCGGGTCTGTCAGAGGGGCTTGGCCCTGTTCCATTCAACATCTCCCCTGGCCTGCTCTCTCTACAGGAGAAAGGCAGGAAATCATGTATTCAGGCCTTCAATCCACCAATGAGGCGTTCTGGCTGGACACAGGATCGCTATTTTAATTCAACCAATCAGAGAGGCTGTTACCTGAAAGAGGGCGGGACCAGGTCAGAGGGCAGGGTGAGTGGTAGCGGACAGCCTGTCTTAGCCATGTCTACCAGGTGCATGGCCAGAATGAACTCCTCTGCCCTCAACTGGCCATCCTTATCCACATCAGCCAGGGTCCTACACACACACACACACACACACACACACATATATATATACACAAACAGACACACACACACACACACATATACACAAACAGACAGACACACACACACACACACACACACATATATTTATACACACACACACATATATATAGACACACCCACACACACACACACACAGCTCATCACCAAACTGTCAACCAGACTCCTGTCTGTGGAGCCAAATTGAGCTAAAATGTACTGACTTTAAGAAAAGAAAAATGTAACTGAAATATTTCATCCAATCTTCAAATGTCTTTGTTCAAAATCTTTTTTTTCAGGTTCGCTTCTTTTTGCGATTACAATTTATTTCTGCCTTTGTTCGAGTCATCAAGTTTTGGGCCTCTATGTGGAGCGGGGCTTTATCTAGGCTTTGAATTCTTGATTTTATCCTTGTGGAGAGATTTTATCAACCTGTGGAGAGATTGTGTAAGTTAGGCTGAATGTGTACATTTATACAGAATAATACACTGTCATTCCCAGGCTGCATCAACGTCATTGTTGCCATGGTCACAGACAGAGATATTGATGAAAGTTGAACGTGTTCTGTTTATGGCTGCCCCATGTACCCCAACATAATCTACCCCCAGGTTAAGGGTGACCAGGTTGACAGGAGTAGATACAAACACTGCAGCCTCATGGCTCATCAGGCCTGTCAGCAGTCTAGATGTGTGTTATGGTTTATTTAACTAATTAATTACTATAGATGTTCATTTAATATATAGTTGTTATTAATGTAAAGAATGGTCCGTTATTGGGGTGTCAGAAAAACTAAATTTAAATGCGTTAAAAGTTTATACTTAATTCATTAACTGGATTTATTTTGCGGTGATGTTTCCTAACCATTAGGCTTAGTGCAAATGGTAATTAGCCCCTGTCTAACTTCAGTCACCAGAACACGTTAAACTTTATCAGTATCTGTGTCTGTGACCATGGCAACAGTGACATTGATGCAACCTGGGAATGACAGTTTATTATTCTGTTTAAATGTACACATTCAGCCTAACTTACACTTAAACTTCTCTCCACAAGTTGCATTGGGAAAGCAGTGCGTTGAAAGGATAAAATCAAGAATTCAATGCCCAGATGAAGTCCCGCCTCCACGCCAAAAGAGACTCAAAATTTGGTTTTGAGAAAAGATGACTTGAACGTAATCACAAAAAGAAGCGTATGTGAACAAAATGTGTTTGAACGAAGACATTTTAAGATAAAGATCTATTGAATTATTTTAGCATACACTTTTAACCATGTTTTAATAAATTTTTTCATACTATGAAATATTTCAGCTATGTTTTTATTAAATTTTTCTTAAATTTGAGCTCAATTTGGCTCCCTATATGTCCACCACACACAAAAAAAACAGGCAGACAAAGAGAGACAGAGAGACAGACAGGCAGACAGACAGGCAGAGAGACAGACAGGCAGAGAGACAGACAGGCAGAGATAGACAGACAAGCAGAGTGACAGACAGGCAGAGATAGACAGACAAGCAGAGTGACAGACAGGCAGAGAGACAGACAGGCAGAGATAGACAGACAAGCAGAGTGACAGACAGGCAGAGATAGACAGACACACAAACAGACAGGCAGAGAGAGAGAGAGAGAGAAGCAGACAGACTCACCAGATGGTAGCTAGCTGTGTCTGGGTCAGGTTGGAGGCAGTCAGAACGTTCTTCACCTGAGGCCCTGAGGAGCCAATCACAACAACCACAGCTAAATGTTCCAGTCACTCAGCAGGTTATCAGTCAATGCAAACCACGCAGCATGCCAGAGTTGAGAACAGCAAGTGGATTTGCACATTCAGGGTTAGTCGTGTTGTTTACTGAGCAGGTTCAAGTGTGGTTGAGTGGCTGAGTTTGGTCTAGCGCAAAGTGATTTTATATGTTTATTTGTGTTTTTAGACTCCTGACATAAGGAGAGCCAGTAGCTAGACAGCACATTAATTGTCCAGATGATATTTGTCATCTTGTGAGATTCCTAGAAGAAATGTCATAAAGAAATGTGAAATAACTGGGATATCTGGGGACAGAAAAGAGACATTCCACCTCAGAGGAATTCCATCAGCATAGAGACGACCGAGTGTAGAGACACTGAAGACAGGAAGAGAGAAAGAGAGAACGCGAGAAAGAGCAAATGACAGAGGGACAGGGAGGGAAAGAGAGAGACCAAGCCGGAAGAGAGAGCACTGTCACCCACCCGACAGATATCCGGTCATCAGCTTGTCCAGACCGTTAAACTGCTGCCTGTACTTCAGCCTAGATGCCTGGGGAACGGACCAATCACAGGAGCCCGTCTTGGGAGAGTTACTGTTACTGGCCAGGGAGGTGGTGGAGGAGGAGTTAGAACTGGAGAGGGTGGGAGAGTAGAGAAAAGGAGGAGTGAGGGGGTCACAGCCAAGGGGGGGGGGGGAGAGAGAGAGTGCGAGAGAGAGACAGAGTCAGAGAGTACCATATGTCAGAATGGAGACACAGAGACATTTCTTGAAGTGGAGTTCTGGGGTGTAAAATGGATTTTGTGGGGGACCCCTTGTGGCAGGGTGTTGTAACAGCAGCATCACTGTGGCTAGAAGTTTCCACGACACTGACGGTTCCTGCCACAGGATAAGGCCTGTTGCCGTAGAAAAGCCTGAGGAGGACAGGTTGCCTGTCAGGCAGGGCTGTCTCCTCGCACTCTAGCGACTCCTCAGTCGGCTGCCTGCAGGCTCAACCACAATTGTTGGCCAGGGAATGCACAGTCCTCCAGTGCATAAGTCTTGCCTTTTACTTCCTGGTTGACCAAGCTGTGTGATAAGAAGCAGAATGGCTGTGGCTGCAGGCCTCTGGACAACACTGCAGTAAAGTCAAGGCCTTGCTGGGGAGTCTTACCTAGAGGCCAAGTCCAATAGGGAGTTAGATTGTGGTCATTACCTAGAGGCCAGGTCCAATAGGGAGTTAGATTGTGGTCATTACCTAGAGGCCAGGTCCAAAAGGGAGTTAGCTTTGGACATTCCAGTGGATGGAGAAAATGCCATTGGAGAGGAGAAGCCGGACAGAGGGACTGCTGGGGAGCGAAAGAGAAAGTGAGAGAAAACAATAAACAGGGAGATAAAGAGAGAGAAGAGTGGGTGGGGAGGGTGGGGAGGGGAGGGTAGGGTAGGGAGGGTTGGGAGGGTAGGGAGGGTTGGGAGGGTTGGGGAGGGTTGGGAGGGTTGGGAGGGAGGGTGGGGAGGGAGTGTAGGGAGGGTGGGGAGGGTTGGGAGGGTAGGGAGGGTGGGGAGGGTGGGGAGGGTTGGGAGGGAGGGTGGGGAGGGTGGGGAGGGTTGGGAGGGGAGGGTAGGGTAGGGAGGGTTGGGAGGGTAGGGAGGGTTGGGAGGGTTGGGAGGGTTGGGGAGGGTTGGGAGGGTTGGGAGGGAGGGTGGGGAGGGTAGGGAGTGTAGGGAGGGTGGGGAGGGTTGGGAGGGTAGGGAGGGTGGGGAGGGTGGGGAGGGTTGGGAGGGAGTGTAGGGAGGGTGGGGAGGGTTGGGAGGGTAGGGAGGGTGGGGAGGGTTGGGAGGGAGTGTAGGGAGGGTGGGGAGGGTGGGGAGGGTTGGGAGGGAGGGTGGGGAGGGTGGGGTTGTCTGTGGTTAGTGATCAACCTTTGACTGACAGGTTCGAGGTGAGGTGTACATTATTGTGATAGAGTGTGTATTCTGGATGCATACACTAGCAGGTACAGCAAACAGTGAATGCACGACAGTGGTGTAGACTCTGGGCCATGGGATAATGCTGCAGTGTCACTGGAATTAGGTGGATTATTTCCAGTGTGCAAACAGTGTTTATAAGCCTAAAAACAGTTTCTAATATGCCTACATATTTTCCAAAATAATTTCCTTGATTAAATCACTTGTGCCACTTGCTCTTTGTCTACAATCTCGGGGGAAGTTTCAATGTGATGTCCTCTATGGTGATGGACTGTGAATTTAGAATTAGATTTGGCTGCAATAGATCTTTATTTGGAACCTGAACAGAGAACCACATTTCAACGGAAGAGATGTTACATACAATACCACATATGTTACCTACATATTAAACCTATGTATGACACCAGGATCATAAGGAAACCCTTCATGTATGACACCAGGAACATAAAGAAAACCTTCATGTATGACACCAGGATCATAATGAAAACCTTCTGGCCCGAATATCCACTCTTGCATTTGAAATATTATGATTTTAGCGAATTCAAAAAAAGTTTGGTGTCAGTGCTGGCATGTTGTCTCTGGCTACACGGTGTGGGTGAGGGGTTACCTGAGTTAGTGACCATGGGGGAGGGGGTGAGGAGGTTGGCGTTGCCATTTGCAAGGCCAGACATCAGGGGCAGGGTCATTGGCATGGGAACCAAGGGCGGTAGAGAGGGATTTAGGGGCACTGGGGTAAGCATGGTCGACATGCCAACGGAAAGATTTGGCATCGAGCCCATTCCTGTACAGGGAACAGGGGGGGTGGAGGATGGAGAGGAAGAGTATTAAGGAAAAAGAAAATATTTTTCTTATCTGTCCATAATAATCTGATGTCAGTATCTGGTGTCTATCTGTCTATATCTATAATAATCTGATGTCAGTATCTGGTGTCTATCTGTCTATATCTATAATAATCTGATGTCAGTATCTGGTCTTTATCTGTCTATACTCTATAATAATCTGATGTCAGTAACTGGTGTCTATCTGTGTATATCTATAATAATCTAATGTCAGTATCTGGTGTCTATCTGTCTATATCTATAATAATCTGATGTCAGTATCTGGTGTCTATCTGTCTATATCTATAATACTCTGATGTCAGTAACTGGTGTCTATCTGTGTATATCTATAATAATCTAATGTCAGTATCTGGTGTCTATCTGTCTATATCTATAATAATCTGATGTCAGTATCTGGTGTCTATCTGTCTATATCTATAATAATCTGATGTCAGTGTCTGGTCTCTATCTGTCTATACTATATAACCACTATATGACAATCGTCCCAGCTGTACCGAAGCGTGTTGATGATGTCATCATGGATGGGGGTGTGACAGTGGGAGGCTGCTTCATGCTTGTTGGTAGAGAGGGTGGAAGGCCCCTCCCCTGCAGTGTGATTTTGATCAGCTTCATGGCGATAGAAAACTCTAGTCTATCCATCTTTCCGTCATCATTCATATCAGCCAGAGACCTAGGGAGATGGAGGAAGAAAGTGAGAGAGAAAGAGAGTGAAAAAGAGGTGATGGTAGGACTGAGAGTTTATTTAAATGTAATTTTTTTACTTTCCATTTGCTTCAGCACTGTAAAGGATCCCCATGCCAACTAAGCCCTTACATTGAATTGAGACAGAGTGTGAAACAGGAATTTGAAAGAGAGGTAGAGAAAGAGAGGTAGAGAAAGAGAGGGAGAGAAAGAGGTGGAGAGAAAGAGGTGGAGAGAAAGAGGTGGAGAGAAAGAGATGGAGAGAGAGAGGGAGAGAAAGAGAGGGAGAGAAAGAGAGGGAGAGAAAGAGAGGGAGAGAAAGAGAGGGAGAGAAAGAGAGGGAGAGAAAGAGAGGGAGAGAAAGAGAGGGAGAGAAAGAGGTGGAGAGAAAGAGAGGGAGAGAAAGAGATGGAGAGAGAGAGGGAGAGAAAGAGAGGGAGAGAAAGAGAGGGAGAGAAAGAGAGGGAGAGAAAGAGAGGGAGAGAAAGAGAGGGAGAGAAAGAGAGGGAGAAGCACCTGGGGGGAGGGGGGAGGGGGGAGGGGAGGGGGGGGCCTGGATAAGGAACTGTGTGTGTGTGTGTGTGTGTGTGATCATTCTCTCACCAGATTTCAGCCAGGACCTGAGGAGGTAGGCCCGACTGGAGAAAGAATTTCTTGGCCTGTTCACCTACACAGAAACACAAACACGCAGTTAGACAGAAGGCCATAGACACAAACACACACACACACACCCACAAACACAGTGAGACTCACCTGAAAGATGGCCCAGGACAGGTGTCAGAGAGTCAAATTGTGTATCATGTTTCAGCCTCTCCTCTGGACTGATGCTCCATATGTTGACTGAACCTGGAGCAAAAGAAAAAGACAATATTAATAAAACTGGTTAGTAACGTTAGATGCAAAAGTAAGCCTGGCCTATAATTTATTTTGATCAGGAACCTCAGTGTTGGCCCAGGTTTCAGTTAGTCTTCTTTTTAAAAACTGGGAACATCAGTGTTGGAGTAAAGAACGTACTCTAAGCTCACTCCACAGCAAGTATGACATCTTGCAATATTACAGTATTATAGTACTACAGTCCTACAGTATCACTATAGTATTGTCGTATCAATCAAATTTATTTATAAAGCCCTTTTTACAACAGCAGTTGTCACAAAGTGCTTTACAGAGACACCCGGCCTTAAACCCCAAGGAGCAAACAACAGTAGTGTTGAATTTCAGTGGCTAGGAAAAACTCCCTAAAAAGGTCGAATTTTAGGAAGAAACCTAGAGAGGACCCAGGCTCAGAGGGGTGACCAGTCCTCTTCTGGCTGTGCCGGGTGAGATATTAAGAGTCCAATTAGAATAATAAATACATTTCTCTGGGCTAAATCCAGAGTCTATTTGATTTTAGACTAGGTCAGAAGTATGACCAGGTGGACAAGGACAGGGACAGCAACGGGCCCCCCAAACCAGGTAATCCGCAGGTGTGGACCAGGACCTCATCTCCTCCTAAAATGTAAAACTGGAGGAGACTGAGAAAATTTAGTAGTACATCCCTCATATCCCCCAGCACAATAATATAGCAGCGTAACACCTTGGAACTGAGATCACATTACTATATTACTACAGTATTATTGTCTTATAGTACTGTAGTATTACAATATTTTAATATTGCAGTAATACTGTGTAAATGTTTTTTGGTGAAGATCCCACAGCTGGGGTGTTGAACCTCAGTGTCATGGCCACCTTTCCTAGTTGGCATATATCACTGCTCAACTTGTTAGCTGAGGAGAGTTCTGATGCAAACAGGCAGCTGTTCACCACCAAGTGGGCTGTGTGGGGATTCTCTGCGTTGGTGGTGGGTGAGGTGAGATTTCCCCCCATAAGGTGTTTAGGAAAGACTCCTGAATAACTAATATTAGTTGCAAGTCAACTTTCTGTGGAGGCAATTATTTGTCCCTCTTGTTGGTTGTCCACATTTTCTTTGTTGATTCCCTTTTCAATGTTTTAGTGAGGAGGTTCATATGTAGCCAACTCAAGGTTCTCGGATCGAAAGGCTCCGCCAAGCTGCTTGGGAGGAACATCCAAACCTCCTTAAAGACCCAGGGTTTTTAAACCTAAAAGGTCAGCACAGGTCTCCGAGCTGGAACTACGAGTTGGAGGGGTGTTCCTGTTCTGAGAGGAAGAATCGTGCGACAGCTTGAACCTGGCATGGACACGCAGCCCAGATTTAAACTGGGGCAAACATTGATGTGCTCACAGAAACAGTGAAAACCCCACGGAGGTCAGAGTGTCTCTTACGGCACTTTCCAGCACAGCTAACAAACAAGCATCTACAATATCCTCGCCTCAATATCCTCGTCTCAATATCCTCCCCTCACTATCCTCCCCTCAATATCCTCCCCACCATCTCCTTCCCTCACTATCCTCGCCTCAATATCCTCGCCTCAATGTCCTCGCCTCAATGTCCTCCCCTCAATATCCTCCCCTCAATATCCTCCCCTCAATATCCTCCCCTCAATATCCTCCCCTCAATATCCTCGCCTCTTCCGTCTCCTCTTCCTCAAAACACACCAGCCTAATATAAAATCGAAATGCTTTACTGAAGATCCATCTCTATCGTTTATTGATTGTTGACCTACAGAAAAAGCACTGGACACAGACAGACACACAGACAGACACACACACACAGACACACACATCTTACCATTCATGACTGCCTTCTGGTGGGAAGCACTAATGTCTGGAGAAACCTCTTATTCAGAGCTGGCACACAGACATCTGGAGAAAGAGGAAGGGAGGGAGAGAGAAAGAGGGAGGAAGAGAGAAAGAGTGCGGGAGAGACAGATGGGGAAGGGGGATAAGATCTAAGTGTGTGAGAATCAGAATCACAACCAAATATTACCAGTGTATGGAGGGCAAGGAGAGAGTATTACGTTTGGGGGGGGGGGGGGGGTGGGTAGCTGGAGGGAAAACCATGAGGGAAAATGACAGCTAGTAGGTGGAGCATAGAGAAAGGAGAAGGACGAGACCGAGTTTATGGTAAAATTATTTTTTACCTAAATTAAAACATGTTTGAGTGTAAGATCAAGCTGATGACAATTTCTAATAGGCTTGCTCATATTTAACAAGGCTGCCAAAGAATTATGGAGGGCACTGTGGTTTAATATAATTTAAAAGTAAGATTTAATGCCACAGTAAAACAAAAATGGCTTACAATTAAGATGACAATCATATTCTAAATGGATGGACACAGCCCAGTCTGGAGGTGTTCACTACACACAGAAAGCCTTTGACTCTGGGCTGCATGCTGAGTGACACCTGTGTGTTTTTGGGGCTTGTTCATTGAGCTGTGTGTGTGTGTGTGTGTGTGTGTGTGTGTGTGTGTCATACTCCTTACACAGAGAGCAACTCTGTTCTAGGACACACTTCCAAGGAAGCACCACAGAACCAGGGTAGAAAGAGGCCTGTGTGTGTGTGTGTGTGTGAACTCCCCTCCCTAAACTGCTGAATACACACGCAACACACAGACATGTTGACTCTCCCTTTCCCTTCCGTACACACACACAAACACACACACAATCACGCACACACACAATCACGCACACACACGCACACACACATACATGCACCACGCTTCATGTATGATAACAGTGAATTCTGCAGGTAGATTAAAGTCTTCCTCTCTGATCACTTTTCTTGGTCAACAATGCTCCCCCCCAGTGTGTGGTGGGTAGTGGGACAAGTGGAAATAAATGTAAATGAATGAGACTCTGAGTCACTGACATGACAAAATGTGGGAAAAGTTCAATATATTTTTTATTACACATTTCTTGAGTTTCCAGCTATCATAAAATCACACGTTGGAGTTTTCCGAGTGTCCAGCTGTTTTAAATTCAGCATTAGCTTTGTATCACATAAACTTGTCATCTACGTGATGTAGATTTAGCCGTCCTATTTTAACTTCTGCTAATGTACAAATGTTTCCATATGCACTTGCAATGAATTCTGGGTATAATTATTCTAATGAGCACCACCCCAAAAACAAGACCACAATTCTATCACTATTTAATCATATTTTGTTTAACACAGAACATAACCCTTCAAAGCATATGGTTACAAACACATTTGACTGTAGTTCAGCCCAGACTGTGACAAAAATACTCCAAAGTAGTTTAAATACATGCCCCATCCCGTTCTCTCTTTCTCTAAATATGTGCCTCATTTATTTCTCTCCCCTAATCCTCTTCTTTCTTTGTATCACTCCCTCTCTCACTAATTCTCTCCCTCTCTTCATCCCTCACACACGCCCTCTAATTTCTCTCTCATATCTCTACCTCTCTTTCACCATCTCCCTTACACCTGTGAAATGTAATCCTCTGTGACCAACTGGGGCACCGAAGTCTTTTGATTCTACACACGTCTCAATATGGTGTCGTTTGTGTTGCCACAGAGGCGGTCCGACAGAACTGTATTAAAGAAAAAAAAATATTCGAGGCAGAAATAAGTAGGCTACTGCAAAACACTCTCCCTCTCACCCGTCCCTGTTGACAGTAAGGGCTCAACCTCATGGGACTTTACTAGGCGATGTACCATTGTTACCTGGAATTAAAAATAACGCCGAGCGGAAAGTCTATAGCATACACTATGAAACGCTATACGCCTTACTGGGTCGAATTTCAGACCAGATTTCTGATAGCCTGAGAATTACCTGCCGTATGACAGAAGACAGCTATGGTCTATGGCAATAACCTCTGTACGCTGTACCTGAATGTCAACCTCTGTTTGCTATACTAAAGCCTACAAGCTTCAAGACGTTGCATACAGATAAGGTTGTATTGGCACAATTAGAATGCTGTTTTAAACCCAGTCACTCCGCCAAAAACAACAAAAGCATCGCTTACCGTTCATAGAAAAAACGGCAGCTCCGTTTTCACGCGCTTCTTGTATCTATGCGCTTACTAGTTGTAGTTTTAGCAACAATAGACACTGACGAGGTTATTCCTTAATTCCTCACCGAGAGCAGTGATGTCCTGAACCTGTTGAGAGTAGCTGCGGTAAAGTGCTGTAACCAGCCAGGATGACGTTCGTTCGCGTCTCAAAGAAGCGAGGGGAGAGAGATCTAACCAGGGGGCGGGCCGTTACAGCGGAATGGGCGTGTCCATTCAACAGGACAGCGTTTAGGTACAGATATAAATAGACTTGGAAAGTGCGGTTCCGGAAGCAAAATATCCATTGTTTTTTATCCATTTTAAATATTAAGGATTCCTGTGTTGCTGTGCTACGTAGACATTGCAATCCCTTACCTGGACCATTGTAAACGGCTACCAGACTGGTTAAGAAGATATTGATTAAATTCCATCATGTAGTTCTTCTAACATCACGAATTTTCATTATAATGACGCCAGTGTTGATTATGATAGCGATAGCGACAGTGCTACTGATCACAAAATAGCGATGTTGACGTTTAGCCTCCTTTGGCTCCCCAAGAAAGCTCTGACAGCATATCCAGGTGTATGTGGACCTCTCAGCTGACAGATAAGGAAAGGTACAGCGCATAGTGAGAAAAAGAAATTATGTGAATGCACATGATTGATCAGGATTAAGAAGATGTACTCTTGAACAAAAGGGCGATGTGCTTTGTGCTTCACTGTAGTGGTAGCTTATAAGGCAGTATGTACCCTTCAGATAATAATTTTGAGACTAATTGATTTACTCTGCTGAAAGGGGCAGCAATGCAAGTGTCTTTGGAAGTGGCAGTTCCATTTAACAATACAGAAAGAAGGTATGTTCAAAATGTTGCCAGTATGGCTTTGTTAAGGACAAAAGGTAAAACACAGATGATGTTGGGGCCTCAACCAGCCTCTTCCTAGGGCCCCCAAATCATTAAAACCACCACTGGATCTATGTGCGTGCTCTATGAGGAAACAGGCCAGGTGACAGGAATTTAGTTGGGGTTTGGACACTGCAGAATGCAATGTTTGATGGGATAAGTAGTTAATTTACTTCCACCGTTGTTCATTGATCATTTGACCAGTCACCAGTCAGTGCTTTTTACCTCAGATGGTTTTCAGAGCTGTGTCTGATTTGTCAAAAGAAAAATGTCAGAATCGGGCTCTTAATGTAAAGTCAGCCACAAGGCTCGATGTAGGTTGGGTCCATGGGTCCACACAGCACGGCAGACACCTGACCACTGAGGTTGTACATGTTACATTGGTTTTGAATTCAGCGGCCTAGTCTCAGCAGGCAAACATCATTGGTATGCGTGAGCTTTAAATCTCAATACATTTCAAGCTCTTTTTCTGGTCCTTTCTCAATATGGTTTGGCACTCCTAACTTTTGAAATTTTGGAGAACCAGTGCTGTTAACTAATGAAAAAGTAGCCTAAAAATGCACTATTGCGTTTGAATAGATGGCCGGGCTGGCTCAGGCTTCATGATGTATTAAATGCCTTGTTTAATGTAATAGAGTTAGATAGACCAGCAAGGAGGCCTCTAGACCCTGGTTTGTTTGATGATTAACAGGATCCACTAAACACCCACCCTGTGTGGAATGTTTCACAATCACGGTCACGTCCCAAATCACTTCCCCTTCACTTCATAGTGAACACCTGTGATCAAGACCGGCAGGCCTAGTGCACTATAAGGGGGAAAGTGTGCATTTAGGACCCGTCCCGGTCCAGTGAGCAGAGCAACGCCCAGCCCACCCGGCCGACTGACTGTTTCAGCAGGGTCTGTGTGTTTAATCTACTTCACCTTCAGCATGGCCACGCTCACGGCTGTGTTTGTGGCTGTTCTATGCGTGATCCTGGCCTTTCTGTTCAAGATCTCCCAGAGGAAGGAGACCAAGGTAGGCAAGGCTGAGTCAGTGCCCACCGCCAAGGCCCGACCGTGGGTGGATGAGGACCTGAGGGATGACACAGATATTGGACCCAAAGATGACAGTAAGTAGGTAGCCTGGTAACCACACAGTCCGTTCAGTTTTAAAGTTCCCTTCATGGTTTCTGTGGAAGTGACTGAGTATACTGTTATGTGGAGAGATGTAGACTAGTAAGCTAAAAGCGTACTTCAGTTTGGTGAAGTGCCTGCGACCTTGCAGAGGTACAGATGTGCAACTTAGAAAGTGCGCATTTCTTCCATTAGCGGCTTCAATTAAACATTGATGGTGACATGGGCATTGCTATAGGTACAGTGGAGATAAAAGGTCTACACACCCCTGTTATTTTTTATTTTTCCCGCTCAAAGATTTTAGTTTGTTTTTCTATTGAATTGTTCATGTTATAGGTCACATTAAAGGTGGAAAAAGTTCTTACATGATTTATCTTTGTCTCATTCTTTTACTTCACAAGAACCTGGCATTTTAACATGGGTGTGTAGACTTTTTATATCCACTGTATGTATGCAACTGTGGCTTTATGATGAACGGGTTGTGACCATTCAAAGTGTGTGGACAGTGAATAACATGTAAAGGTGTATTGTAGACTGTGAATAACATGTAAAGGTGTATTGTAGACTGTGAATAACATGTAAAGGTGTATTGTAGACTGTGAATAACATGTAAAGGTGTATTGTAGACAGTGAATAACATGTAAAGGTGTATTGTAGACTGTGAATAACATGTAAAGGTGTATTGTAGACTGTGAATAACATGTAAAGGTGTATTGTAGACTGTGAATAACATGTAAAGGTGTATTGTAGACAGTGAATAACATGTAAAGGTGTATTGTAGACTGTGAAAAACATGTAAAGGTGTATTGTAGATAGTGAATAACATGTAAAGGTGTATTGTAGATAGTGAATAACATGTAAAGGTGTATTGTAGACAGTGAATAACATGTAAAGGTGTATTGTAGACAGTGAATAACATGTAAAGGTGTATTGTAGACAGTGAATATTATGTAAAGGTGTATTGTAGACTGTGAATAAAACCCCTGATGCAGTGGACTGGTTTCTCTAGTGGATTCTCCTCAGCTTCTGGGCAGCACTACTCAGCTACAGGTCAGCTAAGGTGAATCATGAAGAGCATGCTCGTGAACAGTGGGAGGCTTACTTACACAAACACGTCTGGAGGAGACAGATCTGCTCTAAAGGCCAAACCTCAGGTGATTGACTATGGGGTCAGGGGGCGGAGCTTGCATTTCAAACAGGCTGAATTCTCTTGAGTACATTTGACCAAGGTCAGTGCTTCACGCTACCCTAATGGAACGTGAGCTCCGTTCTCCCCAATGAGTCCCCCAATCATGTTAATGTCTTCCTTCAGGGTTTTCTAAACGCAGTTCTACAACATGCTTAGTTGCATGTTAAAATTATACTCAACGGCAAGTGATGATTCAACAAAATGTAAGAATTTTCTCCTCGACAAAACATTGAAAAATTGTTTTGGGGATCAACTAAAAGCACAGAAAGATGGAATAGAGCTTCATAGTGCAGCTGGTGAAAAGCAATTGCAACGACTTGAAAGCGACTGCAATCAAAATCATATGACCTTTGATCACAGTCTTCGTAAAAGTTAATCTAGTCGAGATCTTAATAAAAGTCCTCTGTTCCAATGCGCCCAATAACTGACAAGACTAGATGAAAGTGTGAGAAAGAGAGATGGGGGGGGGGGGGGGAGAGAAAACATTAGTCCATTCTCATGGATGAAAAAGGAAGGATGGTGATTGGTCTACTCTATGTCTGTTTTAAAGGATGGTGATTGGTCTACCCTATGTCTGTTTTACAGGAAGGGATTGGTCTACCCTATGTCTGTTTTACAGGAAGTGATTGGTCTACCCTATGTCTGTTTTACAGGAAGGGATTAGTCTACCCTATGTCTGTTTTACAGGAAGGGATTAGTCTACCCTATGTCTGTTTTACAGGAAGTGATTGGTCTACCTTATGTCTGTTTTACAGGTCAGATTGGTCTATCCTATGTCTGTTTTACAGGAAGGGATTGGTCTACCCTATGTCTGTTTTACAGGAAGGGATTGGTCTACCCTATGTCTGTTTTACAGGATGGTGATTGGTCTACCCTATGTCTGTTTTATAGGATGGCGATTGGTCCACCGTCTGTGTGTCTTCTTTTAGATGATGGCGATTGGTCCACCTTCTGTGTGTCTTCTTTTAGATGATGGTGATTGGTCTACCCTCTGTGTGTCTTGTTTTAGATGATGGGGATTGGGTTGAGAGTGGTGAGGAAGAGGAGCTTTGCCACGTGCCTTACTTAGGATCTCGTTACCCTGTAGAGGTCATGGTTCAAAGGTCGCAGGACTTTTACAACTTGATGAACCAGAGGAGGTCTGTCCGCTTCATCAGCCCAGAGCCTGTTCCACGACAGGTCATTGACAATGTCATCCTCACTGCAGGTAACTCTCACACATTTACCACCATAAACGAAATCCCTAACCCCAGCCTTTACCACACATTTGTCTTACTAAACATATGAGAACCATTCCCATTTAAAATCCTACTTTTCCTAAACCCTAACCCTAGAATGAACCCTTAGGAAATCCTACTTTTCCTAAAGCCTAACCCTAGTATGGACCCTAACCTTTAACCTAACTTTAACCCCTTGTTTGTGTCGTCCAGGAACTGCCCCCAGCGGAGCCCACACGGAGCCATGGACCTTCGTGGTGGTGTCTGACCCAGAGGTCAAGCATCAGGTCAGGCTCGTGGTGGAAGAGGAGGAGGAGGTCAACTACCGACACCGGATGGGAGACAAGTGGGTCAGCGACCTTCAGAGGCTCAGGTCAGAACGTGCATGTATTTAGATGATGCATTTCTGTCAAACTCAACCTCAGGGCCAAGATGAATCCACCTACACTGATGAGAAGTTGTCATTTATTGTTTATGAGGCCAATAGATGAGATACTTCTGGAAAGATGTTTCAGATGAGATGCTTCAGACAAAACAGGAACTCTCACACAGCAAAACTCCCCCCCCCCCCCCCCATCCCTGTCCCTCCAACCCCAGGACTAACTGGGTGAAGGAGTATCTGGACGTAGCTCCGTACCTCGTGTTGGTGTTCAAACAGACGTACGGCATTGCAGCAGGAGGAAAGAAGAAGACTCATTACTATAACGAGATTAGCGTGTCCATCTCCTGTGGCCTGCTGTTGGCCGCACTGCAGGTCAGTGTCTCCTGCTATTGGCTGTGCAGCATGTCAGTGTCTCCTGCTATTGGTTGCACTGCAGCTCAGTGTCTCCTGCTATTGGCTGTGCAGCATGTCAGTCTCATAGAGGTTAGAGAATGCATGCCTCTATACTTTATAGAGCCTGTAAGGGTCCAACCATGTCATCAGGAAGAATGCGTCCTCCATCTAATGCCCAGACGATCTCTCTGTTTAACTGACACGTAGACTGTCCAATCCCCTGTCAGAATGCAGGTCTAGTGACCGTGACGACAACACCCCTCAACTGCGGTCCCAAGCTCAGGCTCCTCCTTCAGCGGCCGGCCAATGAGAAGTTGCTGATGTTACTTCCGGTGGGTTACCCAGCCTCCAACGCCACCGTGCCTGACCTCACCCGCAAGCCTCTTGATGACATTGTGGTGCACGTGTGACGGACCAGAAGGGCCAGAATGATGTCATGGGGAAGATCTCAATTTCATACTGCAGAGGTTCCTTCTCTTGGACTCCATCCTGAACGTCATTAGATGAGACTGCTGGGTCCAGGGGAGGTCCAGAGGCCTACAGCATTGTTTCCGGTGCCCACGCACTTCTGCAGAATGGGTTCCAATGTGCTCTACCACTCTTTCACCCCAACACAAAACTCTGCTCCTTTCCCTCCTCTTTCCAGTCAAATAAAACAGAAAAATGCCTGAAAAACATGTCTTTATTAAACATCTGAATATTGGATGAGAACACAAAGCTAGCTAGAGGACTCAGCTGGGAGAAATGGGTTAGGGTTCACCAGTGAAGGCATAGAACTTGATTGGCTGATCCTTTCTGTGGGTGATATATCAAACCTGGTCACCAAGAAGGATCAGCCAATGACAAACCGCCACATCACAAGGTTAATAAAGTTTGATGTACCACATAGTTGACTACATTGAAATGTTGGAAGACTTCAAAGTGCTGCGGTATGCTCACTTACTCTATAATGGGATAAAATATATGGACGTATCCATCACTTTGGATCAGAAAGACCAATGAGATGCTCCTGCCAATGTAGACTATTGAGATTCTCCCTCCACTGAAGACTATTGAGATCCTCCCGTGACTGTAGACTATTGTGATACGCCCTCCACTGTAGACTATTGAGAATTACCCTCCACTTTAAACTGTTGAGATGCTCCTGCAACTGTGAATGCTCAGTTGCTGCATGGAGGTCAGTCTGTGTGAATATATATGTAATATGTTGCTTTTAACTGAACTAAATGCTATACTTGTGAACATTAGCAAAAGTTAAAATCTGCATAAGCCATTAGACTTTGCTAAGGCCATTGCATGTTACACAATTTGAACTGCTTCCATCAGGTAATGTGTCAATTTTAGCTCTATGCTAAAATAGCAGTTATGCTCCAATGATGATACATCCAGCGAACTCGAAACTATGAACTGCTGACAAACTAACAAACAAATCCACTGCATTCTAGATTATGCTCATTCCCTTGCGATAGCAGTGTGTATACCGGAACATACAGAAGTATGGATCTGTGCAAAGTTGGCACCCCAGCCAATGCAAAACCTGGGCGAAATAGAGTCAATTGTTTGTGCTCTGTTTTTGCTGTAAAAATGTTTGTTTGTTCTGCTATCATTGTTCAGATATTAAAGGTTTTATTTGTGGTGCTGCTATGCTTTATATATTAGACACTTAATTTTAGATGATGACATCACCAGCCCATCAACCTGCTCCAAATTCATTCAATATAGGCTCAATGGTTTGTGCACCATTTGTGCCAGTTTGTACAGTATTTTCTTTTATTTGTGCTACTGTCATTATTTACATATAAAAAATGCAACTGTCTTTCTTACCGATACAGTTGACGATGTAATTATAGAGTTATAGAGGAAAGAGAGTAATGTGCTATCCTGTAGAAATGTAGGTTATGTACCAAAAACTGTAGCAGCACAAACACTGTTTTTAATGGCACAAATGAATCACAAACATACAAGACTGATTTGGTTGAATTTGGAGCAGGTTGGGGGTCTGAGTGACCTCAGAATGACATCTAAAGTTTTCTTTAATATCTAAAAAGACAGCAACACAAATTAAAAACCTTTTAGGTGACATCATCACCTCAATTTAAATGTCTAATTGTAGATACAAAGCACAGCAGCACAAACAAAACCTTTAATGGCACAAACCAGCACCAACGGAGCACAAACAAACAAGACCATTTTGAGTGAATTTGGAGCATGTTGGGGGGCTGAGTGACCTCAGGAATGGGTGAGTTACCCTGACCTTAAAAACATTCTTTAATCCCAAGCATTTCATTGCCATAACTTGTTATTGCAAATGCCAAATAAACCCTTTAACATCTACAAAATGATAGCAGCACAAATGAAAATATTAACGGCACAAATCAGCACAAACTATTAAGCCTATTTTGCCGAAGTTTTGCATTGGGTGGGCCCCAACTTCACACAGGTGAAGTACTAGAATTGTTGTCTAACATCTGTATGTAAATGTACTTAAAAACATTTCCCTCCTTCCAGACCCCAATTCTGTGTGGAGATTTCATCTGGAATTAATTCTTACTGAAGGTGTATTCTTTCTTCCAGTCTACTATAGTAGATGACAGTATACACATGATATGCATGTGAACGCTATATACCAGAGGTGAGAAAAGTTCCCAGAAGTTTACGTGTTGCTGTATTGTGAGCAATATGATGTAGAGAGGGAAAGGTTGTATGAAGAGGGGAGGTTGGGAAGTGGGATGTGGAGGGGTTGCTAGGGGGCAGGAAGGGGAGTGCGGTGGTGACAAGGGCTGTGTTTCAGTTTCTCAGGGAGAAACGGGTTTGAGCGGAAGGATATAATGTAGGTTGGCCGTGACCGGCCTCACACTCCGGTACAGAAGGTGGCAGTATATGCACCTTTCAATTGGATGCGATCAACCAACAAATTACAAGAAGAAGTTCCCGGAAGTTTCATAGATGAAGAAGGAAAAGACCCAGTGCGCAGGCGTAAAACCACGTACCCCGAGCTCTACAGCATCGCGCTGTTTTGGCCCTATGCTAACTAGCTCGTAGCTGGTGGTGTGTGTCAAGTCATACATTGGGCTTGTTAGGGGAAGCATAACGGTGGAGAAGAAGGGGGTCCCTGGAAGCGCCGCGAAATGGCCGGGCAACAGTTTCAGTACGATGACAGCGGCAACACATTTTTCTACTTCCTAACGTCCTTCGTTGGACTCATCGTCATCCCAGCCACATATTACCTCTGGCCAAGAGATCAGAATGCTGGTAAGGCCCCGATGGATACGATAAGCTAGCTACAGTATGTCACATAGTTAACATGCTAACGTTGTTTGGTTACATTAATTATGTGGGTATGTTGGGTTGTGACGTTAGTTACAGTACAGAACTGGAGCTAACAAATTTGATTAGCCAATTCCGAGACTAGCCACTACTGTTGCTACAGTAGCAACTACAGAGATTGCTTTGCCAGCCAAGTCTGTTGCTTTCAGCAACTATGTTAACCAGCTACCTAATAAAGAGCTAGTGACACAGTCAGTAGTAGCCTACTACTGTACTTAGAACACGTTAATAATCGTTTACAATTTCTGCATTGCTAAAGCGATGCTATGGAGCGCCTTGCTCGATCTCCTATAAGTTCGTGTTTACATAACAGCTCCAAGCTGGAAGCTAGATGACCTAACTGGCCACAGTAACTGGCTAACTAACTTAGATACAATACACACCGGTAAGTTAAGTTGGACACCAGCTAGATAATCACTGCCAAACAGTACTGTAATAACCACATCTAGCTAGTATCGCTTGTCTAGCTCAATGTTTGGCTGGTGATATATACAAAAACTGGTAACTAACTAGCAAGATGATGAATTAATAACCAGTTCTGCATTTATCGTGGACCTTTAGTGACGTTAGCGGTAGTCAACATTACGACTGGGGGAGAGCTGTTCTAGATGGCCGCCGCACCTATGTTATATATAGTCTCTTGACGCATAAGTGAAGCCTTTCTGTATGATTTTGATGGTTTAGCCGTCAGGTTGAATTGAAGTAAGCAAGAAAAATGTTTCGCTGACCTGATACTTCATTACATCACAGCTGTCATGCCAGATGTTTTTAAACCTTTCATCGGACCCCAGACGTTTCACAATGTGGTGCATTCTGTAATGTATTCATTCAGGCAACATTTTTTGTAATGTAGTACAACAGATTTTATATTGGACAAATTCAGGAAGGTCCTTCCCTTTTTAGTCAAACCAAACAAACACAGAGGGATCTACTTGAGTATGTCCATACCGCATTCCCCAACCTGTCCTCTCTCCATTTTCCAACTGTTCATTGGATACACTGTCACTTCATTCATTGGAATGTTCCACAATGTAAAAACCAACACAACGCATGTATAATCTCGTTCCCGCGGTAGCGATATGGAAAGAGATTTCGCCGGCATAGCTTTTCTTCTAGCATGGGCTGCACCATCAAAGCAAT
Organism: Esox lucius; assembly: GCF_011004845.1. Lineage (NCBI taxonomy): Eukaryota > Metazoa > Chordata > Actinopteri > Esociformes > Esocidae > Esox > Esox lucius. Next base: position 1,983,915 of record NC_047586.1, on the reverse strand, counting down.
GTCCATAGTAAATGTTCGCCTAATTCTTTGGCTGATCCCTCCTGATTTTCATTTTAGTCGTTAAGTGGATGCTCTCATCCAAAGCGACTTAGTCATGGGTGCATACAATTCCATGTTTTTATGAGGGTGGAATTTCACCCTCATCCCTGCCGATGCAAAGCCATGATCCACAAGCTGACATGGCAAGTGTTGTGAGAAGATAACTAACTTGTTATCCAAAGGAATCACCCAATGAAGGTCAAAGTCCCACCAACTTTTACTCCATGAAAGTGGCTCATCTCAGTGGTGAAGTCCATGCTGGAACTTTTTCTCCCCTGGTTCTTGCCTTTAAGCTCTTCTATGATATCAGACTGAAAGTCCTTGCTTGTCAGCTGTTAACCGTATGATCTATAGACATGTCGGTGTTGACCGGTTAACCGTATGATCTATAGACATGTCGGTGTTGACCGGTTAACCATATGATCTATAGACATGTCGGTGTTGACCGGTTAACCGTATGATCTATAGACATGTCGGTGTTGACGTATAATCTATAGACATGTCGGTGTTGACCGTATAATCTATAGACATGTCGGTGTTGACCGTATAATCTATAGACATGTCGGTGTTGACCGTATAATGTATAGACATGTCGGTGTTGACTGTATAATGTATAGACATGTCGGTGTTGACCGTATAATGTATAGACATGTCGGTGTTGACCGGGTAACTGTATGATCTATATACATGGTACACTAATGTTCAAACGTTTGGGGTCACTTAGAAATGTCCTGGTTTTTGAAAGTAAAGCAGTAAATTATTTGTCCATGAAAAAAAAAAACTGTGATCAGAAATAAAGTGTAAACATTGTTCATGTTTAAAATGAGTTTTGTATCTGGATAGACTGGTTTGTAATGGAATACCTACAGGTGTACAGAGTTCCATATTCAGCCTGTGTTCCAATGGCACATTGTGTTTTCAAATCCCAGTTTGATCATTAGAAAACTATTTTTGTAGTTATGTTAGCACCGCTAAAAACTAATACTAACCATCAGTAACCGTTTCATTCCTAGTTTTGAAACAATAATTGAAGAACTTTATTTTCTGTCATGCTCCCTGTGCGACCGGTTAATTTGCATGTTAGTCAAAATAATTCTGGCTGTGTTCAGTACTGTATGTACGAGCACACGTCTGTCACTCCCTCTCTAATGTGCGTGTGCGTGTGCGTGTGTGTGACCCCAGAGCAGCTGCGTCTGAAGAGCCTTCGAAGGGTGCACGGTCGTTGTCTCTGGTACCGTCTCCGTTTGATGAGGTCACAGCAGAGCATCATTCCAACACTGAAGTGAGTCACTTCCTGTTTATCCCCTTTTTAAAGTTAACCCCGTCCTTTAATGGACCATGCTCTCTTTATTTTAGTTTTGTTAAACCTTTCTAAGATCCCCTCTGGCTGATGTTTCCCAGGTCCTGTTTATACTTGGTGTTCTATGGTCTGATATAAATGACAATTACTCCACATCTTTCTCTAGTTATCACACTCCCCATCTCTCTCTGTTCATCTCTAATTGTCCATCTCTCTCTTTTCATCTATCTCTCCATCTCTCTCTAGTTATCACACTCCCCATCTCTCTTTCTCTATCTCTCTCTGTAGTTGTCACCCTCCCCCATCTCTCTCCTCCTCCCTTCTCTTCCCTCTCTGATGTAAAGTTTGACATATCATTACCAGGTGTCAGCTGTCCCCCTTCCCTCTCTCTTTATTGTCCCCCCCCTCTGTCTATAGATAGAGACAGTTTCCTCAGTATCTTGTTAATACTGTGTAAACCTGAGGATGGGGGAGGTGGGTGGGGCACTTTTAGCCACTCAGCTGGTCTCCATGGTAATAGACTGATGGCGCAGCTGTGGGTGTGCGTTGCTTAAGTGTGTGTGTGTGCGTTGCTTAAGTGTGTGTGTGTGCGTTGCTTAAGTGTGTGTGTGTGTGTGCGTTGCTTAAGTGTGTGTGTGTGTGTGTGTGCGTTGCTTAAGTGTGTGTGTGTGTGTGCGTTGCTTAAGTGTGTGTGTGTGTGTGCGTTGCTTAAGTGTGTGTGTGTGTGTGTGCGTTGCTTAAGTGTGTGTGTGTGTGTGTGCGTTGCTTAAGTGTGTGTGTGTGTGTGTGTGCGTTGCTTAAGTGTGTGTGTGTGTGTGTGTGCGTTGCTTAAGTGTGTGTGTGTGTGTGTGCGTTGCTTAAGTGTGTGTGTGTGTGTGCGCGCGTTGCTTAAGTGTGTGTGTGTGTGTGCGCGCGTTGCTTAAGTGTGTGTGTGCGCGCGTTGCTTAAGTGTGTGTGTGTGTGTGCGCGCGTTGCTTAAGTGTGTGTGTGTGTGTGCGCGCGTTGCTTAAGTGTGTGTGTGTGTGTGTGCGCGCGTTGCTTAAGTGTGTGTGTGTGTGTGTGCGCGCGTTGCTTAAGTGTGTGTGTGTGTGTGTGCGCGCGTTGCTTAAGTGTGTGTGTGTGCGTGCGTTGCTTAAGTGTGTGTGTGTGTGCGTGCGTTGCTTAAGTGTGTGTGTGTGTGCGTGCGTTGCTTAAGTGTGTGTGTGTGTGTGTGCGTTGCTTAAGTGTGTGTGTGTGTGTGTGTGCGTTGCTTAAGTGTGTGTGTGTGTGTGTGTGTGTGTGCGTTGCTTAAGTGTGTGTGTGTGGGTGTGTGTGTGTGTGTGTGTGTGTGTGCGTTGCTTAAGTGTGTGTGTGTGTGTGTGTGTGTGCTTTGCTTAAGTGTGTGTGTGTGTGCGTGTGTGCTTTGCTTAAGTGTGTGTGTGCATGTGTGCGTTGCTAACGTGTGTGTGTGTGTGTGTGTGTGTGTGTGTAGGAAAGCAGCCCTGTTGTTTGGCTGGGCTGTGTTTCTGTTGCTGGCCTACAAAGTATCCAAACTGGACCGGGAGTACCAGGAGTATAACCCGTATGAGGTCCTCAGCCTGGACCAGGTAAAACACCCTACAAGCATGACTGGTTCACATGACTCCACATCTTATATATTACCATACAGAACCAGGCCAGTTATGACTCCTTATATATTACCATTCATAACCAGGCAAGTTATGACTCCTTATATATTACCATTCATAACCAGGCCAGTTATGACTCCTTATATATTACCATACAGAACCAGGCCAGTTATGACTCCTTATATATTACCATACAGAACCAGGCCAGTTATGACTCCTTATATATTACCATACAGAACCAGGCCAGTTATGACTCCTTATATATTACCATACAGAACCAGGCCAGTTATGACTCCTTATATATTACCATTCATAACCAGGCCAGTTATGACTCCTTATATATTACCATACAGAACCAGGCCAGTTATGACTCCTTATATATTACCATACAGAACCAGGCCAGTTATGACTCCTTATATATTACCATACAGAAACAGGCCAGTTATGACTCCACATCTTTTGTGGTTTCAAATATATTTTATTAAAAGTTTCAAAATAAAACAATTGAATACACTATTGCTAAAGTGTAAAGAAAGAGTGCTTTCTTCCTCAACGAACAAGAAAACACAGAAATCAGAAACAGAATTGCATTTTAAGTCTGAGAACTGTTCCGTCCATATATAATGTCTCATCGGGTGTGTGTGTGCTCGTGTGTCTAGGGAGCGTCTGTCTCCGAGATTAAGAAGCAGTACCGCCTCCTGTCCCTGAAGTTCCACCCTGACAAAGGAGGAGATGAAGACATGTTCATGAGGATCGCAAAGGCATACTCTGCGTGAGTCTTTCTCTCTCTAGTTTACTCTCTCACAAACTCTCTAGTACACCACTAGACATAAAAGCATTGGACCTGATAGCGATGAGAAACAGCTAGAATCATCGACAGCACAGATTCATAAATATTCATGTATAACAGCAAGTGGGTTTGATGTTGATCTGGCGTTCCAAATACACCTGACAGTATTACAGTAGCTATTTCTACTCCAAGCACCACCACACCATTTAATATTAAACCATATGTTACACCACTCAATACTACACCACGTAATACTGCAGTAGATATTACTATGTCAGATAATACTTTAATATATACTACTACATCAGATAATACTACAGTATGTACTACTACATCAGATAATACTACAGTATGTACTACTACATCAGATAATACTGCAGTATATACTACTACATCAGATAATACTGCAATATATACTACAACATCAGAAAATACTACAGTATGTACTACTACATCAGATAATACTACAGTATGTACTACTACATCAGATAATATTACAGTGTATACTACTACATCAGATCATACTACAGTATATACTACTACATCAGATAATACTACACTATATACTACTACATCAGATAATACTACACTATATACTGCTACATCAGAGCATACTGCTGTAGGTAGTAGTGGTAAAAGATGCTGGCCTCAGGTAAATTAATTAGACTGGTTGAGTAGTTCTAGTTAGAGAATCACACTGAGGCAGACTGTGGCAGATGTTTATTGCTGAAATCAATTCAGTCTTCCAATACATAATATCCAGTTTTAAACTGTACTGGGTATGTTAGTAGTGTCTTTCTGATGAAGCTGTGCCTGTAGAATATACAGTGCATATAAAAAGTCTACACACCCCTGTTAAAATGCCAGGTTCTTGTGATGTAAAATGCCACAGGTGTGGGAAATTCACCTTTAATTGCCATTTTCACTTTGTGTGTCTGTAACAAGGCCAAACATTCCAGGATATGTAAACTTTTGATCAGGGCCATTTCGATTATCATTATGATTTAAAAAGGAGCCAAACTACTGTTTGATAATAAATTGCTTTATATGATCACTATGCTTAAATAAAAGTCAATTTTTGTGCATGATCGGTCATATTTTCAAAATCAACCAAAATTTAGCAATTTCTGCCGTGGTATGCAAACCCATGAGTACCACTGTATATGGCGCTACAGAGAATAGTCTAACAGTGATGACAAGATGATAGAGTTACTTAATATGTAGTTGGAGTACTCACTTTTGCATTAACTAAACAGAAAGATGTGAGTTGGTCGTTTGAGCTCCACTCTCTTTCTGAGCTGAATTAACAAAATCTCGCACAATGCCCAGAACCTAGGGGTGACATCAATAACTAATGGACATTCTCACAGTAGTAGCCCCTGATAGACCGGCCCCAGGTCTAATTCAGTAGTAGCCCCTGACAGATGGGTCCCTGGTCTAATACAGTAGTAGCCCCTGACAGACGGGCCCCTGGTCTAATACAGTAGTAGCCCCTGACAGACGGGCCCCTGGTCTAATACAGTAGTAGCCCCTGACAGACGGGCCCCAGGTCTAATATCGCCCCTCTCCTTTTTGGCTTTCAGGCTGACCAATGACGAATCAAGACAGAACTGGGAGACCTACGGTAACCCAGACGGTCCAAGAGGTACGTCCCATCCCTGTTCAGTCTGTGTTCCACAGAGCCTGCATCACACCCACTACTTCCTCCCAAAGTGAGCAGTGATTTGTGTGTTAGTCCCTCCAGCCCATGGACACACATTCATCGCTCAATGGCCTCTGGGAAGTTTTAAACAAGTTTAGACTGGTAATAAGAAAATATTGGATTAGGTCCACAGACTGTGTAGTCTGACTGTGTAGTCTGACTGTGGTGTATTTGTTTCTTTAGTAGATATTGCTTCCAGTGAGGAATACTGTCTAGACCAGGCTGGTAGTTTAACACATTGATTGGAAGTGTGAATCAGCAGACCTGGATAAGACGGCGTCTGGAGGGGGGAGACAGTTGTCCAGCAACCCTGTTTTACTGCGCTGTTTCATGTCTCATCCTCTTCCTCCTCTTGCTGCTTCCCCTTTTCCTCGTCTTCTCTAGCGACTAGTTTTGGCATCGCTCTGCCTGCATGGATAGTGGACTCCAAGAACTCAATGCTGGTAGGTGTCTGTGTCTGACTGACTCTATCTGATTCATAGATAGTGTGCCTTGCCTTCTCTTACTCTCTTCCCTTCTCCCTCTCTCTCTTTCCCTCTCCCCCTTTCTCTTTCCCTCTCCCTCTCTCTCTCCTCCTGCATTTCTCCCTCTCTCTCTAGGTGTTGCTGGTCTATGGTTTAGCCTTCATGGTCATCCTGCCTGTCGTCGTGGTAAGACTGCCGTTACCATGGAGATGCAGTAGGGCTGTACCCACGTTGCCATAGATGTGCCGTTGCACTGTATCTGAAGGATGCCTGATCACCTCTTTACCCACATTCTCTCCCCCTTCCCTCCCCAGGGGACATGGTGGTACCGGTCCATTCGTTACAGTGGAGATCAGATCCTCATTAACACCACCCAGCTCTTCATGCACTTCATGTACAAGACTCCTAACATGAATATGAAACGTGAGTTCACTAACCTGACCGTAGAACCTCGCTGAAATATTAGTGTCCTCGTGAGTTCACTAACCTGACCGTAGAACCTCGCTGAAATATTAGTGTCCTCGTGAGTTCACTAACCTGACCGTAGAACCTCGCTGAAATATTAGTGTCCTCGTGAGTTCACTAACCTGACCGTAGAACCTCACTGAAATATTAGTGTCCTAGTGAGTTCACTAACCTGACCGTAGAACCTCGCTGAAATATTAGTGTCCTCGTGAGTTCACCAACCTGACAGTAGAACCTCGCTGAAATATTACCAAAATGTCCTCGCCCGTGTTAAGCATAAGGCCATGTGAGTTTTGTTTACCTGGCCACTTTTTCACATTCTAACCTTGTAGCATGCTAAATGTGTAGGTTTTTGTGGCCCAATCTAATGAAAGCCAAACGGCACTGTGTGTGTTTGTGTGGGTGCGTGTGCAGGGTTATGCATGGTGTTGACAGCAGCTTTCGAGTTTGACCCTCGCAGCAACAAAGAGGCCACCATACGACCAACAGATAACCTTGAAGTACCACAGGTAGTCATTTACACCCTGTTCCTGTCTGCTGTGTTTGACCTGAAGTTATTTCTCTTCTTCTTACTGGACATTTGTACACGCTATTCAATTAACTATTTTGTAATATTATTAATAATTATATATAACAGTACATTGACTGTTTATTGGGGCGTTACACTTTACCCCTTTTCAGGGTTCTGGGGATGAATTTTAAGCATTTCAGTAGAATAGCTTCGCTAGATTAGTAGTCTTTTGTAGGTGAATTGCGTGACGAAAGACTGAAAATGCATGCTTTATTCATCATAACTAGCCTGCACATTTGAGCGGCGCCGTTGCTTTTGATAACGTGACCTTTTCATTTAGTCTCCGGACACCAAGGTGTGACTTTCTTTTTGGTACTGATGCATGGCACGTGTTGACATTTGGAACAGGTTTTGGATCATTTGGAACAGGTTTTGGTGTACCGCCCCCAGTACACCAAAACCTGCAAAATAAAGGAGCCAATCAGGATCATCTGGAAAACTCTATACACCCCCTCCCAAACCTGCCCGCTTTCCCAGGCTTTTTATGGCCGTCTTTGATCCATGATTAATTGGGCTCAGCTGACACCATCCAGACCAGAACCAGCTGACACCATCCAGACCAGATCCCCATTGACCAGTTCATGCTCAGTAGCCCACCAAGTTGAAACCACTGTCTCTGCTGCTCAAGTTGGAACACACTGTTAAGTGTAAGGGGGTCTCCTTGTTTAGGGCTACTGGGTGTTTAGGGGTACTGGGTGTTTTTTTTAGGGGTACTGGGTGTTGCAGAACTTGGATCAATAAATGTAAAAAAATATATATTTTGGCTTTCCTCTCTGTCTGTTTCTGTCTCTCCTCTCTGTCTGTTTCTGTCTTTCTCTTTCTGTCTGTCTGTCTGTCTAGCTGATCCGAGAGTTGGGAAACATCAATGTAAAGAAGAAGGAGCCCCCGTTCTGCTACCCCTACAGCCTAAAGGCCCGGGTCCTAGTTCTGGCCCACCTGGCCCGAATGGAGGTCTCAGAAGACATCGAAGAAGGTAGGACGACACAGTCCAGAACCCAGTCTGGTACCCAGGCAGGACCGTTAGCCAAGTGCACCCAGATCATACCTTCCCTGTTAATGACAGTGTCTGCTAAACAGCCCGTGGACTTGTAGCGTGTCTGTTGTGTGATGTAGATGATGGCATGTGTTTTAGACCAGAGGTTTGTCGTGAAGAAGAGCCCGGCTCTGCTCCAGGAGATGGTGAACGTGGGCTGTCAACTCACCATGATGGCCAACAGCAGAGGAGGTACAGCACCTCACCAACCCTCACACACACCACACTACACCCTACACACACACACCACACCCCCCACGTACATTCCCCCCACACCACACACTACACCCTACACACATCCACATACCACACACTACACACTACACACATCCACATACCACACCCTACACACATCCACATACTTTACACATCCACATACCACACACTACACCCTACACACATCCACATACCACACACTACACCCTACACACATCCACATACCACATACTTTACACATCCACATACCACACACTACAACCTACACACATCCACATACCACATACTTTACACATCCACATGCCACACACTACACCCTACACACATCCACATATCACATACTTTACACATCCACATACCCCACACTACACCCTACACACATCCACATACCACATACTTTACACAGCCACATACCACACACTACACCCTACACACGTACCACACACTACACCCTACACACGTACCACACACTACACCCTACACACATCCACATACCACACACTACACACTACACACATCCACATACCACACACTACACACATCCACATACCACACACTACACCCTGCACACATACACACTACACACATCCACATACCACATACCACACCCTACACACATCCACATACCACACACTACACACATACACACTACACACATCCACATACCACATACCACACCCTACACACATCCACATACCACACCCTACACACATCCACATACCACACCCTACACACATCCACATACCACACCCTACACACATCCACATACCACACACTACACACATCCACATACCACATACCACACCCTACACACATCCACATACCACACACTACACACATACACACATCCACATACCACACCCTACACACATCCACATACCACACACTACACACATCCACATACCACACACTACACCCTACACACATCCACATACCACATACCACACCCTACACACATCCACATACCACACACTACACACATCCACATACCACATACCACACCCTACACACATCCACATACCACACCCTACACACATCCACATACCACACACTACACACATCCACACACTACACACATCCACATACCACACACACACTGATAAAGACAGCAGGCATTGTGTGTGTGTGTGTGTTGTAGGTTTCCACGCCCCCCGGCTGGTATCTATAGAGAACTGTATGAAGCTGACTCAGATGGTAGTTCAGGGTCTGCAGGAATCCAAGTCACCTCTCCTTCAGCTCCCTCACTTTGAAGAGGAGCACCTACGATACTGCATCTCTAAGAAGGTACTGTCTGTATGGCGTTGTAACCAGTATTATGGTCTGGTAACGGTTGCAGAATGATTTAGTAACTACGGTAACCTCTCCTTTCAGTATAAGGTGCGTAGCCTGCAGGATCTGGTCAGTCTGAAGGACTCTGACCGTCGGAGCATGCTCCGTTTCCTTGGCGAGGAAAAATATGATGAGGTTATGGCTGTTCTCGGCAGCTTCCCACACATCACCATGGAAACCAAGCTGCAAGGTGAGGTCGAATCCCGCTCTGGGAGATTTGAGCTTGTCTTAACTGTATGTACTGTATTACCAAACCCACTGTATCTAACATCATTATTGACCTTTAGACATGAGTCACCAAACCAGGTTCAGGGATGACAATTCTGGGTGTTCTGGTCTCTACTGAGATAATGAAATCAATGTTTAGTTTGTTCCATACATCTGATGCCAGAAATCAATCTTCACTATTTTTCTAGCAACATTTTGGGTGGAAATGTCCCTTTCCCATGAACCCCTTTTCTGCCTTTCGTATTTGCCGGGCCGGGTAAAGGGATGTCACTGACTGACTGACTGACTGACTGACTATAAAAAGTCTAAATGACAATTATTTTGCAACGATCATTGATTTTGATTTCCTTGTTGTTCCCGTAGCGTAGTGGTTAGCTATTCAACTGTTATTGTATGGACGACCAGAGTACACTTTACCCTCCGTTAATAAACGTTCTGTTGCCCATGTTATTTCAGCAAAAATGTAATGGCTGGGATAAAAATTGCAACATTTTGCTTCACACGTTATCAAACTACTGTGTGTCAGAAATGCTTAGATGACAGATGAGTACATAAGCAGAGGCCAAACACCCACCCACTCCAGGGCACTGATCAGTAAGTCACTTTGATGGGGAGGGATTTCCGGGGGGAAGTGAAAACGGGATTCTGCCTTTGCTTCTCAAGGGGTTTTGGAAGATACGGCAAAGACGACAACAACACTATCTTCTCCACCATTTTGTTTGTCCTCAAGATATTTGTTCTCATGATAAAGCAAATCTTTCATGTTCCAAAATGACTATAACCCATTTTCTAACAAACTTGAAGTTACAGCCTTTTGAACGGCAGTAGACACTTCCAGCACTACCTGCTGTTGAAATAGCGTAGTGGTTAAAGACACCGCCTGCCACATAGAAAACCACGGATCGAAACCTGCCAGGGACAACAACATTCCTCCCCTCTAACCACAGGCTGGCTGAACTGGGCTTGCCTGGTTCCTTTTCTGGTTTCTTCATGTGTGTACTTGACTCTCTGATTACAGTAACCTTGTGTTTTTCCCCAGTCCTGGACGATGAAGACAGCAATAACATCACAGCTGGGTCCATCGTCACGGTGACCGTAACTCTGACCCGGAAGAGAATGGCGGTAAGAGGGACTGATGGGAGGTATGAGGGGGCGGGGCATCTGTCACTTGTGTATCTACTCACTGAAGAGTGTCTGTGTCTGCAGGAGGTGTTTGAGAAAGAGCAGGATTCATCACCTTGTCCTGGGGTCGTAGAAGAGGCCAGTACGGAGGATACTGTCACGGTAGAACATACGCACTCCAACACACACCCACACACACACACTCCAACACACACACACACTCCAACACACACACACACTCCAACACACACACACACACTCCAACACACACACACACACACTCCAACACACACACACACACACACACACTCCAACACTCCAACTGCTGACAACACACACTACCACACACACCCACACTCCAACACACACGCTCCCACACACACCCCATTGTCTGGACCAACACACACGCAGTTCTGAGAACACGAACAGCATCTGATGTGCGTTTCTGGCGTTTGCGTTTAGCCGGGAGACCCCAGTAAAAACAAAGTCAAGGTGTGGCAGAGCAAAGCGAAAGCTACAAAGAAGACAAAGCAGTCCAAAAAGAAGAAACTCACCAAGAAAAAGCCCCTCCCACTGCCGGCATCTAAAGCTAAACAGGCCAATGGGAGTGCACCAGGAAATGTAAGCAGCCAATCGCAGGGCAGCTTTTGGGTTAATCATTAACTTTAGTCACAATTTATTCTTGTAAATCATCGAACTATATTGATGCCTGTTATTGGTATGAAGGATGTTGTTGGCGTGGTGAAGGAGGAAGAGGAGGACGAGGACGCGTCAGACAAGGGCAGCGAATCAGAGGATGGCGAGGGGAACAAGGATTCTCCAAGTGAAAGAGACGAGGAGAGCGACAAACAGAGCGACACGGAGGTGGACGAGATTGCTGGGGACGATGAGGAGGTCAGACATCTGTGTTTGTGTCTGTCTGTCTTCTCCTCCTCAAAACCCAGGGACGACGAGCATCTTTCTCTGGCGGGGGTCTGATTGGGCGGAGGGACGTGGGGTCAGATCAGCTGATCAGCGGAGGGCAGTGGGAGTTGGGAGGCGCTAATGTTGACCCTCTCACTCCTCCAGGAATGGGAGGCACTGCAGCAGAGCATCCAGAGGCGGGAGCGAGCGTTGCTGGAGACCAAGTCCAAGGTCACCCACCCTGTCTACAGCCTCTACTACCCGGAGGAGAAGCACGAGTGGTGGTGGCTGTACATCGCTGACCGCCGGGACCAGACACTGGTGTCCATGCCCTGCCACGTCTGCACGCTGAGAGACACGGAGGAGGTGAGTGGCTCCTTACACAGGGGAGGATCCCCAGTATATTAGAACATGAAATTACAGACTGGCTAAATAATTTGACTAATACACCCCCCCACCCCCACCCGTGCCTCTGTCTCTCCCCCCCGTCCCGTCTCTCCCCCCCGTGCCTCCCTCTCTCCCCCCTCCGTCTCCCCCCCCCCGTGCCTCCGTCTCTCCCCCCCATGCCTCCAGGTGGAGTTAAAGTTCCCGGCCCCATCTAAAACAGGGAACTATCAGTACTCTGTAATCCTGCGTTCTGACTCTTACATGGGTCTGGATCAGATCCGTCCCCTCAAGGTGAGACCATTTACCTGCCTGTGTGTGTGTGTGTGTGTGTTATAACCACGTGTGTGTTGCGTTGTAACTGTGTGAGTGTGTGTGCTATAACCAAGTGTGTGTTGCGTTGTAACTGTGAGTGTGTGTGTGGTATAACCAAGTGTGTGTTGCGTTGTAACTGTGTGTGTGTGTGTGTGGTATAACCAAGTGTGTGTTGTGCGTGTGTGTGTAGCTGGAGGTGCACGAGGCCAAGGCGATACTGGACAACCACCCCCAGTGGGACATCCCAGAGACGGAGGAGGAGGATGAGGAGCAGGAGGACAGCGACGGCATAGAGGAGAGTGAAGAAGATGACCAAGACAACGACTGAACACACACACTGAGAACTCCCTTGGACACACTTTCCCTTCAACCCCCCCACCCCCTTTTAGATGTGATCTCCTTGCCCTGGCGCACAGACACACACACACACACATAGACACGTGCCTCAGGACCATTTGGATTCCTATGGCCACCCCCTTCACCCCCCCACCTTGCCAGGTGAACACACACACACACACACTACAGCAACTTAGACGGGTGGGTGTAAGAGAACTTTGGTTATCAGAATAAACATAAGAAATGGACTTCCAAATTAAAATCATGACATTCTTTTTGTTTCATACTTTCACTTTTCATAATCACAGTGGATCCCCTCTGACAGCGGACTGTGTTTTATTAGAGTTCAAATGAGGTGTATTCATTTATACTGGACATTTTAGTCATTTAGCAAACACACTTCCAGGCAATAGGTGTAATCTCTAGGAAACAACAGGAAGGAACCTACCAGATGTTGTCCAAATAAAAACTCTTGTTTTCGTTACTGAACGTTTTTCATTTGCTACAGTACAAATGCAATTCCCTTCCAGGGAATTCTTCATTCTTTATGGTCCTTACCTTTGGAATGGGATTTAAGCCGTCTTTTAAGAAATATTTTTGTGTTTGTGGAAAATAGACTTCTGCTAGATTCCTTTTCAATTGCTTTTTTTTTTTGAGGAGCTGAAGACCAATTTTGAAGAGCCTGCAAAAGTTTTAAAATGTCAAAGCTACTTCCTGTAAAATGTATTTCTCTTATATACGCCTATACCCAGTTTGTCTGAAGTTATTTGTCAGATAGGATGAAGTGGATGGAAATTGTCAGTCTAACAGGAGTCTCCTTCCCATGTCAGCGTTCTGTCGGAGTGATTTCATTGGAGCGCTGTTGCCAAGACACACTGAGCCATAATGACAGGGTGCCCAGCGTGGAGATGGATAGAGGGCACCCCTGAGTGGACACCCAAATAATGTAGACCTTTATGGTTCCAGGTTGTTGTTGGGTATTGTATTCACCACACGGTGGCGCTGTTGAATCAGCTAGGGAGCGCACCCTCATCTGCTTTTCCCATCCTCCCTCTCTTCCCCTCCTTTCTGCTGCCTGAAGGTTAAAGGTTAAACCTTAAAAATCACAACCTCTTCCCTTGTTCAGCGCGCCCCAGTCAACCAGTTAATGACAAAATCAATGAGATCCTATTGATGTCTGGGGAGTATAATTGCAGAGACAGCCGGTGGGAATTAACGTAGGGAAACCGGGCGAATCACTTGTCAATACTTGATGTCAGTTCTCCTCAATACGTTTTATGGATGTGAGAGCTGTCATGGTCAGCAGTGTTGCCCTGTGGGGTTTTGGCCCAATATTAGTGGTGTGAATCTGACAGAGGATTACTTACTCCCATCCGTGAGAGTTTATTTCTGCCACGTCTTGGGGATCCATGTTTTGGTTTTGGCTCTCTGAGCTCTCTGAGCCGTAGTGCCTCCCTTTGAGGAGAGTAGGTTTTACCAGGTCTTGTCCTGTTCCACTCTGAAAGACACAGTGTTCATTAGCCTTCATTTTAAACGGTTTTTGACTTAAGTTGAAAGTGTCAGTGTCGCTTCACGCTCGTCTACCAGGTACGAGATCTTTGCTTTAGACTCAGTCTGTCAAAACCTGGGTCTGAATTCCCTCCAATCAGCTTGGCTGTTGTCTGAACCAAACATAGAGATGAAAAGAGGTCTAATCTGTGTATATTATGATGTTTTCTCCAGAATTGGCCAGTTGAGTCCTCTAGTAATCTCTGTGGACCAAACCACCAAGCTCCATCAGATGTAACTAGAGCCATTCAGCGTTGTTCTTTTTATTCTTTCAAAATGATTTTTGTTTTGGGTTCAACGGGGTCGGATATGTATTTTGTAGTTCTGCTCAGAGAAAATAATTGTTACTAGCGAATATCAAGACCTGTAAATAACATCAGAGCTCCCTGTAGCCGTGTTAGGGAAGAGGACAAAATCATGACTGCATGCTCTCCTCACCGCACGCACACGTGTAGAGACCGGCTGAACACACTGATGTGGGTGGTACCTTGGTTACACGTTGGCAGGTGGGTCACGGGTCCTGTGACGGGGCCAGTAGGATGTCTCGCCAGTCTGTGGGTCTGGCGCTGTACCCCCCTGGGGTAACGACCGGCAGGGCACTACTTCAGGCCACGCACCCTAGGGATGCCCCCTCCTCGGCACACTATTCTCCATCTAGTGCATTGCTTTCGACCGGAGGGCTGTCTGAAAAGTGTTGCATAGGTGGAACTGGGCATCATTTCTGGTCTGTCCCAAGTCACGTTTTACAGGAGAAACGAGACCGGGCCAAGGTGCTCCTACAAGATGATCTGAGGTCACTTTGGGGTCTCATTCAATAATAGTTAAAGTTACAACTGGAGGATGATGGAAACTGATTCTAGATCTGTACTCAAGGGAAACTTCACTCCGGAGCGACATAACAACAGGAGTAACTATCTATATGCCACTTTTGTTTACAAAACAACTGTCATTGTAAATGGGAAAAATATATATTATTTGTATTTAAATCATTTCAAATAAAATAACTTTTTAATGATGTTTTTCAGTTATTATTGGAGATGTACTTGAGTCTATCACTCACTCCTACAATCTCTATCACTCATTCACTAGCTCTATCACTCATTCACTAGCTCTATCACTCATTCACTATCTCTATCACTCATTCACTAGCTCTATCACTCATTCACTAGCTCTATCACTCATTCACTAGCTCTATCACTCATTCACTATCTCTATCACTCATTCACTAGCTCTATCACTCATTCACTATCTCTATCACTCATTCACTATCTCTATCACTCATTCACTAGCTCTATCACTCATTCACTAGCTCTATCACTCATTCACTAGCTCTATCACTCATTCACTAGCTCTATCACTCATTCACTATCTCTATCACTCATTCACTAGCTCTATCACTCATTCACTAGCTCTATCACTCATTCACTATCTCTATCACTCATTCACTATCTCTATCACTCATTCTCTATCTCTATCACTCACTATGTCTATCCCTCTATGTCTATTATATTGTAATTGTGATATTTAGTCCTGCAGATTCATCAATATCATACATCTATTACAATCATTAAAATATACACTCACCTAAAGGATTATTAGGAACACCATACTAATTCTGTGTTTGACCCCCTTTCGCCTTCAGAACTGCCTTAATTCTACGTGGCATTGATTCAACAAGGTGCTGAAAGCATTCTTTAGAAATGTTGGCCCATATTGATAGGATAGCATCTTGCAGTTGATGGAGATTTGTGGGATGCACATCCAGGGCACGAAGCTCCCGTTCCACCACATCCCAAAGATGCTCTATTGGGTTGAGATCTGGTGACTGTGGGGCCATTTCAGTAGTGAACAAATTTTCATGTTCAAGAAACCAATTTGAAATGATTCGAGCTTTGTGACATGGTGCATTATCCTGCTGGAAGTAGCCATCAGAGGATGGGTACATGGTGGTCATAAAGGGATGGACATGGTCAGAAACAATGCTCAGGTAGGCCGTGGCATTTAAACCATGCCCAATTGGCACTAAGGGGCCTAAAGTGTGCCAAGAAAACATCCCCCACACCATTACACCACCACCACCAACCTGCACAGTGGTAACAAGGCATGATGGATCCATGTTCTCATTCTGTTACGCCAAATTCTGACTCTACCATCTGAATGTACATTCTTCCAGTCTTCAACTGTCCAATTTTGGTGAGCTCGTGCAAATTGTAGCCTCTTTTTCCTATTTGTAGTGGAGATGAGTGGTACCCGGTGGGGTCTTCTGCTGTTGTAGCCCATCCGCCTCAAGGTTGTGCGTGTTGTGGATTCACAAATGCTTTGCTGCATACCTCGGTTGTAACGAGTGGTTATTTCAGTCAAAGATGCTCTTCTATCAGCTTGAATCAGTCGGCCCACTCTCCTCTGACCTCTAGCATCAACAAGGCATTTTCGCCCACAGGACTGCCGCATACTGGATGTTTTTCCCTTTTCACACCATTCTTTGTAAACCCTAGAAATGGTTGCGCTTGAAAATCCCAGTAACTGAGCAGATTGTGAAATACTCAGACCGGCCCGTCTGGCACCAACAACCATGCCATGCTCAAAATTGCTTAAATCACCTTTCTTTCCCTTTCTGACATTCAGTTTGGAGTTCAGGAGATTGTCTTGACAAGGACCACACCCCTAAATGCATTGAAGCAACTGCCATGTGATTGGTTGATTAGATAATTGCATTAATGAGAAATTGAACAGGTGTTCCTAATAATCCTTTAGGTGAGTGTACATTCATGTGAAAATGGAAAGTTTTTTTAATGTGGTAAATATTTGGTCACGGAATATGGATAAGGAATCTTCAACACTGTTGACAGAGAAAGGTAGCCTGTGTTTTGGATCATTGTTGTATTGCATTATCCACATTCAGTTAGTCTTTTTGAAACAGGCTTCACATTTTCCTCAAGACTGCTCTGCTACAATATGGAAATCATGGCTGACTCAGTGATGGCAACAAGGCCGGGCCCCGAGGCAGTGACTCAGTGATGGCAACAGGGCCGGGCCCCGAGGCAGTGACTCAGTGATAACAACAGGGCCGGGCCCCGAGGCAGTGACTCAGTGATAACAACAGGGCCGGGCCCCGAGGCAGTGACTCAGTGATGGCAACAGGGCCAGGCCCCGAGGCAGTGACTCAGTGATAACAACAGGGCCGGGCCCCGAGGCAGTGACTCAGTGATAACAACAGGGCCGGGCCCCGAGGCAGTGACTCAGTGATAACAACAGGGCCGGGCCCCGAGGCATTGACTCAGTGATGGCAACAGGGCCGGGCCCCTAGGTAGTGTCTCAGTGATGGCAACATGCCCGGGCCCCGAGGCATTGACTCAGTGATGGCAACAGGGCCGGGCCCCGAGGCATTGACTCAGTGATGGCAACAGGGCCAGGCCCCGAGGCAGTGACTCAGTGATAACAACAAGGCCGAGCCCCGAGGCAGTGACTCAGTGATAACAACAGGGCCGGGCCCCGAGGCAGTGACTCAGTGATAACAACAGGGCCGGGCCCCGAGGCATTGACTCAGTGATGGCAACAGGGCCGGGCCCCTAGGTAGTGTCTCAGTGATGGCAACATGCCCGGGCCCCGAGGCATTGACTCAGTGATGGCAACAGAGCCGGGCCCCGAGGCATTGACTCAGTGATGGCAACAGAGCCTGGTCCCGAGGCAGTGACTCAGTGATGACAACAAGGCCGGGCCCCGAGGCATTGACTCAGTGATGGCAACAGGGCCGGGCCCCGAGGCATTGACTCAGTGATGGCAACAGGGCCGGGCCCCGAGGCAGTGACTCAGTGATGGCAACAGGGCCGGGCCCCGAGGCAGTGACTCAGTGATGGCAACAGGGCCGGGTCCCTAGGCAGTGTCTCAGCCTGATTGGTCTTCTGATCTCAGCATGTGTTACCATACACCCATCTGGTGAAGAACCAGAGCAAGGTTCAAATCTTTATGGAAGGCTGGATCCACATTACTCTCCAAAGAGTTTCTAATAATAAGACCCTGAATTAGCACCCCTGAGATGTACCCTCATGTGATGGTAAAGGTAGGGGTGTACAAACATTTCTCAATAAGAAATTCGCATTTCTGTTTATTTTCATTGTATAGGTAGTATAAAAGTTTATATTTGTTTGTTTTGAAAAATGTCCTTACTTTTATCTAATAATGTGTTGGAATTTTGTTCAAATAACCACATGTCCTAAAGACAACAATCCTGGGTGTATGCACCTTTTCCCATGACTGTATCCTCACTCAACCCCTGCTGGGATTCCCACTGTCTGTCCATAGATGGCACTACTGCATTTACAGACCTGAACAGAATGATTTGGGCTTTTATTTGTGGTGAAGACATCTATCCATTCTATTTTTGTGTCTTCATTAGGCACTAAATGCTGTTAAATTTGGAGGCTTGCTTCTATCTGAACTCATGATATGCCCAAATTAAGCACTATTCCCTTTGTAGGGTGCTACAGGGCTTTGATTAGAATATATAGGGAATAGTGTGCCAACTGGGACTCCTCCTGGTGTGTTCTGGTCATTTACAACATGTTGACTTCTACCAAATCAATACCAGTTATTTTAATTACAAATCATTTCTCCCGGTTTCAGGAAATGGTAATGTGATCAATACTGTATGTTTTCTTCAGAACAGTCTGGAAGATCATAAGCAATGTTTCTGTTTTTATGATATGGATTGTGTCTCTCAGAGCAATAATTCATTATTGACTGGTAAGTCGTTAGTGTGTGTCCTCGAGTATACTGGCAAGTGTTTCTTTGTGTGTATGTGTGTATATACATGTGTGACATTGAAACAAGCTAGTCCCAATAAATCATCTGTATTGCATCAATTCAATGTATCGTATTCAACGTCTGTCATCCAAGTTATGGCTTTTATAACTCGGATGACTGATGTTGAAAATTATTAATTGACTTGATGTCACCCAAGTTATACAAGCCCTTTTCAACGTCAGTCACCTGAGTTATACAAGTCATATTCAACGTCAGTCACCTGAGTTATACAAGTCATATTCAACGTCAGTCACCTGAGTTATACAAGTCATAGTCAACATCAGTCACCTGAGTTATACAAGTCATATTCAACGTCAGTCACCTGAGTTATACAAGTCATATTCAACGTCAGTCACCTGAGTTATACAAGTCGTATTCAACGTCAGTCTTGCCTTAGTATCTTTAAAATTACACTTATTGGCCTGATGGTGGTGCTGTAACAAATGATTGGAAACTTCGCAAGGTCAGTCAAACACAAAGGTCACCTCTACTCACAAGAAACCCAATTGCCTCAGGAACCCATAAATTCTGCTTGATGGAGTTTCTGAGAATATCTTATGTGAAAAACAAAATGGTACTCCTCAGGCACCGAATTACCCATCTGCATGAATATGCTGTCATTAATATTTATGTGGGCTGGTCTGGTCATGGTCTGGCCCATAAATCCATGTTAATCAGGATATTTCTATACTTCCAACATTTGGTAAACATGCAGCAAACACTGACAACACTTAACAAGGCAAGAATATTAATATCAACAAGGTGTCCCTATAATTACATCTGTTCATAATTTTTCCTTTGAGTGATGCCATTTGGTACACATGATCAGGGATATGAGTCTTGCTAACTTATGTCATATCAAACTTTTGACCATAGCTTGTTGCCCTTTGCTGTTTTTTTGCAGCATTTGGGTGAAGGAATATTTTCCATGTAGGAACCTGTGTTTCTGTAAGTTCACAGTTCGCATTAAGGCATTAAATAGGTTTTTGTTTTTAAGTAACCTTTATGTTTTAGCTAGACTAGATAGGTATTCGCAGGATGATGTTATGATTACATCTGACTCTGAACCAAAAAACTCAAAAGGTACAACAATCAAAGCACTTCAGATCACCAGCCCACTTAATTTCCGTTCATTTCAGATTACCATGAATGAAATCCTTTCTTTTTGGATTAACTGCTTTTCCAACTGCTGCTTTAGGACTGCAATGATTTGATTATAATTTTGTACTGTGCTCACATTTCCATAGACACTAATGTTGCCTTGTTAAAAAAGCCTTGACAGTCATAGACTTGTTCTGTCAATGCCTTCATGTGTGTTTATTGTAGAAATGTAAACACCTGTATTGTATAGCACACAACATTGTATATAACATTTGCAGTTTGCAGTTTCATCAGAGTTAAAAGTTTAGGAAAAGAGAAATCACAAAAATGTCTGCAATTCCCCAAATGTTTGAGAAACAAACAAGTAAATTATAACTTCTGAAAGGAAAATGCCCTGGGAACCAGCTGGTCTTCAGAGGTGGTTGACTTTCGTAGCCAGAGCAACATACAGAAATGTCTGTGGCTGTTTTCAGAAGAAGTTATGACATCAAATCAAATGCTACAGCCTACGGGTTTGAGCCCCAAACTCATAAATACTCTTTAGACACTTTTAGAGAGCAGTGGCAAAACATGAAGATGTTCAACTCTCCGTAGGAAACCCACAAGCTTATATATCGATCTAAAGCGAAGTACAGCTGCTGTAAAAATAGGAAGGACATTACTGCCCAAACATCATGAATGCATGTGGGTTGTGGAGGGGGGTGGGGGTGGGGGGTAGGCATGGTAGCCAGAGATGTTTATCCACAAACATTAATCAGGATCAGATATGGAATTTATTTATGCTTAGCATATAAGTTGAGTTGTTGGCTATGCGATTATGTTTTAGTGGAAATGCGACTGGCGACTAAATTAATGTCTAGTTTAGGCTAGCAACAGCATAAAATAACGGACCATGCTGAAAGCAAGGTTAACAGGGGGACTTGTACACACAGTGTCTTGGCATCAGTTTCAGAAAAGGGTCAGAGGAGAGGCAAGGCCGTTCTTCTTGTAGATTATCCAATTTCCAACTTGGAACGGCGCAGGCAGTGTTCTAGCGTATGAGTACTGTGACACTGAAAGCGTAAGCGCTCAATTTAACGTCAGCATTCACAGACAAGTGGCCTGTAAACACGATTCACAACATGAATTTAGGCTACTCTATATTGTTGTATCAAAAAAGCTAATGTGAAGGGCTCTTGAACATTCCAGCACAAGTCAAGTGCCAAATGAAGTTTCCTGAATAGGATACTGATGCCAGAATATGTGACAGCCAAGTAAAACATTAACTTTGGTTCTGAAGCAAAGAAAAGGAACCAGGCAAACCTAGTTCTGCCGGCCCGCAGTTAGAAGAAATAAATGTTGTTGCACTCGTTGGATTTGAACTAGGGTCTCCGACATGACAGGCTGTCTCTTTAACCACTTAGCTATACATGTGCTGAGTAATCTGCATTGTTAAACCAATTAGTCGAAACTGTAGGGTTCTTGAAACTGCTTCCCTACATTAGCTAACAACCAAACCAACAACAGATTTAACAGAGTTGATACACCACATGGAACGTTTTAAATTAGAAGATTGTAGGGACCAATTGGGTCATACTACTTCGTCATAAAATTGATTCTCGAAATTAGATAATTTTGTCACACATTAACATTACGTAAAATTTGAATATTTAGCTACACACCATTAAGCATTGTGTTAAACTGACACTGTGTTAAAGTTTACTTCCACCACAAATAGCATCTATGAACTGTACAGCTTTTGCCACTGGCCGTTTTAACAGCTTATCAGCCAGTAATGGGCCCACTAGTATCTACTTATTACTTGTAAAAGTCATAGGAATTGAGCAATTGCTAGTGAGACTGAAGATTAACTTTACATTGCCAAAGCTATTTAATTTCATGGCACAACGTTTGTTTTTCTTTGATTCGTGAATGACATTCATACAAGTTTTTGTCTATCCTGAACAAATCCTAATGCATACTTTGTTCTGTCAGAGGCGTGGATTGAACACGGGTCACCTGCATGGAAGTCTGCCTACTTCAGTCAGTCAGTTGGCGTTAATCGCATGCGTTAACGCGTTAATTTTGACAGCCCTATTTTATACACATGCACCAGAAACGTCCTTAAAAATGTGTTGGATTAGCCATTTAGCGAAGTTATATCTCTGCTCTTTCTGCAGAATTACAGTAAATGTAAGGGGGTTAGGTTTAGGTCTAGGGGATAGGGATTATACATTTCTGGTTTTCTGGTCCCCACAAGGGCGGGAAAAACAAACGGCAGTGTTTGAGTTTGTTTCCATGTAATTTGTGTGATTTAAGGAGATTTAATGACGCCAGTTCCTGAAGTGTGAATTTACTGTATTTAGATGTAAGGTTTATGGTTTTAAGGCATATTTCTTTCCTTGTATTTATGGAGTGATGACAAATGTATAATGGGATGTGCTCTGTAAGGTTTTTGGAGGAAGGGATGTACTGGAAGGAGAACTTACAGTAGGTATTAATTTGCCCATTGCCAGGAGGGGGGAAAGGCTCACCGGAGTATCTAAGTTAGTGAGCTGTTGCCTGAATACGTCACTACCGAGGATACAGTATCTTTGATGGATACAGTGTCTTTGATGGATACAGTGTCTTTGATGGATACAGTGTCTTTGATGGATACAGTGTCTTCGATGGATGCAGTGTCTTCGATGGATACAGTGTCTTTGATGGATACAGTGTCTTTGATGGATACAGTGTCTTCGATGGATACAGTGTCTTTAATGGATACAGTGTCTTTGATGGGTACAGTGTATTTGATGGATACAGTGTCTTTGATGGATACAGTGTCTTTGATGGATGCAGTGTATTTGATGGATAGAGTGTATTTGATGGATACAGTATCTTTGATGGATACAGTGTCTTTGATGGATACAGTGTCTTTGATGGATACAGTGTCTTTGATGGATGCAGTGTATTTGATGGATACAGTATCTTTGATGGATACAGTGTCTTTGATGGATACAGTGTCTTTGATGGATACAGTGTCTTTGATGGATGCAGTGTATTTGATGGATACAGTGTCTTTGATGGATACAGTGTCTTTGATGGATGCAGTGTATTTGATGGATAGAGTGTCTTTGATGGATATAGTATTCTTCCTCATCGTCCTGTTTGTTTATTTCTCTACAAAGTCTGCTGGGCAACTCGTCCTTTGCCTGTTAGTATTGTTACTAAAAGCCTCTCATAGTGTCTTTGGTTTGTACGGGAGAATAAATGGCTGCCTGCAGTGTATGAATATGCTGCAGCACGTGTTGGAATTCAGGCTGCTACTCTTTCTTCCCACACATTCCTGTCAAACAAAGCTTAAAAATTGCAAAATAAATGAACAAATAAATGAAAATCTCTCAACACAATGGTGAGCACCCTGTTTGTGTCTTGACTATCTGATCCTCTGCTTCACATTGTCTGTGTGTGTGTGTGTATACTCCTGGCTCTTGACCTCTGACCTCCCCAGAGTTATTAATATTACTAACCATAGATCAATATCTGTGATCCAATGCCAGTTGACCCACACTGGGACTGTCTGCTGATTTAAATATACTTCCTACGAGTCCCAAATGGCACCATATTCCTTTTCTAGTGCCCTGGGCCCTGGTCTAAAGTAGTGTACTACAGTGACTCTCAGAGTATTCACCAGGCTTTGGATGTTGAACCTATGAAACATTCCTAGTCTCTCCTCTGTCCTTTTTCTTCTTTCTCACACAGTGTGATTGGAGGGCTTGTGGTGTATTTTTGTTTGTAGGCAAACACTGTGTGTGTGTGTGTGTGTGTGTGTGTGTGTGTGTGTGTGTGTGTGTGTGTGTGTGTGTGTGTGTGTGTGTGTGTGTGTGTGTGTGTGTGTGAGAGAGAGAGAGAGAGAGAGTGTTGTGGGTTGTTGATCTAGAGAGGCTGATTTTGTCAGACAACGTCTGTTGTACTTATTTAAATTATGATGAATCGCTTATTCTCCTCAGGAGTCTACACACAGACACACACACACACACACATTCACGCATGCACACACACATAGACACACACACACACAGACACACACACACAGACACACACACACAGACACACACACTCATACTAGGGTTGCACAATATTGGAAATAAATGACATTGCGACATGTTGTTTTTCTGCGATATATTGCGATATGAAAAAACAGAGGATGTCTTCAGAAAGAGCTTTGGCCATCTCTGTATCCCTCTGCTTCTTTCTGTCCTCTTTTCCTTCTTCTAAAAGAGTGTGTGTGTGTGTGGGAGTGTGCGTGTGTGTGTATGTTTGTGCTAAGCATTCATGAATGTGTCTGATATGCTTGGGAGGGTGTGCTCGATAAGCGTTCATGCACATATATGTCTCTAGTCAGCGGTTTAGTGAGTAATCTGCCCCCCCACCATACACACACTAAACCAGAGGGAGGGTAGCTTCTTGGCAGTGTTATTCCCATGAGAGAATAGTAATGATTATATTCTAATTCACATCAAGTCACAGGAAAATTGTTTGGGCCTTTTTGCATATTGTCATTATTGAGTACTGAAGCATTGCTGAGTGTGAATAGGAAATGAATTGAGAGAAAAGGATAGTCTAAACCAGGGGTGTAAAACTCAAAGCCGGGCCATATTTAGAAACGTGTGGGACCAGTCATTATTTGTTTGTTGTTAGAGGAAATAAATGTGTAATATATATACATATATATGTTCATGCCTCTTTAGGAAGTTCTTTAATATAAACATAAGGCCTTAGGAAGCATTTTGCACTGATAAAACAAAAGAGATCAATAATATTTATCCAGCCTTTTGCTGTTCTTGCAGGTAGGCCTAACACACACTGACCCTCATGGGGAAACACAGGTAGGCCTAACACATACTGAACCTCATGGGGAAACACAGGTACTGACCCATGTGAGGAAACACAGGTAGGCCTAACACATACTGACCCTCATGGGGAAACACAGGTAGGCCTAACACATACTGACCGTCATGGGGAAATACAGGTAGGCCTAACACATACTGACCCTCATGGGGAAACACAGGTAGGCCTAACACATACTGACCCTCATGGGGAAACACAGGTAGGCCTAACACATACTGACCCTCATGGGGAAACACAGGTAGGCCTAACACACACTGACCCTCATGGGGAAACACAGGTAAGCCAAACACATACTGAACCTCATGGGGAAACACAGGTAAGCCAAACACATACTGACCGTCATGGGGAAATACAGGTAGGCCTAACACACACTGACCCTCATGGGGAAACACAGGTAGGCCAAACACATACTGACCCTCATGGGGAAACACAGGTAGGCCTAACACATACTGAACCTCATGGGGAAACACAGGTAGGCCTAACACATACTGAACCTCATGGGGAAACACAGGTAGGCCTAACACATACTGACCGTCATGGGGAAACACAGGTAGGCCTAACACATACTGACCCTCATGGGGAAACACAGGTAGGCCTAACACATACTGACCGTCATGGGGAAACACAGGTAGGCCTAACACATACTGACCCTCGTGAGGAAACGATCTGGTTGGTTTAAAAACTAGAGAACTAAAACGTAGGTATATTGTTGTAGAAATTAAAACTGTGTGTTCAATTGTCTTGTTTTTTTTTGCCCAGGCTACAGCTCAAATAATGCCTACGTGTTCCCCTTGGGTGCTATGTATTTTATTGCAGGTTTTGTTTAAATTCATTGACAAGCAAAAACCAGAAGGCATTTTAGTAGTGTTGGACTTTAATTTCTGTCGGTCCTATAGAACCAAAATCTAAATCAGTTTAACTAACACTGAATACAAATAAAACATCTAGCTGTAATCTAGCTGTAAGTATCTAGTAATCTATACAAAGGGACCAGGTAGTTCATTTTTGTCTTTGATTTTGTCTGATGTTGTTGGGTCTATAAAATGTATACATTTCAGTTAAATTCTAAATAATTTTGACTCTCCTGAAATAGATTTTGTTTTAAAAAACGACCATTGACAGAAATGTAAAAAAAATCACCATCCTGAATTTTTCTCTTGTGATTCTCAACTGTGAACTACATCTCCCATCAAGCTTCACAAGCCAAACAATGGATCCCAAGCTTGCTGACATAACTGACTAAACTAACCACTAAGCTATATAGGCTAGTAAACCCAATGTCATTATTTAGCATAACAGCATAGACATGTTGTCCCTAAATTAAATGCTACTATAATGGGAAATCATTTTGTAGATCGATGTGTTTAAAAAAAAATGTTTACTCTTGGTCTAGGCCCTGTGGAACTATGTTTTTGGGAACCCATAGGTGAGAGGGAACATGGAAAATTACTAGATACTGGAAAGCTGCCTCCTGTACTGCACTGTTTCCTGTTGGTTGTGGGTTTACCAGTCATTGTATTAACAGTGAATGCATGTCTGACCATGTTGTGTCTGAGCCATGTTTTAAAAATGGTCTCTTTGGTTTCTATTGTACTTCACTCTGCCTGCTAAACCTTTTCCAGTCTGTGACATGTACACCTTTAAGTCCTGCGAATGTGCACACACACACACACATACACACACACACACACACACACACACACATACACACACACACACACACACACATACACACACACACACACACACACACACACACCAGTGAATTACGTTTCTAGGTTTGAAGGGTTTGGGCTTGAGAAGGGTTTTCTGCATTGTAAAGATACAACCACCAGCATCAGGCCATGTTTGCTTTGGACATCGGAGGGTGTGGTCATTTTCTAACTTCTTCATATGATGATATTAACTGGTATTATTATTAAAATGCGTTTTCTAGCTACCTGGGCACTCAGGTATAAATTACTCATCATTCACAACACAGTTCCATGTAAACAATTTTCAAATAAAACAAAAAAAGACATGGAAAATAAACACAACCATTAAATTACGCTACATTGTGGTTGTGGTTTTGTAGTGTTGTGATGTGGTGTTGTTCTGTTGTGTTGTTCTGGTGTTCTGGTGTTGTGTTGTAATATTGTGTTGTGATGTGGTGTTGTAATATTGTGGTGTTGTAATGTTGTGTTGTGATGTAGTGTTGTTATGTGTTGGGATGTTCTGTCATGATGTTGTTATGTTGTGTTGGGATATTTTGTGGTGATGTAGTGTCGTGATGTTGTGGTGCTGTGATATCAGGCTGTTGTCTGTTCAACGTTTGGTGTCAAAGCGTGGCAGCATGTGAGAATGAGATAGTAAATAAGGACTGTGTCACGTCTCTCTGTCTGACACACTGCCGTCTGCCTACAGACATCACACTCTATCTAAATTAAATCTCAGCTTTTATTTAATTATAAAAACTATATTTCTTTATTCTGACTGAGAGTCAGCAATGCTTCCAAATTGGCCGACGTCTCAGCTAACGATGAAGATGCATTGGAGTGTCTGAGTGCACACTCATGGGTGTCTATGCCTGTGTGTGTGTGTGTGTGTGTGTGTATGTGTGTGTGTCTATGCCTGTGTGTGTGTGTGTGTCTGTGCGTGTGTGTGTGTCTGTGCGTATGTGCATATGTGTGTGTGTGAGTCTTTCTCTGTGTATGTGTGTGTGTCAGTCTGTCTATGTCTGTGCGTATGTCTGTGTGTGTGTGTGTGTGTGAGTGTGTGTCAGTCTGTCTATGTCTGTGCGTATGTCTGTGTGTGTGTGTGTGTGTGTGTCAGTCTGTCTATGTCTGTACAGATGTGTATATGCTATCTAGCACATGTCCCTCTGGGATTAAGATGGTAATGTTAACTTTGTATTTAAACTTAGTATGAAGGGTAATAGTGTGTTTCTCATCACAGTTCACATTTACATTTATATTGTTTCATTAACATAGTCAGTTCTGTCACTCTGCCTGCCTGCCTGTCTGTCTGTCAGTCAATCAGTCAGTCTCACAAAGTCCAGGGAGAGTTAAAGAGAAAATCTAATAAGGCAAAAATAAAAATGCAGAGAAGAATGAGGCTACCAGAGAAGAATGAGGCTACCAGAGAAGAATGTGGCTACTTAGAGATGAATGAGGCTCCCAGAGATGAATGAGGCTACCAGAGATGAATGAGGCTACCAGAGATGAATGAGGCTACCAGAGATGAATGAGGCTACCAGAGGACCTTGGAATGAGGCTACCAGAGGACCTGGGAATGAGGCTACCAGAGGACCTGGGAATGAGGCTATCAGACGCAGCACTAATAGAGGCTCTGGGATCCAGTTCTGCCCCAGTCAGCATTTTGTTCCTCTAGTTAATTTGCTTTGGTTCGTGCAGGGTGCCGCATAGCAGAGACATGGACAGCACCTCTAACGTGTGTGTGTGTGTGTGTGTGTGTGTGGGGCTCTTACTAACAACATTTAGCCTTTCTGCAACCTCAGAGTCGTATAATACACACACTCTGTTTAAACATCAGTTTTAAACCTGAATAAACTCAGTTCAGCAGATTAACCTTTAGAGCCTGAGCAACATCTCATTGCAAACACACACACACACACACTCTCACACACACACACACACACACAGCGTATCGGTCATTCAGCTGCCCTCTGCCATACACTTACAGCAGATTATGATTTAAAAGAAATGATAAACTACCTTTCGAAGGCCACTCTTTCTTTCTCTCCATCTCCCTCTCCCCTCCTGCCCTTCCTGCCTCTGCCGGTCCTCCCTCTGCCGGTCCTCCCTCTGCCGGTCCTCCCTCTGCCGGTCCTCCCTCTGCCGGTCCTCCCTCTGCCGGTCCTCCTGCCATCTCTTCTCTCCTTGCTTGGTTGTTCGTATTGATCTCGCCGTGGGGTATAATTAGCCTGAAAAGCATCAGAAGCCTGGAGCAATGGGTGATAACGTCCCCGCAAAAACAACCCTGGTCTCCAAGCTTTTGCAAGGCGGCTCTGTCTAGGCCTCCGCATGTCAAGAGGACTCATGTCAAGCAACACTATTCAGCATGTCAGCTGCAGCTCCTCGCCAGTTAATCGGCACGCCACCTTTTTCTTCGGCAAACAATCTGCTAGTATCCCAGAGCTAGCGATCCCATTGAGGGGGGGTCATACACCCTGTAAAAAACTAGGTATAATCACAGAACTCCTCGGCAAAGGCGTTGACAAATTCAATGCTAAGCATAACATCACAGGGCAGAAGGAGTGTCCTGCTCAATCGACCGGTTGTCTGTGATGTGATGGTAACATCTCACTTGTTCCCAGTAATTAATGAGAAGACAACATCAGTATTTTACTGAAGAACGAGGAGGCTAAACCCCAAGTTCTCAGGTTGTGTTTGATGTCTCATATGTTACTTTTCCAAAAAGATATTATCTTCCTAGTTGTGTTAGGAAGACTTGAGACATCCTCCAGAAAATGTACATTTCTTAGTTTCTGCCAAACATCAAACTTTTTCAACATATTATCAGGCGAAGTAATCGCTGATGCAGACTCGCATCAATTTCTATTAGATTTGGCTCATAACAAAAATCTCTAGATGCATGTTTTTGAGAACCATATTTATTTCTTGATTAAATGAAACAGTAGATTTGCCACAGAATAACAACACCTACGTTCTACTTAATTCATCTCAATGAACAATAATTCAAACAAATCCATAGTCAGGTTTTCAGTCAGCAGGTTTTCTTTCAGCTCCAACTTTTCTCTAATACAAGTCAGTAGAACAATTCTCATTACTTACAATGGGCTAATTTATGAGCCTGGTGTCAGCAGAAACTCTCCCATTCATCCCTGTACATCCAAAATTTCATGTCCACACTGCTTCGCATTTCCATCTCTTTGTTCAGAGCTGCGTACATCTTGGACAGTGTGGGGGGAAACCCTTGACTAATGAAACACTGTTTGCTTCAAGGACCTTGTTTTGTCCTGTTATTACTTCAAACCCAGTTGTCAAGTTTTCAACCTTCAAAGCTAGCTGACATTTTAATGCCACCCTGGTTAAAGGCCTACAATTCCCAGCAGTCCTCGTTTTGTCAGTTCCATTAAGAATTGACTGAACGTACCCTCATCAACGTGGGGGGTACCCAGGAGCAGTCGGCTGATGTTCAGTGGCTGAGTGGTGTCCTCCATGGAAGACTGGGTTTCAGTGAGCATTGGTGTGACTCAGAACTGGGCTCGGTTTCCCAAAAGCGCTGGTCCAGGTCGGAAGGTTGTCAGTGCATTTACAGTATCACCACTGTACCACCCTTTTGCCAGAAGGTCAGTTTCCAAACTGGGGCGCAATTGTGAACATACACAATTTAATTATTATTTGATTAAGAAGATTATAATAACATGGATTCCCACAAAAAATTCTAACTTCAAATATCTAATTTGAGAATTGCAAGTTGAAATCATAATGCATGTCAGTGTTGCATTCAACAGTGACCAAATTGCACAATCAAAGACACATTCACACAGAGTTAATTCTGGCTGCTGAAGTTGCCCAGTAGTGTTTTTTCTCTGAGCCGTGTGCTTGCATGCTAATCCGACTGTCCTGTTCTCAGCTGTTCCCATGGGCCAGATGTGCTGGCCCGGCCTGTGGGCTAACTGCTAATCCACACTGTGCTGTTCTCAGCTGTTCCCATGGGCCAGATGTGCTGGCCCGGCCTGTGGGCTAACTGCTAATCCACACTGTGCTGTTCTCAGCTGTTCTCATGGGCCGGGCATGATGAGCCGATCTGCGTTGGACCGGGTCAGGACAAGAATAAGCATGAGTTTGTTTAAACTATAATGGACACTGAGCTTGGATAGCAGTTTGTACTGATCACCACTGCAAGGTGTGGAGGGTGAAAGTGTGTGTGTGTGTGTGTGAGAGAGAGAGAGACAGAGAGAGAGAGACAGAGAGAGAGAGAGACAGAGAGTGGGAGGTGGTATCGAAAGGGAAATAATGTCTCTGGTCTACAGCAGTTTTACAGTAATGAGTATGGATGTGCTTGTTGGGTTGTTTGTATTCCCTACCTCCTTCTCTCCCTACCTCCTTTCTCTCCCTACCTCCTTCTTTGCCTACCTCCTTCTCTCCCTACCTCCTTCTCTCTCTCTCTCTCTCTCTCTCTCTCTCTCTCTCTCTCTCTCTCTCTCTCTCCTTCTCTTTCTAATTCAATCCCCACGGTTACACCTTCTCATTGACATGAGCCCCAACTTTCATCCTTCCATCTCTTTATTATTCCTTATATCCATCCTTTCATCATCCCACAGCCCCGTTCTATACCTCCATCCCTCTAGGAGGAATAGAAAGGAGGGAAGGAGTGATGGAGAGAGAGGGAAGGAGTGATGGAGAGAGAGGGAAGGAGTGATGGAGAGAGAGGGAAGTAGGAATACAGACAGAGAGATGGAGGGAGGTCTGGGGAGAGAGTGGGAAGGAATGATTGAGAGCAGTTAGGATGAAAAGAGAGAAAGAGGGAAGGACAGAGTGTAGAAGGAATAAAAAGAGAGGACGAGAGTGATGGAGAGAGAGAGAAAGCTCCATGACTCAGCTGTTTTTTTAAATTACATTCATCCATTTCTTCTCTCTCATCCTTCCTTTCTTGCTCCACTTTATTTGCCTGTTGTTCTTCCCTTCTGCAAGCAAACGATGAGAAATCCTTTGTGGATATCCATCAGTCCATAATTCTATCCATCCATTCATCTCTCAGTCCATTCCTCAGTTGTGTTGTCTGTCCATCTCTGGGTCTCAGACCAAAATGTCTTCTAGTCGCTTGCTCAGTCCATCAGCTCTGAATGGCAGCAATAGCCCTCCATCTCCACGGTAACCACTGAACCTATCACAACCTGTCAGAGCACATCTAGGGTTCTAGAAACTTTTTTCCACTGGACTCAATTAGCTGGTTAAAGGTCTGATTCCAACCTGGGTTATGCTCCCTGAAAATATTTTTTTTTCGTTTTCTATAAACAGCCATTAAGAATTTCAGCTAACTTTTTTCACCTTCATCTGCATAGAAATCTGAGCTAGGACAAAGTCATCCTTGTATAGGATAAGGTAGCTTCTGTTTCAGTGAGCTTCATGCTTTGAGCTGGAGATTTAATGAATTGAGGTGAGAAAGAGGTATCTCTTCAAAAGTTCAGTATTTGGATTAGGATAGTCTTTCTAACCAGAGTTCTGTATTTGGATTAGGATAGTCTTTCTAACCAGAGTTCTGTATTTGGATTAGGATAGTCTTTCTAACCAGAGTTCTGTATTTGGATTAGGATAGTCTTTCTAACCAGAGTTCTGTGTTGGGATTAGGGTGCACTTTCTGACATCTTTGGTCTCATGGTAACAGAGTGTCTCTGAGGTTAACAAAATCCAATTGGATCAGAACACCTCATAGCCGTCGATCAAAACTCGAACAAATAACTACTTGAGACTTTGTTTAATCCATGAATAGTACTATTACTGATGATGATCTGAAGCAGACAAAACACACACAGAATAAAATAGGTTTTGGTCAGAGTTCTATGGGGAATATCTATTTGATCCTCCTTTAACAGAAAACAGGATATTGATCAAACTGTAATTTCTCTCATTTTCTCTTTTATTCTCTTTTCCCTCTTTCACTCTCTCCTTTCATCTCCCTTTACTCTGTCCCGTCGGTTGCCATGGCGGTCCAGGATAAGATTCAATTTCAAAATTCTGAAGGCTGCTGGCTGGTCAATATTATTTCAGTATTTTGGGGTTATCGATGTATACATTTTTAACCAGACTATAATGAAAGAACATTATGCAGTGAATCCCAGAGTGTGTGTTTGTGTATGTGTGTGTGAGTGTGTGTTTGTGTGCATGCTTGCATGTTAACATCTGTTGGTCTGTCCTGTTTTTGCATGTGTGTTATTAATGGAGAGTAATGGTACACACTGTGAATGTCCCACAATGATGACAGATGAGCCCTGCGTCCCCCAATGATGATGATGACACTAATATATTCACAGTCTGTTTCTCTCACTGATATTAAACCAGAAAAAAGAGAGGGGGAGACAATGACAAGAGAAAGGAAGAGAGAGAAACAGCAGAGAAATAGATAGATGGAGTAAAGGGGGAGATTGGGTGAGGGATAGTTCTCTGTATGAAAGGATTAGTGGTCATTAGGTGAAGCACTGATATAATGAGGCAACGTCCCAACTGGTCCTCTTTTCCCTTGATAGTACCCCACTTCTGGCCATAGGGCCCAGGTTGGAGGTAGCACACTATGAAGGGAATAGGATAACATTTGGGAAGCATAGCCGTTCGCTTTAATAGAGAGAGCTGCTTCATCTGTCCAGGGGTTATCACATTAACCCTGACACACACACACACAGACAGACACACACGTTGGCCTGCAGGGATGTGGATTATGCATGTAGGCAGCTCAGTAAGTGTAAAGACAAGGCACCAGTTACACAGAGACAGACAGGTAGAGAGAGACAGGTAGAGAGAGACAGGTGGACAGAGAACGGTAGAGAGAGAACGATAGAGAGAGACAGGTAGAGGGTAACAGGTAGACAGAGACATGTAGAGAAAGACAGGTGGACAGACAGGCAGAGAGACAGGTAGAGAGAGACAGGTAGACTGAGAACAGTAGAGAGAGACAGGTGGAAAGAGACAGCTGGATAAAGACAGGTAGAGAAAGACAGGTGGAGAGAGACAGTTAGAGAGGGACAGGTGGAGAGAGACAGATAGAGATAGGTGGAGAGACAGATAGAGACAGACAGGTGGAGAGAGACAGGTGGAGAGAGACAGGCGGAGAGGCAGAGAAACAGAAAATTAGACGGAGGGAGGGTGGGAGGCGATGGGAGGAAGGCAGCCAATAATAACGGTAGATTTATTTGTAAATAAATGAATATGTTAATTATATAAATAAATATATCAATACAGATAGATATAGACCATAGATGGTATTCTGTATATGGAGGATATAAATATATAAAATAGATATACAGCTCCGGAAAGAATTAAGAGACCACTGCACTTTTTGTGCACTGCACTGAAAGTTTTGAGTGAGGAACAGAAGCGTTCAATTTGTAGTGGTCTCTTAAATCAAACTCTTCTGTTCCTCACTTAAAACCTTCCTTTTCGACTTTTTTGGAAAGGAAAGAGAAAGGTGCAGGGGTCTCTTAATTTTTCCCGGACCTCATACAGTGTAAGTATAACAGTATAACGGACATCATACAATATAACATAGCATAGACAGAATCATGCCCTTTAAAAAGCACATAGACAGAATCATGCCCTTTAAAACACATTCAAACAGCATCATGTCATTTAAACCCATTCAGAAAGAATCGTGTTTAAGCACATTTAGACAGAATCACGACCTTTAAGCACATTCAAACAAATACCATATTCTAAATATACAAGCTAAGAGACTGGCAGCTCCAATCTATGAAGACCACCAGCTGACAGATCCGATCCCAGCCCTGCCACATTGGTTCTTCTGCTTTTCATCGCACAGAGTGGAAGATATCAACATTTCTTTGACACAAAATTATCTGTTACCTTGTGATTCTTCTCCACCACCTGTTTCTTGTGTCAGCTTAATTGCCCACTTGAGTGGAATCTGCCTGGCTTTGCCGTGGAAGGTAACAACGCTAAAGTTTTCTTTGAACCTTTGCTGTTACTTGTTGCCAGTTGAGTGATGAGTACGACCTCCAGCCAGGAGAAGACTAAGAAGGTTTCCAAGCTGGATTTGTGTGGTAGATCATACCACTCCTGTTGCTTTGACTTTGCTTCCACAAGATTTGCCTGGTGTGTCTTGTCTTGGTGTCTTGTCTTAGTAAGTCTCGTCTTAGTAAGTCATGGCCTGTGTCATGCTTCTGCTGTCCTTGTCCATCCCAGGTGATGAGACTGCTGTCATGTGTTACAGACGAGTGAGAAAGGGCAAGGTTTCAGACGAGGGAGAATCTGAGGCTTGTCCAAATTCAAATGGTGCATTCGCCTTTTTCGGTAATCCTTCCAACAGGTGCAGAGAAAAAAGAAGGATCTATGGTCCTGGCCCCAGAAGGATTGGATCTATGGTCCTGGCCCCAGAATGATTGGATCTATGGTCCTGGCCCCAGAATGATTGGATCCATGTTCCTAGCCCCAAAAGGACTGGATCCATGGTCCTAGCCCCAGAAGGACTGGATCTATGGTCCTAGCCCCAGAAGGAATGGAACTACAGTATGGTCCTAACCCCAGAAGGATTGGATCTATGGCCCTAGCCCCAGAAGGACTGGATCCATGGTCCTAACCCCAGAAGGACTGGATCTATGGCCCTAGCCCCAGAAGGACTGGATCCATGGTCCTAACCCCAGAAGGATTGGATCTATGGTCCTAGCCCCAGAAGGATTGGATCCATGGTCCTAGCCCCAGAATGACTGGATCTATGGTCCTAACCCCAGAAGGATTGGATCCATGGTCCTAGCCCCAGAAAGAATGGATCTATGGTCCTAACCCCAGAAGGACTGGATCTATGGTCCTAACCCCAGAAGGATTGGATCCATGGTCCTAGCCCCAGAAAGAATGGATCTATGGTCCTAACCCCAGAAGGACTGGATCTATGACCCTAGCCCCAGAAGGAATGGATCTACAGTATGGTCCTAACCCCAGAAGGATTGGATCTATGGCCCTAGCCCCAGAAGGATTGGATCTATGGCCCTAGCCCCAGAAGGATTGGATCTATGGCCCTAGCCCCAGAAGGATTGGATCTATGGCCCTAGCCCCAGAAGGATTGGATCTATGGCCCTAGCCCCAGAAGGATTGGATCTATGGCCCTAGCCCCAGAAGGATTGGATCTATGGCCCTAGCCCCAGAAGGATTGGATCTATGGTCCTGGCCCCTGAAAAGTCCAGTCTCTGAGCAATGGGCTTGACTTCAAATGTCATTGATACTATTGGTTCAGCAAAAGGCATGTTTTCAAGAGTGCTACATATAAATGGCCAGTAGTGTATTTAGTGTTGCCCTGGTGAACCATTGATGTGTCCAGATGCTTCCTTTGACTAGGCTGACTTATAACACAACATTCAGCATTTCACCTCACAGCCTCGTATTTGCCTCAGGGCTGTGACTGTATGTCCCTCAGGGCTGTGACTGTATGTCCCTCAGGGCTGTGACTGTATGTCCCTCAGGGCTGTGACTGTATGTCCCTCAGGGCTGTGACTGTATGTCCCTCAGGGCTGTGACTGTATGTCCCTCAGGGCTGTGACTGTATGTCCCTCAGGGCTGTGACTGTATGTCCCTCAGGGCTGTGACTGTATGTCCCTCAGGGCTGTGACTGTATGTCCCTCAGGGCTGTGACTGTATGTCCCTCAGGGCTGTGAATGTATGTCCCTCAGGGCTGTGACTGTATGTCCCTCAGGGCTGTGACTGTATGTCCCTCAGGGCTGTGACTGTATGTCCCTCAGGGCTGTGACTGTATGTCCCTCAGGGCTGTGACTGTATGTCCCTCAGGGCTGTGACTGTATGTCCCTCAGGGCTGTGATTGTATTTCCCTCAGAATTGTGATTTTATTTCCCTCATGGCTGTGGTTGTAATTCCCTCAGAACTGTGATTTTATTTCCCTCAGGACTATGGTTGTATTTCCTGTGTACATGTTCTACCCAAGTGACCGACAGGAAACTTTAGATTATGTTGGTGACCTCCGAAGTGGTGATTCTGTCACTCTGAATATCGTGCTCCCAGCCAATATTGAACTACATAACTTAAATAAACATATAAGTGGTGCATGTGCGTGTACACCATATATGTTGTACCAAGTTCCCTCCTTTGGGGTTAAGAGAGGTTATGCAGCACTGTTGGCCTGGCCATGTGTTGGAGTGGGGGAAGTGTGATTAAAGTCATTCATGTGGCTTTCAAGGGGTTGTGCGTCCATCTGGTGTTGAAAAAAAGCTCTGATCTGACTCGTTCACCCATGTGCATCGCAATGGTATCCTTCCGACGGACAGAGGGAGGGCCAAGGGTATATACTGCTTCAGATTGCCTTGATCCTGAGCTTCTCCTCTCCGGCACCTCATCTCTCCTGCAACCTCCTTTGATATATTGTGGTTTCTGCAAAATCATTCCAACAGTTTAATGACAAAACATCCCATTCCCGACAATACGTTGCACCTAAAATAGTCTCATCGATTCAAGACCAAATTTGTGAGGGAGCCTTGGTTTGCCTCAAGGAATCATAGAAAGATAATTCTGTCCTCAGATGCTGTCCAGACTGCCGCTGTTTCAGCAATGTCAGAAATAGCACACTCAACCTGCGAAAAAGGAAGGCTTTCTTCTTCTGTCTGGGTATGTCCTTTCCAGGTTATAAATCCTGTACATTGAAAATGTGTTTAATGAGACAAGTCTGTGATTCATGTTTTTCATATGAGATGGAAAACCTACTTATGAAAAATGGGGGGAAAGGGCTTGCCATTGTTTCGGGATAATCAACATTATGCTCGCAATCAACTTTACAAATTACATGCTGTAAGATTTCAGCTGCCTCATTACTGCAATCATTGTTTACATGAATGGTTGTGAGATAAAATCCTCTGCTGACGTAAAACCACATGATTCCCCAGGCACCTCTCTACTGAGGTAAAACCACATGATTCAACAGACACCCCTCTACTGAGGTAAAACCACATTGATTCCTCAGACACCTCTCTACTGAGGTAAAACAACATTAATTCCCCAGACACCCCTCTACTGAGGTAAAACCACATTGATTCCCCAGACACCCCTCTACTGAGGTAAAACCACATGATTCAACACAGACACCTCTCTACTGAGGTAAAACCACATGATTCAACAGACACCCCTCTACTGACGTAAAACCACATGATTCCCCAGACACCTCTCTACTGAGGTAAAACCACATGATTCAACAGACACCCCTCTACTGAGGTAAAACCACATGATTCAACACAGACACCTCTCTACTGAGGTAAAACCACATTGATTCCCCAGACACCCCTCTACTGACGTAAAACCACATGATTCCCCAGACACCTCTCTACTGAGGTAAAACCACATGATTCAACAGACACCCCTCTACTGAGGTAAAACCACATTGATTCCCCAGACACCTCTCTACTGAGGTAAAACCACACGATTCAACAGACACCCCTCTACTGAGGTAAAACCACATTGATTCCCCAGACACTGCTCTGCTGTGGTAAAGGTCAGGGCAGCATGAAAGTGTATCTTAATGTATAAAGTTCTACCCTTGAGCTGTTCTTGTCTGTTAATGTTCTGTATAATGTCATGTTTAATGTTTTGTGGACCACAGGAATAGTAGCTGCTGCTGCAACAGCTAATCGGAATCCTTACAAAAAGCACAAAAATATCTCCTCGTTTCTAGGTTACATATTTTGCACAGGGACAGGAAACATTCCCTCCCCCAAGAGTGTTCCAATCTCCTCTGCATTTGCACTGAAACCAGTGTGTGTGTGTGTGTGTGTGTGATATCGTATAGAAATAGGCCACTGTGGCCTAGCTGGCTTTGATTGGACCCTCCAGAGATTCAAATACTGCAGATTTAAATCAAAATACACTGAACAAAAATATAAATTCAGCACGTTAAGTGTTGGTCCTGTTTTCTCTGAACCTGAAATAAAAGATCCCAGAAATGTTCTTGTGCTTATTTCTCCTCATGCCAAGATAATTGATCGACCTGACTTGTTGTGGCAGCTGATCAGACAGAATCCTTATACAGCCAGGTACTCCTTGTCCTGGGGACAATAGAAGACCAATCATCACACAATCCCAATGGTCTCTCATGTTTTTAGGACTTTTTGTGAAATTAGATTCCTGAATGCAGGAATGTCCACCAGAGCTGCTGCCAGAGAACTAATTGATAATTTCTCCACCACAAGCCAATTCCATTGTTGTTTTAGAGAATTTGGCCAATTGGCTTCACAAACGCAGACTGTGTGTAACAACACCAGCCACGGACCTACACGGTAGAGAAGAATTTGTCTGCACAGGTTTTCTGACACAGTGTCAGCAAAGTGTGCTTGTCATCCTCACTACAGTCTTGACCAAGGGATCATAACCTACTTCCATTTCTTTTGGTCCATTAAAATAAGATCAAATAAATCTGAAATACAGTGTAGACATTGTTAATGTTGCTGGAAACGTCTGATTTTCGATGGAATATGGAGGCC
Organism: Esox lucius; assembly: GCF_011004845.1. Lineage (NCBI taxonomy): Eukaryota > Metazoa > Chordata > Actinopteri > Esociformes > Esocidae > Esox > Esox lucius. The sequence continues at coordinate 1,944,620 of NC_047586.1, read as the reverse complement.
CATTTTCAGAACCATCACTCCTGTGTTCATTTGGCATGTTGTGTTTGCTAATCCCAGTTTATAATTTGTAAAAGACAAATATATCATCAGAAAACCCTTTTGCGATTAGCGAAGAATGTAGGTTTGCGTTCAAATTTGAGGGGGACAAATATTTTTTGCAAATGCCCGTGGTTTTGGAATCTGAAGGCCAACAACCTTTTATAGGTGTGATGGTCGAGGGTCCAAATACAAATGGCCATGTGGTGTTATAAGCACTGATGGACACAATATCTCTTTGATTCTGCTTGACTAAACAAGAAAACTGCTGCCAGTGAGTGGCAGATCTCTATGTAGAAATGTCTTGCTGATGGCAGAAGTCATAGGAGAATGGCCCGACTGGTTTGAGCTGATAGAAAGGCAACAGTAACTCAAATAACCACTTGTTACAACCAAGGTATGCAGAAGAGCATCTCTGAACGCACAACATGCTGAGCCTTGAAGCAGATGGGCTACAGCAGCAGAAGACCACAAGAAAATAAAGTCGTATACAATGCTGGCTTTTAGTTGGAAATCCCTAATTTTATTTTTGAATGCTTAGGAATTGCTATTATTCAAGCTGTGATTTGGCAAGAGATAATGTTGTTGTGTGTCTGTCTGTTTGTGTCTCTGTGTGTGGTCATGTTCCAATGTTAGTAACTATTGAAGCCTCAGGTTGACCTTGCATACAATTATCCAAACATTTATTTAGAAATTACTCCTTGTGCTTTTAAGGGACAGGGAGGGGATGTGGATGTTTTAAATTTAATTGTGATTTTGTGTAAGAATTACATCAATAAATGTTTATTAATTTACTGACAATTTGTCATCATAGGTAATATTGACAATAGTCTTTTAACCTTTAAAATGCATTTTGTTAAATAGAATTTAGGATTTAAAACCACATTAACCCAGCAAGAAACAAAGAAATAACCCAAAGCTGTGTGAAAATATCTATGAATAACAATAACCCAACCAAAGAGTAGAAATCTGTGTTGCGAATAAGATTCTTGCAAATTAAGACCATCATATATATTACTGGTAAAAAAGAATGCTCAGTACATCTTGTCAATCAATGTTGTTAGTAAGTCAGGTCTTGGGTGGAATAATTGACTGCATTGCAACTAAGCCACCTGGTTAGCAGTAATTGTTTAAAACTCTAATCTAGATAGCTAAATTGGGTATGTTGCTGCTAACTAAAGTGCATTACTAAAAAGTTCAGGTCAAGCTCAATGAACCACTAATACAAATATACCAACAAGCTGCAGTGTAACTGTATGTTGTAAGTTAGCTAGAATATTACATTATCATTAGGATATGTTACTGCATTTCGTTGTACTGTACTTGAATCTAAAAGAAAATAATAATAGGATTTAGCGGGTTCGCATTCCTTACCTCTATGTGCTTGCAGAGGTGTGATGGGTGTTTGAAAGCAGAGATGGTTGCGTCATTGGGAATAAAAAGACAACATTGTATGATGACTGTGTTGCCTATTTTAAAATAAAATCGAACCGTCTTGCAACTGTTGCCAGGGATTGGAATTTCCCTCGTCAACGTCCTCCAATTGATAACTTTCCATGTCGGTGTCTGTTATTTAATTACGTCTGTGCTCGCACTCGAATGCAGATTTAAATGAGCGGGAGGGAACACCCCACCCCAACCTCAAATCAAGAAACGAAAACGTTCTTTTTTGACAAATTACTGAAGACAAGAAAGAGTAGGTGAAATGTAACAGAGTAAAAAGTACGATTTATTTTTACTTCAGAAATACTTGAGTGAGAGAAAAGAGTACAGCCCCCAGAAAGTAACTAGAAAAGTACTCGTTCCTCTGAAACGAATCTTTTACTAATTTGCGTTACTTGAAACGCGTTACTACCCACCCCTTGTGGACAGGGAGGAAGAGTAGGTGTCAAAGGTGATGAATGAGGAGGAAGAGTAGGTGTCAGAGGTGATGAATGAGGAGGAAGAGTATGTGTCAGAGGTGGTGGATGAGGAAGAAGAGTATGTGTCAGAGGTGGCGGACGAGGAGGAAGAGTATGTGTCAGAGGTGGTGGATGAGGACTGAGCACAAAGACATGATGCTGAGGCAGAATGAATCTCTCACTGACTTTGATTTTGTGGTTGCACAACATTGGTGAGTTTATTGTAATGTGCTTTTCATTTAGTTTTCTTTGGTCATTGGTCTTTTGCATTTGGACTGTGGTATTTTTATTCCACTGCTGAATATACAGAAATTCGATACTGTATTCCTTGCAGTACTTACAGATTTCAATATATTCACTGAACTAAGTTGTGATTAATCTACTTTTTTATTGCAAAATGGGTTTTCTATTTACATATCTTTTTATGTAACTACATGCCCATGGTGCTGTGTTCTCTGTTGATTTATGTAGTGTCTAATGAATGCTCTGTAGTGTTTAAATATTGACTGGCTGTGATCTGAAAGCATTGCTTGAGTTTGAGAACAGATGAAATGGTTTTGTGGAAAGTGTTTGATTTTGACAGAAGAGTCAGGGGTTTTGTGAATGTAGTTTGAAGATTTGGATCTGTGTTTAAAGTTTTGAGAAAATTGGTGAAAGGTTTCAAGAAATGTGTCTTAGCAATTGTCAGAAACTGTAAGCACAACATCACCAGTGAAGAGCCGACTCTGGGATTCTGGCCTACTAGGCAGATTTCTTCCTCTGTCCAGTGTCTGTGCTTTTTTGCCCATCTTAATCGTTTCTTTTTATTGGCCAGTCTGAGATATGGATCTTTCTTTTCAACTCTGCCTAGAATGCCAGCACCCGAGAGTTGCCTCTTCACTGCTGTTGTTGAGACTGGTGTTTTGTGGGTATTATTTAATGAAGCTGGCAGTTGAGAACCTGTGAGGCGTCTGTTTCTCTAACTAGACACTAATGTATTTGTTCTCTTGCTCATTTGAGCACCGCAGCCTTCCACTCTTTCTATTCTGGTTCCAGCCAGTTTGCACTGTTCTGTGAAGGGAGTACTACACGTCATTGTACAAAACACTCTTGGCAATTTCTCACATGGAATAGCCTTCATTTTTCAGAACAAGAAAAAACTGAAAAGTTTCAGAAGAAAGTTCTGTGTTTCTGGCCAGTTTGAGCCTGCAATCGAACCCACAAACGCTGATGCTGAAGATACTGAACTAGAATAAAGGCCAGTTATATTGCTTCTTTAATCAGCACAACAGTTTTCAGCAGTTCTAACATAATTGCAAAATGGTTTTCTAATGATCAATTAGCCTTTTAAAATGATAAATTAGCAAACTGAATGTGCCATTGGAACCCAGAACTGATGGTTGCTGATAATGTGCCTCTGTAAGCTTGTGTAGATATTCCATTGAAAATCAGCCCTTTCCAGTTACAACAGTCATTTACAACATTACCAGTGTCTACACTGTACTGTGGATCAATTTGAAGTTGTTTTAATTTCCGAATTTGCTTTTCTTTTAAAAAACAAGGACATTACTAAGTGACCCCAAACTTTTGATCTGTAGCGTTTCCATAGCGAACATTATCTCCATCATATTCACAACTGCTAAAAAAACACTTCAGTTTGTTCTGTGTTTCTTCCTTAGATTCTCACCTTTGTATCTAATGTCTCTATGTCAGGGGAGCAGGGAGTGAGACACGGGTGGAGGGAGACATGGGTGGAGGGAGGCAGGGATGGAAGGAGTCACAGTGAGAAACAGGGATGGAGTGAAAGGAGAAGTGGGGGACACAGTCAGCCATGCAAACAGACAGACAGGTATGCAAACAGACAGATAGGCATGCAAACAGACAGACAGACAGGCATGCAAACAGACAGATAGGCATGCAAACAGACAGACAGACAGGCATGCAAACAGACAGACAGGCATGCAAACAGACAGACAGGCATGCAAACAGACAAACAGCGTAATGTGGTGAGCAGTAGTTGTCTTTCAAAACATTCCCTACTTTTCCTTTTCTGAATGTTTAGCTGATTCAACCCATTCCTCCAGTCCACTACTCTGAGGCTCTGGCCTGGGGAGACACTGGCCATAAACTGCACCCTATTCACTAGAACACGCCCACAGGATTCCACTCATTGTAGCGCACCACAGTAGGGGACGTAGCGACATTTGGGACACGTTGTTGACTTTCTGAAGTCCGTCAAAACACCACTTTTCTTCTGCTCATAAATTAACAGAGGCAGCTGAACCATTGCTGAGCTTGCTGATAAGACTAGAGGCTAACTCTGCATGCTAATAATGCCATGAAATGTGTGTGTGTGTGTGTGTCTCTCTGTGTGTGCCTTAGTGTGTGTGTGTGTGTGTGTGTGTGTGTGTGTGTGGATGCAATCAGTATGTGCCAGTATAAAAGGCATCCACAGTAGTCTTCAATTTTGGATGAATTCCTGGGACCTGACCATGCAGGATAAGGTTTGAGGATCTGGGAGAGGAGAGGAAAGAAGAGGAGAGGAAAGAAGGAGGGCAGAGAGGAGACGACATGTGAAGAAAGAAGAGGAGAAAGGAGAGATGTCCCCAGGAAGTGGGGATGATGGCTTTGTGTCGTTTATAATTACAGCCTGGACTGAAAGAAGAACGACATGATTAAATCATACACTGAGAGAGAGAGAAGGGGGGGGGGGGAGAGAGAGAGAGGTGGGGGGGAGAGAGAGAGAGAGAGAGAGAGGGGGAGAGAGAGGAAGGAAGGGAGGGAGTGAAATAAAAAAAAACATCCAAAGCAGGGCTTAGGACCGGTGTTTCGGTTAGATTTAAAGAGTAACTAATATGAAACATTTATTAAGGTTCCAACACTGAGATCAGTCTCGAGAGCTAGAGGAGGAAGTGAAACCAGGGGGAGGTATCTCAGGTATAATATTATACAATATATTGACACTAACTGCTAACAGTCAGGCATAATATAGCATCGATGCTAATTGCAAACACTCAGGCATAATAATTATAGCCTTGAAGCTAACTGCTATCACTCAGGCATGCTGTAGCCTTGATGCTAACTGCAACCAATCAGGCATATATTATTGGCTGCTATCCTTAATGCAAACCACTAACATTAAGATTTTATACAAGCTACCAGCCTCAGTGCTAACCACTAACAATGAGACATAATGTAGGATACTAGCTCTAATGCTCAAATGCTTAAGACTAAACATAGGATGCTTGTCTGGATGCTAACTAATAACGCCGGCACACGGCTAACAATGTACCCTGACTAACACATGAAACACTATAGGTTTTTTCCTTTCCTTTTCCATTATACAATATTCTGTTTTTAGTGAGTTTCACCTCAAAGCCTGACAGTGTGACCTTGATAGCCAGCCTGCTGCTCTATGACCTTGGGCAGATTAACGACCTGGAACCAAGTGCTCATGCTTTGGGGGTCTGTCATCCAGGGGGCCCTGTCCTCCAGGGGGCCCTGTCCTCCAGGGGGCCCTGTCCTCCAGGGGGCCCATGTTGATTTGGTTTGTCCCGTTCTGTCTAGTGTTCTTTGAATCTGTCCTAAGACTAAAAAAGTTATATCCTTCCGTATATAATATATAATATATAATATCCTTCCGTAATTAACATTTTACCAATTACTTTCTGTGCAAAATGTTTCTTTCTTAAAACCATCTGTGCTGCAAGAAAACTGCTATGTTTAATATATAAGGAACAGGTTTCAATCTGTAGTCAGATTAATTTTCAGAGCAGGAGGCAGGGTGGAGATGGAAATGCGATATAGAGAGACCTGGTGAGGGAGAGAGAGGAAGGGGGAGAGCAGGGGATAGAGGGAGAGAGAGGAAGAGTGGGAGACAAGGGAAGAAATTAGAGGGAGAAAGTGTGAGGGGGGAGGGAAGGAATTAAGGAAGGAAGGAGGGAAGGGGAGGGTGGGGGAGGACTCAGTCATTCCGTTCCCTTGAAGGGGTCTTAGCACGCTGTTATTGACACTCCAATGACACGCCTCGGAATTCTGGGATAATCCGTACCATTCAGACTGCTTCCTGGAACAATGTAGGGGGGTGCGGGGTTGGGGGCATGGGGTGGCTAGAGGAGGGAAGAGAAGAGGGGGAGGGAGAGGCCCCCCTTCTTCCTCCGGTTCTTCCGGTTCCTCTTCTTCCTCCACTTCCTTGGCAGGTCTTTCTCCATGGCATTGTGTCAGCAGGGCAGCACTGTGTTTATGTCCCACGGTTACGAGCATAATGGTGTCCACGCCAGACTGTGTTTCTCCCGTTGTCACACTGCCTTGGACACTGCCTCCAGACACTGCCTTGGACACTGCCTTGGACACTGCCTTGGACACTGCCTCCAGACACTGCCTTGGACACTGCCTCCAGACACTGCCTTGGACACTGCCTCCAAACACTGCCTTGGACACTGCCTCCAGACACTGCCTCCAGACACTGCCTTGGACACTGCCTCCAGACACTGCCTCCAGACACTGCCTTGGATACTGCCTCCAAAGGTCTTGACACTGACCTGTGGAACCGGAAAAGCAGTGACACAGCAATAGTTTTAGAGGAATGTTTTGGTACACATTTTATATCCCCAAAAGTACTGTTCCCTTTCCAGCCAGAATGTTAAGTTACGAAAGAAAGAAACTGTGGAGATGTTACTCTGTTAATATTTACCCACCCACTACATTTTAATATTAACATCCCCCCATATATTTTAATATTAATATCCCCCCACCCTCTATATTTTAATATTCGCCCCCCCACTATATTTTTATATTCACCCCCCACACACTATATTTTAATATTCACCCCCCCAATATATTTTAATATTCGCCCCCCCACTATATTTTTATATTCACCCCCCACACACTATATTTTAATATTCACCCCCCCAATACATTTTAATATTCGCCCCCCCACCCACTATATTTTAATATTCACCCCCCCACTATATTTTAATATTCGCCCCCCCACCCACTATATTTTTATATTCACCCCCCACACACTATATTTTAATATTCACCCCCCCAATACATTTTAATATTCGCCCCCCCACCCACTATATTTTAATATTCACCCCCCCACTATATTTTAATATTCGCCCCCCCACCCACTATATTTTAATATTCACCCCCCACTATATTTTAATATTCGCCCCCCGACTATATTTTTATATTCACCCCCCCACCCACTATATTTTAATATTCACCCCCCCACTATATTTTAATATTCACCCCCCCACCCACTATATTTTAATATTCACCCCCCATTATATTTTAATATTCGCCCCCCACTATATTTTTATATTCACCCCCCCACCCACTATATTTTAATATTCAACCCCCACTATATTTTAATATTCACCACATCCCCTTCCAATATATTTTAATATTCACCCCCCCACCCACTATATTTTAATAATTATCTCCCTGCAAGTTTGAATGTTTTGCAGTGTGCTATAATATGTGTGTGTGCATCCTGCATCAGCGTCCTGCATCAGCGTCTTGCATCAACTGCCTACATCAGCATCCTGCATCAGTCTGTAAGTTCTCTGTCTATGCTTTCAGTTGTGTAAATGAACTGAGAGAAGCCAGGTCCCCTTGTTTGGTGACTTTTCTTCATTGTGGATTAAAAGTCGATGAATAATCTGAAGCAAGTGTGAATGTTTTGCAGTGTGTGTTGCAATGTGTGTGTGTGTGTGCATCCTGCATCAGCATCCTGCATCAGCATCCTGCATCAACTTCCTGCATCAGCATCCTGCATCAGCATCCTGCATCAACGTCCTGCATCAGCGTCTTGCATCAAAGTCCTGCTTCAACATCCTGCATTAGTGTCCTGCATCAACTTCCTGCATTAGCGTCCTGCATCAGTGTCCTGCATCAACCGCCTAAATCAGCATCCTGCCTCAGCGTCCTGCATTAGCAACCTGCATCAGCAACCTGCATCAACTTTCTGCATCAGCGTCTTGCATTAACATCCTGCATTAGCGTCCTGCATCAGTGTCCTACATCAGTGTCTTGCATCAGTGTCCTGCATCAGCAACCTGCATCAACTTCCTGCATCAGCGTCCTGCATCAGCGTCCTGCATCAGCAACCTGCATCAGCGTCTTGCTTCAGCGTCTTGCATCAGTGTCCTGCATCAGCAACCTGCATCAACTTCCTGCATCAGCGTCCTGCATCAGCGTCCTGCATCAGCAACCTGCATCAGCGTCTTGCTTCAGCGTCTTGCATCAGCGTCCTGCATCAGCATCCTGCATCAGCAACCTGCATCAACTTCCTGCATCAGCGTCCTGCATCAGCGTCCTGCATCAGCGTCCTGCATCAGCGTTCTGCATCAGCGTCCTGCATCAGCGTCCTGCGTCAGCCTGATATTCTGCTTCTCATAACAAGCTGCACAACAACTTAAAAAGATGTCAAGTGTTTAGATGATCACTGTTTTTTTCCACCTCAGTTACATCTGGAAGACAGTTACATCTGGAAGACAGTTACATCTGGAAGACAGTTACATCTGGAAGATGTTGATGAGATGTTTGGTTTCTAATCTGTTCTTGTTCGATCATCATCCGTTGTTTTAACAGGGATTTGTACTGGTGAAGCAATTTCAGATGATGTTTCATACTAAACCATCTTTCCCTTTCGTATTAAATCTTTCTTGTGTCTCTAAGCTATGTGTCTATGCTTTCAATTGTGTATATTAACTGAGAGAAGCCAGACATTAAGGCCACAAAAGGCAATTGATGTTGCACCATTCACAGAGCTACACACAGAAATGAACTGTTCCAGTACCGCTGCGAGGTCCCCTTGTTTGGGGACAAAACGAGGTCCCCTTGTTTTGTGTGAATGTGAACCATTGGTGTTTTTGTATGTGTGTGTGAGTGTGTATATGTCTGTAAGAGAGCTATTTATGTAACGTCGCTATTGATAAAAGTCAAACACATTTGGCAACTAAGTCTAGAGTCTTTTAAAGTAAAGTTTTATATGGTACAGTAGCTGCCCTGCCCATTTGCATTTAAATATGTTTGACCCTAGTCTGAGGGGAGGCCTGTTCTTCAAGACCAAGCAGTTGTAATTATGACCAATTACAAGGAGATCTGCTTTTCCTTTCTGTTAATTCCGGCTCCACTGAAGCATCAGGACGAGAGTCATCTTTGAACAACTCTGTCATTTCAATAAGGCCAATTACTGATGGCCCAGTCATGCACAACTCTCTCTCTCTTTATATTTCAAATATTCTCTCCCACTTTCAGTTTTTTTCTCTGTCAGTTTATTTTTCTAAGATGTATTTAAAGAACATTTAAAAATGTATTTCAACGGGCGCATCTGCTTTAATTTAAACTTACACATTAAAGCTTTCTTGACACAGAGTGGTTCACTATTGCCTTCATAACGCATACTTTAGACCATAGTCATAGCACCCTATTCCATGTGTAGTACTCTACTTAATACCAGTCATAGCACCCTATTCCTTACACTACATTAGACCTGTCCTAGCACCCTATACCCTGTGTAGTACATTACTTAATACCAGTCCTAGCACCCTATTCCTTACACTACATTAGACCTGTCCTAGCACACTATACCCTGTGTAGTACATTACTTAATACCAGTCCTAGCACCCTATTCCTTACACTACATTAGACCTGTCCTAGCACACTATACCCTGTGTAGTACATTACTTAATACCAGTCCTAGCACCCTATTCCTTACACTACATTAGACCTGTCCTAGCACCCTATACCCTGTGTAGTACATTACTTAATACCAGTCCTAGCACCCTATTCCTTACACTACATTAGACCTGTCCTAGCACCCTATACCCTGTGTAGTACATTACTTAATACCAGTCCTAGCACCCTATTCCTTACACTACATTAGACCTGTCCTAGCACCCTATACCCTGTGTAGTACATTACTTAATACCAGTCCTAGCACCCTATTCCTTACACTACATTAGACCTGTCCTAGCACACTATACCCTGTATAGTACACTACTTTAGACCAGGGCACTAGCACACTATTCCCTATATCAGGGGTGTCCAAACCATTCCATGGAGGGCCGTGTGTCTGCAGGTTTTTCCTATAAATTGGTTCCCAGTTCACACCTAAACAACCAGGTGAGGGTAGAAACAAACCAATTAGTAACCTAATTAGTCAATCAAGTACAAGGACAGAGCGGCCCTCCGTGGAATAGTTTGGACACCCCTGACTTATATAGTACACTACTTTAGACCAGGGCACTAACACCCTATTCCCCATATAGTACACTACTTTAGACCAGAGACCTAGCACTTTCTTTATTTTCTTTCAGGACAACAAAATGCAAACAACAAAACATTGGACATAACAGATGCGTTCATGAGTTTTATTGACCGAAACAAGTAAAGAAGGATGTCATAAAAATATAACTCAGGGGTCTAAGACATCTCAACTGATCTCAGCACAGCCACAATACCTCCGCAGGCCCACAGTGGGGTATATTGACCCAGGGATTCCAGAATCAGCCCTTCACTCACAATTATTTTATTATTATGCTGTTAAGAATCAAACAGACTAATCCCACTGAGGAAAATTATTTGAAAGACTTTTCAACAATTTATTTTTGTATGACCACACTTCACAGAAAGACATTCTTTAATACTGTATGTAGACAACAGTTCAGTCCAGTAAAGTATAATGAGGCACGTTCACACGGCACCTTAGCCCAGGGCTAAGAGCCTCCTACTGTAAGCACTGGGCTAACCAAGTGTTCACACTCGCATATTTTGAAGTAGCCTTAGCCCAGGGCTAACTCTGGATTAACACTGACTTTTCAGGGATAGTCCCAGAAACAGGGTGACAAAACAACCAGTGTGAAACGGGGTCAAGAACAAAACCATAGAACGTTTATTATCCAATCACAGAACCCGCCCTAAATGTACATTCGCTCTTGACGTGTGCCCTAACCAACAGGTCCGTATTTCCGTTTCGTTCTTTTGTCGTTTCATTATACCTGCTAAATCTTAGCAAAGTAGTTATTGCAGCTTGCTTTGGATGTAAATCTAGCAAATATGTCGAAAGAAGGAAGACTGACTAATGTCTTTCTCTTTCTTTGTGTAGTTTTAACAAAGTTGTCAAAACAAATACCGCATCTTGATCAACTGATGTCACAAAGACGTTAATTGAATCATGGTAGAGTAACACTGATCGCGTGCCAGTGATGTACTGTAACCTTATTCGCATAACAGAGAGAACATAAAATTTGTAGCTTATCATAAAATGTAAAATGGTATTATGTCTTATTTGTCCATTAGCCCAGGGCTTAGGAATAAAAGGGTGAATCCTTAGCCTATAGGGTTAAACCTTAGCCCAGGATTAAACTCTTGTGTGAACACAGGCTAAGCTAGCCTGGGGCCAGTCTTAGCCTGGGGTTAAGATAGCCCCGGGCTTAGGACAATGTAGTGTGAAAAGGTCTATAAAGTTCAGAACAGAGTCCAGTGTAGCATATTGCATGTTGTGCTGTATTCACTTGTGCTCTACTAAAGTGGACTGAGCCTTTAATTAATATGAGCTAAATGAGTGCGGTTAATCTTAATTTCATCCACCATTTTCTTTCTTTGTGATATACGCATCTTAATTTCATGCCAGTATGTGCAGTCCCTCTTCCATCAATTAGATGCATTGTGTTTAGGGCTTAATAATATACCGAGACAAATAGGTCTAACTGTTCACTATTAGAGAGGCAAAGACTTCAATCTCACAGATGAAACAGTCAGCTGGTGGGGAATGCCGTCTGGCTTCAGACAGAAGAAGTCAGTTATCCTCCTTTTCTCTCAAACTGAAACTCAGTTCACCTCCCTTCTTTTCAAGCAACTGGGCTGTTTTCTAAAGCTCACTACCCACAAACAAATCCAACAGAACACATCAATCCCACGCTCACGACCACGACTGCATCCTTTATGAAAACTCGGGACAGCCGGTTGCTTGAGTTTCGTAGAAGTCACCCTTTTGGATGCAAGCTGAAGTGCTTGAAAGGCTTATTAGCAGGTCATGTGATCCCATCCAGAATGCCAATTCAAGACTCAAGAGCCAACAGCACATTCTGGAGCAAATTCGTTTTCCGGGATGTTTATAGGCTGGGCACCACTTTGGCCACTCGATGTCCCCTTTGTCTCTTCCTGGTTTACCTTGCTAGAGTAAATGGATGTGTCCTTGGAGGCCACTTTGGCTGCATCTTGGGCCGGTTTCACAAGCTATTTTAGACTGGTACATAGTGCTAGACTAGTCTAAAATTTGCCCATTGACTAGTCTAATGCAAGTTAAAGACTAACAAAGACTAATAAAGACTGACATACTTTAGACCAAAAAGAATTTACACCTTACTCCCAGACTAACTTGGATTTAAGATACTATGTTGCCTTGGTAACAATCATTAACAATCAGTTCCATAACAAAACAACAGCAAATAAAAGGAACAACGGCTCATAATTTGTGGTTTGCTGACGATTTTATGGAGAGCCATGAGAAGGGAAAGAGTTACACTAGATATCGCATTTAAATAACGTTAGCTAATTAATTCATGTATAGCACTCACGTTCATGTAGTTTGCTAGGTAGCCAGTATAGTAACGTGCAAATGGTGGGCAACAGAATTTCCTCACAACGGAGGTGAAATCTATAACGTTAGCGAAGCTATTATAAGGCAGTTGGAAGCACCTACTTGATCCGCCATTTTCTTTGTTTTGAAAAGTGTCTTATTTTACCTAGAAGTAATTGCAGCATAGTCCTGCTTAAGATAGTCAGGGTCTCAAGTGCTTTGTGCAACGGTCTGATTTAGATGTCTATCTGAAGTCTGACTATCTACTATAGCTAAGACATAGTCAAAGTCTGTCTTTGGGAAACCGGCCCCCCGTGGGGAGAAATGTGAGGGTTCCTTGGTAACCTTTTTGAAGTCCTAGGTTCTCTAAGAAAATACAAGTGAGTCTTGTTTTTCTGTCGGTGGATAAACAGGTGTTTCACTTTTTATTGTTTTGCTCAGTTGATTCCCTTTGGATATACTGAACAGGTAAGAACCATCCATATTTTGAGATCATATCGACCTTGTCTATTTCTGGACGAAATCTGGAGGTCCTTTCTAACACAGCAGTTTTTTCATCTCTGTTACAGAGCCAGAGATGGAAGTTTATTTTGTTGGGTTTTGGCTCGATTTGTCTGACATATTCCTTCTTTGTAACATACATCTTCCTGTCATGACACTGGCAGTACCTCCCTTCCCTCATTCGTCGATTAGTAGTTTTGTGTTACTGTCAGTGTTTACTGACTGTAACACTGTACTGTAATGAGCTGTACGCTAACTGGTTATATTGTACTCTACATATATCTCTACATATACTCTACATATATGACACAGTTTTCGGGGATCGTTTTGGGTTCTGTGGGGAGGAGGTGTGGGGTGAGGAGGTGTGTGGAGCTCAGGTGGAATTGCGTCTCCCAGCCTGTGTGTCAGTTAGTTGATGTTCTCATGCTCATGTGCTCCTTTAACAGCATGTGAGCATTGACAGGAAACCAGTCACGCATATTGTAGCACTCAACAAGTGCAATATCCCAGAGTAGAGCAATGCCAGCAATGCCAACATCCACACCAACCCATGGAATTAAACAGACCAGGTTAGGGTTCTTGTTGAGAAACATCACTCATGACAATGAAATTAATTTACTTGTCATAATGAATTGCAAACGTTGGTTTGACCATAGCAGTGTGTAATCGTGACGTACTGTATGTTTGTTTGGTTCTGGGGCATAATTGTCTCTGCTTCCTTTCAGCTGTTTCCCCGTCGACGGCAGCTGTCGGATTGACCCAGACACGGTTTCTTGCCTTGCTTTTGGAAACAAGGAGTTGTTGTCCAGCTGTATTGCGGAGGCTTTATTTAGCAGATTGAGGAAGTGGTCCTCTGCTAATCTTTGTGGTGCTGTAGGGCCCGCTCACTCTCTGACAGTCTAATCAGTTCACTCCAGGCCTACTTGGAGTGCACAGTGAGAGCACACGTTATTTACTACGCCAAGAGCCAGGAGAATGGATGCATTAGCTACATGATCTGAACCAACATGAGCCCACGTCCATGTTTATTGTTGTCAACCCTGATGCGGAATTGAAATAAGAAAAATATATTACAGATGCATTTTTATTTAAAAAACTAAAAAATATACATGTAGCTAGTTGTTTAGGGCCTTGGAAAAGAACAAACGATTGCAGATGTAAAGTGGAATCATCCCCTGTGGATTACCACACCATCATTTGTTGTAACTATGTGACACAAATTGTTCAAGTCAGAGTTCAGTTTAGTTGGGTAAGGATACAAAAGAAGTAATTCACAGAAAGTTTTTTTTATTTTTTTGAAAACTCTCAGATGTTTTTCTGTTGGGCTGTTCGGTATAACAGTTCGGCTGTTCGGTGTGACAGTTTGGCTGTTTGGTGTGACAGTTTGGCTGTTTGGTGTGACAGTTGGGCTGTTCGGAATAACAGTTGGGCTGTTCGGTGTGACAGTTGGGCGGTTCGGTGTGACAGTTGGGCTGTTCGGTGTGACAGTTGGGCTGTTCGGTATAACAGTTGGGCTGTTCGGTGTGACAGTTGGGCGGTTCGGTGTGACAGTTGGGCTGTTTGGTATAACAGTTGGGCTGTTCGGTGTGACAGTTGGGCTGTTCGGTATAACAGTTGGGCTGTTCGGTGTGACAGTTGGGCGGTTCGGTGTGACAGTTGGGCTGTTTGGTATAACAGTTTGGCTGTTCGGTGTGACAGTTGGGCTGTTCGGTGTTACTGCTTGGCTGTTCAGTCTAAAGGTTTGGCTGTTCAGTAGGGTGGTTTGGCTATTCGGTGTGAAGGTTGCACTGTTTGGTGTGATGGTTTGGCTGTTTGGTGTGATGGTTTGGCTGTTTGATGTGATGGTTTGGCTGTTTGGTGTGATGGTTTGGCTGCTTGGTGTGATGGTTTGGCTGTTTGGTGTGACGGTTTGGCTGCTTGGTGTGATGGTTTGGCTGCTTGGTGTGATGGTTTGGCTGTTAGGTGTGATGGTTTGGCTGCTTGGTGTGATGGTTTGGCTGTTTGGTGTGATGGTTTGGCTGTTTGGTGTGATGGTTTGGCTGCTTGGTGAGACGGTTTGGCTGTGTTTGGTGTGATGGTTTGGCTGTTCGGTGAGATGGTTTGGCTGTTTGATGTGATGGTTTGGCTGTTTAGTGTGATGGTTTGGCTGTTTAGTGTGATGGTTTGGCTGTTTGGTGTGACGGTTTGGCTGCTTGGTGTGATGGTTTGGCTGCTTGGTGTGATGGTTTGGCTGTTAGGTGTGATGGTTTGGCTGTTTGGTGTGATGGTTTGGCTGTTTGGTGTGATGGTTTGGCTGTTTGGTGTGATGGTTTGGCTGCTTGGTGAGATGGTTTGGCTGTTTTTGGTGTGATGGTTTGGCTGTTCGGTGAGACGGTTTGGCTGCTTGGTGTGATGGTTTGGCTGCTTGGTGTGATGGTTTGGCTGTTAGGTGTGATGGTTTGGCTGTTTGGTGTGATGGTTTAGCTGTTTGGTGTGATGGTTTGGCTGTTTGGTGTGATGGTTTGGCTGCTTGCTGAGACGGTTTGGCTGTGTTTGGTGTGATGGTTTGGCTGTTCGGTGAGATGGTTTGGCTGTTTGATGTGATGGTTTGGCTGTTTGGTGTGATGGTTTGGCTGCTTGGTGTGATGGTTTGGCTGTTTGGTGTGACGGTTTGGCTGCTTGGTGTGATGGTTTGGCTGGTTGGTGTGATGGTTTGGCTGTTAGGTGTGATGGTTTGGCTGTTTGGTGTGATGGTTTGGCTGCTTGTTGAGATGGTTTGGCTGTTTTTGGTGTGATGGTTTGGCTGTTCGGTGAGATGGTTTGGCTGTTTGATGTGATGGTTTGGCTGTTTGGTGAGATGGTTTGGCTGTTTGGTGAGATGGTTTGGCTGTTTGGTGAGATGGTTTGGCTGTTTGGTGAAATGGTTTGGCTGCTTGGTGTGACGGTGGGGCAGTTCGGTGTGATGATTTGGTTGTTTGGTGGGATGGTTTGGCTGTTCTCTGCGATGGCTTGGCTGACAAACATCAGCATTTGTGTCAATGTGGATTGTGCATCATCGTGCAATTTTGATTTCTAGAGCTTTAATGTAAATGTTTATTTAATTCCAAGTATGAATGTAGTTATGTATGAAAACATTTGCTAATGAAAGTTGACGCATATTTGTGGTATGCATATTTAGAAAGGATGTAGAGACTAATTGTGGTGGCAGAGGCCTCTGCATCTTCAACTGAGGTCGTTGGCAGAAGAATGCAAGCTCCTCCACACAAGCAGAGTACAGGGTGGTGAGAACCTCCTGGTGTAGCGAGGGGTGTGATCCAAAATAGAACGGCCCTGCAGGATGTGCTTAAGAAAACATGATCATGATCGACATTCCCGGCCATGTTCTGATCGACATTCCCGGCCACATCCTGATCGACATTCCCGGCCACGTCCTGATCAGCATTCACGGCCACGTCTTGATCGAAATTCCTGGCCACGATCGAAGCTGCCAAGTCACAAATTAGGCTTCAGAAAATTGTGAGAGCAGGCAAAAAAGGTTAAAAACAAAAGCTCTAACAACATTTCCGTTTAATAAAACATGATAAACGGTACACAGTACAATTTGCATTTTTAAACAGCTCTAGAAAATTACAACTTTTTAACCCTTATTTGTCACCAAGAACACAGCTACATGTGAATAAGGAGACGGAGTCCTGACACAGGGAGGTGTGATGAACACTGCTCACATCCCTGTAACTGATGCAATCCAGTGGCAACTTGTCGACAAGGCACATTTTAAAGCCACTGTTCTCCCCGTTCACGGATATCACATTCACGGTAAATGCTACAGATGTCGACTCAATTGGAAATTACTTTTAAATGTCAAATGTGCTCCTAGCACGGTTGCAGATTGAATTCCAGCCTGAATAAGGGTCAGATGACTATAGTTAACTGGATAAGAGCGCAAGCTCACCCAGGGCTTCATGCTTGGTCTCTCCTCTTTACATATTTTCCATTATAGGGAATCATTGAGTGGAAAGCAGTCTGCCGTGCCTCTCTCTCTCTATCCTGCTCTCCCGAATTCTCTCTTTCGCCAGGAGATTGCAGTTTGCTGGCTCTTTTAGTCCCTTCTCTGTAGATGGTGTGTGTACACACACACACACACACACAATAAGTAAAGCAAATCCGATAGACAATTCCTTACATAAATAGAATAGTAGATATCTTTTGGTTTTAGTCATATAGCCTATAGGATAAAGGGACCCCCCCAAACCCCCCCCCCGCACACACAGGAGCGCACATATACACATACAAACACACACAAAGGCACTCATGTACACAAACACACTCCTCACCCACCCTCTTCCTCACCCACCCTCTTCCTCACCCACCATCTTCCTCACCCACCAGCTTCCTCCCCTCTCCTAATTTGCCGTGTATTTCTATTCTGGCGAAAACAACTTTATTTATATTTTCTGCATGTCATGAAATTCATCATCCATTATGTTGCTATGAATTTTATTCCCCAAACCTCCCCTCCGCCAAATCATTCAATCCTCCCTTTCTCTCATTCTCTTTCTCTCTCTCTCTCTCACTCTCTCTTACTTTTCCTGTTGTTTATTCAGAGCCCACTGAAAGATGGAACGGGTGAGGGGGAGTCAGGGAGGAGGGTGGGTGTGAGGAGAGGAAAAGAGAGATGGAGAGTAAGAGGAGGCCTTAACAACAGTAAGATTGTTTTCTTCCTGTCGTCTGCTACAGGCGATACACTCGTCTGCAGTGACACGACGGCACTGGGGGGTTGTCTTTCCCCGGTGTGGGATGTTAAGGATTATAAAGAGGACTGTGTCTGTCACATAGTCCACCAATGTGTGTGTGTGTGTGTGTCTGTGTGTGTGTGTGTCTGTGGGTGTGTGTGTGTGTGTCTGTGGGTGTGTGTGTGTGTCTGTGTCTGTGGGTGTGTGTGTGTGTCTGTGGGTGTGTGTCTGTGGGTGTGTGTGTGTGTGTCTGTGTGTGTGGGTGTTTGTGTGTGTGTGTGTCTGTGGGTGTGTGTGTGTGTGTGTGTGTCTGTGGGTGTGTGTGAGCATGCATTTATGTCACCGGACCCAGCAGTAGACCAAAGGGAGATGTTCTGTAATTCAAACAGACCACTGTTCTCTGTTTCAGATATGTCCCAGAACATAAGAGCAGCCACAGTAACAGTGGAGAATCATTCAGCCGGGCCTCCCGGGAGGCGCAACATTCTCAGCACTGCATCGCAGTCCAGGTTCTGATTCATGCCGTACGTGGTCGGGAGTCCTATTAGGGCAGTGCAAGTTGGCCCAATAATGTCCAGGTTAGGGGGCTGTTTGCCGCCAGGGTTTTCCTTGTCAGATCGCACTCTAGCAACTCCCCATGTCAGGTGGAGCGGACGGGGGGAGGAGAAGAATTATGAATTTATCAGAGGAAGCAACTCCAAGGTCATAACTACTAATTGGACATCAAGAAATAATGAGGGAAATGAGGGTGGTGTCTGTCCTGGTGAGGTGGGGGTCCCTGCACCCAGGGACTGAGGTGGACCATTCCAGAAATATATTTCATGATACAACGAACATGTGAAGCCATGTGTGCTTCCGGAACACTTCACACGTGATCACATTTCCCATGTGTATTTTCATGTTATTACATGTTGCTTCCCATTTAGAGTCTTGTTTGAAAAGAGGAGAGATGGAATGAAACAGGATATATACAGAGGAGAGAAAAGAGATAATATTTGTTTTCACTTTTGTTATTTGTTATAGCTTAGTTATTTTCCACTCGCTTTGGCAATGCAAACGTTTGCTGTGACATTAGATTCCTTTAAATTAAAACTGAGTTGAGGGGAATGAGTGAGAGGGAATATATTTTGCATAGGAAAGAATTGAGAAAAGAAAGAAAAACAGGAGGAGGGAAGAAAAGAGTGATGTGGAAGGAAGAAGACAGTGGAGAGCGAGACCAAGGACACAGAGAGGAGAACCACTCTCAAGAGTTCATCTACCGAAAATACCATAGTGGAGTGGACTCAATCACTTACACACACACTCACGCACATGCAGACACATACACACTTACTCATGCACACCCTCATGCACGGACAGACACACACCTGTAAGGGTAGAGGACGTCTTGGCCGAATGGTCAGGCAGTCTAGGGAAATTACAGAGGCCTCTGACTGTTGCTCCAGTATAGGTCTGTCAGACATGGAGGTGTAAAAAGGGGAGGGAGGGAGGGAAAAACAGAGAGACTGAGGAGAGAAGCCTGAATGTTGCTGCATTTTTTTAGGTCACTATTCACATGTCAACAACGCATTTCCCCAACATGGTTCTATCTCCACCACACCTCTGGTTCTACCTCGACTACACCTCTGGTTCTATCTCCACCACACCTCTGGTTCTACCTTGACTTCACCTCTGGTTCTATCTCCACCACACCTCTGGTTCTACCTCGACTACACCTCTGGTTCTATCTCCACCATACCTCTGGTTCTACCTCACTACACCTCTGGTTCTATCTCCACCACACCTCTGGTTCTACCTTGACTTCACCTCTGGTTCTATCTCCACCACACCTCTGGTTCTACCTCGACTTCACCTATGGTTCTATCTCCACCACAACTCTGGTTCTATCTCTACAACACCCCTGGTTCTACCTCCACTACACCTCTGGTTCTATCTCCACTACACCTCTGGTTCTATCTCCACCACACCTCTGGTTCTATCTCCACCACACCTCTGGTTCTACCTCGACTACACCTCTGGTTTTATCTCTACAACAACTCTGGTTCTACCTCCACCACAACTCTGGTTCTACCTCCACTACACCTCTGGTTCTATCTCCACCACAAATCTGGTTCTACCTCCACTACACCTCTGGTTTTATCTCTACAACACCCCTGGTTTCATCACTACAACACCCCTGGTTCTACCTCCACTACACCTCTGGTTTTTATCTCTACAACACCTCTGGTTTTATCACTACAACACCTCTGGCTCCACCTCTGGCTCCACCTCCACTACAACTCTGGTTCATTCTCGACAACTCTGGAGAGCACAGGGTGGAAAGCAAAGGAATTGGTCATATACTTCTGGAAAGACAGGAAACCATACTGGAATTCTTTACTTAGCAACCGTGTGATGCAGCATGATAGTCTGATGATGATTGGTCGACCGTCTGCTTGTGTGATCTTAAACACACCTACATTAATGTCCAATCTGTTTCCATCTCCTCTTCTGCACATTTAAACTGGCTTTTACACAAATCCCCAGCAACATTCGCTGGGTGCTAAACAATCATAGGTTTTTAGGCTGTCATACTACAATCTCTTACATGTTGCCAAATCAATAAACATTGGCTCCTTCAAACAAAAGTTCATTTTTGTCCACTAAAGTTATTCAACTTGAAGCCTAAACTAGGCTTAAAGTAAGATGTGAATCTGAAGACAATTCATTCCCTATCAATTCCTTTGTCCTATTTTCTAGATCATATTTCATTAACATCAAGAATCTTGACATATTTTCATATGATCCTATAAAAAAAAATATGAACTATGATTTTTATTAATAGTAAAATGAAAGCTTCAATTATTCTTTATGAGTTTGAATGCATCGCATAAATAAATGAACATATTTCATAGCAACCCAAACTTTCTTTATAATATCTCTTCTTCAAGACTTCAAAATACTCCTGGCACATCCGTAGCAAAACACTCGAAGCCGTGGCCATCCCGATTTTTGTGTTTATTTAAAGAGCAGTCTAACTGTGTGTTTGTATTAGTGTGTCTGCCTGTGTTAGTATGAGTGTGTGTGTTGTGTGTCTTTAAGACCCACTGGGATGTGACCCAGAACTGAACTCCCTGCATCACCTTACCGCACACACAAAGACAGACATACACACACTAATCGGAGGTATACAGGCAGGCTAGGGGGTGAGGGATTGAGGTGTTTGATGGCAGATTAGTCTGGCTGGACCATAGACCACCCATTGTGGCCATCACATGCTCTTACACACACACGCACACACACAAGCTTGCGTGGACACAAATGCACACAGACACACACATTTGTTAACAGAATTATTTTAAGATGGAGATACTGTGGATGAGTTTCATATGGAGTTATAGGACCTAAAAAAGCAATCCCACCAACAATGATGATTATTATTTAGTGCATTTTCATTTTAAACATAATTTTTAACTTTTTAAAAGTTTACCCTATTACCACAACAAACCCAATAACCCTAACTCCAAAATGCATCTCCAACACTAAAGATAACCCCTATTTATTTGTTACTTGTATTTTACCCAAGTAAGTGAATTAATAACTAATTCACAATTTCAATGACCCTGGCCAAATGCCTAACAATTGCAAGATAACACAAATTTAACCACATACATAACAATTAAACACACAGAAACAACATAATAAGCAGATCAATAACGTACACCATGAGTTGAAACAGAGTATGAAGTAATACATGCAGAGATGAATAAGGCACATGATGTTTTCCAGGATTCAGTTCTGGTTCTAACTATTACCCTCACACACACACGCACACACACACACACACACGCACACACACGCACACAAACTCACACATTGACACGTGAAGTTACGTTTTGAGTGGGCGGAGAACATATTTCAGAACAGACTAAATCCACTGAGAACACCCCTGCAGATTAACATAACGAACAAACCATAAAGCTTGTTAGCGGAGTCGGGTATTACTCTGGCAGATTAAGAATATAGGCTTTCTGAGTTTTGATCAATGCTGTGATCAATATTGATGTTGACCCAATATATGTAGAGTACCAGTCAAAAGTTTGGACACACTCACCCATTTAATTGCACGTTTACCTCGTTTTTCTCACCAATTTTACAGTTCTAACATCCAATTTTTTTGATTAAAGCCCGGCTTTATGAACCCAAGCGTCAGACCAGTTATGCGAGACTTCTGAGTTCCGTGTTAACGGAGATTCCCTTAAGAACAAAGCGCCGTGGTGAGAGGGAGAAAAGCGCAAACGCCAGTGAGCATGTCACGTCTCCAGCGCAGCGCTTCATCATGTACGTCCTGTTATACAGCAGTCATACTGTAGCTGTGGCCTGCGGGAAGCTTCCGGAGGAACTCCTGATGAATGGAAATACATTCTCCAGTGTTTAGAACTGGGACAGCTACTGCTGTCAGGTCAGACGGAAATCATTCAGAATAACCACAAGTATGCCGATAATTTAGCCAGACAGGATCAATAGTTGTTTTTTAAATGCCTATAAATGTGTGGACCAATCATATCCTAGCAGCAAACCAGTCAGTGAATCTCAAACTCCTGCCAAAAAAGAAGATACTAAAATATCAGTAGACTTAGCATAAGTTTAAGAAAATTATTTTCTGAACAAGAGTGTGGGGCTTTTGGCTCAGACACATCAGCCATTGCTAATGATTTATCTGAAGGACATTGGCGATTAAAACTCAAGAGGTTCTTCTTGAGTTGACTGTACCTAGTCATCTGGAGTAAACAATTAATGGGACTTTTTTTTTTGCCGTTCTGCTTAAGCGGAGAACAGCGAAAGTCTCTTACTGAGTGAGTGAGTGAGTGAGTGATTGACTACCCTTTGTTAAATAGTGTAGATGTTAGAGACACAGACTGCCATGTGGGCGACCGTTGTTTGCTCCTCGCCACGGAGAGAACAAAGTGTGCATTAGGATTTTTTCAGAATAGACAAAAACTTTGCTGGCTACAAGCTTCAGTAGCTGAGTTATAGTAAGCCTAAAATAAAACTGTTATATTGCAACTATTTCTGGTGGATTTTTCAAGCATGCATCCGTGCATGCTTTTGGGGCTAATATAGACCACAACCCCTTGTGCAGTAAAAGAGGAGGGGTTTCCACGATTCTATCGTCTTTTCACTTGACAATAAACTCAGTTATCGTCACCATATTGTTGATAGTTATTGTAATGCAATTCACCAATGAAACTAACGTTGTTGTGCCTTGAAATTAAATAGCTTTGGCAGGGTAAAGTTTCTCTTCAGTCTTGCCAGCAACTGCTCAATTCTTATGACTATTCCAAGTAGTAAATTAGTAGATACTAGTAGGCCTATTACTGGCTAATAAAAGCCATACAGTTCATATATGCTATTTGTTTTGGAAGTAAACTTAATAAGAAACATTAGTTTAACACAATGTTTAATGGTGTATAGCTAAACATTCAAACTTAATCAATCC
This sequence comes from Esox lucius, assembly GCF_011004845.1. Taxonomy (NCBI): domain Eukaryota; kingdom Metazoa; phylum Chordata; class Actinopteri; order Esociformes; family Esocidae; genus Esox; species Esox lucius. Next base: position 1,921,421 of record NC_047586.1, on the reverse strand, counting down.
CAATACTGGCACATTAGCTTATTATATACGTACATACTTCACCATCATCCGCGAAGTACATACTTGTAGTAGGCCTATGTAGTATGTAGTATGCGATTTGAGATTCAAACAATGCTTTCCATTTTCTCGTAGTTCACATAGCGTAGTGGTTAGCTATTCAACTGTTATTGTATGGACAACCTACAGAAATCTTTGTACAAGAGTACACTTAAGTACCGTTAATAAACGTTCCTGTTGCCCACATTATTTCAGCAAATATGTAATGGTTGGGATAAAAATAGCATTTTGAAGATATGGAGGTGGACTGACCACCAGCAAGCCCTGTCTTGTGGGAACATCCCTGACCTTCAATGTTTTGACCCTGATTCAATTCCCCGCTCAGATTCCCGCTGTTTAAATAGCGTAATGGTTAAGACACAGTTTGCCACATAGAAAACTGTGGATTGAAACCAGCAGGGACAAAACATTCCTTTCTAATTGCGGGCCACGTGAACTAGGCTTGTCTGGTTCCTTTTCTGGTTTAATCAGATTTTCAGTTGTGTCAATGTATCTGTCATTTAGATATTTTTGAGGGATTCAAAATACTCAGAATGGGGGTGGGTATGAAGGGTGTAGTAACAAGGAACGTAAAACACAACAATAACAATGAACTGCGTAAAGCGTAAACTAACTTGACAAAGATAAGGGAGAATATTGAGAGCAGGCTTCTACAATAAAACGAGACAGTCCAGGGATGCGTTCAAGTTCAAGATGGGAATTATGGAACGGTTGCGGCTAGGCCTAACCCTAACCCTAACCCAGCCACGAAGAACGATAGATCAGAGAAGAGCAAGAGGAAGGAGTGGCCACGCGAGGAACTGTGATACCGATCATGAATCAAGCATTGCTCCAATCCTTAACCCAAACTGTAACCATTTCCCTAAGCACAACACCTAAGACTAAAATACCCAGTTTCATCTGGGAAACTGGACAAAACACCCCTACAAGGTTATGGTTTCCTTCTTAAACTTGGATGTTTTGTAACCCCTGGTTCTATAAACATACACACGGACACACAAACTCACACACACGATAACACACACTATCCCACGATTAGCAGTGTCCACTTTACCAAATGCGCAATATGTAGCTTAAATATTAGCTTGTCCGCGCGCTGCACACACCCCCTGGTTGCGGTTGGACAGCAGCAACTGTGCCACCCTCCACGAAAAACCTCCATCCAATCAATGTAGCATGAATAATGTAGAGGGGATGTCCTGCTGATTGTCTTTACTGAGTTAACTCGCCACCGAGACGAGCGGAGCTGCACTGTTTTTCTCTTCAGCTCAAACAGAAAGTCCTTATTACATGCGTTGTAATAAGGATGGAGACTAGTGAGATTGTGCTCACGGATTCCCTCCACCTTCAAACTGTAAACTAAATGGCTGTACTACACTACACTCAAAACACTCTGGGTCTCTCTGCTTTTAGTTCTACAGTACTGAAACATTAAGGTGTGTACGTCCACTGCATGTCTATGTATACTTCTTTTTCTACTCATGGTGTGGTCATCAACCACTATAAATAACTACGAACTTTACAATGATTTTGTAAATCGGTAGGACGCGATCTAGCTAATTGAAATTTGAAATTGAATATAGTCTAATTCCTCATTGTATTTGCAAAGCGATATCTGAAACAGACAGGGAAACTGGAGGGCCCAGAACAGTGATAGCAGAATAGTTGCTAATAATAGATGGATAGTTGATAATGATAACTAATTAGTTGATAGTGATAGCTGAATAGTTCATAGATGAAAAGTTGATAATGACCACTAGTTGATAGTTACAGCTGAATAGTTGATAATTATAGATGGATAGTTGATAATGATACCCAATTAGTTGATCGTGACAGCTGAAAAGTTCATAGATTAATAGGTGATAATGATAGCTGGATAACTGATAATGATAGCTGGATAACTGATAATGATAGCTGGATTACTGATAATGATAGCTGGATTACTGATAATGATAGCTCAGTAGTTGATAATGGTAGCTGGATAACTGATAATGATAGCTCAATAGTTGGTAGTTATAGCAGAATTTCTGATAATGATAGCTGAATAGTTGATTGCTATAACTATCACTATTTTGGACCCTCCAGTTTCACTGTCTGCTTCAGATATTGCTTTGCTAATACAATGAGGAATTGGGCAATATTATATTTCAAAATAATTTGACTCGATTTGACTAGATGTTGCATGCTACCAATTTGTGGCCTTTTATTGTAGCCAGCCTAAGGCACACCTGTGCAATAATCATGCAGTCTAATCAGCATCTTGATATGCCACACCTGTGAGGTGGATGGATTATCTCTGCAAAGGAGAATCGCTCACTAACACAGATTTAGACAGATTTGTGAACAATATTTGAAAGACATAGGCCTTTTGTGTACATAGAGAAAGTCTTGAATCTTTTGAGTTCAGCTGATAAATGAGGGCAAAAACAAAAGTGTTGTGTTTATAATTTTGTTCAGTGTATAGCTCTACAGTACATCCATAGAGTATAACATACAGGATGTATGATTACAATAAAACACTTGACAGACCTGCAGTTCACTGACCTTTATATGACCCTAATGCTGAGGCCACACACACACTTACACACACACAGGCCATGGTCTGGTCCTATTCTAGTAGTGTTGCTGATGTTGGCACATTTGAGCTCCAGGACACAAGCTACTTCCCTGGCCCTGATTATAGTTTTATCCTCCTTCAGCATACACAGGCCACACAAACACTCACACAAACACACACACACACAGAATACCAATCTCTCTCTCACTTGAGAGAAAATTAGAGAAAAGGATAGAGAGAGAGGTTCTGACTAGGACATATTTATTCCAGACAGCAAATGCCCTTCTCCCTTTGACAGACTCTCTCTGTGTGTGTGTGTGTGTGTGTGTGTATCTGTCTGTCAGAGTGCATCTGTCAATAAAGCAGTTAGTAATTACCAATCCCCCCTGTGATCGCCCTAGATCACCCCAGATCACCCCAGATCAACATGTATTAGATGATTATGTACTGAATATCCAGTTTGGGAAAACAACTTGATACACTTTCAAATCAATTCAAAGGGCTTCAATGGCATGGAAACGTTTGTTTACATCGCAAAACTAAGTTACTCAAAGATCTACTCCGTGGTACTTAAGTAGACACATATCAGAAAGATAAAGGAATTTCAACTGATTATTTGGGCTGTACAGTATTTTAATAAATGACAGCAGAAAATAAATGAAAATATTCATATATTGCTTAGGTTCACAATCCTGTTTGTTCTGCATGGGCTCTTTTGTCATTGCATCCAGTCACCAATCTCACTGCTCTGATTACACATTTTATTTTGCCTAACTGATAAAGGAGTTCAATATCTGTATTTGATTTGGTTTCAAATTATTTGTAGGTCTCTATGATCTTACAGGTTAGGATTTGTATGATTATGAGGTTCAGAACTGCAGCTCTGTTTCCATGAGATTTTGTGGGCAATGTCTTCTCCTGAGAGCCATCCAGAGCTATAGTGGACTTTATAGCAAGGCCATGCACTGAATCTGTCAAGGTTCATCTTCGTTTTTGATTAGCCTTAGTGGTCAGATATTCTTTGTCTGTATAGTCTCTGTTTAGGACAACATTCCAATTAGCATTTTTTTTGCATGACCTTTTTGCATGACTACCTCTTCTACAATTACCAAATAGTACTCCTGCTACTACTACTATGACTACAACTACTACCACCACTAACACTACTACTACTTCTACTAACACTACTACTACTTCTACCACTACTACTACTAACACTACTTCTACGACGACTACTACCACTACTACTACCATTACTACTATGACTACTACTACGACTACTACTACCACTACTACTACTAACACTACTACTACTACTACTATAGAGATGTGGAGTAGCGGCATGTTCATTGCCACCTAAGCCTTCCAACTGGCTGATTCATCCCCTCTCCCCTCCATTGTAACTATTCCCCAGGTTGTCGCTGTAAAGGAGGACATGTTCTCAGGTAGAATAAGAGTTTAATAAATTCACACATAAAATATATAGTCCCTGGGTATTATTATACAATAGCAGCATGTTTCTAAGCTTCTCTGTCTAGCAGTAGATTTACTCCTCCCACTGACAACATACACAGCGCAAAACACATACCACAAACACACACACACACTAGTATTCCAGCTCCGTTAAACACATGAACACAAATCAAAACCACACACACACAAACACACACCACGAACCACATCTCTGTCTAGTGTTTCAGCTCGCTCAAACCACAACACCACGCCACAGTAACAAACCCCTATTACCACGCGCAGTTCTGCCCCTACACTATTGGAGGCTGCCTTGATCGACGTGGGGATTACACATTGTGATTGGCCGAGCCAGATTGGGAAAGCGGCCCTGGACCAATTGATCTCTGGAGGCGGGTGTTTCTACCGAAGGCGGAGCTCTCCGTGGTACTTAAACAATAGCCCTGTCGAAAAAACACACAAGTTACTCGCACAGGCTGAGATACGCTAGGAAGAAACTCGAGACAAAACGCAGAAAAACGGGAAAGAGGGAGAGACAGAGTGAAAGGGACGGAAGGAGTGGAGAATATCGTGCTTCCCGGGGCATTGATGGAACTACAGGATATATAACCGTTCGCCCGGGTCGCGCGCAGGTAACCGCTTCTTTACCTCCGTTTCCCCGGTGCGTAATGGGCTCTGAATTATCACTTATTTTCCCACGTTGCTTTCTGTCAGAGAGCGCTTTTCTCTTCTACGTGGAAGACTGCCCCCCCCCCCCACTCTCTATTTTCTTTACATTTCTTTACGTTTGCCGGTGTGGTCAGCTCCCTTTCTCTTTTTTCCCAGAATGACCGTTTTTTCAGTCCGTCCACCACAGTAGGTAAATGACTAGCTTAAGCCACCGGATGAGTTGAGAGCAGAGGACTAAATCATTGATTGCGGTCCCTTTCAAAGGAATTCCGCTCAATAACTGGAGAGTGTTGATCTTTTAGGCTACTTCGCTGGGTGACTGTTGACTGCTTAGTTATTTTCCTGGATGCTGGAGTGTTTCTGGGTTACTATTAACCAAACAGAAAAGTCAGGTTGGAATGCCATTCTAACCTCCAACGACATTACTCTGGTTATAGTATTTCGTGTTTCTACAACTACAACAGAACAGTAGCCTACTCTTCCACCTGTCACCTTATCTCACTCCACCTCTATCAATCCTGTCTCCCCCTCTCTGCTCTCTCGCTCCCCTGCCTACCCACCCCACCCTCTCACACTCTTACTCCTCTTAGACACCGTATTCCATGCCTTTCCTTTGTCGGTGCCTCGTCATTGATGGGCAACCACCTGGATCGGATAACCCACCTCAGCTACAGCGAGCTGCCCACCGGAGATCCTTCCGGCCTGGAGAAGGAGGAGCTAAGGGTCGGCGTGGCTTACTTCTTCTCCGACGAAGAGGAGGAGGTGAATATTATAGCCTACATTTGTAAATATTCTATTTCTGTATGTAGTATAGACGCTATATGTACGTGTGTGTATTTTGACAAACTCGTTTGATGAACTCGTTTAATCTTTTTCTCAAACTATCAATGAAAACCCAATGTTTTTTTTCAATAGCCCTATGTCTTTTTTAATATCTTTCATATCTTTGTGAATTATTTTTATTATTATTTGTACTTTTTTCTATTTCTATCGCTGTCTGTATTGGTTTGTATTATTCTAATAACTAGGTTTGTTATTTCATTGTAGTTTTAAAAAGCTAGTATTATTTCTACTATTGTTTAGCTCTGCACTGTAGGCTGGACACATTAAAGTAAACATTTTGTTGTGGTCTTCCATTAACTCCTCCAAACAGGAGTACATGTCTTAACTTAGACTTTTTTGATAGTTATCTCTTTTAGTACTGCTGCTGTGAAAGTAATTTCCTAAAATACATTTGATTGAATGAATATAAATGATGTGATTCTAGGTGGACGACGGAGGAGGAGGTGTGGGCTACACCATAACCCCCTGCCCCAGTCACGAGAGCCCCGGAGCGGCCCGAGAGCTGGAGTACTCAGCCTTCTGTTCCCAGGAATGCATCTTCTCCAAGCTGCGCGAAAACCAGGACTTGACCGTGTACTCGGCCAAAACGCTCCTCTCCATGTGCAGACCCGGAGACCTCGTGGAGATACTGTCCAGCGCTCAGGCGCCTCACTGGGCTGTGTATGAGCATGACAACCAGGTCATCCACCTCCACCAGGGCCAGATACGCAAAGACAGGCTTACGGATATCGGACAGGGACGGCACGGACGCATCGTCAACAGCCGCTATCGCTATCGACCGCTGCCCGCCGACCTGGTGGTGCAGAACGCCGCCGGTCACCTGGGCCTGAACAGCGGGGACATCTGCTGGACCAACTCGGAGAGTTTCGCAGCCTGGTGCCGCTTCGGCAAGCGGGAGTTCAAGGCGGACGGCGAGGCCCACTCGGCGGAGCAGCAGTACTTCCTCAAAGTGCACCTTGGCGCTGAGGCTCGGAGCGGTGGCGGGCACACGCTGGTGTTCCGCAGCCTGGAGGACATGATCAGGGAGCGGAGGCGCGTCGACGCCAGCGGGATCCTAACGGAGTTGTCTTTAGGGGTCAGCGGCGACAAAGAGTGATTCCGATTCGGCGTTCCTCTTGGAGCGACGTGACTCTCCACCACCTCCTCACCTCCAGCCACCCTCCCCGTGATAAAGATGTGGAGACAGACACACATATACTGAGTGGGAGAGTGGGGCGGGGGGGGGGGGGGGCCGAGAGGAGGGACCTGTTGTGTGCAGTCTGGCTTCTGTGGACAGACGGATGGGAGGTGCGTCAGAACCCCTGCAGGAAAGGCTGTGATTACACTGCAGCAGAGACAGAGGGATCTGAACGACCAATCAGAAGGGAGGCTCACGGAAACGTGGACAGCTGCTCTTGTTTGTCGGAGCACCGCTCCCATCACCCTGTACCTTTAAAAGCCACACAGCACGACTCAAATCTTTTTTTTTTTAAGGATAATGGAATTCTCCCTCCGCTCTCTATCACTCTCTCTGCAAAGGGGGAGGTTGCTGCGGCAGTCTACACCCAGAGGAAGGGGAGAGGGTGAGAGAGCAACGAAGTGAGAGAGGGAGAGAGAGAGAAAGAGGGGGAGACAAGGAGAGATGCTTGTTGGATGGCCTCAGAGAGTCCGTGTTCTATTTTTTTACTCCTAGCTCCCACATTACCTAAGATAACCCTGGGACCGAAAAAACACACGGCTCCAGCCGCCTACACACCTATTCATGTTGTAGTCTGACAGACAGACAGACAGACAGATCCCACACAAAGCATCTGGCTGGTTGAAGCCCTCATCTCCAAATGTTGATATTATGTTTTTTCCGTCCTGGGGTTGGAGGTGTACTCATACGTTGTTTTGTATTTGAGTGGGCTGACATTTCTCCCTGGTTGATTTTTCTGTTCTAATAAACAGGAAGTTGCAATATGAAACTGTTCTGGTCTGAACATTGGTTGTCTTGGGAGTGCACACAGACACACCCACACACCAAACACACACACCAAGACACACATTAGATACATTAAAGAAAGGTAAACATGTATTTGTGCATGCCCCTGCCTCACGCCAGCCAGCATGGCTCTCCCATCGTGCCTATAGGGTTTCTGTAATGGTCCTCCTCCAGGATGGAAATGTGACCAGCAGGAACTGAGATGTTTTATTGTCCTGGGACCACCTCTCAAAAAAGACTTGACAAAAAAAATTCCATGACCCAGAAAATGGAACTCTAATGTTTCAGGGTAATTTTGTCGACGAGTTAATGAATACTTTGTGACTGAAAACTTTTGAAAGTTATATGGTAAATATTATAGATCAAAGGACAGATGTCTAAATCATTGCACATTTGGGGGAACTTTTGTAACTTGAGGTATTCTCATAAAATCTTGGCTACAATGGTTACACATTTTTCTGTGGCTGTAGAACACTGTCTGCACTAGAGCTGTGGTAATAATACAGACCAAGCTGTGGAAATGCTCTACATTTGTCACAAAGGTCAGCAATGCCCTTTGTGTAGCTAACAGACCTTGAATGTTGTGAGAGCTTTTTGCAATTATTGTGTCTTTAGCTAGCAGGCAAAAGCAATCATGCTTTGTTCATTTTTATGCTCAGCCAAAACATTGTATTAACTGATGGGACCATTGTACATGGGTAAAATATTTCCACCTTCTGGGGATCCTCTGGATCAACAAAGGACAGGTAATGTCTGGTATGAAGATGAATTGAACAGTGAACACACAAATAGTTTTGTGACAAAAGTAACCACCAGGAAACCTTGAGTAGCATGAAACGTTCCTGTGAAAATTACCATAGATTAGAACACAATCCTAGTTCTATAAGAACACAGCCCCAGGTCTATTAGAACACAACACCAGATATATTAGAACACAACACCAGATATATTAGAACACAACACCAGATATATTAGAACACAACACCAGATATATTAGAACACAACACCAGATATATTAGAACACAACCCCAGGTCTATTAGAACACAACCCCAGGTCTATTAGAACACAACCCCAGATCTATTAGAACACAACCCCAGGTCTATTAGAACACAACCCCAGGTCTATTAGAACACAACCCCAGGTCTATTAGAACACTATATTTCTCTTTTTAAATTAAGCCGTAAACAGCCACAAAGTCCCTTCAGGATTCTACCACTCAACAGACAGAAAGCCAAACCCCCCCTGGGGGATTACATCCACTCTGATGCACAATGGAACAATAGAACTGCAGTTCCAGACGTGTGTGTGTCTGTGTAGTTATTCAGCCCAACCACCTGACTCAAAATCTCCCTTTAAAACTTTAATATTCTGTCATCTCTTTGTGTAATGAGAAAATGCGAAAACCTGGAGACAAACTGCCCACCCCCCCACAAAAAAACCTTATATGATATACGTTGAAACACTTCTGAGGAAGATGAGTTGGCCACTCAGCAGTTCAAATAAAGATAAACAGGCCAATCAAGGGTGTTATTATTACTGGCTGGGACCACATCATTCCTACACAGCTGCCTTTCAACATACCATTAATAACCATCAGAAAAAACAACTGTATTGTCAGTAATTAGATTTTTCATTGAAATCTGGAAACACTGAATAGTTGTAACCGTAGTAAAATGTTGTCAAATGTACAGTTGTTTCTTTTACTTGATACATCAAGAGTCCAGTTGTCTCACCCATGAGACGGTGTGACTTCCACATGTTATCCAATGTACGGTTCGCTGTGTTTTTGCGCTGGAGACTTACATCTGGCTCTTTCAGATTCCCAAAGGATGAATTGAATACTGAACGTGCAAATAGTTTTGTCTAGTTTTGTCATTTTGTGACAAAAGTCACCCCCAGGACTAACACATTCCTGTGCAAATGACCACAGATACGCAGTGTGTTTATTAAGTTGCTCATGCTTTGCGTATATGGCTTGTGTAAAGCAGAGTTTGATCAGCACGGTTGGTAGAACTCATGGCTGACAACGGCAGGCCTGTAGATGTCATTCCAACAGGGGTCGGGGGGGGGTCAGTGAGAAGTATTAAAACATGAACTCAATACTGTAAGTTGCTCTGGATAAACGCAATAGCAAAATAACTTGAATGAAAATGCGGTCAGATTAAAAAGACTGGGTAAAATGGAGTAGTAAAGGGCAACGTTTTCAGTGTGTTCCCACAAGTCAAGGAAAACAAATCCCATTTACAAGGACAGCCCCCCCACCCTACACACACACACACACACACAAACTTACATCGTACACACACACACTCACAAACATACACACACACACACACACACAAACACACCGTACACATGCTGTCGCACTTGTGCATCGCTGCCCAGATTTAAAACCTTAATATGGAGCTTTAGCTGGTTTAGAACCAACTGACAAAACAGAGGGTGTACTGAACACCCTTAGGGGCGGAAGACGAGGGGGGAGGAGGAGGGGTGAGGAGAGGACTTGGAGGATAGCGAGGAGGACGTGGGGTGAGGAGAAAATAAGAGGAGGATGATTGGGGAGCAGACACATGGCAGATTAAATGATGGGTTAGTAACGTCTTTCCTCTGGAGTCCTGACAGTCTGACCAGAACGTTAGTTCATCTGTTTTGTCTGTCTCCTTAACTGCCTGCCTGTCTGTCTGCCTGTCTGCCTGGTTTTCTGTCTACCTCTCTGCATGGTAATCTATCTGTCTGTCTGTCGGTCTCTCTGTCTGTCTCTGTGTCTGCCTGTCCGTCTCTCTGCCTGTCTGTCTCTGTCTCTCTACCTGTCTGTCTGTCACCGTCTGCCTGTCCATCGGTCTGTCTGTCTGTCTGTCTCTCTGCCTGTCTGTCCCTCTGTCTGGCCTGTTCTACACTGAGCAGTAATGGAGTATTAAGGGGAAAGGTTGTCATTATATTGTGTGATTATGGTGAACATTGGTCATCAGACGGTTCCCCCGTAGAAGTTCAAATTATAAGTGTTTAATCAGTCTCTGCATAATCCTCCTCTTTCTCGCTCTCTTTGTGTCACTCTTCCTTTTTCTCTATCTTTCTCTCCTCTCTCTCACCTCTATCTCTCCTACTCTATTCTATTTTCTTCTCTGTTTCATAATACATTTCTACTAAATTATTGTTCCTCACACTCATGGAAACATCTTATCTTTTTCACTTCTCCATGGTGTGGATCTAATAAATCTATTTCTATAACACACCTATAGAAGACATATATTACATTTGAAATGGTGTAATTCTGACCACACATGCAGTCATAAAATCTGAAGTAAACCCATGACACATCCACAAGAACTATCTCTAGAACCAGAGGATGCAAAACTAGCATTACCAAAGTCCCCGGATAAGCTTCAAATATACCCTAATGCATGCTGTCAGTGTGTATTTCACATGAAGATTAATTTGTTGTTGAGAAAGGTTGCTCTACAGCAGGGGTTTTCACCTTTTGACCTCAAAGCCAGTTCCACAAAAATAATTCACTGCAACCCTCTAATCAGGGACCAGATTTTGGACAGTTGAAAATTGCGGAAAGCTTCTCATTGTCATTCCGCTTTCTTCCCCTCTGCTCCTCCATTCAGGAAGTGATGTGGGTAATCAGGTGTGAGGGGTGTGCTTGCCATGCCCCTGAAGACCTCAGTCAACTTCACATGTGACCGAGCTGCCTAAGGGAGTCGCTTTCAGCATGACGAGACCAGGAAAACACTGCTGACGATGTCTCCCCCTCCCCTGCTGACCAAGCCTCCCCCTCCCCTGGCCGGCTGACCAAGCCTCCCCACTCCCCTGGCCTGCTGACCAAGCCTCCCCCTCCCCTGGCCGGCTGACCAAGCCTCCCCCCTCCCCTGGCCGGCTGACCAAGCCTCCCCACTCCCCAGACCTGCTGACCATCCCTCCCCCTCCTCTGGCCTGCTGACCTAATCCGGGCAGTCACCACCCGCTGCTCCAAGCACTCCGTCTTGACTGTGCCACGGGGGATGCCACTAATTTGGAGGTTTCCATAAGTAATTGTTTTTGTCGCAATCATTGCGCAGGTTGTCTGAGAGACTTCGGCCTTTTCTCAAATGGCTCTAATGACGATTGTCTATGATTGGGCACTGTTAAAAATGCAACACATCTCCAGTCAGTGTTGTTACTGGCACTTGCCTTCAGATAAAGTGTAAGTTAACTGTATTGACCTTGAAAGGCAATCTCCAGGAAACCAATACTTGTGCCAACCCAGACGAGGTGCAGGACACTGTCATGCAGCTTAGTACATTCTATATACAATGTGCTTTAGACTAATGTAATTACCAGTTGTTACACGGGACAGAGCTACTCGCCTGTAGTTAATTTGTTCTCCTACAGCACAGAACCGATCCTGAAAACCGGCCCTCATTTTAAAAGTAATTACACACATAATGACAATGTATTAAGGACCCCTTAAAAGGATTACCCATAATACTCGTCTCTGTTCTCATTTTCTTTCCCTCCCGCTCTCTCTCTCATTCCTGTCTCTCCACTCTCCCTCTCTCTCTACTTCTCTCTATTCTGTCACTCTTCTCTCTGCTCTGTCCATCTTGTTCCCTCTCTTCCCGTCTCTCCTTTTATCTCTTTCTTCTGTTGTCTCCCTCCATCTCTTCTCACTTTCCTCTCTGGGGTAACCATCAGCTACTGAACCCCCTACAGAGCTACGAACCACAGTTTGTGTGAGTCTTTAATGTGTGTGTGTTTGTGTGGTGTGTGTGTCTGTGTGTGTGGTGTGTGTCTGTGTGTGGTGTTTGTCTGTGTGTGGTGTGTGTGTGTTGTGTGGTGCATGTGGTGTGGTTTGCGTGGTGTGTGTGTGTTTGTGGTAAGACAATATGAAACTACTGGGTCACTGAGGGACCAGGGAATATGGATGGACAGAGAGAAGTGGGGGGGTGAAACACTAAAAGCATTTCCTTTAAAAGGTTTCATCATCATTTGAAGACAACACTAGTTACAACCTTAAGAGACACACACACACACACACACACACACAGAGACACAATGTATGCACAGACAGTGAGAGACAGAATCTTCTGACATTAAAGACCTTTTGATATTAACTAGTTTGATTTGCAATTAGTTTAATTTAAGACTAAGGTAGAAAATGCATCTAAAATGTCAATTAAAAGTATATGGTTGAATAAATGGAATCCACAATGCTTTGGGTGTCCTTTTTCATAGAAGGTATTATAACATTGTAACAATACAGACTGTAACAGTACTATAACAGTGCTACAACATTGTCACAGTACTATAAGAGTACTATAAAATCACATTCACATACAAACAGATTAAAAAGGTAATTTATTCCGACTGTGATCACTATTGTTAATATCACCCTGTAAATGTAAATTTAGTTTAATTTAATTTAAAGTTCTTGTGGTTTGTATTCATTGTTAATATGTATGTTGTTACTGCTGGCTGCAATCTAAATTGCCCCTTGGGGATAATAAAGTTACCTTGAACCTTGAATTATTAACAGCAACTATAGTAATACATGTTAAAAAAAAAAACAGTACTGTAACTTTAGTTCTCTAATGTTATTATAATGTTAAAACAGTATTATAAGAGTATTAATACATTCTGAGACTATGGTAAGAGTTATATAACTATATAAATGTACTGTAACAGTACTATCACATTATAATAGTACTATAACAGTACTGTAACATTATATCTGTGCAATAGCAGTATTATCCCATTATAACAATTAAATACAGTATAATAACACCTTATTGTAAGATATTCATAAAAAAAGGTTGTCTTGATCCTGGATGCTGATTGGATGAGCAGCATTCTAAGCCATGCTGTAAATATCCTCATGGATATTTGTTGAACAGTGGTCATGCCCATCAGTATAGGGATGTAAAAGTCTAGCTATAAGACTAGCGGTATGACACGGGTGACACGTTGAGCTGAAGATTTGTTTCACTTCCGTAATGCTAAATTGACTTTGGCCTTGACAACCCGTGAGTAAAGGGTGCGCACTTTGCAGACGAGACAAAATTACTTAATTTCTGACAAAATCATAAATCAACGTGTCATTGATACAGCCACGTAAATACAGACAGAAAAGGTAAAACATAATGAATGCAGCTAGTCACGGCCAGTAGCTTGATTGACGTGACTGAACAAGTGGGACAGCTAGCTAGAAAGTAACAAGGACGTTAAATAGGTCCCAATTACTACTAGTTCAGTCGGAACCGACTTCTCTCACTTCGCAACTACGAGAAAAATACCCGGTCGTGTCTGTGGCAACATGAAAAAAAAACACGATTTTTGTCTAGATTGCCTTAAAGTTGAAGAATTAAATTAGAAGATTTTACTTCAAAACGTGTTAAGGATATACAATTCATTGTTCTTAAAAAGAGTGTAACATTTGATGTTCTCTTGATAGCCTGTTCCAACAGGTAAATCTGGTTTCAACATACTTGGGTTTACACCAAGAACTGGTTGGTTCTGTCTTGGGTTTGACGGTTGGTTCTTTGTACTGAGGTATTTGCATGACTATTAACATGCACCTGGGGTGCGATAGGTTGGGTTTCAGCTGTCTTTACTAGCACAGCGCTTTGAAAGTCATCCCAAACGTGTGGATGGTTTTACAGGTGGGTTATTGTAAGTAATAATACTGTTGAGAAAGACACGCTTACACGCTTAAATAATCTCTACTGAGCATGCTTTTTAGTGCATGACAAGTTCAGATTGTGAACAGACTGACCTTTAATCAGTAAGACACAGACACAGAGTGTTCTGTTACCTGGTGTGAAGATGTGACACTGGTAGACACCACAGACGGGCTGAAAACACGAAATGTTTTTATACAGTTATGTACAATGGGTGGTCCGCAGTGTCTCTGGACCCCCCGGTCTCAGCCCCAGGGTTTTACACTGCTACATTACTGGGGAGTAGGGTCAGTTCTCCTTCTCCATTGTAAATCCTTGTAAATCTAAGGAATGCGCACTCTAAATATTCAGTTTAAACTTAGGAGGACATGAGGTCTAGGCCCACACCTACGGAGTACCTGTCCAAAGTCCTCCTGGTTGTGTTGCAGATCAAGACGATGCCTGACGTGCTTCTTCCTGGAATTGACTCTGGACACAGCCCACTTGCATTTATTAATTATTACAATTTATACTCTTAAAATCTTCACCCGGCACAGCCAGAAGAGGACTGGTCACCCCTCCAAGCCTGGTTAATTTTAAGATAGCCAGGTGGAAAAACCACACAACCCAGTAGTAATGAGTGCATTCTACTCAATTAATTAGTTATCCAACAAAAGTCAGGGCTGGAAAGAAGACCATACAATTAATTAACTCAGCAAGTTAGTTCACGACCGCAACTGGGGTGTCGTTTTATGCGTCAAGAATCCTTGCACATACACGCGCACACACACACACACACGTACACTTCCCATTCTGAGGTGGCATGGAAGGAGGCATGGTGGAGCATACACTGCAGCCAGAGAGAGATGAGAAGACATGAGGGAGGAGAGAACATGAAAGAAGACAACAGGATAAGAGGAAGAAGAGAGAAGGAGGATTGAGGAAGAAGAGAGGAGTGCAGACCGTAAAATATTGATGAGGAATGTGATTTCTGAAAATATAGCTGCCCTGCATATATTAAAAAGGGGTAACACACACACACACACACCTAGCCAGTAGGAGTTAGAGCTCAAACATATAGCTGTTCACGTTAATTGCTCAAGGGTCATCCACAGCGACACCATTCTCTGAGGTTTGAGACGATGCAAAAAACACACGTCCTATTCAAAGACTACATGAATGTAGAAGCTCATTGACATTACACACGGGGGGGGGGGGGTTCGCCAGGTGGCTGGGGCAGGTGGTGTTACCCACAGCAAGCTTGTAAGTCTGAGACAGGGAGCGTTTTATCTCTAATTCATTCCATGTAATAATTTAATAGTACAAAAATCTATAGGACAATTAGCGTCAGGCTAATTCAGTTGTCCAGACAGGACCCATTCATTTAGTATCACGCAGACTGACAAGTGAGAAAGAGCGCATTATCTCTGTTAACAGTCGGAGTAGGATGATTGCAGAGCATTATCATTACACTGTCAGGATTTTCACTTTCTAGCTCTAAGGAGAAAAAAATAAAGTCCGTATTTATTTAATTCATTATCTTCTCTTCCTTTGTCCTGCTCCCTGGGGAAAACAAAGTGCTATTCAGCAAACACAGGCTGATTCACTCACCTGTGAAGAGAATTGTAGCAGCTTGAACTAAACCTCACTTCCCTGTTTAGAAACTGCCACCTAATGAGCATTTGCTTGTAGCCTTTTTTTCTGTGTGGATTTTGGTTGACAGTCTGGTCCTAGGCTTTACTCTGCATTCTGGGTGTGGGGTGGGCTAAGCCCGGAATGTATTGTGATCCCAGCGACGCCTCTGCTTCATTCCCACACCAGCAGGCTTCTCATCCACTGTAAACCTGCTGAACTCTGTGACCCATCACTAACCAGACCCCCCCACCCACCCCTTAGTACTGCCTCTCAGGGACCTTGTTGCACTACTGTCCTTGTACTGTACGACTTGTCTACCTTGGGAACCTCATTTCTGCTGTCCCTACATTGCAGTTGCACATGCTACCTTACACCTCCAACTTGCTCGAATGACCATTTGTATTTGCATTTGCTTCATTGCACAACTATTAATTCCTACTAGCACATACATACACTTAATACATAATACTATACATTCCATTTGTAACACACACTACATTTAATACTTGTAAATATCCTGCCCTCTTCTATTTGGACTTCTGGTTAGATGTTAACTGCATTTCGTTGTACTGTTCAATGACAATAAAGTTGAATCTAATCTAATTTCTCTATTGTCGTTAATATGTATGTACAATTTTATAAATGTCTGAAGAGGAAAGGAAAACCACGATCCCACCCACAGTCAGGGGGAAAGATTGGAAATTTCGGTCCAACAGGTCAGATCCTGAAGCTGTATGTGGCCCAGAGTGGTTAAACACAGATTCACTGTTGGTAACTGCAGCGATCCAGAAACATTTTGATTACCACCAAACATGCTGCCCCGACCTAGGTGTTAAATCTCAATTGCCTCAAAAACCTAATGTTTCTGTTTTAACTGACTCAGAACACAAAAAATGTATCCGGTTTGCTTGAGTACTTTCTACGTTACCTAACTATCTGCGCGTAATATCCAGTTTCCACAAAATATTCTTTAACGTCATTCGCACCCAACAAACCTTGCCTCGTTTTGGTCGAGTGCTGCTTGAAGCAATGAGAGACACACACATTTTCCCAGACGGCGGCCATGATGACCAATCATTCAGCTAACTGGGTAGCTCAGGGTGGCTCCCTGTTGGAACAAACCCACGGGGTTCCTGTGGTCCTGCAGGGACGGGATCAGCTTTTTATCAGTCTCCGTACATTTCAATCACTTCAATTATAATTTATAACTTATATTCTAACGCATCCAACATTAATGCGCGCCTAGAATAGTACATGATACATTTACATTTGATTAATTTAGCAGATGCTCTTGTCCAGAGCCACTTAGAGGTTTAGAAATCAAACTGTTAATTTTTGTAGAGTAGGCCTACATTCAAGATATTTCTGTTCAAATTATTTTGGAGAAGATTTTAAGTTAATCATCTACAGTGAGGGAAAAAATTATTTGATCCCCTGCTGATTTTGTACACTTGCCCACTGACAAAAAAAGGATGAGTCTATAATTTTTATGGTAAGTTTATTTGAACAGTGAGAGACAGAATAACAACAAAGAACTCCAGAAAAACGCATGTCAAAAATGTTATACACTGATTTGCATTTTAATGAGTGAAATACATATTTGATCCCCTCTCAATCAGAAAGATTTCTGGCTCCCAGGTGTCTTTTATACAGGTAACAAGCTGAAATTAGGAGCACACTCTTAAAAGGAGTGCTCCTAATCTCAACTTGTCACCTATATAAAACACCTGTCCACAGAAGCAATCAATCAATCAGATTCCAAACTCTCCCAAATTGGCCAAGACCAAAGAGCTGTTCAAGGATGTCAGGGACAAGATTGTAGACCAACACAAGGCTGGAATGGGCTACAAGACCATCGCCAAGCAGCTTGGTGAGAAGGTGACAACGGTGCGATTATTTGCAAATGGAAGAAACACAAAAAATCTGTCAATCTCCCTCTGTCTAGGGCTCCAAGATCTCACCTCATGGAGTTGCAATGATCATGAGAACGGTGAGGAATCAGCCCAGAACTACATAGGAGGATCTTGTCAATGATCAAGGCAGCTGGGACCATAGTCACCAAGAAAACAATTGGTAACACACTACACCATGAAGGACTGAAATCCTGCAGCGCCCGCAAGGTCCCCCTGCTCAAGAAAGCATGTACTGTCCAAGTTTGTCTGAAGTTTGCCAATGAACATCTGAATGATTCAGAGGAGAACTGGGTGAAAGCGTTGTGGTCAGATTTGACCAAAATCGAACACTTTGGCATCAATTCCACTCGCCGTGTTTGGAGGAGGAGGAATGCTGCCTATGACCCCAAGAACACCATCCCCACCGTCAAACATGGAGGTGGAAACATTATGCTTTGGGGGTGTTTTTCTGCTAAGGGGACAGAACAACTTCACAGCATCAAAGGGATGATGGATGGAGCCATGTACCATCAAATGTTGGATGAGAACATCCTTCCCTCAGCCAGGGCATTGAAAATGGACCATGGATAGTTGTTCCAATATGACAATAACCCAAAACACACAGACAAGGCAATAAAGGAGTGGCTCAAGAAGAAGCACATTAAAGTCCTGGAGTGGCCTAGCCAGTCTCCAGACCTCAATTCTATAGAAAATCTGTGGAGGGAGCTGAGTTGCCAAACATCAGCCTCAAAACCTTAATGACTTGGAGAAGAGTTGCAAAGAGCTGGTGGCCAACAACCAGAAACGTCTGACCTGTGATTGCCAACAAGGGTTTTGCCACCAATTGCTAAGTCATGTTTTGCAGAGGGGTCGAATGCTTATTTCACTCATTAAAATGCAAATCAATTTATAACATTTTTGACATGCGTTTTTTTGGATAATTCTGTTGTTATTCTGTCTCTCACTTTTCAAATAAATCTACCATTAAAATTATAGACTGATCATTTCTTTGTCAGTGGGCAAACGTACAAAATCAGCAGGGGATCCAAAAAATATTTCCCTCACTGTATTCTCTGGAAGAGCTCTAGTCTTTAATATTTCTTACGTGAATGTTTCAGTTTTATATTACCTAGTTAGTTAATAATGTGAAGAACATTTCCTCATCCCACTGATTCATTCATTCATTTTCCCTCTTAGATTTTCCTTGAGGAATGACTGTAGGCTTTCTCTCCAACCCGGATTTACTACACCTGATTACAATAATGATCTGGATGAAAAGCAAAGTCAGGTTAGTCACAACTGGGGTTGGAGAGAAAACCTACAGGATGGTAGATCAGGAACAGGATTGACCTGCCTTGGGGTAGACTCTGTGAAGATGTGACTCTGAAGGGGTAGGCCCTGTGAAGGCATAGACTGAAAGTATCTAGAATGTAGCCTCTGTGAAGATGTACTTTAGACTTAAGATGTAGTCTCTGTGAAGATGTAGCCTCTGTGAAGGTAATTCTGGGAAGGTGCAGATTCTGTGAGGTTGTACACTCTGAAAGTGTTGACTGTGAAGATGTGGACTCTGTGAAGGTGTACACTTTGATGGTGTTGACTGTGAAGATGTGGACTCTATGAAGGTGTACACTCTGAAGGTGTTGATAGAAGGTGTCTTTCATGCCACTCTCTACCCAGGATAAGTGGAACAGTTTTGTTCAGCCACAATATGACTGGATAGGCAAACCCCTGTAAATAGAGAAATGTTTGAATACTATGCAGTATTTAACAGTTCTCTAGCCTTAACATAAAATCAGACATTCCGTTTTCTAACTGATAAATGTCTATTTATATTCATTGTGTTGGTCCTTATTATGGTCCTTTATTATGGCCAACTTTTTTGTCCAATTCCAATTGTTTTCATTTAGATGATGTCTCGTTAGTCAGCATGTATTTCACCTGGGCAGGTCACCTCATTAGTCATGAAGTCTTTCACCTGGGACTGTGACAGCTGATATTTAAGATGCTGGCTGAGCTCTTTAGCTGGGAATAAGATGACTAGAGAAGCGTGTTTTAGCTCTTTGATTTGCTCACATTGATTGTAACTAACACTGGTCTAAAACTGTCTAAAACATTGGAAATATTACATTGGGTGACAGTGACAAAAAATATAGTAATTGAAACACACAATATACTCTTGTTACAGTCATGATTGGCACCCTTGAGGCTATTTAATATAAACACAGGTGACAAGTTATATTTACATTTTTTAGTCTAGAGAATCTACCATTATTAATTATGGATTACAATATTTTCCAGACATTGTTGTTTTGAGAACTGTGTCCTCCCCAACCCAGGGATACAGATCTTTTTCCTTTAATATTTGATGATATTGGAAAACACATTGAAAAGGATCTTAGAACATTCCTTTCTTAAAGAATATTTACAGATTCTTGACATCGTTCTTTCTGAACACATAGACTGCCCATGTCAATTTCAACCAATGGATTTAAGTCCATCGCAAAACGTTGATTTTGTGGTCGATTAGCAGTTTATTTGTGAATTTCGATGTGTGCTTCGGGACATTGTCTCGCTGAATGATCCACTTGCGGGGCCCGACTCAACCTCTTGTCAGAGGCAACCAGATTTTGGGCTAAAATATCCTCGTTCTTGGTAGATTACCTGAGAAGTGCCCCATGGGGATATACCGCTTCATTGTACATACTGAAATAGCTGATGCGTCACAATCCCCATTACCTAGCGGCAAAATGTGATAACTGGTTCTTTTCACATTTCACCATTCATTTATCCCATAAGGAATTTTAGAATGGATTCCAATAAGGCCTGTGTTGTGTTTCGGCTTCCCTGGCATTTTGACAACCATGTAAATCTCAATATTTGCTTATTTTTAGCCAGTATTGATAAAAGTAAGCTTGTCCTGTAGATATTTACACCACTGTGAAAATGGAGAGGTGGTGTGAGCCTTCACGAAACACAGACCTTATTTGAAGTGGATCAAAAGATTCCCTGTGGAAGAAATGAATGGTTTTCCAATTGCGTCGCTAGGTTTTATGGGGCTTATGACTCGTACTATTTCAGTCTATAGTGGGTATCAGGTCTCATTCTATTTCAGTCTATAGTGGGTATCAGGTCTCATACTATTTCAGTCTATAGTGGTTATCAGGTCTCATGCTATTTCAGTCTATAGTGGTTATCAGGTCTCATGCTATTTCAGTCTATAGTGGGCATCAGGTCTCATGCTATTTCAGTCTATAGTGGGTATCAGGTCTCATACTATTTCAGTATATAGTTGTTATCAGGTCTCATGCTATTTCAATCTATAGTGGGTATCAGGTCTCATGCTATTTCAGTCTATAGTGAGTATCAGGTCTCATGCTATTTCAGTCTATAGTGAGTATCAGGTCTCATGCTATTTCAGTCTATAGTGGGTATCAGGTCTCATGCTATTTCAGTCTATAGTGAGTATCAGGTCTCATGCTCTTTCAGTCTATAGTGGGTATCAATGGTGCAAATAATGCTGAAGTCGACTGTACGGGTAAATAAGAGAAATATAGGAAGGCCAATACCAAACCAGGAGGCACACCCTTCCTTAGTCCAATAAGTTGTAGGTTTGTCCATCCATTTACAGGGACATTGTTCACTACAAGTTATTCGGGGACATTGTTTTCTAGAAGTTATTCAGGGACATTGTTTTCTAGAAGTTACTCAGGGACATAGTTTGGAGAAACCATGCACACACAGACTGATCAACTAAATCAGTTCATTTGATGAGTGAATAAGGTCAAAGGCATTTCCTTTTTCATGAACAGGGGTCACTAATATATTTAAATACAAAAGAAATTTTCTTGGTTGTAAAAGGCTTGTTGAGCAGATTTGACAGAGTACAGGTTCCCAGTCTAGCGGGCACGCCCCCAAAATGGGTAGACTGAGCTTCCTGGTGGGAGCTGTAGGCCTTCACTGATTAGTGAAGGCCTAAAAAAAAAAGTATAAATACTTTTGATTTTCTTTTCTATTTTAAGATTTATTATAGAGTTGGCAGGGTGTTGGGTGGTATGCTAATGTCATCAATCATCAGTGACTTGTTGTCATGTAGAGTTATGTTAAGAAATAAACCTTCATTGACTAACAGGGCAGTTTCAAGGGAAATCTCTTTAACAGAAATCTATTCTACATGGTATCCTGGATCTTTTTAACTCAGTGTCTTAAATGTTGATATTCAACTACGTCTGTCAAACAAGATAAATCCCTGATATGACTGTCTGTCGCTGAACAATTTGTTTATTTTATGATTTATTTAGATACAGTTTTGTATTTTGAGTAACAAGCGACATGTACCATTTTAAAGCCTTTAGAGTCTGTTATTCTATCTGGACTAGACATGAGTAAATCTTAAATTCCTGAATGAATAATTAATGCCACACTCGACTGCAGATGATATTCACAATCTTATCTCATTAAGTTCAGATGCTGCAGGCTTTTTGGGCCTGCATGCTATTTCAGCATATCTCTCAAGCTGAGCTCCAGAGACCCGCACAGCAGAATTTTCGGGAACTCAGTGGGGAGTTCTGAGGGTGCTCCCTGGTAGTCCTCTGTAGTGTGGCTTTTCCTCTGGGTAGACGACGGGTGTTGTCTCATCTTTACCTCAGGCTGCGGTCAAGGGGTGCGGGTGCTTTGCAGTCTTGGGAACTTCTGAAGTTCTCGTGGTTGGTTGGTCTTTGGTCAACCGTTTGTTTGTGTCAATCTACTGTGCCATTATCTGTGCCAAGATTCAAAGGATCTCATCTCTTCTCTGTCAATGGGGATTTAGTCGTAGCGTTGGTCATGTTCAATACCTTTGTGATCTGAGGCCTTAGCTGTGGGATCATCCCTACCTTCACTTCGAGTTTGTCTGGTGGAAAACACTGTGTGACCTCTTGCAGTATAGGAAAGGACCTGTCAAACTTACTGACTGATGAGCTAAGACCGAATTCTTCTTAGTTCTTTGAAGAAGAACTGGGTGTTTAGTGTTCTATCAACTAAAACTATTGGAAATCAACTTCTTGAGAGAATTGAACTATTTGAACAAGCACAGCACAATTTCTCCATAACCTGTCAAAGCATTACATTAATATTGTATAAAATGGACCCACCGTCTCAGCACAAAAACTAGGCTGACAATTTTAAACAATAACTGCATTTTTACTGCATAATTTGGTCAAATCAATTCACAAGCCAACACACTTTTTCGGAATGACCTGAAGCATACTGCCTATTGTTATACACATTTTGTTTGTATTATGCAGGACAGTTAAGGAGTACTGGTCCCTCTGTAAACAATGTTCAGCTTGTAAAGCCTTCATAAAGCATTAATAAGCACCAGCACTTGACTTAAAACAAGTGCATGAACTGACAAATTGCAAATTAGACTATGTTCATGAAAAGGTATGTGTTAATAAGGCCTGGCTAAGAAAGGAACCCGAAACACTGTTTGCCTAAAATTAGAAGGACCGTTCTGGCCCAAGTCAAGCACTGATAAGCACCACATAGTACATGTCGCCCAAAGCCTCTTTAACCAAATGTCATCCTTTATAAAGGGTACATATGTGCCATAACAGTGCGACATATTCACAAATGTGATAAAGCCCACTATGGCAAATATGACAAACTTGTGCATTATTAAGTCTAACATGTTGTGCTACAGGATTACACACACACACACATACACACACACTAACACACACTAACACACACACAGCAGTGAAGTCATGTTAGTCACATCTACAAAAATCACTTACCTTGACGAAAGGCCCCCAACATAAGGACATTAAACGCGTCTTTCTTCCAGAGCCAAGTTACACGGTTCTCCGCGCTCCAGCCAGACATGCATCATAATGAACCAGGCTGTGTGATGAGGGGTGCCGGCAGATCATTCAGACGTTCTCCCACTCCTCCACCAAAAGATCAGGCAACACATTCTGGCACTGTTGTAACTGGTTCTGATCAAGCCCCAGGGCTGGAATGAAACACAGCAGTGTGCCGAGTCCAGAGGCGTTGGCGCCAAGAACCACTGATTTATAACATCCATAAATACTCCATATTGTATGATGCTGTTCTACTTAGTCAGTCCCCCTTGGTCATTCATAACATTTACATAAACGCCTTATTTCATATGACGCTAAACTTCTCTTCGTCAGACTCCTTCGGTCATTCATAAAATTTACATAAACGCCTTTTTTCAAATGATGATGTTCTTTGAAGTCTGACTGATTTCACACCTTCACAACACACCCCAGGTACAATGAACATGACAACGACATAACAGATGGAATTGTTCAAGGAAGATCAAAATACACCTCCCCTCAATACATTTAAATAAAATATCTGTAATACATACATATATATATATTCCCTCAAAGGTTGCACCTGGTCCCAAATATCTGTGATTTAATGCTGCAGAATGGTCAAACCTCCTGACTGTAGGTGAAACCGATTCATTTGACAATTTATATTTGTAATTTTTGACAATTTCATGGGTTGATTACTACTCAGCCAGCACAGCCTTTACAAAACACTGAGATGCCGCAGCACTTTGATCCGCGGCAAATTAAAGCATATGATTGGCCCGGTTATTAAAGGGATCAAGGGGATTTGATGCAGTTTTTAAAGAAACAATCCTCATTGGAGGGGAGCATATCAACTGCAGCTGAATGGGGAGAAGGTGATTTCTCCACTGAGTTTATGGAATGCTGAAGAACGTTGTCAGGCTACTGATTTAGTGACTGGCATTTTTAGAGGCTTGACCAGGGGGCCTGTAACGGCGATGTGTGGAGAACAAACACAAAACAAACTGGGGATTAAAAAGGAAAAACTTGAGGGAATCCAGAAAAGATTTTAAAAAGCCTAGGGGATATTTTGTCATTTGTTTTGCCATCCTGCAACACAGCATTTTGGGGATAGTTGGGGCTAGGTCCAACTTTAGCTTTGACATTAACTAAAGTAGCTTGCTAGATATTTGCTATTTTGGTAACACACATTACTTGCAGTGTAGTGTCATAACGTGGTCATAACTCTGTCATAATCATGTCACCTTACATAACATGTCCTATCCTGTCATAACATGGTCACAACATTGTAATGACACATTTAGAAATATTATCACATATACTGCATTATTTTGTGACTGTTATGACACCTACGTAAGTCTGTCAAAACATTACAAACCATTCTTTAACACCAGTCTTCTTATAAACAGTATCGTATTGCTATATTTCATTATAAATGCTTAATATCAATATAATCATGCATTAAGTGATAGCAGATGTTTCTCATGACTAGGATGCCAGCAGCACATTTCAGGAGCAGGACATGACATTCTCTTTGTGACTAATGACCAGCATAAGGGCATGTACAGGAGGTGATCGGCCAATCTGGTTCCAATGATTATGGTCATAATGCTTCTTTTGCATCGTCATACTGTAAACTGTATTTTGTCAGTTCAAGTAAACTGACACAATGTTTAGTTATTTATTCAAAACAATATGACAGGAGTGTCAAGGCACATCACTTTCTATAGTATACATATATATATATATATATATATATATATATCTACACTATCATCAATTGCATGACTAGCATGGTCTCATTTAGTCTAAAGTTAAGGTACAACACACACACATATGTATGTATATACTACCGTTCCAAAGTTTGGGGCCACTTAAAAATGTCCTTGTTCTGAAATAAAAGCATTTTATGTCCATTAATATAACATCAAATTCATCAGAAATACAGTGAAGATATTGTTATTGTTGTAAATCACTATTGTAGCTGGAATTTTTTATGGAATATCTTCACAGACGTACAGAGGCCCATTCATCAACAATCATCATATTTGTGTTTGTTTAGAATTTTAAAAGGCTAATTGATCATTAGAAAACCATTCTTTATGCTTGCACAGATGAAAACTGGCCTCCTTTAGACTAGTTGAGTATCTGGAGCAACAGCAATTGTGGGTTTGATTAAAGGCTCAAAATGGCCAGAAACAAAGAACGTTATTTGGAAACTTGTCAGTCTATTTTTGTTCTGAGAAATTAAGACTATTCCATGCAAGAAATTGCCAAGAAACTGAAGATCTCGTACAATGGTGTGTACTTCTCCCTTCACAGAACAGGGCAAACAGCATCTAACCAGAATAGAAAGAGGCCCCACTGCACAACTGAGAAACAGGACGAATACATTAGAATAAATAGTTTGAGAAACAGATGCCTCATAGGTCTTCAACTGGCAGTTTCATTTAAAAGTACCTGTAAAAACACCAGTCTCAACATCAACAATGAAGAGGTGACTCCAAGATGCTGACCTTCTAGGCAGAGTTGCAAAGAAAAAGCCATACCTCAGGATGGCCAATACAATTTTTAAAATCTAAGTTTGAGGTGTTCAGATCATAAAGATGGTGGTAAAGCGGGAGATGTGTACAGGGTAAAAGAAAAGGAACTGGAAGAAGGAAGACTATCACTCCATTTTGCAACACCATGCCATACCCTGTGGATGGTGCTTGATTGAAGCCAATTTCCTCCTACTACAGGATAATGACCCCAAAGCACAGATCCAAACTGGGCAAAAACGATTTAAGGAAGAAGCAGTCTGCTGGTATTCTGTCTATAATGGAGTGGTCAGCACAGTCACCGGATCTCAACCCTACTGAGCTGTTGTGGGAGCAGCTTGACCGTATGGTACATTAGTGCCCATCAAGCCAATCCAACTAGTGGGAGGTGCTTCAGTTAGCATGCAGTGAAATCTATTCAGATTACCTCAACAAACTGACATGAAACTGACTAGAATGGTCAGCAAGGCTGTAATTGCTGCAAATGGAAGATTCTTTTTTTTTACTAAAAGCAAAGTTTGAAGAATAAAACAATAAAAACATAAACAGAAGTTTTGAGTGTATCAATTTGCACTTTTTGCACTTCTGGTTAGATGCTAACTGCATTTCGTTGTTCTCTACGTGTACTGTTCAATCTAATCTTATCTAACCAATCTATCTTTTACATTTGACTCCTTACATAACTTCTTACCATTAACTGGAGATGCTACAGGGAGGCTGGCCTGTAAACATTGCAATTGTATTTATATTAAATCAGATAACTCACCTTAATTCACACAATGACCCATTTGTTTCCTCAACCGGTAAACTGTCTGTAGACAAGGCCTGATAGGAAACAACACTTCTGAGGTCTCTGGTGCAGGTATTTCCTCACACATAATTTTTTTTTGAAAATGTCAGATTATTTTAGCCATGTTATTTTGTAATGTAGCTATGAAGTTATAACGTTTTTAGTTGAAATCAAATAGTTTGATTGCAGTCATCCCTACATTTGCATGGTCTGTGTATTAACATGCAATTTCATGAAACGAGCAAAAATAATCAAATCTTTGCCCCAATGCCTACATCCTTGTTAACATAATTAGCTACATGTGGTGATGAAAAGGCTATTTCCTGACAACATTCAACCTATAGCTTTGAAAAAAACAATAAGTTTGATATTTCCGTGCAATTCCATCATCCTGAAGAAGTCATAGCTACCTAAATACCCGAACCCAGCTACGCAAACAAACGAACACACTTCGAAGGCGCGCTCCTTCCGCTGACAGACTTTGCACCAACCAGCATTACAACGTAGATACATGGACATATATGGGTGCTAAAACTTCAACGGATGTTGGCTAAGCCTACCTTTGCTGCTTGGCCTGGATAGCTATAGCTAACAAGAATGTAAAATGTTTGATAACTTACTTTTTTTTAACTACTGTAGATGTATTGATTGTATTAGTTAGTGAACTGTTATAAGCTGTTGTAACCAATGTAGATGTATTGATTGTATAAGTTAGTGAACTGTTATAAGCTGTTGTAACCAATGAAACAGAATATTAATTGTTTGTAATATGAGCTGAAGCTGAGGGAGCAAGTGGGAGAATAGGAGGCCCTGTTCGAGCGGTTGCCTGGGAGAGAAAGATTTAGTATGTCTGTTTTGTGAGAAACAGGACACAGGTTAGAGACACACACACACACAGTCGGACAGACAACACAGACACCACAAGGGGGGCCAAGGGGATACTTGCAGTTATCCTATAAGGAATAGAACTGGGATTGGGCCAAGGACACACTTGCTTTGTAAGTTAACGCCTCTATCTTTTTGGGCGGAGTAGAAGTATAAAAATGTTTTGACTGTTGATCCTTAGATATTGTGCTGCGACACTTGTCTCCAAAAGCTTTTGTAATAAACGGAATATACGATACGGTAATTGACCTGACTCCTGGTATTTTATTCTCCTTTCCAACAAACCAACTCGGGAAGTGTTAAACTTCAACACCTAGTAGTGTTAGCTTGCAGAAAGCTAAAATAGCCATCACTGTACATTTGTTACGTTATGTTTTTAGCTGGCTCTATATGCAGAGTTGGGGAATAACGGATTACATGTGACGGATTACAGAAAAACTACTTCAATTGAAAAATTATTATGACACATTATATGATTGAGTTTATTATTTAATGTTATGAAAACATAATTATTTGAACCAAAATATAAATTGCGCGCCTCAGCTGTGTGTGTGATCAAGGTAGACGCAAATAACCAGTTGAGTGACGGAGGAAGCGCTGATAAACAGAGTCTTCCATAATATTAGCCAAGCCATGTTATTTAGTTATCTACTCGACGCATAATTCTCAGAACAATGATAGGCAATAGGCCTCCCTGGTATTATATATTTTTCAAGGTTTATTTGTCAAATGCACCGAGTTGCACCGAAAAACTTTTACAGGAATTGTTTAATAGATTAGGCAACTATTTGTTAGATAGCTGTAACGTGGCGCTGCCTTCAAAATAAAACATTATATATAATTTACCACGACATTTGAGGAGAAAAGGTGTGTTGGGAAGCACTCTGCCAAAGGATGATTATTTGCATAAGACGCAGTCACATCAACTCGGTCCACAAAGGTAGGCCATGTGATTCTGCTAGCTTTGCATCTCTGAAAATTGTGCTCATTGGTTATCATTGGCTGCTGACGTCATTTACTTTAAGATAAGAGTGCAGGTTTATAATCACAGTTTATTTCTTTCATTGGCGTTTTGAAAATCCGTCACATCGCAGGTTACGTTCGCGCGGGTAAATCTTATTTCTATACGGGTGTTCACGATTGCAAACGTGCATTCGCGTGACGGGGGTTACTTCAACATTTTCACAATGTTGGATGTGGAGCAAATCATCAGACTACTGCAGATTTAGTTTATGCGTGAATAGCTTATTTTTAATATACAACAATGTCAATACCCTTTTCGAGTAATTGACATTTATTTTTCAACAATGTTTTGAAGCAAATAAAAAGATGAATAAAACACAAATAACAGAACCGGCTTATGCATCATTAGATTTTGGGTTATGCTCAGATAAAAAGTAAGATTCTGGAAGATCGAGGTTTATTGGATTAATTGGTATTGGATTAAGCGGTTTAGACATTAATGGCTGTGTGTTGTGTTATTTTGAGGGGACAGCAAATGTACACTGTTACACAAGCTGTACACTCACTACTTTACATTGTAGCAAAGTGTCATTTCTTCAGTGTTGTCACATGAAAATGTGTAATAAAATATTTCCAAGAATTTGTGGGCTATACTCACTTTTGTGAAATACTGTAGGTCCTAAGTGGAACCTTTGTTTAAATAACTCTTGGCAGAGGGTTTAATAAAGAGTTCTTCAAAGAAATCCCTGCATATGGTTCTAACTAGAACACTGTATGAAGGGTTCTACCAAGAACCATTTTATAATCTAGAGGTGTAGCAAACTGCGTTTCTTATCCAGAAATCTAGAACCGTGAAATGTGTTCACTGTTTTACGATTGATCCCAATTATTGATGGATACAGATCAGATTTTGGAAACGAATCTATCAGAATTTTGGGTTAGCTGTTTGTCACAATAGAAGCATCATGACCATAATCATACAAACCAGATACCAGATACAAACCAGCCTATCACTTAGATGTACATGCCCATATGTTGGTCATTAGTCACGAAGAGGATGTCCTGCTCCTGAAATGTGCTGCTGGCATCTCAGTCACCTTCCACAAAGCAGTAGGGAAGGTAAATATCACCTCATGCATAATTATATTGATATATTGAAGACTGATGTTACAGAATGGTTAGTTATGTTTTGACAGACTTGCATAAGTGTCATAACCAGTCATAAAATAATGCAATGTATGAAATAATATTTCTAACTATGTGTCATTACAGTGACCATGTTATGACAGGATATGACATGTTATGACAGCTGACATAACATGTTTTGACATGGTTATGACAAGAGTTAAATGTTACCTTTAGCAGAGGGTTACATAAGTTTACAGAAAAGTTATTTAAATTGAAACGGTTTAGGGCTCTGCAAAAACAGGTTTCTCGTCAATGAAGGCATGTATAGTCTCTGGACTGTACTTACCATCCTGGGGTTTGAATGTAATTAACTTTTATGTAAATCCATGTCACTTTTAAAAACGAAAGATTAGCTGACTTTAACAGTAGCTATGGTAGTTGCAGTCGAAGGTACTCAAATATAAACTATGCACCAAGGAGAAAGGTTGGACCGTCTGAATTATAATTTGATTTAGGTACAATAATATATGCTAAAATATGTCATTTAGCAGCAGCTTTTAAGCCCTCAGTGATGCGCTGGTTGACTCGTGGCTTGCTGTCCCTGCTGTAACTTCCTGAGGCTTGTCTTGATGAGGGTCGTGAAACACTGAGTGGATGGCTGGCAGGGAGGGTCGAGTGACACACCTCTGTTCCTTTTGTAATTATCCACGATTTTCGTCTGCCAGCGCAAACACTATGCTCTTTGCTGTAAACAAACATTTTGCCAACCTGCAGCTCATATGTGAATTAGAGATGCTCCCCCTTCCACTTGGGCCCACTCGCCTGGCCGCCTTCCGCGCAACTAACTCTCTCACTCGTCTTGGAACGCGAACGTAACCTGGGAATCGTGGTAGCATGCATACATTACTATGGGTGGTCCTGGGAACACAGCCCAACGTCCTGGCATCGCGACGCTCTACCAAGAGGCAATGTGCGATGTCATGAACGCTTTGCGTTCAATTAAGAATGATTGATAAAGCCTTTGTTATGCCGATAGCACCGTTATAGCACGTTTTATGTAATAGTTCTCGTAATGGGTCGTGTCACATTTGACTGATTGGGGTTTATATTACACATTTATAAACACTTTATAATGACATAATGTTATAGATGGTTTGCAACATAATTATGTAATGCCTGAAGGTCTTAAAAATACTTTATAAGATAAATCTA
This sequence comes from Esox lucius, assembly GCF_011004845.1. Classification (NCBI taxonomy): domain Eukaryota; kingdom Metazoa; phylum Chordata; class Actinopteri; order Esociformes; family Esocidae; genus Esox; species Esox lucius. Next base: position 1,890,356 of record NC_047586.1, on the reverse strand, counting down.
ATGTAATGTGAGACCATGTTATTATTATAATTATTATTATATTTCAACAGAAACACACAGCCCTTTCAGGTCTTTCTTTTCTCCACTCATTCTCTCTCTCCCTCTTGAAGGAGCAGAGCTCAGATTTTAATGATTTTTTCGTTATTGAATGTACCTATATTTTACCAAGTAAGACAATTGAAAACAAATTTCCATTTGCTATGACGACTTGGCCAAAGGAGCGACAGTGCAAGACAACACTAGGTACATACAGGCTAAAAATAAACTACACTGCTCAAATACATTAAGGGAACACATAATCATCACATTACAACACCAAGTTTATTAAACTTCAGGGAGATCAATCTGTGCAGTTAGGAAGCATGATTGTGAATCAGTGTCACCTGATTTGATGCAAATGAAAGTGACAACAGGGGCACTGGAGAGGGAACAGTAGGACAACCCCCAAAAAGGGAATGGTTTTGCAGGTGGTGGCCACAGACAATTGCTCTCTCATCCTTCCTGACTGATTCTTCTATAGTTTTGCTAGTGTCCTTGTCATTACTAGCATGAGGCAGTACCTGCAGCCCATTCAGGTTGCACAGGTAGTCCAGCTCCTGCAGGATGGCACATCCATATGCACCATCGCAAGAAGGTTTGCTGTGTCTCCCAGTACAATCTCAAGAGCATTGTGGAGATACCAGGAGATGGGCTGTTACACGTGGAGAGCTGGAAAGGGCCATAGAAGGGCATTAACCTAGAAGTAGGAACGGTATCTGCTCCTTTGTGCGAGGAGAAACAGGAGGAGCACTGCGAGAGCCCTATTAAATTACCTCAAGCGGGCAACTGGTGTGCATGTTTCTGACCAAACTGTCAGAAACAGACTCCATGAGGGTGGCATGAGGGCCCGATGTCCTCTAGTGAGACCTGTGCTCACAGCCCAGCACCATGCAGCTCAACTGGCATTCACCAGAGAACATTGGCGTCTCTGCCTTTTCACAGACGACAGCAGGTTCACATTGAGCACATGTGACGGACATGAAAGAGTCTGGAGACACGTGTTGAACGTTGCCATGTCATCCAGCATGAGCAGTTTGGCGGTGGGTCAGTGATGGTCTGGGGAGGCATGTCCTTGGAGGGTCGCACAGACCTCCACGTGCTAGCCAACGGTACCCTGACTGCTGTTAGGTACCGGGATGAAATCCTCAGACTCATCATCAGACCTTATGCTGGTGCAGTGGTCCCTGTGTTCCTCCTGGTGCAGGACAAGGCCCGGCCTCACATGGCCAGAGTGTGTAGGCAGTTCCTGGATGATGCCATTGACTGGCCCTCGTGTTCCCCAGACCTGAATCCTATTGAAAACCTTGGGGATGTTATGTATCGGTGCATCTGATGCCACCAAGTAGCGCCACAGACTGTCCAGGAGCTCACTGATGCCCTGATCCAGGTCTGGGAGGAGTACAGTCCTCAATACAGAAGCTCTAGATACAGACTCCTAAGTCAATAAATACTCTAGATACATGATCCTCAGTGGAGAAGCTCTAGATACATGGTCCTCAGTGGAGAAGCTCTAGATACATGATCCTCAGTGGAGAAGCTCTTGATACATGATCCACAGTGGAGAAGCTCTAGATACATGGTCCTCTAAATCTATTACTGCCCCAAATCCCCTAGTTACTCCAAGTTATAAGTCCTCCTCCTGAGGCTCTAATCACTTCCAGGCCAGTCAAAACAACTGCAGTCTATTATCTCTAAACGCTCAGAAGACAGCTTATCTATTGACTGTTTAAAAAGGGAGCGTTAGTATAGTCAATGGACTAATGATCCAGACCATCTGTGTCCAGCCTGGGACTTGTGCCTCTCTTTCACAAACGTGTCAGAACATCTTGGATATTGGAACACACCCTGAAACTCTAAAGATACAACTCATCCTGGTTGCAGCCACAATATTTTGATTTCTCCCTTTCCTATGAAAGCTTATAAAATCAACTTAACAGACATGTTTCAACTGTAAACATGCTGTTATTATTCAAGATAAAAATATTAAAATGTCAATCAAATTCAAAAATAGATTCATTAATTATACAAATACTGATTATGTACGTGTGTGTGTGTGTGTGTGGGCACAGTATATATAGCACCAGTCAAACGTTTGGACACATAGAAATTCAAGGGTATTGCTTTAGTTGTACTATTTTACACATTTTAGAATAATAGTGAAGACAACTATGAGATGCAGGCCTTCTAACTGTACCTATAATTTCTAAACAAACAGCTGGAGGCAGGGCTTTCTCTCATAGAGCTCCACTACAGTGGGATGATCTGCAAATTAGGGTTAGAAATGCAGATTCAGTGCAAACTTTGGGTCTACTAAAGACTCATCTCTTCAGCATGGTCTATGATTAAGTGCAGTCTGGCCCAGGGGTGTGAAAGTGAATGGAAAGGCTTGATACTGTCCACCCATGTTGTCTTGCCAGGTGGGCTCTCATCGCCACTGGGATGCCCTCCCTCCAATAACATTCAGGGGTGGAGTCACTGGCTTGTTGTTGTCTCTCCATTGCGCACATTGTGCAATTGGGGTGAACTCTTCTATTTTCAGGGTGGTTGCGGTTGGTTGGTGTCATTTTGGTTCATGCCTGGCAATGTGGGTGAATTGAGTTCCTGCCTGTTGGTCATTGTCCGGGGCCTCCCCTGGGTAGGGCCACCGTGACACTGGACCCCCCTGTCTCAGCCCCAAGGTCTTACGCTGCTATATTATTGTGTTGGGGGAGTAGGGTCAGTTCTGCTTGTCCACTCTAAATCTTTGTTATCCTAAGGACTGTACTCAAAATGTTTCCTTGTTTCCTCCTCCGTGTAAACTTAGGAGGACATGAGGTCTTGGCCCACACCTGACGAGTACCAGGCTCTAAAGACTTTTTGCTGCCCCTGTCCAAAGTCCTGGTTGAGCTGTAGATCAAGACGATACCTGACGATTCCATCTGCCACTCTGCTGACCCCCCTGGTCATCCCTGTCCTTGTCCATCTGATCATGCTTCTGACCTGGATTAAGTTTTATAGACTCTGGACAGGGCCCACATACATTTATTAATTATTACAGTTTGTACTCTTGTTAGGGTTAGAGTTTCACCCCTCCGAGCCTGGTTCCTCTCCAGGTTTCTTCTTAAATTTCGGGTCCTTTTAGGAAGTTTTTCTTAGCCACTGTGCTTTAACACTGGTTTTGCTTTCTCGTTGGGGTTTCAGGCTGGGTGTTGAAACAAAACATTTGGTAAAATATTGAATATACTATAACTTCTGTATGCTTCTCCTCACAATGTAATTACAGGAGGTTTCCTGTTCTGTGACAGGTGGTATTCTTCCAGTTGTCTCCTAAAGACTGAACATTTAGACACATTTTGTTCTTACACAGTACTTACATGAATCCAACTTATTAATGACTTTTGTAATTATGAAACAGAAAATAGGCTTTTCTGTTTTTTACATTGATATAGCAATGGGGTTCAATGGGATTGACTTCAATGGGAACTCCTAGTTTACCTTCCTGGTCAAGAGGAATGCAAGCTCATTGGTTACCTGAAATCCTTTACACCAAAAACATTATCCAAATAAATGAGAAAAGTATTTTTAAGGACATGTGTAACAATCATACCATACCATCTTCTTCCGCTTATCCGGGGCCGGGTCGCGGGGGCAGCAGTCTAAGCAGAGATGCCCAGACTTCCCTCTCCCCAGACACTTCCTCTAGCTCTTCCGGGGGGACACCGAGGCGTTCCCAGGCCAGCCGGGAGACATAGTCCCTCCAGCGTGTCCTAGGTCTTCCCCGGGGTCTCCTCCCGGTGGGACGGGACCGGAACACCTTCCCAGGAAGGCGTTCCGGAGGCATCCGAAAAAGATGCCCAAGCCACCTCAGCTGACCCCTCTCGATGTGGAGGAGCAGCGATGTGTAACAATCTATAAATCCAATTCTCAAAGGTTCTTTTCAGACAGAGATGCCTCATCCCAAGCAAGTCAGAGGTGTCAGTAGACAACGAGTCTGTGAAAGCAGACAAAACACAGGAATCATGGTAGGAGTTGCGTTCTCCCTTCAATCAACTGAGAGAGATTGTCATTAGTGGTTGGCTGCCTCACACCTTTTCAGCCACAAAATCTCATTTCAATTTCAATACCTTTCATTAAACCTCATGGAAGCGTATTATATGCCCCTCTGATCTATAGACCTCTATGCCTCAAGTCAGACAACTGACTGTGTGCTGTAGACACAGTTTTCCTACCGTAGGCTACCTCTCTTTTTTTCCCATTCCCAGTCTGGACACTGACTTAAAGAAATAGTTTTCAGTAGCCTAGTTTATTAAATGTATTCATGCTACCCAATACTCATCCAATACAATCCTTTTCGAAGCTGTATTTTTTTTGTTCAAGATGGCCAGCATATTAGTGAGAGCCTGGTTGGCGAGTTGTTCGTGAGTTACGGTTGACTAATTACAAACCCGATTCCCAAAAAAAGTTGGGACACTGTACAAATTGTGAGTAAAAAAGGAATGGAATAATTTACAAATCTCATAAACTTATATTTAATTCACAATAGAATATAGATAACATATCGAATGTTGAAATTGAGACATTTTGTAAGGTCATGCCAAATATTGGCTCATTTTGGATTTCATGAGAGCTACACATTCCAAAAAAGTTGGGACAGGTAGCAATAAGAGGCCGGAAAAGTTAAATGTACAAATAAGGAACAGTTGGAGGACCAATTTGCAACTTATTATGTCAATTGGCAACATGATTGGGTATAAAAAGAGCCTCTCAGAGTGGCAGTGTCTCTCAAAAGTCAAGATGGGCAGAGGATCACCAATTCCCCCAATGCTGCAGCGAAAAATAGTGGAGCAATATCAGAAAGGAGTTTCTCAGAGAAAAATTGCAACGAGTTTGAAGTTATCATCATCCACAGCGCATAATATCATCCAAAGATTCAGAGAATCTGGAACAATCTCTATGGCGTAAGGGTCAAGACCATACTGGATGCCTGTGATCTTCGGGCCCTCAGACGGCACTGCACATACAGGAATGACACTGTAATGGAAATCACAACATGGGCTCAGGAATACTTCCAGAAAACAGTGTCGGTGAACACAATCCACCGTGCCATTCGCCGTTGCCGGCTAAAACTCTATAGGTCAAAAAAGAAGCTGTATCTAAACAGGATCCAGTAGTGCAGGCTTTTTCTCTGGGCCAAGGATAATTTAAAATGGACTGTGGCAAATTGGAAAAGTGTTCTGTGGTCAGACGAATCAAAATTTTAAGTTCATTTTGGAAAACTGGGAGTAAACATGTCATCCGGACTAAAGAGGACAAGGACAACTCAAGTTGTTATCAGCGCTCAGTTCAGAAGCCTGCATCTCTGATGGTATGGGGTTGCATGAGTGCGTGTGGCATGGGCAGCCTACACATCTGGAAAGGCACCATCAATGCTGACAGTTATATCCAAGTTCTAGAACAACATATGCTCCCATCCAGACGTTGTCTCTTTCAGGGAAGACCTTGACAAGAAGACATGACAATGCCAGACCACACGGCAAAATATGCCTACTGTCTGGTTAGGCTTGTCCATTATCTGGGGCTGGCTACAGACTGGTGAGAGACTCATTTTCAGAGCTGAATCGACCATGACAAACCTTCAACAGCACAGAAGATTTTAAATCAGCCTGCCCTAAAACAATGAACACTTCTCTTAATCACCAACCAATAGTAAGGTCAGGGCTGAAGATGCCCTATGGTAAAGGTCAGTGCCGAAGATGCCCTGTGGTAAAGGTCAGTGCCGAAGATGCCCTGTGGTAAAGGTCAGTGCCGAAGACGCCCTGTGGTAAACAGTAAGGTAACTAAAGACTTTTATAGCTGGCTGCACCCGCGCATACACAGGTCATTGTTCTCAGTGTATTGCTGGTCAGTGGTGGACTGAGCAGGTGAGGAAACAATAAATCCTTCCCCCATTTTCCTCAGAGAGAATCCAAGACCAATAACAGGTGTGTTTATGTAGACACACACACGAAACACACAAAGGCACACAAAGTCATACACATGGGGGTACATACAAACGCACACACAAACACACTGCTCTCACCAAGCAATTCACCATCAAAGTAAGTTGCTGCAGTAAACCAGATTTAATCAGAGGGAGGACAGAAGGGGAAAAAAAGCAAAGAAGGGTGAGAGAGAGTGAAAAACATAAACATCACTTTAAGACTGAAACACCACGGAAATGAAAATATATACAGATATACTGAATTTCTAGCACACGACCCTGAGTTCAGTACTTCCTTCTGGTAAAAAGCCTGACGCCCCGCTGACGCCCTGCTGCAGACTGATCGGCCTTGTCTCAGGGTAGTTGGTGATCTCCTGATGTCGACTCTGGAAATGTGAGGGCTGTGCCGGGCAGAGTGGTAGGGGCTATTGACCTCCTGGTTGCCCCGGTGCAGGTTGTCTGTGGACCACAGTGTCTCCCGGCCTGGTTTCAGGATGTGGTAATGCCGGCTGATTCAGGTAAGTCTGTCCGGTCTGGTGTAATGCTTGTCTGGTCACATTGGTATATTTGTGTCAACCTGTAAACGCTGACATAAACATTTTCCCCATAGGACAAGGAGCCTCCGTAACACAGTTTTTTCTTTCTACACTTGAGACATTTACAATTACTCCAGAGGAGTAGTGTATTTTAGACTAGTCAGAAATCTGAACGTTTGAATGTCACCAGGAACCATTTGGCCTTTAAAGGGCCTACCATACTTTTTAAATCCCCACCCAGCACAAAAAGGAAAAGTCAACCCCCAGAGCTTGGCTCCTCTCTTGGTTTCTTCTTACATTTTTTCTAGATAATGTAATTATTGCTGCAGTGCTTGGATATTTAGGGCTGGGTGACTTCATAAGCACTTTGTAAAATACATTGAATTTAAATTAGGCAGATCAGTTACCTTTACAATGTGGACTTGAAGTCCTCCAATAAATATAAATGAGAGCTTAGTAATAGTATAAGCAATAGTATCACTGTGAAGTGATCAGTCAGTTTCCAATACATTTGTAATAATACTGATTGATTATTGTGGAAGAAATCTCTGCCTGCAGGAATGAGATAGATGTTTTCAGCTCCCAGGTTTTCCTTTATGGCTCTGATTGTGTCTGAAAGTGATGACATCTCTCAGCGCCTGAACTTTCTCATTCATCAATCCACCATTCTTATACGTCTTTTTCTCCTAGTACGCAGATCCCTTTCCTCTTGTAGAAATTGGTGCAGCTTCTTAAACATCTACTGGGCCCTCCAATAATGTTGGCACCCTGTGTAAATATGAGCAAAACGTGCTCTGAAATAAATGTCCTCACTGTTTGCCCTGTTGTTCTTTCATTTAAAATATTTAAATTAAAGAAATTGTATTCTCATAAAATCTATATTTTTTTGAAATCTATTATTTTTCACAAATTATTGCCACCCCTTAATTTTGATCTAGTAACCTTTAAGTTATTGGCCATATGCTCAAACTACAGCATCTGCCACATCTGAGGGCTGAAATTCCACCTGGAATCAAACAACATGTAGTTGTCCAACATTAAATCGCACATTTACACCAGTTTAGGTATTTAAGTTCTAACCTAATCAACAGCTGTGTCTGGTTCCCTGTAGACAATAGTGCTTAAGGAGGATAACTAATACATCTTAGAAAGCCATACTTGTGTTTTATGGAACACTGTCTGAAAAACAAATGAAAGAGTTGTTCCACCATCTTTGTATGTGTTTTTATTAGTATCCCCATTAGCCACACAATATACATACATAATATACATACACAATATATATAATAATATACATTCATAATATATATAATAATATACATACATAATACATACACAATATACACAAATAATGTAAACAAACATAATGTAAACAAACATATTGTATACAAACATAATGTATACAACATACAAGCCACACGATGAAACATACATAACAAGAGTACAACACTGAAAAGCGAACCTCGTTCACCTGTCTCCACACCGTCCTATTCATGCCACTTGGTGTTGTTTTATCTAGTAGTTAAACTTTCCTTTGTGTGGCAGGGAGATACACATGGTTCACGGCTCCAGCACTGTGCTCCTTCTGGCCCGGGTTTGGGACTTGGAAGGCCATGAAAAGACCTCCAGCATCGCGTTTGGTGCAATATTGATGCAGTCAATCTCTCCTCAGCGCCTGGAAGGGCTGACATGCAGGCCATTGACATTAGGTCTCTGAGTACATACCTGTGGGCTTTACTCGCTGTTCTGTTCTGTTCTGCTCGGCACAGACTGCAGATTGCCTACGTCCGTCTTTCTTGCACTTATAATCCGTCTGGGCAGCGGTCCAGGTGTGATAAAACTAGGGTCCGCACTGCAGGACTGGTTTGGTCGATTGCGATGTCTGGGCAGCAGAGCGTGGTTTAATCACAGACTTGAGGTGTATCTCCACATCTTATCAACCTCAGAATCTGCATGTTTAGACCAAGTCAGCATGCAACCTCTGCAGTCAGTGAATTAGTCCCCTCAGTCTCCACTTGGTTCAGGACTAGACCAAGATAAGGTTCAGGACTAGACCAAGATAAGGTTCAGGACTAGACCAAGATAAGGTTCAGGACTAGACCAAGATAAGGTTCAGGACTAGACCAAGATAAGGTTCAGGACTAGACCAAGATTAGGTTCAGGACTAGACCAAGATAAGGTTCAGGACTAGACCAAGATAAGGTTCAGGACTAGACCAAGATTAGGTTCAGGACTAGACCAAGATAAGGTTCAGGACTAGACCAAGATAAGGTTCAGGACTAGACCAAGATTAGGTTCAGGACTAGACCAAGATTAGGTTCAGGACTAGACCAAGATAAGGTTCAGGACTAGACCAAGATTAGGTTCAGGACTCGACCAAGATAAGGTTCAGGACTAGACCAAGATAAGGTTCAGTGTTGAGTGAAAGATTTGTCCCAAAACCAATCCTATCGTTTTTGTGATATTTAGGACAATGGTATTGCTAGTGACCCACTCCTTTACTGACTGGAGCTCCTTCTGTAGGTTGAATCAATCCATCTGGCTTCCTCATCTATGAGGATGTAGCCCTGCTTTTGGTGTTTCCTTGAACATATTTTATAGAAGTCATAGGTTTGTGACAAAATAACAGGGCCCTTGAAGATGTAACAGCACATTCAACAGTTAAGCTCTTCCTCTTGGAGAGATGTTCTGGAAACCATTTTTGATCTTTTTTGTCTTATATATATAATCAACTTTCAAAAGTCCTGAAGCTGAGATTGATTTACCAGGAAATCTGGCCACAAAGCAATATAATTCCCATCGTACCACCATGTGCAGAGTGTTAATTGCTACAATATGGACACAATCAGAATGCAGAGAAGATTCCACTGTTTTGATATAGGCAGTCCATTTCTGATCTTTCAGATCTTTTTAAATTAATCCTGCTTACCATGGAATGGATAGACACACACACACTTAGATGTTTTTTTCTGAAAGAAGCTCAGTTTCCACAGCAACCTGTTATACGTTCTATACATTATTGAAGACACCAATGTTACTTTGTGGTAACAGAACTAAACCAGAGCAACCCCCCCCCCACACACATACACGCCGACACACACACACACACACACAGTGCCAGCAGGAGGGCAGTGTGCAGAAACAGCAGGTTTCCTGAGGTGTGCTAGGAGATTAATGCATGAGCTGTTTTAGACTGGAGATCCTGCTGAGAATAATTATCTGAATATGACACGTCTCTCTCTGCTTTCTCTCTCGTTCTGTCTGTTTCACTCTGTTTCTGTCTCTCTCTCTCTCTCTCTCTCTCTCTCCCTCTCTCTGTTTCTCACTTTCAGTATGTCTCTCTGCTTCCCTCTTTCTCTGCTTTGCTTTCTCTCTGTCTGTACTTCTTTGTAATTCTTTCATTCTCTGGCATTGTATCTCTACTTGTATATATATGACTATATCTCTATTTTCATCTCTCTCTACATCTCCCTCTTTCCATCTCTCTGAATTTCTCTTTCTGTCTATCTCTATATCTCTTTCCGTCTATCTCTGTCTGCATCTCTTTCCGTCTATCTCTATGTCTGCATCTCTTTCCGTCTATCTCTATGTCTGCATCTCTTTCCGTCTATCTCTATGTCTGCATCTCTTTCCGTCTATCTCTATGTCTGCATCTCTTTCCGTCTATCTCTATGTCTGCATCTCTTTCCGTCTATCTCTATGTCTGCATCTCTTTCCGTCTATCTCTATGTCTGCATCTCTTTCCGTCTATCTCTATGTCTGCATCTCTTTCCGTCTATCTCTATGTCTGCATCTCTTTCCGTCTATCTCAATGTCTGCATCTCTTTCCGTCTATCTCAATGTCTGCATCTCTTTCCGTCTATCTCAATGTCTGCATCTCTTTCCGTCTATCTCAATGTCTGCATCTCTTTCCGTCTATCTCTATGTCTGCATCTCTTTCCGTCTATCTCTATGTCTGCATCTCTTTCCGTCTATCTCTATGTCTGCATCTCTTTCCGTCTATCTCTATGTCTGCATCTCTTTCCGTCTATCTCTATGTCTGCATCTCTTTCCGTCTATCTCTGTCTGCATCTCTTTCCGTCTATCTCTGTCTGCATCTCTTTCCGTCTATCTCTATGTCTGCATCTCTTTCCGTCTATCTCTATGTCTGCATCTCTTTCCGTCTATCTCTATGTCTGCATCTCTTTCCGTCTATCTCTATGTCTGCATCTCTTTCCATCTATGTCTGTAATCTCTTTCCATCTATGTCTGCATCTCTTTCCATCTATCTCTATGTCTGCATCTCTTTCCATCTATCTCTATGTCTGTAATCTCTTTCCGTCTATCTCTGTCTGCATCTCTTTCCGTCTATCTCTATGTCTGCATCTCTCTCTTTGTCTATCATGCATGGACACAGAAATGCATGATTCACAAATGTATGATTCAAACAAAACCAATAAGACACACACACACACAGGTCCTGAAGCATCTCTGTTTATCTATTTTATGTGTTTTCCCCCCTAAGAGTCCTTGCCAAAAGCATACACCCAGGCTTCAGTATCACTATATACAGAAGGGTGATACATTTGAGGAAAACCCAACATAATGTGTCTCGGTAGGGTGTTGGACCACGAGACGCCAGAACAGCAAGGATGGGACACCATTCTTCCAAACACATATTCCCTCATTTGGTGTTTTAGTGATGGTGGTGGACAGCGCTGTCCAACACATCGGTCCGAAATCTGCCATAGATGTTCAGTTGGGTTGAGATCTGGTGACTGTGAAGGACATAACATATGATTCACATCATCTTCATCAATCCATTCATTAACCCCTCATGGCCTGTGGATTGTCATCCTGGAAGAGACCCGAAAAATAATTCTCCTTTCCTCTTACCATTTTGATCCAGAATCGATGTCAACTGAGTCGGCTGAGGATTCTATTCCTGCCAGAGAGCATGATGGGATGTTAATTACTTAATTGTATCATGCAGTACACCTGTATAGAATCATTCATTAGTTATGTTCCTCCTCTCATTAATTCAGGTTTTTCCTTTAATTGGTCACCCTTCTGTATTTTTCTTATAACATACAGGTGGAGAAGTAGTTGACAAGTCAAAAGGCTTAGTATTGTATTTTCAGGTAAAATGTTCTAGATAAATGTTGGCTGTACATCCATCAATCCAGTCTGCCAGAACCCTGGTTATCCTATCAGAGTATAACAGCTTACCACAACACAGACACACCCACCCTGGCTCAGCAGGTAGCAGGACTGTAACCATAGTGGCAGGATTTCAACAGCGTGCTTCTCTAGCTGCCTATAAATCACAAAGACAGCCCAGGCTATGAACTGGAGAGAAAGGGTGAGGGAGAATGAGAGGAAGAGGACGGGAGAAAGAGCAGAGGGAGAGGAAGAGAGAGAGAGTGGAAGAGAGGCGTGGAGAAAGAGTGGATATCAGCAGAAAATGGCTGGTGCATTGGGATTCAAAGAGTTACATTTCCTGCTTTGTCCATAACGCCAAAGTGGAAAATCTAAACTGTAAATAGTTAAGAAATTACAAAAATAAACAGAAAATATTTGTGGCACTCTTTGCCCACTTTTTATCACAACCAGTCTCAAATCTTGCCACTGGGATTGGACATCTTTTGGAAATACAGCGTGTATCTGATGTGGTTATACATTCGGCCAGAGGTTAGTAAGTGCAGCTCTGTTTCCACCTTTTCCATCTCATTTTGGGGGCAGTTTTCTCTCCAAAGCAGGATTCTCCATTCAGTCAATACATAACAGTCAAGGTTTTTGATAATTTTGGGGAGCAAAAAGTGGTCAGGCATTCTGCCTCTGTGTACTCTGTTAAGGACAAGGGAGCATTGCAATTTGCTCAGTTTTTTGGTTGTATTTCGGTAAGTAGCTGTAAATTGCTTTGTGAATTGCAATACACTCAGATAAACATTGTTTATATTCGGTGTGGTTTGTTGTCATTCCACACTCCGCCTTTTTCATCAACAAGCGTTTTACGTTTATTTGCTTCTTATCCAACCCAGTGCAGAAGAATTAGCTGTTAAAGCGCTCGGAAACCCCAGCTATTACCGGAACCATTTGGGCCGAGTGGCGTCACCAGCGCCAGAACCAAACACTGATTGAGAGAGAGCTTTTAAATTAGTCTGTTTATCGTCAAGGCGATTGTGTGCGCTCAGCTGAATTGGGCGGTAAATAGATTATTTATGAACTCACACTGGCACACGTGTGTGTGTGTGTGTGTGTGTGTGTATGATGACGCTGGTTTGTAAGCGCGTGTTTGTGTGATGACATGGGTTAGTGAGTATGTGTGAAAAGTCTTATCCAGAAGACACGCTATTAAAGATCGAGGAAGAGGCTGAGGATGAGAAGGGAATAGGAGAGGAGGAAGAGTAAGAGGGAAGAGGAAGACAAAGTGAAGGAAGAAGAGAAGGTGGAGAGAGGAAAAGCGAGGAGCAAGGTAGGGAGACGAGGAAGAAGAAGATGAGGAAGAGTAGAAGGAGTAAGAGAGGTTTTGTTAAAGCTACAAACAAACTTCTGTCAATTATAAATGAATTACAGTACAGATATACTATATTCAGGAGTACTAACACACATCTGTCAATTATAAACTGATTACAGACATACTATATTCAGGAGTACTAAACACACTTGACTCACACATTGAATGTGTCAGCCTGGTTATCCATCCGTGGAAGTTTGAGATGGATCGCTGAGACGGCGCTGAAACAAACAACTTAATGATGACAACTTCCTTTCCTGCAATTATCGCCCGGAGCGTTGGAACATCACGGCGTTGAACACGCGGTTCGCCGTTTCATGATGTCCCTTCGTGTTCCGACGAGTCTTCTCATCCCACACACTTAGCATCCACTTACAGCTGAGTCTTCGTCTCGTATTCCAAAGAATTGGAGGTCCAGACCCCATTTAGACAGAATGCTGTCTTTTAGTTAAACCTGGCATTTAAAGTTTGTGTCAGTGTTTGTGCATGCGTGGGATGGTAAAATAGGTGTGTGTGTGTTCCATACAGTGTGGGTGTATGTGTGTGTCTGTACTGTACGCGTATTCAGGAAGAGTAGAAATAAATTTGAAGAGCCCAATAACTACATTTACCCTTGGCAGGGTATATTAGTGCAGACACACTTCAGCTTTCATCTTCAGGCTGTCTGTCTATGTGTGTGTGTGAGAATATGTGTGCTGGTTCAAAAGAATATCTGTTTTTGATTGGTCTGGTACTACTGGGAATAACAGCCAATCAAATTGCATCACAGATGATTTGAACATGAAGACAAGAACAAGTCTTAAGCACCAGAGGTGTGTGTCTGTGGGTGCGTGCCTGAGTGTGCTCCTTACAGCCCAATGTCCCAGTCAATATCGTGAACTATGAACTTAATTCTCCTCTGGAAACATCTATGAAACACAACCTAACATTCACACCCTTTTAACTGGACAAAAACAGTCATAGTTTGATTTTCATAGCTGTAGTTTGTCACGTTACAGCGTTTCAGACATATTTACAGTCTTGTCTGCTAGCTTTTATACACACTCACACACATCTCTATCTCACTCTACTCATTCTCTTCTGTTCTCCCTCTCCTCTTGTCCCTCCCCTCTCTTTTGTTCTTCCTCCCCTCTCTTCTGTTCTCCCTCTCCTCTTGTCCTTCTCCCTCCCCTCTCGTCATTCTCCCTCTCCTCCGCTCCTACTCCCTCTCTCCTCTTCTCCCACTCCCTCTGACTTCTCAGAAATCTCTATCACAGCAGGTTCAAGAGGAACCTCTGACACACCTCCCATTCTCCTCAGGAGCTCCTCTGTTCCTGGGTTCACCTGGCAGTCGATAGCATCTTAACATTTCAATTAACGTCCTAAAGAGGCCACAGACAACGAGGGCTAAGGACTAGGAACAGGAGCTAATTACGGTTTAGTATGTCACACTCAGGGGCTTGGAAATATGATGGCATGGAACACAGCAGTCCATAGGAGGAGCATTCTACAATTCCTTTCAAAGGGCTTCACACACCCTTAAACGAATACCAGGAAAATGCATGGGGAGGGAATACAGATTATGAAACAGATCGGGGATAACTTTGATAATAACTGTGAGGGTAAGAGATTTGAAGAATTGAACCAATTAAGGAATTCCTATATAGTCCACATTGGGAATATTACGATATTGCCTGCGTTGTAGATTATATACAGCATCTTTGTTACGTTCACTTTGATGTACTAATTCTTTTTTGACCGCATCTTTATTGGCATAACTGTCGAGTCAGCTGGAAGATGCCAGGCTGGGCCATAATCATAATTTAAACATCACCATTTGTTGTCCTTTATCAATTCCAACATACTATTACTGCAGACATGTCATGGATACTACCAAAGACATTCTGGTTATTACTGAAGACATGTCATGGTTACTACTAAAGACATTATGGTTATTACTGCAGACGTGATGGTTATTACTAAAGACATTATGGTTATTACTGCAGACGTGATGGTTATTACTAAAGACGTTATGGTTATTACTGAAGACGTGATGGTTATTACTAAAGACATTATGGTTATTACTGCAGACGTGATGGTTATTACTAAAGACATTATGGTTATTACTGAAGACGTGATGGTTATTACTAAAGACATTATGGTTATTACTGCAGATGTGATGGTTATTACTAAAGTGTCGTGGTTATTATAAAAGACGTCATGGTTACTACTAAAAACATTATGATTATTACTGCAGACATGTCATGGTAATTACTAAAGAAATTATGGTTATTACTGCAGACGTGATGGTTATTACTGCAGACGTTGTGGTTAATATAAAAGATGTCATGGTTACTTATGATTAATATTGCAGACCTTTCATGGTATTTACTAAAAAAATTAGGGTTATTACTGCAGATGTGATGGTTATTACTAAAGAAGTTGTGGTTATTGTAAAAGACGTCATGGTTACCATTACAGATACGTAATGATTATTACTGAAGACATGTCATAATTACTACTAAAGACATTATGGTTATTACTAAAGACGTCATTGTTATTACTAAAGACATCATGATGATTACTGCAGAAGTCATGGTGATTACTGAATACGTAATGGTTAATAATGCAGACATATAGTTATTACTGCAGACATCATGGTTATTACTGCACTTGTCATGTTGTTACTGAATACATGCCATGGTTATTACTGAATACATGTCAAGGTTATTACTAAAGACAGATGTTGGTTATTACTAAAGACATCATGTTATTACTGCAGACATCATGGTTATTAAAGAAATATCATGATTTTTACTGCAGATACATCATGGTTATTAATAAAGGCATATCATGCTTATTACTGCAGATATATCAAGGTTATTACTAAAAACATGTCATGGTTATTACTGCAGACACATCATGGTTATTAATAAAGACATATCATGCTTGTTACTGCAATAATGTCATGGTTATTATTGAAGACATGTCATGTTTATCACTGCAGACATGTGTTTAATCCTGCACGTCATGGTTATTACTGCAAACACATCATGGTTATTAATAAAACATCATGGTTATTACAGCAGTAATGCCATGGTTATTACTAAAGACATATCATGGTTATTACTGCAGACACATCATGGTTATTAATAAAGACACATCATGCTTACTACTGCAGATATATCAAGGTTATTACAGCAGAAATATCATGGTTATTACTGCAGAAAAATCAAGGTTATTACTGAAGACATTTCATGGTTATTAATGCAGCCATACCATGTTTATTAGTGCAGCCATATTATGGTTATTACTAAAGACATATTGTGGAGATAAACATTAATAAATGAATAACTTTTCTTGACCTTCTAATTTGATTTGTTTCTTTCCTGGTTTTACATTTACGTGAAAAATGAAGCTTTCACTTTAAAACAATTGTTCATGATTCCATGCTTCAATAAAACAGTTGCAATAAAATATTAAAGCCACTAATTTGGTGGAACCACATTTCATCTTTCACTGACCTTTATCTTTAAACCTCTCTTTCCATCGCTCTCTCACTGTTAGTCTCCCTACCTTTTCCCCCTCACTTGTGATTGAGGAGGCGTGGATTGAGGATGGAGAAGGTAGAGGGAAGTGTGGAGGAGGGCAAGGTATGGAGTTGTGGAGGTAGGAGGAGATAAGGACGAGTTGCGGAACTTTGAAGGGGTTAAAGGTAGAAATAGGTCTGGATGTGCTATAGAACTGCAGGTAGAGGGAGGTTTGGAGGTATGTAGGATTTGTGGAGGATGGTCATGTGAAAGAGGTTGGCATAGAGGAGGTTGGTGTGGAGGAGGTTGGTGTGGAGGAGGTTGGCGTGGAGGAGGTCAGTGTAGAGGAGGTCGGTGTGGAGGAGGTTGGAGTGGAGGAGGTTGGTGTGGAGGAGGTTGGTGTGGAGGAGGTTGGTGTGGAGGAGGTTGGTGTGGAGGAGGTTGGCGTGGAGGAGGTTGGTGTGGAGGAGGTTGGCGTGGAGGAGGTCGTGTAGAGGAGGTCGGTGTAGAGGAGGTCAGTGTGGAGGAGGTTGGTGTAGAGGAGGTTGGTGTAGAGGAGGTTGGTGTGGAGGAGGTTGGTGTGGAGGAGGTGTGAGGGAGGCAGTAGAGAACAGTGGTGGATGAAATATGAAAATGTGAAAGAGGTGTGGAGGAGGTGTGGAGGAGGTGTGGAGGGGATACGGACAAAGTCAAGAAAGAAAGGAAAACCGCCAGTGTCCTCAGAGACGAGAGATTCCCTTCCATTCTGTCAGCAGAATAGACAGAAACAAGGGATTCCCTGGAATGCACTTGTTTTCATACTCTTCTCCGTTGGTTTCCTTGTTCAAAGGACTTGTAGACGGGAGTTAAATGCCTTGTTATGAAGAGATAACCTCTCTCCCTGCCTGAGGGATCCTCTTTAACATCTCTCCTTGTTCTGTTCCCCTTAGGGGCCAATGTTATTTTCCTTCTCGCTCTCTCTCTTTGCTCTCGTTATTCTGGCTCTTTCTGCTCCTTTGCTCTACGTACTCCCTCTGTCTTGCCATGGTCTCTCATCTCGCTCCACTCTCTATGTTCAATATGTTCTCTCTCGTTCACAAAGGGAGAGTGCTTGACAGCTTACGCTGTAAGTTTCAGATGTCATCCTACCTCCAGTGTGTCAAGATGATTCTACATCCTGGCCGGTTAGACGCCACACACCACAACGTCTTCCACCACAACGCCACGCACCACAACGCCACACACCACACACCACAACGTCTTCCACCACAACGCCACGCACCACAACGCCACACACCACAACGTCTTCCACCACAACGCCACGCACCACAACGCCACGCACCACAACGTCTTCCACCACAACGCCACGCACCACAACGCCACACACCACAACGTCTTCCACCACAACGCCACGCACCACAACGCCACACACCACAACGTCTTCCACATAACTCACAACCATTAACTCACAACCATTAGAATGAATTTATGTTTATTTATTTTTGTTTCAGAACACTGAACAGCCAATCACGCACACGGCTTCCTGTAATTACATGCACAAGAACAACTTACACCCTATTAGTGGCCAATTACCTCGCTGTGCTCAGGTCCTCAGCATGGGGCTCTGGGGTCAATTAGTTTATTAGACAACAATTAATAGAGGAACAGAATTAAATGGGTGGCTATGCTAAATTATCTAACCCAAGGAGGGATGGTGTCTGCTGGGATGTATGAACACACGGAGTATGTATGTCAGCATAGAAACGTATGGACGTGACGTGAGTGTGTGTTACAGCCACTTCCTGAGGACAGTCAGAGCCGTGCTAAACGTGCTGAGGCCCGGGTGAGTCCCACGGTGGGCCAGAAGCAGGGAGCCGGCCTGAGCCTTGAACCCGGCATGCAGTAGCTCCGCGGCGGCCTTCTCCACGTCCCAGCACCCCTCCTGGTGGCTGGAGAGCAGGTGGGTGCTGAGAGCGGCGTAGAGCGGCGAGGACACGCAATCCACCAGCAGACCAGCGTCCAGCAGCAGAGACAACAGCTCCGGGTCAGACACCTTCGAGGGAGACGGGAGGAGTCAGGGTTTCTCATCATGACGGACTTCACACAGTGACCTTGGCGCTCCCCTGGTTGTGACTGCTTGTGTGGTAATAGAAGCCTGATGAGGTCACACTGAGGTCACTTCCTGCACTAACCTTTAGCTGCTGCTATACCCAAAACACACACACACACAGACACACAGACACACACACACACACAGACACACACACACAGACACACAAGAGAGAGGAGAAAGAGAGAGAGAAGGGGAGAGAAAGAAACTGAAAGGGACGGAGAGAGAGAGAGAGTTTGGAATATAGAACAGATGACAAGTAAAGGGAGGCATCTACCCATCCATCCATCATCCATCCATCCATGACCCATCCATCCATCATCCATCCATCCATTTATCCATCCATCCACCCATCCATTTATCCATCGCTCCAGAGAAAGAGAGCGTGACTGGAGAAAAGAAAGTACAGCATTCAAGAACACAGTCTATGTGCCACAAATGGAGATCCTTCCCTCACATTACCCAGAGAGACCCAGACTGAATAGGAGAATTAATCAAACATTGACAAGCTCCTGTATCAACAGGAAGACTCATCCAAACCCCCCTCCTCACACACCATACATACTGTACTACATAGGGAATAGGGGGCTAGGGCTGTTATCAAAGGTAGTGTACTACATAGGGAATATGGGGCTAAGGTTGTTATCTAAGGTAGTGTACTACATAGGGAATAGGGGGCTAAGGTTGTTATCTAAAGTAGTGTACTACATAGGGAATAGGGTGCTAAGGTTGTTATCTAAAGTAGTGTACTACATAGGGAATAGGGTGCTAAGGTTGTTATCTAAAGTAGTGTACTACATAGGGAATAGGGTGTTTTTTGGAAATGTAAGAGTCAGAATGATTGACAGCTTGCTGGAGTTAAAGAGAGTTGATGAAGGTATAAGTGACAGAGTGTATACATAACTACTGTTTGATAATTAATTCATGACATAACATCAAAACTCGATTTCCCTCTGTCTCTCTCTGTCACCTCAGAAGGTGTTCTGGTTGAGTATTTGTCTATTGTATGTTTTATGAACAAGGTGCACAGAAGTGCCATTAAAGGACTTTCTATGTCCTAATTGTCTTCCTTCGCCTCTCTATCTCAGTGGAGTATGTCTGGTCTTGTCTGTGTCAATGCTTAATAGACTCCAGCGTAGTGACGAACCTCCGCTTTTGTCTAGAAGTCGGTATTGCAGGTTCCGGTTTACTTACTAATACTCATCTGCATTAGTAAACACCTAAACTCACAACAAGATGAGTGATGCTGTAAAAAGAAATATAATGTACGTGACTCATTTAAGTTTCAAGGTACAAGTGGGGCATCATTTTAATCAGGAGAATGTCCTCTTTTTAATAAAATATGGCTTGCGCCATTCAATGACTTCAAACGCTAGACTAGAAATAGTAAGAAAAGGCGATTTTTTATATACTTCCACGTAACGCAGGTTTAAGCACAATTAATACCATATAGGACCAGATGTTTACTTCCTATGCCAGTTGTTATTTTTCAGTTTGGTTGTGAAATGAGGTTACAGTAGTAAAATAAAAGAGGAGATCTGTTTTGGTGCTTTTTTGAGGCTATGGAATTTTAAGCTTCATTCAGGTTAGAAGAGGCTGAACGAAGGTTTGTTTCAGTTCACTTGCTATGGGGACGCGCTAGCGTTCCAGCTCAGCCAGCGTTCTTTTGACGTTTTTGAGGCTAGGGTGAATTATTATGCGTTCTATTGTCCTGCCTAATACTACACTAAAAAGGAACACATCGCTAACTACCTTAGCCGATAGCCGGCCGGCACACCACAGTAAACAACTTACCCTCATAGTTGAGCAGATAACTCGATACGTAGAGTTTGAATCCCTTGTTCCGCTTGCTTGTTGGAGCAGGGGACCAGGCATCAACAATTCGATGGACATCACTAATGCTTGTTTTAGGCAGGTCTTGGAGACATCTACTAAAAACTGAAATTTTTGGCGACGCGGGTGATCGCCTTAAGTAAACCGGAAACTGATATGCCGACATCTGGCTAAAGCAAAACTTCGTCCATACGCTTGTGCACAGAGCCTACTGGACCACACTGTCACTGTGTAACAGAAGAGATTCATCATTACTATGCTGTGTGGGATTCTTTCTTTCCTCTTCTTTCCACCCTCCTCCATCCTCTTCCTCCTCTTTTCGCCTCTATTTTGTCTCTGCCTCCCTCTCCTCTCTCCCTCTGGTCCCCCTCACCCCCAGCCTCTGGTCCCCCCTCTCTCCCTCCAAATACTCAGTAATTCATTGACGGGGATAAAGGAATGTCATGAGTAACACCGCAAAACCCCAAATCCATGAAATGATCCTCTGAGTAACACTGCAAAACCCCAAATCCATGAACTGATCCTCTGAGTAACACCGCAAAACCCCAAATCCATGCAGAGCAGAATTAGGACCATAGAACAATACTGATAACCACACCCAAAAATTGTTGTTCAGTTCTACCTGAAGGTAATTCAAACCTTCCAGAACAGTCTACAGAGAGATGAAAGTAGAGAACTGTCTTCTGAGCTAGGTGGTCTTGTGTCTCTCACAAACACACTGCTCCGAGCCCCAGGATAGAAAAACAATTAGAGTCGACCAAATCATAAGAAAACAAAAAGATAATTACTTGATACATTGGCAAGAAAATTTAAATAAATTATGAAAGGAACAGAAGGAAATCCGATTACTGTGACTGACCCAAAATGAAGACCAGACCAGCGTGACCAACCCAAAATAAAGACCAGACCACTGTGACTGACCCAAAATAAAGACCAGCGTGACCAACCCAAAATGAAGACCAGACCACTGTGACTGACCCAAAATGAAGACCAGACCAGCGTGACTGACCCAAAATGAAGACCAGTCCAGCGTGACCAACCCAAAATGAAGACCAGACCACTGTGACTGACCCAAAATGAAGACCAGACCACTGTGACTGACCCAAAATGAAGACCAGACCAGCGTGACCAACCCAAAATGAAGCCCAGACCACTGTGACCAACCCAAAATGAAGCCCAGAACAGTGTGACCAAACCAAAATGAAGATCAGACCAGTGTGACCAACCCAAAATGAAGACCAGACCACTGTGACTGACACAAAATTAAAGAAAAGCCTGACGGTGTACAGGCTCAGTGGACATGGCCTTGCTATAGAGAGGCCACCATAGGCAGACCTGAGAAAACTGGATGGAAATCGAGCTGCACTACCTTGACCAGTCCAGTACCATCTGCAAAACTGTCGCTGACGCATACCAAGAATATACAAAAGACTACTAGCAAAGTGTGATTCATTTCATTACATTTCCTTACTAATGAGTTTCACATGATTTGTTTTAAATAACATCTCCTGACCTGTGTTCCAAACAGCACTCTATTCCCTAATGAGTACACCATGGACTCTGGTACAAAGTAGTTCACTATGAATGGAGCAACTGTCAAAGCTACAGCACAGCTAATACATTCTCATCTGTAAACAGGAGGTAGGGTGTGTGTGTCTTCACAAGGCATCTCTATTTTTAGTGTTATTATATTGTGAACCATTGTTCCAACACATCTCAGGTGGATTAACACTGAACAAGACGAGCAACCCCACTTTATATTGCTCTTCTCCTACATGTCTCCTCCCTCCACTGTTCAGATGAGGAGATACGGGTCTCTGCTATATTAAACTGCTTCTCTGGCCGTTGGCTCTTATCTGATCCTGGAACAGTTTAACTTAACTCTGTGTGTGTGTGCGCGCGTGTGTGTGTCCTTACCTCCGTGAGGTTTTTAATCTGATCCAGGGTCAGCTCTAAGAGCTGTGGGTCTTTACTCTCAGTCATCAGTTTGAGAGCAGGAAGCTTCAGGCCTGGCTGTTCCAGAAGAAGAAATGATATGTGTCTGATACACTGTTAGAGTGAACAGAGAGTTAGAGGAGAGTGGGAGAAACAGAGAAGACAGAGAGTAGAAAGGGGGAGAATAATGTTAAAATAAGAGGTAAAACACTCACATGGACATATGACAGGCGTAGACTTTTAAGATCAGTAAATAACACACTAGTATACTGTATGGATATCACAACGCAATCTAATGCTCCCATCATGATCAGCTTGGAATTAGAAATGTCACTCCCCTTTCTCTCCCCCACCCATCTCTCTTCCTCTCCCCCACCCCTCTCTCTTCCTCTCCCCCACCCCTCTCTCCCCTACCCATCTCTCTTCCTCTAGACCTTTACCAGGGTTTTGTTAGGGCTGGACAGAAAACCTACAGTGCTATACAGAACACAAGTGCGAACGCGCACACACACACACACACACACACACACACACACACACACACACACACACACACAGGAGTTACCTGTAAAGGTAATCTGTGTTTGGAGGGGTAGAGGGAGCGGACCATGTCGATGATCTCCTGACCCAGGTCAAGAGTGACCTCCAACCTCTGACTTCTGCAGTGTTCCATCAGGTTAGAGGTCAACAGCACCCAGGGGTTATGCTCACTCTCAGCCCTGTGGAGAGGAGAGAGGGTTGTTTCTGGGCTCTGTGTGTGTGCATAACTGTAACAGAAAACAGTTTTACTTAGGAAACAAGGAGAGAGGAAAGGAGGGAGTACTCTTTGGTGTTAATATTAAACACCAAGTTTCCCTCTTTCCATCGCCCTCCCTCCCTCGCTCCCTCACACACACACACCTCTCAGAAAATGAACGACATTTAGAATAAAAAAATCCTAATATTTTCACAGTCTCTAGATGAGAAGGCACTTTGAGGTACAGATAACACCTCAATTTATAACAACTCTCAGTAAAACAAACAGAGAGAGAGAGAAAGAGAGAGAGAGAGAGAGAGACTGAATTTGAGGAAACTAGTAGCAGGAGTGAGTAGCATTATCTAACTGATGTAATTCCACAGAAACACAGAAGTCCATTAAGCTGCTACAATAACGTAGTGTGAGTGTGTCTGTCTGTCCTGGAGTTAGAATTGGCCTGGATTACCTGGTGTACAGACGCTGACGTACAGATAGATGGACGACATACAGAATTATACCAAACACGACTCGGCCAAATAGCACAACAAACCTAATCTCAACCGTTGCTAACAGCTAATGCTAGCCGCTAGTATGTCAAAAGAGGTTTCCTGTGTGAGCCATAGCGATGCTGCTAATGCTAACCCTAACGAATCCTATTATCTCTCCTAACATTCTGCACAGATAAAAACAGACAGCCAGGAGCTAGCTGCTAGCCAGATAGATATTAATATTAATGGAATGGAAGGCGGAGGGGGGAAGGCAGAATGAAAGAGAGCGCGAGAAAGCGAAAAATTATAATGGTGTCAGAACAACAAAACAACAATGTGACCTGACAACCCGCTACGTGTAACCGTGCAACTACCACACATTACCATGGTGATAATGAGAGCTGACTAAGGTTTTCCGACAAGCCACCTTGACCAAGTGTTACTGTAACAATGTCACGCTAACGACTCCCTTTACAAGACAGCTGCTGTGGTTAAACATGAAACAGGAGTAGATGAGAGGAGGCGGAGGAGGCGGAGGAGAGCAAGAGGTGAAGACGACAACAAAATCAGGAGGTTTAGCTGGGCACTGAGACGAGCCATGTTTGTTGAGGCACATTCTTCAGGACGTGAATGATTGCTGATCCTGGTCAAGCTGTCTGACATTCCTCACGGCACCTCATCATTTCTCTATAGATCTTTAATTAAAGCATTCAGAGAAATTCGATAATCTGTTGTTTTGTTGTTGGCGCCACTCCAGAATTTCCCATAAGTGTTTTAACTGGTTCAGGGATGTCTTTGTCTCTGAAGCTCCTGACCAAGGTGCCAGAACAATTCACCTTCTTGAAGGTACGAAATCTATTTCTGCTGGCCATGGTAGACACCCTCTTGCTTTCAAACTATTTTCCATCCATCATTTACTACAATTTTGTAAATACCTGAGAAATAAATGCAAAAAATCCAGCTAATGTCAACTAGTTAAAGGCCTAACTTCAATCTTGTTTCCAAAAACATTTGGACACTGTGTAAAATGTAAAAATAAAACAGAATGCAATGATGCAAATCATTTATCCCTACATTTAATTGAAAATAATACAAAGACAATATATCAAATGTTGAAACTGAGAAATGTTATTGTTTTTGGAAAAATACATGACCACTTTGAATTTGATGCCAGCAACACGTTTCAAGAAAGTTGGGACTGGGGCATGTTTACCACTGTGTTGCATCACCTATTCTTTTAACAACGCTCTGTAAGCGCTCGGGAACTGAAGAGACCAATTGCTGCAGTTTTATAAGTGACATGTTTTCCTATTCTTGCTTGATATAGGATTTCAACTGCTCAACAGGTCAGGTATCCTTTGTATTTTTTGTTTCATAACGCACAAAATGTTTTCAGTGGCTGATAGGTCTGGACTGGAGGCCGGACAGTTTAGCACCTGGACTCTTTTACTACAGAGCCACGCTGTTGTAATGTGCAGAATTTGGTTTGGTATTGTCTTGCTGAAATAAGCAAGGCCTTCCCTGAAAAAGATGTCTAGATGGCTGCATACGTTGCTCCAAAACCGATATATATTGTTCAGCATTAATGGTGCTTTCACAGATGTGCAAGTCACCAATGCCATGTGCACTAATGCACCCCCATACCATCACAGATACTGGCTTTTAAACTGTGCGCAAACAACAAGTTGGATGGTCCTTCTCCTCTGCGTCCACAATTCACAAACATTATTTTACGTTTTTGATTCTTCAGACCACAGTTTTGCACTTCGCCTCAGTCCATCTTAAATGAGCTTGGGCACAGAGAAGGCAATCAGCATTTAGGATTTGAACCAACTGGTTTGTACTATCTGTAGCATTTTAGTGACGATTGGTGGGGTGCAGTGTTCATTAAGTCTTACTTAGTTTGAGTTTTAATCAGTCTACTAGAACTCAAATCAGTCTACTTGAGCACATGATGGAAGTTAGATGGAACCTAAATGTTCATTATTAAACCAAAAAAACACAATGGATAAATGTGATAAAAATCATAGTCATTTTAGTTTAAAATTTACATCAATGCATTTTTATCTATTAATTTAAAGAAATTATGCTACATCTAACTTCGAACAAACTGTGAACATGCCGGACTTGGATGTGATTAGTTATCATCTGGAAACACTGTCAGAGAAATTAAACCAGAGCTTTGAGTCCTGTCACACTTCCATCACCTCCCTCTCTCAGCCTTTTTTCTCTACCCTGTTTCTCCTCTCCCTCCTACTACCATTTTAATGGCCTCCTCTTATTTTTCTCTCCCAACTCTCTCTGCCTGTCTCTCTGAAGCCTTCCCTTCTCTCCCCATTTTAAATCTTCCCCCCTTTCTTTCTCTCTGTAAAAAACTCCACCTCTCTCCAATAATGTCTCACACTTTCAGTTTTTTAGTTGGTTTGGAATGTTACTGGGCTCTTTATAACATGCTGTGTCATTTACTTTAGGGCCCCATAAAACCTGTTATATTTTTTTGTCTAAATCAGTTTTTTGTGTTTGTTTTTACAGTTTTCTGATTTCCCTCTGTTTTATGGGTGATTACCTCTCAAAACGCAATTCGTTTTTTTGGAAAATAATTAAACTGGATGTTCTAAGTTAAACCAGTGAAATCAGGAAACAACCTTTTGCTCTAAAAATATGAACATCGTTACCAGAAAATGCAATTGAAGAGACGCCACTAACCAACGTATAATTTCAGGGTTTCTGTAGCCACGCACGACTGCAGTTTCCCAAATAAATCACAACTCAATGACCATGATCGTTATTCAGCCAGGTATAAGAGTGTTTTTCTTTCAGAAAGGCTTTTTATCTACAAAAAACAGTTATTACATTAACAGAATGACTAATGGCTACACAAAGTGATAGGCAATCAAGCGCTCGCTGTCAGGGGCGTTCCTGTACTGCCTATTAAAAATTTAGTGAAAACAAATTCACCCACACATTTTGATCAAGTCTCATGGGGCAACATTTATTGGAAGTTGAATTCCATTGGTCAGCATTCCGTGTATCCAGACCTCTGCATTCTAATGGAGCATGTTAGGATGTGTTCCAATAACACAAATAAATCTTTCATTGTTATGGAAATAAATGAAAAACAATATATAATTTTATATGGCAGCTACAAGATACCATCCCAAGTGACAGACCTCAGGTTGGTAAGTTCTAGCTAGCTATGTTTACAGACAGTTAGCTAGGTTCACACCTAGCTAACTGTCTGTAACTAACTGTCACCACACCATAAAATATTTATCTCAAGCTTTTGTATTGGTCTACATGCCTGAAAGTGTGTTTAAGGGTAACAGAGAAGAACAATTAAACAGAAAAAACTTACACTTCCTGTTTCATCATAGGAGGCCATGCTTGTAGGAGGAGCATCAGCTGCTGAAACTCCTCCCACTTACTGCTGTTGCCTAGCAGCTGGAGGAAGAGAGAATACCTCTTGTCCTCATCCTCTATGGAGTCCATTTCCACCTGACAGGAAGAGAGAGAAAGAGAGAGAGGGTGAGAGAGGGAGACAGGCAGAAAATAAAGGGAAGAGAAAAATAAGTAGAAAGAAAAATAGGGAGAAACAGAGTGAGAGAGGGAGAAAGACAGGGTGAGAGAGGGAGAAAGACAGGGTGAGAGAGGGAGAAAGACAGGGTGAGAGAGGGAGAAAGACAGGGTGAGAGAGGGAGAAAGAGAGTGAGAGAGAGGGAGAAAGAGAGTGAGAGAGGGAGAAAGACAGGGTGAGAGAGGAATATGAAGCAATTAATTTCATCTGAGGTTGAGTTTCAATGTGATTTAACAGTTCAAAAAGCAGCTGAACGGTGTGTGTGTGTGTGTGTGTGTGTGTGTGTCTGTGTGAACAGTTCAGAGAACAACTGATTTCAGAGGGGAAATATAAAAATTGTTAAAGCTAAGACAGGGTCCTGTTCTACAGTACATGTGAACATACACACACACACACACACACACACACACACACACACACACACACACACACACGTAGATTCTCAAGTGAGGAGAGGGTCAACTAGTTAACTGGTTACTAGTTGCGATCAATAACTTTGTTTTATATTTGCAATTAATTTAGAACAAGTTGTAGATGTGATTTTCACTTTGACGTTATGGATCATGTTGTAACACAATGAAACGTGGGAGAGTTCAAGGGGGTGAATACTTTTGAGAGCCATCGTACCATCTATTAAGGAAGGGCTTTACAATCCCCGGACAACAGTCGCTGTTGCATTTCAAGGGAAACTGCTTAAAAATACACAACTGAAAAAGATTAATGTTCCGAAGGCTTGCGTCCTAAGGGGGTTTGGGGGTCTGGTTTGGGGGTCAGGGAGTCTGGGGGTGTGGTTTGGGGGTCTGGTTTGGGGGTCAGAGAGTCTGGTTTGGGAGTCTGGGGTTCTGGTTTGGGGGTCAGGGTGTCTGGTTTGGGGATCTGGTCTGGGGGTCAGGGGGTCTGGTTTGGGGGGGTCTGGTTTGGGGAACAACTGCATCCTCAGTCAGAACCAAGCCCACTGTTATTTTACCAGAATCCCTCTACTTACTTTCACCGCTTTCCTTCCCAATAGATCAATCGAAGGGGGGAAAGGTCTAAAAGAAACAACCCTTGTTTTCTCTCACAAACCTTCATTCACCTGTCGATTGATGTCCTAAATCAGCTTCTTTTGGCTGCTGGCCACTGACAGAGTTCCATAAAGCACTGAATGCTATTTAATTGGATGGGTTGAAATTCTTCAGACATGAGGGCTGGGACATTATTATTCTGACGGAATGCTCTATTAAATAGGCATATTTATATGGCAGGTCCACTCACTGCCCCAGAAGCAGATTAACACTCTGGCTGTCTTGACCATCCTCTGTGTTGTGAGTTCATGAATGAACCTTGAAAGCCTGGTGCTGCAGCAGTGTTATTTTAGAGTACAGAAGACTTCTGAGATGGGAACCGATAAAACATTTTATGGAGCATTTCTTCAAAGTGCCGTGAGTAGAACACATTAAATATAAGAACGTCCCAAAGTTGACTCACTCCCAAAAAGCTGCGAGCAGCAGGCTAAAGAACCCACACAGGTCAATACTGTCAGAAAGAAATCCATTAGTATTTCCTTTACGAAGGTCATGGAAAGCTTTATGATGTTAAGATGGTTATTTCAGAACACAAAGGCCGCATCATGCCAATAAAATCTACTTGTTCATGTAGGTCAGTAAAACCACAGTCATCAAACACTCCTTTTACAGCCAGAATATAATGAAATACCAGGCAGTCAGGTAAAACATCTCCTCACAGGCAGTTCCATCCATACTGACATACAGGAGGTGTTGATGAACATGTTGAGCTTTCATTCTGGGTAAAGTTTGTATTTTGGCACAATCTTTTGATTCAGTTGTCAAAAATGGTGTGATTGCAATCGTTAAAATGTGCTGTTTAGAGGCTCACTCTCTCTCTCTCTCACACACACACACACACACACACACACACACAGAAAATGTCATTTTCAGACCAATGCAGCTCTGAGTTTTTCTAACCTAATGAGGCAGTGAGGAATTATCAGTCTGATTGAAATCCACACTACCACTGAAGGTGTCTCTCTGTCCTTCGGTAGTGTCCACCATAGACAGAGAGATTAGGAAAAGATGAGAGAGGAGCGAGCGGTGGGGGGTAAAGGAGAGGGAAAGAAAGCGACTGCATCTCTCTATGACCCCCCCCCCCATGCCTTTTCCTCACACCTGTCTCCCACTCCCCTCCTCCCTCTCCTTTCATTGGAACTCAGTTACGGGATGGATCCACACCAGGGTGGGTCGTTGTGGGTCCTGTACCAACAGGTTTGGATGTGAAGATGTGATGACTTCAAAAAGCAAATTCACTCATTCATTCTACCTCCAGGTGTTAAGCACCATGCAGGCACACACACACACACACACACACACACACACACACACACACAGACACACACAGACACACTCACAGGCATGTGTGTGAAGTCACAGTAGGGATGAATCGATTAACACTGTAGTGCTGTCCACCTTAACCACCCTGCCAAAATGAGGAAAACAGGAGGAAAGAATTAAAGGAAACAAGGAGAGAGAAATAATAGCAGAGAAAGAAAAGGAGGGAAAGAAAAGCAGAGAGAGAGAAGGCTGTTATCCAAGGTGCCGTGGGGGGAATTAATTGATAGAACCTAGCACTTGTCAAGAGGCTGAAATAACTCTTAAAAACACCCTGAGCTGTGGCGAGGGAGGAGGAGAGTGAGATAGAGAGTGAGCGAGTCCGTGTGTTTATTCAACCTCTAACACAAATCCAACTCTGGAGTGTGTGTGTGTGTGTTTGTGAGTGTGTGTGTAGCTGACAGGCCTGTAGGTGACAGGACGAGATGAAGAGCTAACCCAGGGACTGATGGGAGGTGACAGGACGAGATGAAGAGCTAACCCAGGGACTGATGGGAGGTGACAGGAGGCTAAACGGAGGAGAGGAGAGAACAATCTCTACTTCTCCTATGGCGCTCC
The DNA here is from genome assembly GCF_011004845.1 of Esox lucius. Taxonomy (NCBI): domain Eukaryota; kingdom Metazoa; phylum Chordata; class Actinopteri; order Esociformes; family Esocidae; genus Esox; species Esox lucius. Next base: position 1,860,220 of record NC_047586.1, on the reverse strand, counting down.
ACACACACACACTAAAGACACTTACACACAGCACACATACAGCACCCACAAGCCACACCCACACAAAAGACACTTACAGCACACGTACAGCACCCACAAGCCACACCCACAAGCCACACCCACACAAAAGACAGCACACATACAGCACCCACAAGCCACACCCACACTAAAGACAGCACACATACAGCACCCACAAGCCACACCCACACAAAAGACACTTACAGCACATGTACAGCACCCACAAACCACACCCACAAGCCACACCCACACAAAAGACAGCACACGTACAGCAGCCACAAGCCACACCCACAGTATTGGAGGAAAAACACAATGAAATTAAATCAATGTACATCCAAAAAAAGTGCACATAATACTGGCAACAAGCAAACACACTTTCTGTCAACCAATTAGTCCATTATTTAACATGTACATAAAAATTTGGCAAACACATTAAAGAATCTGCTGTACCTGGTTGGACCCCAAACCACAGTGAACTGAAGAGTCTCTGCATGATAACCTGCTGCTGTCAGACAGGGAGCAGATCCTCTACTGGAAGAGGAAGGGGTTCATCAGGGACCAGATCCCTGCAGATCTCTGTCAAATTTCAGCTCTGACAGTTAACCCAAAAACTAAAGTTGATAGAAAAGGAAAGAAAAGCAATTCATTCCCCTGAAAGGTATATTAAAGCCAATTAGGATCAATAAAAAAAAAATCCAATCAGTTGTAAATAACTGTCAGTGTGTTACAAGTGCAATGAAAACAAACATAATGCAGAGCAGAAGTGGGCAAATAAAGCTTATTTATTCCACATTCTTAACCAGAAAAGGAGCCAGGCAAGCCAAGTTCAGCCGAAATGTGTGGCCTGCACTGGATTCAAACCACATGAGCCACATGAGAGGCTGTCTCTAGCCACTACGCCATGGAACAGCATGCTTATCTAGTGTCGGCATAGTGTCTTGATATTGGATCATTTAGTCACCCATTAACATCACACAATTTGAATATTTCACTATTTCACCATTAAGCATTGTGTTAAACTGACTAACATTTCTTATTAAGTTTACCTCCACCACAACTGAGCGTAAAGATGAGAGAAAAGTGTAGGCAGCAAAGTTTTTGTCTATCCTGAACAAATCCTAATATCCACCAGAACTGTTTTATTTTAGGCTTTCTATAACATATCTACCGAAGGTTGCAAAGTTTTTGTCAGTCCTGAACAAATCCTAAGGCATAATGTGTTTTGACTCCAATTACACAGAAAAAGCCAAATTGCAACTACCATCTAAAACCAAGTGACATAATAGGCTTCATCATAAAGGCACGAAATGACAAGTGTTGAAAAGAGAAGACCTCCTGCAGCTGGTTCTGAGGCGCAGTCCTCCAACCAAACTAAACCAATAAAACAAACCCAAACTAAACCAATAAAACAAACCCAAACTAAACCAATAAAACAAACCCAAACTAAACACACCCAAACTAGTCACAAAACCCAGGAGACAGTCACAACCTGAGGGGGTTTTGTGCTGTGTGGCTTTTCAGTCATGTTGACACTGGCCTGCGACTATTGCTTGTATTCACTTTCAGGCTCATGACAATGCACTGAGCAGTAACTGTTCATATTACTAACATTTCAATTATTGCTGTTGTCAAATTTCGGGTTTTGGTTTGACACTTCATATGTACAGTGGATATAAAAAATCTACACATCCCTGTGGAAATGGCAAGTTTTTGGAATGTAAAAGAATGAGACAAAGAGAAATCTATAATGTGAACAATTCCACTGAAAAACCTTTGAGGGGGAAAAATGATAAATATAAACCTTACAATAACCTGGTTGCATAAGTGTGCACACCCTCTTATAACTGGGGATGTGGCTGTGTTCAGAATGAACTCATGTGAAATAGAAGTCATTACACACCTGCCATCATTTAAAGTGACTCTGATTAATCACAAATAAAGTTCAGCTGTACTAGTAGGATTTCCCAGACATTTTCTTAGTTGTATCTCAGAGGAAAAGCCATGGTCCGCAGAGAGATCCAAAGCATCAGAGGGATCTCATTGTTGAAAGATATCAGTCAGGAGAAGAGTACAAAGAATTTCCAAAGCATTAGATATACCATGGAACACAGTGAAGACAGTCATTATCAAGTGGAGAAAATATGGCACAACAGAGACATTAGCAAGAACTGGACGTCCCTCCAAAATTTATGAAAAGACGAGAAGAAAACTGGTCAGGGAAGCTTCCAAGAGACCTACAGCAACATTAGAGGAGCTACAGGAATTTCTGGCAAGTACTGGCTGTGTGCTACATGTGACAACAATCTCCTGTATTCTTCATATTGATGGTCTATGGGGTAGGGTGGCAAGACGGAAGCCTTTTCTTACAAAGATAAACATCCAAGCCCGGCTGAAGTTTGCAAAAACAAACATCAAGTCATCCAAAAGCACGTGAAAAAAATTGTTATGGTCTGAAACCAAGGTAGAACTTTTTGCCCATAATTCCAAAAGGTATGTTTGACACAAAAACAACACTGCACATCACCAAAAGAACACAATACCCACAGTGAAGGATGGTGATGGCAGCATCATGCTTTGGGGCTGTTTTTCTTCAGCTGTAACCGGGGCCTTAGTCAGGGTGGAGGGAATTATGAACAGTTCCAAATACCAGGCAATTTTGGCACAAAACCTTCAGGCGTCCGAAAGCTGAAGATGAAGTTCACCTTTGAGCACGACAACGACCCAAAGTTCTGACATGATTATTCTTTGTCTCATTCTTTTACATCACAAGAACCTGGCAGGGGTGTGTAGACATTTTATATCCACTGTACGATGCCTTCAGAAAGTATTCAGAACTCTTTAAACATAATGAATAATTTATCAAATATTTGTCTGCCCTCAATCTAAACACAATATCCAATAATGAAAAAGAAAAAACAGTTTTTTCAAAATTTGCGCCAATTTCAGTCAAAGCAGACGGAGCAAAATAAAGACAGATCCTTGATGAAAATCTGATCCAGAGTGTTCATCAAGGATCTCAGACTGGGGACAAAATGAATCTTTCAGCAAGACATGGATCCAAAACGCAAAGCCAAGACAACACTGGAGTGGCTTCGGTACAAGCCTTTCAATGGCCCAGCCAGAGATCAGACTAGAACCCTATCGAACCTGTGGTGAGACATGAAGATTGCAGGTCCAATGTCAGATCCAATCAGACAGACCTTGAGAGGATATACAAGGAAGAATAGATGAAATTGCCCAAAGCCAGGTCTGCAAATGTCATAGAGGCATACCCAAGAAAGGCTCAAAGTGATCGCTGCCAAAGGCTAGATTAATAAAGTGAATTAATAAGAATTCTAACTAAATTAATAAAGATTCAGTCTATAACAAAACAAAATGTGGAGAAATTGAAAGGGGTCTGAATACCTTCTGAAGGCCTGTGTCCTTTCCTAATGGAATTTATTACTGCAATAAATGATTTTGAATTGGAAAAGAGAAACAGAGACAGAGACTTATATAGATAAAGAAAGACACAGAGAGATAAAAAGAGATGATCCCATTAGAAAGGATGTGAAGTTGAGATGTTTTGGGGGAGGGGCAGAGGAGAGGAGACAAGGAGAGAGGGAGAAGAGGAAAGATTTTGGGGAGGAAGAATGGAGGACAGAAGGATAGGAGAAAAAAAGAAAATGAAAAAAGAAAAGGAGAAAAGACAGTAGTCCTGGAAATATGGAGACAGAAAGAAACAGAGCGAGAGACAGCGTGAAAGAGACTGCGAAAAAGACACAAAGACAGAGACAGAAAGAGCAAGAGGCAGATAGAGAGAGAGGCAGATAGATAGAGAGAGGCAGATAGATAGAGAGAGGCAGATAGAGACAATGCTGGTTATTGTTGTTCTTGATGTCACCTTAAATGGGGCTGCTACCGTGTAGACTCCTTCTTACTTTACCTCTAACTTTGGCAATATGGTTGTAATAACTGTCATGCTAATAAAGCTGAATTGAATTAGAGATAGAGAGAAGCAGATAGTGAGAGAGAGGCATAGAGAGAGAGAGAGGCAGATAGAGAGAGAGAGGCAGATAGAGAGAGAGAGGCAGATAGAGGCAGAGTGAGAGAGAGGCAGAGAGAGAGAGAGAGAGAGGCAGAGAGAGAGAGTGAGAGGCAAAGAGAGAGAGGCAAAGAGAGAGAGGCAGAGAGAGCGAGTAAGCGAGACAGATAGAAGTCACTTGTAACATCTTGACATTGGTCATTCAAATTCAAGAGATTCTCCTAACCAGCGTTAATATTTTAATATTAAACCCATTTGTGTCGCGACACCGCAAACCTCCTGTCCCGGTCCAGCTCATCCATCATCCCTGTACTGAAGAGAAAGACAGCATGTATATTCAGGAGATGTTCCACCTCAGTGTCTCTCCAAGTCTCTCTATCGCTCTCTCTGATGTTCCTCTCTGTCCCCCTCCGTGTTTCTGCCTCCCCCTCTCAAATACATTTTATGGGGTTTATTAGCACAGGGAAACATTTATTTACATTGCTAAAGCAAGTGGAAAATAAGATAAAATGAAAAATAAATAACTAAAGTGGGAGGAAAATAAGTACTATTTACACAAAGGTTTCAAATAGGTTAACTGCATTTCAAATGTCATAGCTATGTCAAGGATTGTAAAAAAATTAGCAAATTGTTGGTGTGAATGAAAAAGGAAAATAATTACAAATATATATTGATTACGTTTATGGTGTAGTTTGAGCTACGCTGGTTGTTTTATCCTTATGAAAACGGGTCACGAATCTTGCCTCTGTGAATAAACATTGCGGTATTTCGCATAAATGCTAAAGAAGTTCATCAATGCCTGATTGGAAACTCTCTGTGTGTCCGTGTGATTGGAGGAGAACATGTCTCTAATCAATATCAGCTCCCTGACTGCTGGCAGCTGCTCCCCCCATAGGTTTCTGCTCCCCCCATAGGTTTCTGCACCCTCCAAAATCTTCAACCAGAAAATGAAAGTTTTTTTGCTATTTTATATAAACACACCTCAGCATTGGAGGTGAGATCATAATTACCAGCTTGCATTTCGCACGCCCTGAAAACCCCCTGACGCTCCTGCTAATGAAAAGGCACCATCCAAGTAAAAAATGGTCATAAATGTTTTGGTGCTTTCGTTTTGTTTGATACATCACAATCCTCCCAGAGGGGAGCCTTATGTTGGGGACCGTAAAAGGCCACAATACAACACAACGCCACGGATGTCTCATGGTCTGTGGGAGTGGTACAGCCAGAGGCAGGAAAGCCAACCGCCGACACCAGAGAAATGAATGGTAACCGGCCTCACAACAGCAGACCTGATGTGACCACGTCGAACCGGGGTCCCTGTATCTGGCTTTTTCCACCTCCATCAACACGATTCAGCAGGATATTGCACAGACCCATGTCACAAGGATCTGTAAACAACACTGAAATGCTGGAAATTATTCTAGTTCTTGATCTGCGCCGTCGGTAGATGAGTCCCCTGGTGAGCAGGCTTGGCAATCTCCGGATCAAAGGTACCTGTGACCACCAGATGTGTATTTCCAGTCATGTGACATCCATAGACCAGGGACTAATCTCATTATTTTCAATCATTTCAGTTGACTGATTTCCTTATCAGAACTGTAACTCTGTAAACACTGAGTTATCTGAATATCATTAGAACTTTTTGAAGATTTCTCTATTCATTCATCAAGTTCCGTGTTGACAGGGATGTCTGTGAGTGGACGGCCAAAAGGAAATGTGTTTGAAGCGATTTTGACAATCAGAACATAATTACTGGTTGTGTCTCACTATGGAGTGATACTGTGATACGACAATATGACAAATCTTTACTGGGACTCGCAGCAACCGGAGATCAAACTAAACTAATAAGGATTCTCCAACCAACGTCAATTATTAGACCCATAAAAGAATATCTGTGCTTGTTTGTCAGGCCCATACAGGCATGAAACTGAAACCGTGTTTCCATCCAGGCGCTAACATACATGTAATACTGGTGTTTAATGTGGAGATGCTTTCATGGCTAAATATTTCCAGCTTCTCGTAAATTTCACAGAGTTTTATCTAGCGCTTCAATATGGAGCACAAAATCACCTTGGGAGAGCAACATTTATATTTTATTTAAATGTTCAACATTCTTAGAAAGAGTCCAGCAATTTTTTCCAAAGTACACATTTTGCATATTTACGGTTATTCCCCTAAACTCAAAAGCGACTCCTTGTCTAGTAGAGTAAAGTGAACACATCCTTGGGGTCAGATTCAGTCTGATCCTAGTGAATACACCCTTGGTGTCAGATTCAGTCTGATCCTAGTGAATACACCCTTGGTGTCAGATTCAGTCTGATCCTAGTGAATACACCCTTGGTGTCAGATTCAGTCTGATCCTAGTGAATACACCCTTGGTGTCAGATTCAGTCTGATCCTAGTAAATACACCCTTGGTGTCAGATTCAGTCTGATCCTAGTAAATACACCCTTGGTGTCTGATTCAGTCTGATCCTAGTAAATACACCCATGCTGTCAGATTCAGTCTGATCCTAGTGAATACACCCTTGGTGTCAGATTCAGTCTGATCCTAGTGAATACACCCTTGGTGCCAGATTCAGTCTGATCCTAGTGAATACACCCTTGGTGCCAGATTCAGTCTGATCCTAGTGAATACACCCTTGGTGTCAGATTCAGTCTGATCCTAGTGAATACACCCTTGGTGTTAGATTCAGTCTGATCCTAGTGAATACACCCTGGGTGTCAGATTCAGTCTGATCCTAGTGAATACACCCTTGGTGTCAGATTCAGTCTGATCCTAGTGAATACGCCCTTGGTGTCATGTGCAGCTTCTCTATCTCTCACACTGCTTCTGTCTCCCTTCCTCTCCCAATCGCTCTTTATTCTCTCTGCATCCCACTCCACCTCCCTGTCTCTTGCTCTCCTTCTCTTTCTCTGTCTGTCATTCTCATCCTGTCTCTCTCTGCCTCCCTTTTCTCTCTGCCTCCACTTCTTCCTCCCCATTTCTGTGTCTACCACATTTCAGTAATATTCCATCCACTTACTGAGCATCAGTATTCATTGCAGATGTAATGTGCATCTGTCTGTCTGTCACTGTGTGTGCGCACGCATGCTCGTCTGTGTGTGTGCGCACTCATGCACGTCTGTGTGTGTGCGCACGCATGCTCGTCTGTGTGTGTGCACAACCATTTGTGCTGAGTGGTCAGCACAATCCAACTGTCTGCACCAAGACAGCACGCCACAGAGACAGCACGCCACAGAGACAGCACGCCACAGAGACAGCACGCCACAGAGACAGCACGCCACAGAGACAGCACGCCACAGAGACAGCACGCCACAGAGACAGCACGCCACAGAGTCAGCACGCCACCGAGACCGCAAGCCACCGAGACAGCAAGCCACAGAGACAGCAAGCCACAGAGACAGCAAGCCACAGAGACAGCACACACTGTTGACGTTGAGATAGTTTTTTGCAGGTGAAATTTAATAAAGCTGCTAGTTGATGACCTGTCAGGCATCTGTTTCTCAAACTAGACACTAATGTATTAGTTTTTTTCCTCAGTTGGGCTCCGGGGACTCCCACTCCTCTTTCTATTCTGGTTTGTTCTGTTCTATGAAGGGAGTAGTACACAGCATTGTACAATTTCTTGCATGGAATAGTCTTCATTTCTCAGAACAAGAACAGACTGATGAGTTTCAGAAGAAAGTTCTTTGTTTCTGGACATTTTGAGCATGCAATTGAACTCACAATTGCTAATGCTCCAGACACTCAACTAGTCTAAAGGCCAGTATTATTGCTTCTTTAATCAGCAGAACATTTTCCAGCTGTGCTAACATAATTACAAAAGGGTTTTGCAAATTGCAAAAGGGTTTAATGATCAATTAGCCTTTTAAAATTATAAACTTAAATTAGCAAACACAATGTGCCATTGGAAAACAGGAGTGAGATGGTTGCTGATAATGGGCCTCTGTACGCCTACATAGATATTCCATTGAAAATCATCCATTTCCAGCTACAGTAGTCATTTACAACATTACCAATGTCTACATTGTATTGCTGATCAAATTTGTTATTCTAATTGACACATTTGTTTGCTTTTCTTTCGAAAACAAATACATTTTCTAAGTGTCCGTAAACTTTTGAACAATAGGGTATGAACCAGTTAACATGACAGAGAGAAATGCTGTGTGAAGGAACGAAGACCGAGAGAGAAGGAGAGACAGAGGAGTGAGGGGAGGAGGGAGACAGAGGAGTGAGGGGAGGAGGGAGACAGAGGAGTGAGGGGAGGAGGGAGACAGAGGAGTGAGGGGAGGAGGGAGACAGAGGAGTGAGGCGAGGAGGGAGACAGAGGAGTGAGGGGAGGTGGGAGACAGAGGAGTGAGGGGAGGAGGGAGACAGAGGAGTGAGGGGAGGAGGGAGACAGAGGAGTGAGGCGAGGAGGGAGAAGAGGGACAACATACAGAGGAAGGGAGGTGTATACTACGCAAGATTTTGTGTGTGTGTGTGTGTGTGTGAGAAAAACAGAATTGTGTTTTAGTAGAAATGGGTGTGATACATTCTGTGTGTCTCCATGAATCAGAATGAAGTGTGTGTGCATTTTGTATGTTTGTGTGTACAATAATGTTGCATTAATCCACATGGAGGAGCCAATCACATGAATCCACATGGAGGAGCCAGTCACATGAATCCACATGGAGGAGCCAGTCACATGAATCCACATGGAGGAGCCAGTCACATGAATCCACATGGAGGAGCCAGTCACATGAATCCACATGGAAGAGCCAGTCACATGAATCCACATGGAGGAGCCAGTCACATGAATCCACATGGAGGAGCCAGTCACATGAATCCACATGGAGGAGCCAGTCACATGAATCCACATGGAGGAGCCAGTCACATGAATCCACATGGAGGAGCCAGTCACATGAATCCACATGGAGGAGCCAGTCACATGAATCCACATGGAGGAGCCAGTCACATGAATCCACATGGAGGAGCCAGTCACATGAATCCACATGGAGGAGCCAGTCACATGAATCCACGTGGCTTCAGGTTAGGTTTTGGTTCACATTTAGTTTAAGAATTGGTTTAGTTTTAGAATTGGTTAGCAGTTCGATTTTGGCTTGGTAGTAATGGTTAAGGTTAGGTTTTGGTTAACTGTTGGTTTTAGTGTTAAGGTTAGGTTTTGGCTAGCAGTTATCATTATCATAAATTCCACCTGGTAATCTTTGTGATTCAGTTATATGTCATGATCCACTAAAACAGCATGTTCCTACTATTTGGGGATTAGGGTAGGAAAATGGTATATCCACAACAATATTACAACTGTTGGGGTGTGTGTGCACAGCTGAGGTAATTAGAATGCGTATTGTAAAGTGGTTGGTTTGGTTAGGTTTAATATTTAGAGGTTTATGTTACGTTATAATGAGGGAGATGTAGATGTGTGGTCCTTTAAAATGGAGGTAGATTATTAGGAGGTTTATGGTGTTTCATGATGTAGGTTTTTAGGTGAACTATAGTATTTTGCAACAAGGTCAATTATTATGTTTCTGGTATTAAATAACAATGTCAATTATGGGGATGACGCACTGCAACTCCCTCCACTGCTTGGTCCCTGCTCTCTCCAACAGCCAGACCCTGTCAGACACTAACTTCTCTCTCCCACTGTCTAAAACATTATTTTTTCACACAAATCTGCCTCTTCAATCCTGCTCTCTTCCCTCTCCACAGCCTATGATTCTCAGCCTCCCCTTCCATCCAGGGCACTCGGCCCTCTCCGACAGTTCTGGGGCTGATTGACAAACTCATAGCTCACTGAACAGGGCTGCGGGCAGCTGAGCAAAAATTGAGATACAGGAAACTTCCTTACACTCTCTCGGCATACCTTCTATTCCATTCAAACTGCTGCCTTCTGTTCCGTCACAATTTTTTTACATTTCTTCCACTAACCCCAGGAAGCTTCATGCCAGTTTCAAACTCTCTTCTCACTCATTCAACTCCATATTCTGTCTAAGCAGATTACTTTGTCAAAACTTAGAAAAGGTTTTTAACAGATGTCGCTAAAAAATGTAATAAAATTAAAGATTTTTTTTAAATATCACGATTATCGTCAATACAGGCATATTTCATAACTGGGTAGATTATTAGGAGGTTTATGGTATTTTGTAACAAACATGATAGATTATTACAAGGTTTATGGTATTTTATAACAAACATGATAGATTATTACAAGGTTTATGGTATTTTATAACAAACATGGTAGATTATTAGGAGGTATATGTTATTTTATATGACTGTAGAGTCTTATTTTGTTTCTCCATCAACAGACAGGATTGACATTTCGTCGCCTTTCTGTCTCCTCAACTAAGTCACAAAATCCATTCCTCGCGGCCCTCATCCATCCATCTATCCCATCACCCCCCCCCCTACCCTCTATCCCTTCGGTGCCCAACTGCCCAAATGTCAGGATTTGAATAGGACTCATTAATACTCAACATCAAGGCTATATGTGTGTGTGTGTGTGCGTGTGTGGATGTGTGTATGTCCCCAAAAAGATAGTAGAACCTCACAATTGGGTCTCCACAGGGCTTTTAAACAGGTTCCCACTCCAGCTCAGGAGTACCTGGTTTGTGGGGCCCGTTGCTGTCCCTGTCCTTATCCATCTGGTCATACTTCTGACCTAGTCTAAATTTAAATAGACTCTGGATTTAGACTAGATAAATGTATTAATCATTCCAATTGGACTCTTAATATCTCACCGGGCACAGCCAGAAGAGGACTGGTCACCCCTCTGAGCCTGGGTCCTCTCTAGGTTTCTTCCTAAAATTCAGCCTTCTTAGGGAGTTTTTCCTAGCCACTGAAATTCAAAACTACTGTTGTTTGCTCCTTGGGGTTTAAGGCCGGGTGTCTCTGTAAAAGCACTTTGTGACAACTACTGTTGTAAAAAGGGTTTATAAATACATTTGTTCGATTGATTGATTTGGAGTAAAATAGTACAACTGGACAGTGTTAGAACTGGGCTTACTTTTAGGTTTAGCCATTAACAGTTTTAGGATTTGAGATAGATTGAGGAAACTTGGATTTCTGGGTTCCCAGTCCCACACAAGGATAGAAAACCCCAGATTAAACACAGATTACACTAGAAACCACAGCTACACCACCTGCTCTCTCTAGCTCTGGGTGTTTCTTTCCCATAGTCCATGAGGATCTGGCCGTGGTAGCGGCGGTCGCCGTGGTAGCGTTGGTAGCCGTGCCGTGTTAGCGGAGGCCCCACCTCACTACTCAATTCGTCTAGTGTTTATTTGCTACGTTGTCTTTTGAATTCCTGGCTGTGGACGTAACCCATTCAAGGTGAACACTGTTGTCATCCACCATTCTCCAGGTGACCCACAATAAAGTCGACACCTTGATGAGCTCATTTCCTGATGATGGCTCGTCGCTCATTTAACGAGTACAACCCCCTCAGGTAGTTTCAAATGGCACCTCCAGATACTCCATCTTTGATCACTACCTTGTCGTCTTTCCTCATCATCTGTCCCCCACTGCACCTGTCTCATCTCCCCTACCCGTTAAAGGGTTTGTTTCTGCGTCTGTTAGTTGCGCGTGTTTGTTTAAACTCACGTTTTGCCTTTGAACAAATCCAACAGCACGGTTCTGATGTTTCCAACGAAACCACGTGGCAACCAACAAGAAAAGATAGAAAATTGGAGAGATGAACGGATGGAGAAAGAAAAAGGCAAATAAATCTTCTCAGATTGGGGTCTTCAAGTTGTCATAGGGAGGCTGTCTGGCATAGCAGGCTAGGGAGAGACTGAGAGACTGAGTGTGTGTGTGTGTGTGTGTCATTGCTAGCTGAAGGGCCATTTCAGAGTGGTACTGATTAGTTTGGGGACCTGGGGGGGCAGAGCGACAATACTAACACCTCCCCCCACACCGCCCTCTCCCCTCGTCATCTGTTGCTCCCTCAAGCCATGCTCCACTCACTCCCCTCATGTCTCACTCAACACCACCACACAGAAGAAGAAATTAAGAAAGAATATTGGAACAAATGCTCAGTGAAAAAGGGAGAATTCCCCTGAACACTGAACACGGCTGCGGGGTGAAAGACGTCTTTTGCAGTACTTCATATCAGAGCGATCCACGCTGGGTAAAAAAACAAAACAAGATTCATTAACTGATTATGGAGATCTAGGGGTTCACAAGAGCTGACTGTCAGTGTGTGTGTGTGTGTGTGTGTGTGTCAGATGTGTTTCTTTGTTAGTAAGAAAGGCTAACAGCTATAAAAAATAAAATAATGAACTGAGGAATGTTTCTTGGTTTTAACAAAGAGCTTCAGATCAGCATGACATGTATAGTATACGGTCCACTCTGAACCAGAGGTTAACCATCACCCTACCAGGTCCGGATTGTTTTTCTTTTCTAGCCATTACCCTACGAGCTCTGGAGACCGCTGCTTCTCTGTTCTACCTCATTATTGCACCAATCTGGATTAAATCGGGAACCGTCTTGGAGGTCCAGATTTTAAAGTGGAGGCCTAAAAAGCCTCGACAGTGACCCAGATTCCTGCTGAAACTCTCCATACAGTAAACGAAAACAAAACGCACCACTCTCTCGCATGCACACACACACAAACAAACACACACACGCATGAGCGCAGACACACACCTCTCGCACACACCTTTCTCACGCACACACATCGCTCTCACACACACAGAGAAGCTTTTCCACTAAAAGTATGAAATCATTGTTTAACAGCTTGCTATATTAGTGTCACTGACCACTGACACCAGGTCTTCTCAGGCACTGAGTGTCTGTTTGTTCAGGAGTGTGTTTTCGTGCGCGCGCGCGTTACCTGTGTATTTTTCAGCACGGCTTGGGTTCTGTAAAGCAGCAGTAGACGGACATCACTGTCTCGCAGACTGAAGTTGTTCTCCAGGATCTGGAGAACCTCGATGCGGGGCCGTACCGCTAGAGAACTGTCGCCACAGAACGGCCGTAACCACGCCAACAAATCATCAGAACCAACCACAGATTCCCTGTGGGAGTGAGACAGAGGACGAAGTCACCCAGCAACCACGTACACCGGAAATGACAACTGTGTGAAAGTGTTTGTGTGTGTTTGTGTGTCTATGTGTGTGTTTGTGGGCGTGCGTGCTTAGGGTAAACATTTGGATTACACGTAAGTTTTAGGATATTTCTTTTTTTTTATGGTAATAAATTTTTTACCCATGAATGTCCTCAAAGGCACAGTAAAACAGGTAATTGTGTAGTAGTAATTGTCTGTGTGTTAGTATGTGTGTGTTTGTCTGCATGTGTGTGTTAGTATTGGTGTGTTTTTGTCTGTGTGTCTGTTAGTATTGGAGTGTTTTTGTCTGTGTGTCTGTTAGTATTGGTGTGTTTTTGTCTGTGTGTCTGTTAGTATTGGAGTGTTTTTGTCTGTGTGTCTGTTAGTATTGGAGTGTTTTTGTCTGTGTGTCTGTTAGTATTGGTGTGTTTTTGTCTGTGTGTCTGTTAGTATTGGAGTGTTTTTGTCTGTGTGTCTGTTAGTATTGGTGTGTTTTTGTCTGTGTGTCTGTTAGTATTGGAGTGTTTTTGTCTGTGTGTCTGTTAGTATTGGTGTGTTTTTGTCTGTGTGTCTGTTAGTATTGGTGTGTTTTTGTCTGTGTGTCTGTTAGTATTGGTGTGTTTTTGTCTGTGTGTCTGTTAGTATTGGTGTGTTTTTGTCTGTGTGTCTGTTAGTATTGGTGTGTTTTTGTCTGTGTGTCTGTTAGTATTGGTGTGTTTTTGTCTGTGCTCGTCTCACCCGCTCTGAACATTGTTGTGCACGGCTGTGACAATCGCCTCCAAAACCCTGAGGGGTTCTGGGTAATCCTTCAGTGCCTCTTCGTCTCCACTGGCAACCAGAACATACATACATGCTTCAGGTCAGACAGATGATCATACTACTATCTGTGTGTGTCTGTGCGCACTTCAGCAGGTTCAGTACAGCACTTTCTGGCTTTGCAGTGGAGGAATTGTGTGTGTGTGTGTGTGTGTGTGTGTGTGTGTGTATGTGTTTGTTTGTGTCGCCAGAGGAGGCCCATTCTTCACAACGACAGAGAAGAAAAACGTAATTTCCCCTGACTCAACTCCACTCTGCTACAAAACACACACATACACACACACCCAGAAACACTCACACATATACACACACACACACACACACACACACACACACACACACACACACACACATACAAACACACACACACACACACACACACAAACACACACCCAAACACACCCAGAAACAATAAAATGAAACTTTTAAAAAACAATAAAGCTAACCTTAACCTTAGCAAGCAGTTGCTTATCAACAGATTGGTTGATGAAAGTTTGTTGTCAGTATTTTTATCTATAGAACATCAAAAGACGAAAATGGGGTCTCAAAGTAAAGTGTAACAAACAATACGCTACCGATAGTCCCAAAAAACATGCTTGTAAATGTTGACAGCAGCGGCTGAACGAAGTCTGAGGTGTTCAGAAATACTCTGCTGAAGTAAAAGCAAATGACTGCCAACTCATTGGACAGCATTTCATCCTACAGCAAGATCGTTACCCCAGACACACTAACAACCAGGAATATTTTCAGGGCCAATACATGTTAGTCAAGACAATCTCCAGATTTGAATCCAACTGAACATGCCTTTAATTTCCTTCACTGTCTTCAGAGAGGGAGGAGATATAAGGAGAACTGTGTGTACCTGAGGGCGGAGACTATTTTCCCTACAGCCACCTGAAGAATGGAATTGATTGACAGGTCCAGGTCACCCACGGCGACCCGCAACAGAGCTCCAATTCGGTCCAGCGGCTCCCCATCTGTTGCCATGGTGACGGCCAGCGCCTGGACCTGGGAGCGGTCCGAACGGGACAGGTCATAAGCACGGCCATAGGCCTGCAGACGACCCTGAGAGAGGAAGCGAGAGATGGAGATGAGGGAGATTGTGTGTGTGACTGAGTGTGTGATTGTGTGTATGATTGAGAGTGGGAATGTGTGTGTGACGAGGGTGTGTGAATGTGTGTGTGATTGTGTGTGTGACTGAGTGTGTTGAGTGTAGATCAGGGTTGAGGAGGGACTTAGTTCTGAAGAAGATTGAGGATGAGGAGGGACTTAGTTGTTAGGTAGATCTGGGATGAGGAGGGACTTAGTTATGATGTAGATCTGGGTTGAGGAGGGACTTAGTTGTGATGTAGATCTGGGTTGAGGAGGGACTTAGTTATGATGTAGATCTGGGTTGAGGAGGGACTTTAGTTGTGATGTAGATCAGGGATGAGGAGGGACTTAGTTATGATGTAGATCTGGGTTGAGGAGGGACTTAGTTATGATGTAGATCTGGGTTGAGGATGGACTTAGTTATGATGTAGATCTGGGTTGAGGAGGGACTTAGTTGTGATGTAGATCTGGGTTGAGGAGGGACTTTAGTTGTGATGTAGATCTGGGTTGAGGAGGGACTTTAGTTGTGATGTAGATCAGGGATGAGGAGGGACTTAGTTATGATGTAGATCAGGGATGAGGAGGGACTTAGTTATGATGTAGATCAGAGATGAGGAGTGACTTAGTTATGATGTAGATCTGGGTTGAGGAGGGACTGAGTTATGATGTAGATCAGGGTTGAGGAGGGACTGAGTTATGATGTAGATCAGGGTTGAGGAGGGACTGAGTTATGATGTAGATCAGGGATGAGGAGGGACTGAGTTATGATGTAGATCAGGGATGAGGAGGGACTTAGTTATGATGTAGATCAGGGATGAGGAGGGACTTAGTTATGATGTAGATCAGGGATGATGAGGGACTTAGTTATGATGTAGATCAGGGTTGAGGAGGGACTTAATTCTGAGGCAATTCAGTGTGTGTTCAGTGTAACAGTGAATGTCAAAGTAGAAACAACAGGATCAGACTGGGGGAGGGGGGATTCAATGAAAGGGGAGGAGTTGGATGAAGGGGGAAGTGTTTGGGGGCAGTTGATTTGTAACCTGGTTGCTGCCTTTCAATGACTGGATGAAGGCGTCACCAAGCGAGTCCAGGTGGGCCAGGGACTGTTGCAGGTGAGAGAGGGCATCATCGAAGCCAATGGCAGAGCTTCCGTCATGTTCCCCGATGGCCCCACCCCTTTTCTTTGTCTTCTCTCCCAGCTGGCGCAGAGCCTTCATCGCCCTCTTCATCACCTCCGAACGAACACCAACACTTAGCTAGGAGACAGGTTTTCACATCTATTATATCTGGCTTGTTCCCCACTGCCTTTGGCAATGTAAACAGATGTTTTCCATGCCAATGAAGCTCTTTACATCTCATTGAATTAAAAGATGGGTAACACACATATGCACTTCCTTACTGTGTTCTTTTCTCTCCCCCGTGTTGGATGAGAATTGGAAACACAAATAGAGTTGGATAAAAGGTAACTAGGCTCTCTAAAATAACTGTTCACGCCAAATCAAACTCCAAATCTTGAGTGAAGAGGGACACATGAAGGTCTTTGTCTGGGGGGCTGTAACCTGGCTCCACTGTGACACTGTACCCTGGGCTTCAGTTTGTACCCCCCCCCCCGCCCATATTTCCCACTTTCACTTCTCTGTGAAGAGCATAAAATGCCACAAAAAAGCAATGAGTCTATAAAAAATGTAGTAATGAAATAGAATCAGAACAAGCACCCGAACAAAGTGCACCCCCTCCAAGGATTCATGACCAGGGTCACCTGTGTTGCCATAATCCAGCACCCCTGAGAAATGAAAGATGAAAAGGCACAGAATAATTACAGACAAAACCTCTTTCGGGAAAAGGATGAGACCACATTAGACACCACATTTCCCACAAAGCCCATCCCCAGGCAATCCTATGCTAGGCCCCGGGCGGCTGCAGTGAACGGGACAATCAGAACTGTGGACGATGGGGACACCAGCAAAGCCTTGGTCAATTGTGCAACACCCATGAACAGTAACGGAGAGGTGACACCTCTGGGGGGGGGGGGGGGATGTGTGGGACAGAAGTCAGCGTGTTGTTATTAATTAGACGGAAAGAGGAAAAAAAGGTGGAGCTGGAATAGCAGGTAAACAAAGACCAAGACAACCGTCTGAAGAGGGGAGGGAGGAAGAACGACGAGCGGTCCCTCTCCCAGCGGACCGCTCCCTCTCCCAGCGGACCGCGCCCTCTCCCAGCGGACCGCGCCCTCTCCCATCAGTCTCCTTGATGACCCTCTTAACTCTGGGTCCCAAACACCAAGCAGCCATAGTCCTGCTAACAGAGGCCCTTTACAACCAAATATAGGTTATCTCCTACAGTATTACAAAAGTGCATCTCCGATTATACCTGAGAATTATCAACATTTGTAAAAGAGATGTTAAATTCCACAACCACCTAAAGGTAAATTATATTCAAACCTTCCATAACAAAGCCCTCATCTACAGAGAGATTAATCTAGACAAGAGCCCACTCAGCAGATGGTTGTGGGTCTCTGTGCACAAACAAACTGCTCAGAGCCCAGAGACTGCAAAACAATTAGAGCCGACCAAATCATGAGAAAACAAAAAGATAATTACTTGAGACATTCCAGGGATCTACAATGCCAATTCCACTCGCAAGTTTAACAAAAAATGTATGTGCGCGAACTAATTCCATGTCGTGGAAACGAAGCACCCGTCTCTCGTCGAGCGCGACACATTGATGCTCTCCCAGCAGTGGCAATGTTATGTAACATAGCTCACCAAACTATTCCGTAATAAATGCACGTGTTTCGCTGCTAAACTGCACATTGCTTAGCCCGGCACGTTGCTTGTCCTGTCTGCTTTGCGTGTGATTATCGGAGCTACTGGGCTTGCCTGTTCGCTATGCGTAAATGTTACCTCAGGGCGGCAATTGTACAGAAAAACACCATCAGGGTCTATTGATTATTTGTACGAAAAAGCAGCAGATGTTGGCTACATTCATCAGAGACGACACATATTCCTGACAGAAGCGCTGGACAGAATCCCTGTTAAAGGACAATTACACTGATAATGTCTCATTTTCCAGATCAACATTTGCCTTATTTTCCTGACGTCAAATTTTTTTCCCGCAATGATTATTTGTAATACAAACTGAATTTGGGGAAATAATGTCTGACAGAAATCAAACAGATGTTTTACGGCTTTTATAACAGTTTAGTAGCCCAGGTATATTGACAGAAAAAAGCACAGTACAGAGAACAGTTCCCTGGAAGGTAGCTCTAAAGGACATACATGGTATGTCTGTTGACACTCTCTATTATAGTCCTGTTATAGCTGTGGTTAATTGTCAGCACCAATCAATCAATCAATCAATCAACATTTATTTATAAAGCGCTTTTTACAACAGCAGTTGTCACAAAGTGCTTTACAGAGACACCCGGCCTTAAACCCCAAGGAGCAAACAACAGTAGTGTTGAATTTCAGTGGCTAGGAAAAACTCCCTAAGAAGGTCGAATTTTAGGAAGAAACCTAGAGAGGACCCAGGCTCAGAGGGGTGAGCCTGGGTCCTCTCCTTCTAAAATTTAAAATTGGAGGAAACTGAGAAAAGTTAGTAGTACATCCCTCATGTCCCCCAGCACAATAATATAGCAGCGTAACACCTTGGAAACTGAGACGGGGGGGGTCCGGTGACACTGTGGCCCTACCCGGGGGAGGCCCCGGACAGGGCACCACAGACAATTGAAACTCAACCATCAGCAAGGTAACTGTGCTCCAAAATGGATTAGTGTCCACCTAGATTCTTCAACAAACAAAATGCCAGCGTAGAGCTCCGCATTGGAAAGCATTAAGCAAATTAGAATGATTCCTTGCTCTTCACAGTGACGACACAGTTGAAGAATACCTGTGACAGGCCCCAAAATAAGAAAAAACTTGACTATGTACCTACTATGGACTCAGTGATCAAGGCCTGGCTATCAGACACCCCTGGTCTGGAGAGAAGACAGGCTGTGTGGAACAGTGCTGCTAAACATCTGACAAATGTATGACAAAATCAGAGAGACAGGCCCTGTGATGGGTTATGGGTAATCATCTCTCCTGGAGAAAATAAGAGAGACCAAACGCAACAGCAAGTAAGAGGGAGGGAGGAACAGCATGCAGAGATGGAGAAGGAGGAACAGCGAGTAAAGAGGGAGGGACGAACAGCATGCAAAGACAGAAATGGAGGAAGAGCGAGTAAAGAGAGAGAGGGAGGAGGAGCATGTAAAGAGAGAGGAGGAACAGCATGCAAGAGAGAGGGAGGAGGAGCGTGTAAAGAGAGAGGAAGAACAGCATGCAAGAGAGAGAGAGGGAGGAGGAGCATGTACAGAGAGAGAGGGAGGAGGAGCATGTAAAGAGAGAGGAGGAACAGCATGCAAGAGAGAGAGGGAGGAGGAGCGTGTAAAGAGAGAAGAGGAGGAACAGCATGCAAGAGAGAGAGGGAGGATGAGCGTGTAAAGAGAGAGGAGGAACAGCATGCAAGAGAGAGAGGGAGGATGAGCGTGTAAAGAGAGAGGAGGAACAGCATGCAAGAGAGAGAGGGAGGAGGAGCGTGTAAAGAGAGAGGAGGAACAGCATGCAAGAGAGAGAGAGGGAGGAGGAGCGTGTAAAGAGAGGAGGAACAGCATGCAAGAGAGAGAGGGAGGAGGAGCGTGTAAAGAGAGAAGAGGAGGAACAGCATGCAGAGAGATGGAAGGAGGAAAAGAAAAGGGAAGTAGAAGAAGGGACAGAGAGAGGAAGAGGAGAGACAACAGCTAATAGAAGGAGGAGGGTGAGACTGCACACCTCCTGGTGAGTAGGTCAGTCTATCAGGGCTTGACATCGACACCCATGCATTCCTGTTGTTCAGTCTGACCTAATGTAACCATCCACATATCCTTACCTTATTGGCTGCTTGCTCAGAGAACGTGATTTCATCCAGGAAGTGGACAGCGTCAGCAGGGAGAAGTCTGTCCAGGTATTTGGCACAGGTGTCGTACGCATGAAGGAAATCCTGGTCTGTCTGGGGGGGTCTCTTCAACACCTGGGGGGGCATCATCATCATCATCATCTCTATATAACACCTAAAAGATGTTTTTTGGGGGTTGATGGGTTGTTAATAATGTTGGGGTAATTCCTTTCTGTTAATAATATTAGTATAATTACTGTTCATTATTGTTAATCAACTAAATGATGCAGGTTTAATATAACAGAAATAAAACCTGTGGGTCGCCCATCCAAAACAGCTTCTTCAGCCATGTAGCATGAACCGCGCTGGCTGAGACCACGCCTCCTCCTGGGCGAGGAAGCCGATTGGCCAGTTTGGAAATAGACAGGACATTCTGACTGGTTAGAACTGGTTCCAGAGCGTCCAAGGGGTCAGACATCTCGTCTGTAAGCTTGTGGTAGTTTAGCCCTGAGGGAACATCAAAATAACAAATAAACCATTCATACGAAGTTAAAATAACTAATATAACATTCATACAATTGTAAAATAATAAATAACATAACATTTGTGTAACATTAAAATAACGAATAAAGCACTTAAAGTTAAAATAATATATATAACGTTAAAACAATTCTGGGAGTTATTCTGGGCAGGACTCTCATGCTACGTGCACACTGCCCACTCGCTCAATTTACAAATTGCTCCATCTCACATGCCCGTTCGGGTGGGGAGTATCTTCCTCATTTATGCCAGAGACAACCAGTCAATCAGTAAAGGGGAAACATCTGTCTCTCCAAATAAAATGTAGTTAGTATTTGCGTGACTCTACTACTAAAAATGTATTACGACGGTGCAGAGTCAATGATTTGTCAGTGTTCAAATAGCAATTTAACAATCTCTGAAACCTTCCATGCATCAATTTTTTTAGAATTATATCTGTGTTTGAGGCCAGAGAAGCACCAGAAATAACAGGGAAACCGAATACTGCAATTATAAGTTTCTCTCTCGTCAATTGTTTTTAGCTAGCCAGTACGTTTTTAGCTAGCGAGCAGAATAGAGAAGGGACGTCAAGACGCAGAGAACATCTGCCGTCCCATTGGTAGTCGCTGAACTCCGTCACTGCTCGCTCGCTGGAAATTAGCATAAAGTTGAAAATGTCTCAACTGTAGCTGGGAGATTTGGTTTCCGAGATTAGCTCTGACCGCTGTCGCCGTGATTTGCTGTCTCTTGTTGGAAATGAATGAAAGCGTGCCTCTTTGTACAGTAGCGAGTGGACAGTGTGTACGTAGGGTTACCGTTAGCGATGGCGCGTAGCTTCTTAAGCAGCTTGACGTGGATGTCAGGAGAAATGGTAGAAGAGGCGTGGCAACCACAACCACACGCCTCCAACAAAGTATAGAAAAACAACAGTCTAGATAGGAGAGAGAGGAGACTTAATATACAATTTAGCCAAACAATCAAACAACTAATCCATCAACCAATCAACATTCCAGCCAATGGATCAATGATCCAATCAGAATGAAGGACTCGGTACCTAGCCAGGTCAGTTCCTTCCACACTGGGCAGAACATATTTGGACATGTGACTGTAGAACGCGTCAGGGTCAGACTTCAATGTGGCCAACAGGCCTAAGGTGTCCACACGAACTTCAATCTCCTTCGTAGAGAGACTGGGGGGGGGGGGGGGGGCAGGCAGACAGAAGGATTGAACAAACAGAGACAGAAAAACGTTACAGACACAGAGTTCCCCTCCCCACTTTTCACTTCTGTTTTACCTTAAAAAAGTTAATAACTAAGAAATAAACTTGTGAACGTGAAAAAGCACTAACATTATGGTGAGTTACGACAAAACTCTACCTCGTAAAACACGTTTTAAATAGACACTTAAATCACACATTGGATGTAGACTCTGGGAGTGTGTGTGTGTGTGTCTATCTATTTCCATAATTTATTTGTTCTCTTACTTCATAGCTTGGGATTTGACTACCTCTGCACCTTGCTTTAATAGTGTGTGTGTGTGTGTGTGTGTGTGTGTGTGTGAGATAGATGTCCCCTGTCATGGATTCTTTGCATTCTGATGCAGGAGATGTTTTACAGCAGGGTAAACTACATGCAGCCAGGGGCAGTTATCTGCTGCTCTACGCTCAGTGGACTGCAGCATAATTACTAAGAAAACGTGTACACTGCAAATTGAACACAACTTTAGCCGGTAATAAATCAAACTAATACTGAGAAACGATCAACTGCTTCCTGGTCATTTTGGATCCTCCCAACACTATTTTTCACTCTTTTCTTTGGTCCTGTTTAATTGTAAATACACATGTAAATGGCCATGGTGTTACCAGTATTTCATTACTTTAGAAGACAGTGAACAGCTCCAATTTAATTGGCTGAATCTCAACACAGATCAACCCTGTTCATCCCCTCCTGCTTGTTTGTTGTAAATAACAGGATCATTTGTAAACAAATCATCTCACGTACACAAAAAAAATCCCCTCCAGATCCCCACACCAGACCCCACACCCGAGGGTTGAGGTTAGGGCTATAGTGGGGGTTTAGTGGTTAAGGTTATAGTGGGGGTTTAATGGTTAAGGTTAGGGTTATAGTGGGGGTTTAGTGGTTAAGGTTATAGTAGGGGTTTAGTGGTTAAGGTTAGGGTTATAGTAGGGGTTTAGTGATTAAGGTTAGGGTTATAGTAGGGGTTTAGTGGTTAAGGTTAGGGTTATAATAGGGGTTAAGTGGTTAAGGTTAGGGTTATAGTAGGGGTTTAGTGGTTAAGGTTAGGGTTATAGTAGGGGTTTAGTGGTTAAGGTTAGGGTTATAGTAGGGGTTTAGTGGTTAAGGTTAGGGTTATAGTAGGGGTTTAGTGGTTAAGGTTAGGGTTATAGTAGGGGTTTAGTGGTTAAGGTTAGGGTTATAGTAGGGGTTTAGTGGTTAAGGTTAGGGTTATAGTAGGGGTTTAGTGGTTAAGGTTAGGGTTATAGTAGGGGTTTAGTGGTTAAGGTTAGGGTTATAGTGGGGGTTAAGATCAGGGTTGTGTGTGTGTTACCTGCTGTCAGTGA
Source organism: Esox lucius (assembly GCF_011004845.1). Classification (NCBI taxonomy): domain Eukaryota; kingdom Metazoa; phylum Chordata; class Actinopteri; order Esociformes; family Esocidae; genus Esox; species Esox lucius. Next base: position 1,837,213 of record NC_047586.1, on the reverse strand, counting down.
ACAGATACTCCAGGTGCGTCATGTAAATGTCCCACAGTGGGATGTTGTAGCGATGGGCAAGGGAAACACTGATCCGCCACACACTATCATCAAGAGTCCTGATGACACACACACACACCTTTAAACAAATGCATAGTAGAACCAAGGTAACCATGACACACCAATGTATTTGGCCCCGGTACTAAAACAGAACTCAGCTGATCTTAGTATAATGTTAAACCAGAACTCAGCTGATCTTAGTATAATGTTAAACCAGAACTCAGCTGATCTTAGTATGTTAAACCAGAACTCAGCTGATCTTAGTATGTTAAACCAGAACTCAGCTGATCTTAGTACGTTAAACCAGAACTCAGCTGATCTTAGTAAAATGTTAAGCCAGAACTCAGCTGATCTTAGTACAGTGTTAAACCAATATTTGGTTTGTCCTAGTACAGTGGTAATACAGCACTCATTTAGTCTGAGCACAGTGTTGAATTAGAACGTACTCAGCTAGTCCCAAAATGGTGTGTTTTTTGTAGTCTCTGTCGGAACTGAACCGTTGAACATCCACACCACGACCAAGACCCTGTAAGACCTGGGAGGAGGAGGGAGGAACGGGGGGAGCGAGGGAGGGAGGGATGGAGGGAGAGATGGAGGGAGGGATGGAGTCACAAAGAAAAAAAGAGGATGTGGGAAAGACTGAAAAGTATGAGTGGACAAAATATGTGTTAAAAGAAAGTGGGAGGAAACACACCTGGGCCTGAGTCAGATCCGTTAGACGCTCGTTATACACCTGCAGCTGACCAATCAGCAGCTCCACGTCGGCTGGCCAATCGGAGTGGGCCGTGACATGCTGGGTGACCAATCGGATCAGCTCCTTGGGGTCAACCTGACAACAAGCAGAGACATAATGTACTGTAAAAGGAAGTGCAGCTTTCAGACCACCTCCAGTCAGACCAGACCAGAAAAGTCTACATTTAAACCCAAGCACGTCTTCCGCAATCAGATGAAACAAGCATCTGCTTGTTCTGACACCACACATTTCCTCTCACTCATCTTTGTGGGTGTGTTTGGGTGTGTTTGTGTGTGGATATCACAGGTCTTTTGGTACACTGTTATTATCATTCAGTGTCAGTTTTACACTCAGAATCTTCATCTTCATGGAAGATAACAGCACTTAGGAACACATGGTGAGAGGGACAAGCAAACGGAGGATGAGGCAAAATACTGTAGGGGGGAGTAACAGGGGGAAGAGGGTGGGGGAGGGAGAAGATGGGGGGATGATGGGGTGGTAAGGGACAGACGGAAGTATCTAGCTGTTGTCAGTACCAGTATAAATGACAAGATAAAACATCTTCATCTCTTTGTCACTCTCTCCATATTTCTCTCTCCACGTGCCTTCAGCTATTTCTCCCTCCCACCTTTCATTATCCTCTCAAAATCTGTCCATCACACCCCTAAACACACACACAGCCTTTCTGTAAGGGCCCATGTCTGACAGAGTTTGTGGAGCATAGCTAGGGTGAGGAAAAATATTCTCTTTTCTGATGGGACCAAAATCTAACTCTTAGGCCAGCATGCCTAGTGCTATGTCTGGCATAAACGAGGTACCACTCATAACCTGGCTAATACCATCCCTGCGTTTAAGCGTGGTGGTGGGAGCATCATGCTATGGGGATGCTTTGCAGCGGCAGGAACTGGGAGACTGGTCAGGATTGTGGGAGGGATGAAGAAAGCAAAATACAGGGACGTCCTCTGAGACAATCTGATCCCGAGCTCACAGGACCTCCGACTGAGGCAAAGATTCCTCTTTCAGCACAACAACAAACCCAAAGCACACAGGCAAGACAACGCTGGGGTGTCTTGATGATAAATCGGTGAAAATCCTTGAGTGGCCCAGTCAAAGCCCGGATATGAACCCTACTGAACATCAACTCATTGACAGCCCCCATCCAATTTGATTCCCAAAAATACTTGAAACATTCCTAAGAATACTCCAAGGTGTAATCACGGGGGAAAGGTTACATAAAGTAACAAATAAATGGTCTCAATATTTATGTACAGATCTTTTATTTTCAGTAAATTGGCCAAAATGTGTTTACGCTATGTCATTACAGGATACCGTGTGTAGACTAATAGCTTTTTTTAATACAATAAAATACAAATTCATTCTATAACACAACAAATTGCAGAGGAAGTGAAGGGAATATGAAGCCACTGTATATTGTGTTTATTGCCAATTATGCTACACACTTGTTGTGGATACTGAATTTATAGTACTGTCTGTTTGCTCCCGGACTCTGCGCTCTATTATTTCTACAGCAGAGACCGAACCCAGCAAACACCCACTTGCTAAATCACTTTTTATTTTTATATATTTTTTAAATCAACAAAGCACTAGAAGACCAATCTTTTGTTTTGTTTCTCCATTATGTATGCAGTGTGTAAACAGTGTGTAAACAGTGTGTAAACATAGAGGATTTATACCCACTGCCTCCATCCCCACTCCCTCCTCTCCTTCGCTGTATGACTCTCTTTTTAAAAGACATCTTGACCCACACATACACACAAACATTTTTGTAACAAGGTGAGGACCATCTAGTTGAAGCAAGGACCGGCCAAATGTCCACTGATTTTCTTACTATCATGGGGGGGACCAAAACTCAGACAGTGAAAAAGGATTGAGTGCACACCCACCCACCCACACACACATACATACCCAGACACACACACACACATACCCACACATACATACCCAGACACACACACACACACATGCCCACACCCACCCACACATACATACCAACACACACACACACACAGTGAGTAGTTGTGATCCTAATGAATAGCATTCAGCTCTTCTCTCCAGGTCTCACAGCTCGTTACAGCCTAATTACACCTGTGTTAACTAACTGGTATGTGTGTTTGTGTGTGTCTGTGTCTGTGTGTGTTTGTGTGTGTTTGTGCTGGAGTAGAAGAGGGAGTCAATTGACAGATCAGATTATAATTAACCGCCCCCCCCCACCGTGCACACACCCACCCACACAAATATGACACTTAGTATTAGTGGGGGAGACAAGGAGGGAGCTCAGGGGGAGGGAGGTGGGGGGGAGAGGAGGAGGGGGGTCAGGGGGAGGGAAACGTTGTCTCTTTGGCAGATAATGGATTTGAACTTGTGCAGAAGCTGGATGAGGCCAGACCATTAGTATGGGGGAGTCGTAGGCGGGGGGGGGGGTGACCTTGAAACACTGTCACACTTACCCAGCACTCTGTCTGACGCGTTCCTTCATTTTGTTACATTTAGTTCCCTCCTCTCCATCCCCCTGCCCCTCCCCCCTTCTTCCCTCAAAACAAAACAATTCCACTCCAGGTAAAGGTCAGGATTATTAGCCCCTCCCTCCCTCCCACAGCGTCCATGTTGCCCCGGGGTCTCACTCTGTAGAGCGGGTGGGTCCTGTCCTTGAAACACGGCGCCAGACGGGTGTAGATCTGCAGGCTGTAGTAGAAAGCAGCCAGCTGAAGGCTGAGAGCCGAGTGGCTCTGCTTCTCAAAACACCTGTTGGCATCCAGCACCTGGAACAGGGAGAAGAACCACACCGACCCTGAACACTGAGCACGGAACAGTGAGGTCAACATGCCAGGAACACCGAAAGAAATTCACTTTGAACAACACAACACTTCTCATAACGTGGTCCAATCACATCTCATAACGTGGTCCAATCACATCTCATAACGTGGTCCAATCACATCTCATAACGTGGTCCAATCACATCTCATAACGTGGTCCAATCACATCTCATAACGTGGTCCAATCACATCTCATAACGTGGTCCAATCACATCTCATAACGTGGTCCAATCACATCTCATAACGTGGTCCAATCACATTTCATAACGTGGTAAAACCACATCTCATAACGTGGCTAATGCTAATGGATAATGCTAATGGCTGCTAATTAATATTAAATACTAAAGCAGAGAATAAACTCAAAGAGAAAAACTGGCATTTCCTTCAAACAAGCAAATGAGGTTATAGGGCCAGTCAAACTGAACGGAAGACGTAGGACAAACATCCAATTGAACCGCAATATAATAATGCTATTATTGAGTCATAATGTATTGGATCATGATGTTTCACTGAACCATGTGAATGACCAGGTGACCTTCATGTTGTGTCTGTCATCAGACAACATGCTCTTGGATACTGGTCAGAGGTCATGTTTTCACTGCATTGTACACTGACACCACTACAGGGGTAACCTGATGTCCAATGACCATGAGAAAGTGGTGCCAGGTACCTCAACAAAAGGAGGTGTCAGGTAAACACCCTCTACCTCCGCATAAGGTGGTGCCAGGTGAACTACCTCTACCTCAACATAAGGAGATTTCAGGTCAACAACCTTTATCTCAACAAAAGGAGGTGTCAGGTAAACACCCTCTACCTCCGCATAAGGTGGTGCCAGGTGAACTACCTCTACCTCAACATAAGGAGATTTCAGGTCAACAACCTTTATCTCAACATAAGGAGGTGTCAGGTAAACACCCTCTACCTCCACATAAGGTGGTGCCAGGTAAACACCCTCTACCTCAACATAACGAGGTGTCAGGTAAATACCCTCTACCTCAAAATAAGGAAGTGTCAGGTAAATATCCTCTACCTCAACCAAAGGAGGTGTCAGGTAAACACAATCTACCTCAACATAAGGTGGTGTCAGGTCAACAACCTCTACCTCAATGAAAGGAAGTGTCAGGAAAATACCCTCTACCTCAACCAAAGGAGGTGTAATGTAAACACCCTCTACCTCAACATAAGATGGTGTCAGGGCAACAACCTCTACCTCAAAATAAATTTGAAAAAACAATGGTGCATAAACTTTAGGAGACGGAACATTATCAATATTTTCCATTAAAATATTCTTTCTGGCTTTATCTCGGGTACATTTTCAGCATACCAATTATTATAATTATATCCAAACCCCTGACTCTGTTGGTGATCGCATCCCTCCCACACATGATTTTCCTGACCGTACAGTTTGGACCCAGCATAGACACAGCAAGTACAGTGAGAATTTAAGTATTTAACACGTGTGTGTGTGTGCGTTACCTGTGGCAGGGCCAGTAAGTAGGCCAGAGCTAGCGTCATATCTCTGGGAAATGCATCCATAGCCAGTTGTAGTAACACTGAGGAGAGAGATATGAATATATAATACTCCAGAATATTATATCTCCTGGTTGAGGTTTTCCCCTCTTGTCTAGACGACAGATGTGACAGACAGACAACAATTCTCTCACGCACGCCCACACACGCACACATAATAAAGAGAAACAAATCAAGAAAAAAAGTACACAAAACAAAAAAACAATCAGTAATATAATGATTAAAAAGGCTGTGTGAAGGCTATTGTTGGCACAGTTCAGCTGTACTGCATGTCCTTTGGTTCTGCTATTTCTTTAAAATCTTTATTTCTTCATGTTTTACTGGTCTGGTATTTGCTTAAGATCATCTCGGACGTGCTCAGGGTTAGGATCAGGATTTTAAGTAGATACCAATTATATACTGCCACAAGCAGCAGCTTCTCTTCCTGGGGTCTGATAGACCCGGAACAACTATTGATCATCGGTAGGAAGCACTGAGGAGATTGACTGAGGACCAACAACCACTCAGTTATTACCAGAAGTCACATGACTTGTCCCCATCTCTGGTTATTACACTCTGATTTTGACAAAAATATTCATTCTGACATTTCTGCACAGTAAAAATGGGTCCAATGAAACAATGGAGGCAAATAACCTCTATATAGAAACACTACAGGGTACTGGGATTGGGGATACACCCTACATCTAGAAACACTACAGGGTACTGGGATTGGGGATACACCCTACATCTAGAAACACTACAGGGTACTGGGATTGGGGATACACCCTACATCCAGTAACACTACAGGGCACTGGGATTGGGGATACACCCTACATCCAGAAACACTACAGGGCACTGGGATTGGGGATACACCCTACATCCAGAAACACTACAGGGCACTGGGATTGGGGATACACCCTACATCCAGAAACACTACAGGGCACTGGGATTGGGGATACACCCTACATCCAGAAACACTACAGGGCACTGGGATTGGGGATACACCCTACATCTAGAAACACTACTCCCCCCCATCCCACCCCAGGTCTATCTGAGACACACCAGCAGGCTGCCCCCGGCAACCATCGTCCTGCCAACTGCCAGGACTACAGAGGACACACAAAGACACAACCAACACACGTCTGTAGTTAAAACAAAGAGAGAGAGAAACAGAAAGAGGAGGGAGAGAGAGACGAAAGACAGAGAAAGAGAGAGAGAGGAGAGCTGGAGGGGACAGACTGAAGTAAAGTGGAACAGACAGACAAAACCAAAGCAGGGACTCACACACACACACACACACACACACACAAACTGACACTCAAAGACAGAAACAGGCACAGACACGCTAGATTTACAAAGCATATTGGGATCAGAATAGATTTCCATTAAAAATTCTATCCTTTCTACACCCTAAAACCACTAAAACCCATTATAACCCTAACCACTAAAACCCATTATAACCCTAACCTTAACCACTAAAATCCATTATATAACCCTAACCTCAACCACTTAAACCCATTATAACCCTAACCACTAAAACCCATTATAACACTAACCACTAAAACCCATTATAACCCTAACCTCAACCACTAAAACCCATTATAACCCTAACCTCAACCACTTAAACCCATTATAACCCTAACCTCAACCACTTAAACCCATTATAACCCTAACCACTAAAACCCATTATAACACTAACCACTAAAACCCATTATAACCCTAACCTCAACCACTTAAACCCATTATAACCCTAACCACTAAAATCCATTATATAACCCTAACCTCAACCACTTAAACCCATTATAACCCTAACCTCAACCACTTAAACCCATTATAACCCTAACCACTAAAACCCATTATAACACTAACCACTAAAACCCATTATAACACTAACCACTAAAACCCATTATAACCCTAACCACTAAAACCCATTATAACCCTAACCACTAAAACCCATTATAACCCTAACCACTAAAACCCATTATAACCCTAACCTCAACCACTAAAACCCATTATAACACTAACCACTAAAACCCATTATAATCCTAACCACTAAAACCCATTATAACCCTAACCACTAAAACCCATTAGATTACAATTAGATTACATATAGCCACTACAACTAACCAAGAGCTTATTAGATAACATATACACACTACAACTAACCAGGAGTTAATTTGATTACATATAACCACTACAACTAACCATGAGGTCATTAGATTACCTATAACCACTACAACTAACCAGGATGTAATTAGATTACATATAACCACTACAACTAACCAAGAGGTTATTAGATTACATATTACCACAACATATAACCAGGAGGTCATTAGATTACATATAACCACTACAACTAACCAAGAGGTTATTATATTACATATAACCACTACAACTAACCAGGAGGTAATTAGATTACATATAAACACTACAACTAACCAGGAGTTAATTAGATTACATACAGTATAACCACTACAACTAACCAGGAGGTAATTAGATTACATATTACCACTACAATTAACCAAGAGGTTATTAGGTTACATATAACCTCCACCTAACATATAACAACACCCCTCAAACCTAGGATAGTTAACCTATGTAACCAACTACAGGGTCACTGACCCCTGAACTCTACCAGAGGGTTGCTGAACTCTGAAATGTAATAGCAAGTTTACAGAGGGGTGATGGGATCAGTCACTTGCCCAGCCTAATCTCTAGAGGTGAATACACTGCTCAAGTGTCTGTTAACTAAAGGATATGTTGATTATCCATGTCCCAACCCAATGATGCACTCATTCATCACATACAAACACCTCTCAACTCATTAATCCAACAGCGTTATCTGGGTCCAGCAGTTGTGTTGCCTGTGTTCTCTTTCAGACCACGTTCCTCTCTCTCTGTCCCTCTGACAGCTAGGTCACTGTGTGTGTGTGTTTGAGTGTGTGTGTGGGTGTGTTTGAGTGAGAGAGTGCTGGAGTGAGTGAGTGTGTGTGTATTTGAGCGAGTGTGTGTTTGAGTGAACGTGTGTTTGAGTGAGTGTGTGTATTTAAGTGAGTGTGTGTGTATGAGTGAGTGCATTCACTCTGACAGGAAGGTGACCTTAGGGAGAGATGTTCAGATGAATTCTGGGTAGAGGTTGTACAACTAAAGCTTGCTGTAGGCCAGGGGCTGAGTGTGTGTGTGAGTGTGTATGTGTGCATTTCATTGGCATACTGTGTGTTCATGTGTGGGGCATGCTAATGTTTTCACTGCTGAAGGATGTGTGCGCGCGTGTGTGCACGCATTTGCATTTCGTTTGCATGATGTTCTCATGTGAGTGGGTGCAAATTCCTTCACTGCCAAAGTGCTTGTGTGTGTGTGTGTGTGCACATTTAACGCAAGGCGGTGTGTGTTGCATCGTCTGTCGAGCGACCGTTTTTTTCTTTTTCTTCCTCTAGCATTGATTCAGGTGGCAGGGTGATCCATCACACACACACACACACACAGCTGTACGATACAAAGCAGGACAGAGGAGATATGGAGGAGAGGAACATGCAGACATTCGTTAATTAATCTATACGACTGTATTCTGCCTATCTGTCCCCGGGTTCCAAAGAGCAACAATGGAGAGACAGGGAGGGGCCTCGTTTCCACGGTTATTATATTCAATATGTATTTTGTTCCTCTCTGAATAACGTGGAGGTGATTGGACGACAGGAGGGAAACGTTCAGGAGACGCTGGCTGGGTTTCAAAACTGGTCCTGGTGTTGCATCTTCTGGGTTTTTAGAGGAGCACACTTAGAAGAACCGGATCCGTCAGCAGGGAAGTTGGCCGTTCATGCAATGTGATGTCATTTCAATATTAAATTGCCAATAGCAAAAGTTGGGCAGGTGGCGTTCACCGTTACAACGCAAAATATAAATGCATTATGTTTTTTTTAAGTAGTCCTAGTTAAAATATCTCATCAAACAGGATTTTCCCATGAATATTCTAATTATTTTAATAATATTTGACATTTGCGTGTCCTTGAAATCACTGTTCGACAGTAGTTCTACTTCAATTAAAAAGTCCCTTGCCGCAACATCACAAACAGGAAGTATACTTACTTTCTAGGTGGGAGAACAACAGCTCAAAGCTAAGCAAATATTTCATCTCGGTTCAACCTCTTTTTCAGTGTTTCAATATGTTAATCTTTCATTCTCACTCATATGTTTCCATATTATATAGGACAATAACTAGGTTTCATAATTCAAAAGTTTTTTTGATAGAGAAGCTGAAATCCTTGTGAAGTGTTCATCGGCACACGGTCCTAACAGGACGGAACACGGTCCTAACAGGACGGAACACGGTCCTAACAGGACGGAACACGGTCCTAACAGGGCGGAACACGGTCCTAACAGGGCGGAACACGGTCCTAACAGGGCGGAACACGGTCCTAACAGGAACACGGTCCTAACAGGGCGGAACACGGTCCTAACAGGAACACGGTCCTAACAGGGCGGAACACGGTCCTAACAGAGTGGAACACGGTCCTAACAGAGCGGAACACGGTCCTAACAGAGTGGAACACGGTCCTAACAGGGTGAATGGTTCAATATATAGAAATGTTTTATTAGGACAAATAGGTTGCAAATAAAATGCTGGTTCTGAAAATTTTACTCAATAATAATAGTTGAATATAGCTTTGATGTCTTTAAACGCATAACTATTTGAAAGACATAACAACGTATGTCCAACAGGATCTCAGTCTCATGTGAACAATCCGCCAATATTTATGAGGATTCAAGCGCCTGAGTTTGCCCAAGATGTCTCTCTGACAGTCAAACATGACCTTTTTCTGACACCATATGAAGGTCCAAATGGCACTGCATAATAAGAATGACCCAAATACACATTCTGAGATCCGGCCACTGTCATCTCTCTTATGTCTCTAGTTTCCATCCCTCATCCATCGCTCTCATCTGAATCTCATCCCCCTCTCTGACTCTCATCCCTCTCTACCTTCTCTCTATCACTGTCAGTGAGGAGAGAAATGGAAAGGGAGGGAAGAGGGGTGAGAGAGAGATAAGAGATGGAGGGAGGGGTGAGGCAGGAATGAGAGATGGCGGGAGGGGTGAGACAGGAATGATCTTGTTCTTCTCTAAGACTCCAGCAGTGTTCTGCCTTAAGTCTCATTCCTTCTTAATAACCTCCCTTCTCCCAGTGCATCATGTTTGTGGGAGACTTACCCTCAGTGGCAGGGAATATCGTTTTTCCCTCAGACTGGGTCTCTGCCAGCTTCCCGGTCTGGATCAGAACCTCGGCGAAACGCTCCCGGGGAACGTTGTCGTACGATCCGTAAACATCTTCACTCTGCCGGGACCAGGGAGACAATGGAGAGAAACCGGGTTAGAATGGGTCCACGGTCCTACTCATTGACACTGACCAGAACCGGGGAGGGCAATGATTATGGGAGGATTTCCAGTTCCGGCACATTCCCCCACCGCGGTGCGGGGAGACGATCAGAGGCTGGGCAGCAGTGCAGCTGCAGGGATCGGTCAGGTGTTGAGGCGACGTGATGTTTCATTAGACTCGGTGTGAAAAGAGCCCTGTGTTTGAGGGGTGCAGCACAGGGGCAACCAAAGCGTTGATGTTTGTTTTTGCAAACTTCAGCTGGGCTTGGATGTTTTACTTTGTAAGAAAAGGCTTCCGTCTTGCCACCCTACCTCATAGCCCATTCATATGAAGAACACGGGAGATTGTTGTCACATGTAGCACACAGCCAGTACTTGCCAAAAATTCCTGCAGTTCCTTTAATGTTGCTGTGGGCCTCTTGAAAGCTTCTCTGACCAGTTTTCTTCTATTTAACATGAGTTTGAACGTGACTGGTTAATTCTGAACACAGCCACATCCCCAGTTATAAGAGGGTGTGCACACTTCTGCAACCAGGTTATTGTTAGATTTTTCCCCCTCGAAGATATGTTCACATTATAGGTCACATTAAAAGTGGAAAAAGTTCTGACATGATTTATCTTTGTCTCACCCTTTTACATCACAAAAACCTGGCAAAAACCTGTGTAGACTTTTTATATCCACTGTGTATATAAATATATATATATACACACACATATATATACATTAGTGCCTTTATATAATACTGTAATCAAGGTGGGAGAGAGGGAGAAACAGAGAGACCCATTAAGACGCCCTGATGGTTGAAGTATGACCTGAAAATGATTGGTTGCTCCTAGAACGGACACACACACACACACACACACACACACACAAATACACAGCTCACCTGGTCTATGTAGGGGTCATCAAACAGTCCCTGGTAGAATGGGTTCACACCCTGTCTCTCTAGAGCACTGTTCCCCTCTTCTCCAACCTCGACCTTTGACCCTCCACCCTGATCCAGGAGACAGACAAAACACACTTAGGCCTGCTAGTCTATGTGCGGCTCTCTCAGTGTCTGCAATTTGTTTTCCGTCTGACTTTGCAAGGCATTGCCAAGGCCCAAGGCGCCATAACTCTCAGCCCTGGCCACCGGGAGACCCCCTTAGCAACAGTGAATAATTGAAATATTCAATGGGGCTAATTAAATATTGAACGGATGAGTTTCTGATTGGCTGTTTTAGGAGGACGCTTCTGGGATATGCGTGTTACACACACACACACACACACAGATGCATGCACAGAGAGATACACAAACAGAGAGATACACACACAGACATACATATAGATAAAAACACACACAGACACACACACACACACACAGAGAAAGACAGACAGGCACACACAGAGATAACACACACAGAGAAAGACAGACAGGCAGGTACACAAACAGACAGACAGACAAACACACAGAAACAGTGGTCCTATATGAAGCGGTCAGAGAAGGGGTGTGTCCGTGGGCTCTTACATGCAGTGGTCTGAGGTACTGGAGTTGGTTCTTCCACCAGGCGTGGTCGCCCACGGCGGTCAGAACAGCCTTGGTGGTCAGGGTGGTGCTAGTCAGCGCCTCCATGGTTCTGGTGGTGGTACGATGGAGCAGGTCTCCTGCAGCGCCACCTACTGAGGACGCAGAGCTGGGAGGACCACCAGGCTGGGGAGGGCAGAGGGGAATGCAGGTGGACTGAGAAAGTGTTGATGTGTTGGGTTGTGTTGATGTTTTGGAGATATGTTTAAGACAATAAAAATAATAATAATAGCAAACAGTTTAACAACCTCTTAAAACACAAAGCTCCAAGATACACAAATGAAGGTGAGAGTCACCGGGGGAGTGTGGTACAGACATTGAAAGACCTCCACAACTGTTCATCAGCACTTAAACTCTCATTCAGAGGGACAAGCGTATGGAGGTTGGTTCCAGGTGGAAAGACATGGGAACTGGAATGTTTTTACCCAAACTCTATATGTGCCTTCAGATCAATAAACTAAATATAGACATGATTGCAGGCCAGAGTTGGAGTTCGTGTGTTTGATGAGATGCTGTAATGCTTTAGACAGTACAGTGTTGTGATGTTCTAGTGTCGCATCATGATATTTTAAGGGTTGCGTCGTGGCGTTTAAGTGTTGAATTGTGATACTTTAGTGTCGCGTCGTGATGCTTTAATGTCGAGTCGTGATGCTTTAGTGTCGAATCGTGATGCTTTAGTGTCGAATCGTGATGCTTTAGTGTCGAGTCGTGATGCTTTAGTGTCGAATCGTGATGCTTTAGTGTTGAATCCGTGATGCTTTAGTGTCGAGTCGTGATGCTTTAGTGTCGAGTCGTGATGCTTTAGTGTCGAGTCGTGATGCTTTAGTGTCGAGTCGTGATGCTTTAGTGTCGAGTCGTGATGCTTTAGTGTCGAGTCGTGATGCTTTAGTGTCGAGTCGTGATGCTTTAGTGTCGAGTCGTGATGCTTTAGTGTCGAATCGTGATGCTATAGTGTCGAATCGTGATGCTTTAGTGTCGAGTCGTGATGCTTTAGTGTCGAGTCGTGATGCTTTAGTGTCGAGTCGTGATGCTTTAGTGTCGAATCGTGATGCTATAGTGTCGAATCGTGATGCTTTAGTGTCGAGTCGTGATGCTTTAGTGTCGAGTCGTGATGCTTTAGTGTCGAGTCGTGATGCTTTAAGGGTTGCGTCGGGATGTTTCTGAGTACTGATTTTTGACGGTGGTTTTCTAAGTGAAGTGAGAGAGATGACGGATCTGGATCGTACACACACACACACACACCAACCACACAGTCAGGGACCGGGCCAACACACACACACAGCACTTAGTGTCGGTACTCATGAAGCTTCAGGAGCCTGTCCAGAACATTTAGTGGCTCTCATTAATACTTTATTCTACTCGGGAACAATGGACACAAACCCTTCTACTCAGTGAAATATTGATAGGTAGCTATGGCATCAGGGAGACGGCACATTTTGAGGGGGAGGGGTGAGTGGGGCTGGAAAACCAATGCTGGAGTTATCCCTGATTAGCAGGCAGACCCTAACATACCTACATACATACATATGGTTTCACACAGGCAAATGAGCAAAAACACATACAGAGTGTAGAAACATTAGAGCTGTTGCTGCACCATACGGAGAGATCTTTATGGTTCACACCCGAGTTAATACATTAAAACCTTTCAGAAATAACACCTACGCTGTGGTGAATGCCCCCTGAATAAAAAAACAAAAAAAACATACCAGGCTATTCTGTTTTCACTTTTCTGCTCTAACTCTTCTACACTACTGTTTTGTGAGACGTACTCAGAATCAGCAGCGTTTTTTCATTCCAGGGGATGGACAGACTGTTGTTGTTGACAAACGCTGGACAAAAAAAGCCAACAAAGCTGCTCGAAAACGTTGACACACGTACACATCACGTCGGTGTCAGAATCCCTAGAGTACCATGGAAACCGGGAGAGACAAGACGACCGGCTCCCCAGTGCATTCAAGCAGCTTTGGCAGAGGAGTGTGATCCTGCTAAAGACATGACAGGAGCAATAAGTGTTTTTATTGCAGCAGATATGCTACTGTTTGCAGCGGATGACAGAAAGAGAAGAGGGTTTCCGCATCCCCTAAATGTGTTTGAGCCACGTTACAAACGTCCTTCTCTTAATTATTTCATCAGACAGGTGGACGTAAACCCCCCTGAGCAACCCAAAGCACAAGTTGGAATCAGGTGGAATCAGACAAATGGATTATTTTTGAGTAATAGTCATTGTCACGTCGCGTGCGGAGGGGTTGGGCGTCACACATACCTGTATGAAGTCAGTCTGGGCTTCTTCATATCCACTCTGAGCTTCAGGCCTGCTCCTCTGGAAGTTGACATCCTGGTACAACACCTGGAGGGGAGGAGTCAAACACGTCACCAAGAAATAATGGGGGTTTCATTCAACATTTTTCTCCAGAAGACTGCAGGGTTCTGGGTCAATGTTTATCCTGCACAGGTTGCCGGGATATCAAAAATGAAACTTGAGGTGAGGGATCAAAGGTGAACGGTTACCTGCGTCTGGAGGTCACTGGAGGCAGCCAGTAGGGGGTAGATGCTAGCGGGGGGACAGTGTGTGAGAGAGAAGGCCAGCAGCTCACGGCGCGCACGGAGGTCCAAATATCCCTCACACTGTCCCAGCAGGCTGCACACCTCCCAGGCATCTCCATAACCTGGAACATCACCACAGTGACATATCATTAGACCTCCCAAACATCTCCATAACCTGGAACATCACCACAGTGACATATCATTAGACCTCCCAAACATCTCCATAACCTGGAACATCACCACAATGACATATCATTAGACCTCCCAGGCATCTCCATAACCTGGAACATCACCACCATGACATACCATTAGACCTCCCAAACATCTCCATAACCTGGAACATCACCACAATGACATATCATTAGACCTCCCAGGCATCTCCATAACCTGGAACATCACCACCATGACACACCATTAGACATCCCAAACATCTCCATAACCTGGAACATCACCACAATGACATATCATTAGACATCCCAGGCATCTCCATAACCTGGAACATCACCACAATGACATATCATTAAACCTCCCAGGCATCTCCATAACCTGGAACATCACCACCATGACATACCATTAGACATCCCAAACATCTCCATAACCTGGAACATCACCACAATGACATATCATTAGACATCCCAGGCATCTCCATAACCTGGAACATCACCACAATGACATATCATTAGACCTCCCAGGCATCTCCATAACCTGGAACATCACCACCATGACATACCATTAGACATCCCAAACATCTCCATAACCTGGAACATCACCACAATGACATATCATTAGACATCCCAGGCATCTCCATAACCTGGAACATCACCACAATGACATATCATTAGACCTCCCAAGCATCTCCATAACCTGGAACATCACCACAATGACATATCATTAGACCTCCCAAACATCTCCATAACCTGGAACATCACCACAATGACATATCATTAGACCTCCCAGGCATCTCCATAACCTGGAACATCACCACAATGACATACCATTAGACCTCCCAGGCATCTCCATAACCTGGAACATCACCACCATGACATACCATTAGACCTCCCAGGCATCTCCATAACCTGGAACATCATCACCATGACATATCATTAGACCTCCCAGACATCTCCATAACCTGGAACATCACCACCATGACATATCATTAGACCTGACAAACATCTCCATAACCTGGAACATCACCACCATGACATACCATTAGACCTCCCAAACATCTCCATAACCTGGAACATCACCACAATGACATATCATTAGACCTCCCAGGCATCTCCATAACCTGGAACATCACCACCATGACACACCATTAGACATCCCAAACATCTCCATAACCTGGAACATCACCACAATGACATATCATTAGACATCCCAGGCATCTCCATAACCTGGAACATCACCACAATGACATATCATTAGACCTCCCAGGCATCTCCATAACCTGGAACATCACCACCATGACATACCATTAGACATCCCAAACATCTCCATAACCTGGAACATCACCACAATGACATATCATTAGACATCCCAGGCATCTCCATAACCTGGAACATCACCACAATGACATATCATTAGACCTCCCAGGCATCTCCATAACCTGGAACATCACCACCATGACATACCATTAGACATCCCAAACATCTCCATAACCTGGAACATCACCACAATGACATATCATTAGACATCCCAGGCATCTCCATAACCTGGAACATCACCACAATGACATATCATTAGACCTCCCAAGCATCTCCATAACCTGGAACATCACCACAATGACATATCATTAGACCTCCCAAACATCTCCATAACCTGGAACATCACCACAATGACATATCATTAGACCTCCCAGGCATCTCCATAACCTGGAACATCACCACAATGACATACCATTAGACCTCCCAGGCATCTCCATAACCTGGAACATCACCACCATGACATACCATTAGACCTCCCAGGCATCTCCATAACCTGGAACATCATCACCATGACATATCATTAGACCTCCCAGACATCTCCATAACCTGGAACATCACCACCATGACATATCATTAGACCTGACAAACATCTCCATAACCTGGAACATCACCACCATGACATATCATTAGACCTGACAAACATCTCCATAACCTGGAAAATCACCACCATGACATATCATTAGACCTGACAAACATCTCCATAACCTGGATAATCACCGCCACGATGTGCTACACTACAGAGTCATGGTGTTATCCAGTGTCCTCAACACACAGAACAAAACAACCAGTTTGTCTTCCGCTGTGTAGCGTGTGTTTGTTTGTCTGACTATGATGAGTAGTGGTATTAGGAACAAACATCCACTGTGATTTATCACCTCTCTGAGGGAGAGACTTGGAGACAGAGTGAGAGAGAGGGATGGAGAGAGTGAGAGAGAGGGATGGAGAGAGTGAGAGAGAGAAATTAAGATGGGAGAGAAAGAGGGGACAGCGAGGGGGGGGGGGTAGAGAGTGACAGAGGAAGGTCGAAACAGAATACAAAAGGAGACATTATAAACCAGATGGTTTAAACCCTGAATGCTGATTGGCTAAACGCTGTGGTATATTTCTGCAGTAAGTCACAAAGGGGTGTAGTATATGGCTAATATACCATGCCTGGTTTATTCAGGGATTCGTGGTTTGCAGCTCCATTTCTTCATTATTGCCCCAATCACTAACATGTTACAGACGCTACAGTGATATGGATGACCAGATGTTCAACCAGTCCAGTGACTTCAAACAGCTATTTATCATTTTGTCTAAATGACAATATAGTGGATTGGTAATACAACAACACTGCTAACGTATGGAAATATTAGTATAAATGATATTAGTATAAATATGCTAACATTAGCTAACTAAAATTGGGTGGACAATAAAAGGCTCAGCTACTAACGGTCTGCCTTCCTTGGTGTGGTATTATCAAGCTCCAGTTACGCATTCATGAGCTCCCATTGAGGACGCATCGAAGGAAAATTCACAGTTGACCAGAGAAATATACTTTTTACAGTTCTAATTGTGTTGGTAGCCAGTCTTCAACAGCAGTAAGACATCTCAGTGAAGTACATAGACACATTACTGCCAAAGGCTGTTCCAGGCAACCTCCCCCAGTCCTGCAAGTAATTAATCACTGACTAAAAGATAAAACACTTGCAAGATGAAATCTCTAAAATCTCAAGATACTGTTTTCTCCTCTTTATTACTCTGCTTTGAATTCAGTCTGATTTGGGTGGACGGGACCCACCTGAAGCCATAAGGTCCTGACAATGAATGTAGGAGGTGTTGAAGTCCAACGCCTGCAGAGCTTGTTCTGCTAACAGAGTTAACACTTGTCCTCGGCGACGCCATTCATCACCACCTACAGAATACACACATACACACACAAAATCAAAAACAGGTTAAGTCACAGTGAAACATCCTATTTATCTTAGTGTGTATCCCAAATGAAATCCTAATCCTAGAGAAAGTGTACTTCTCTAGACCATATATATATATATATATATATATATATATATATATATATATATATATACCCGATCATGTTCACTACAGACCCTATCAACAGACAGTGGAAGTGTTATTGAGATGAACAGAGCCAATGCAGATGGCAGCAGACTGGCAATGTTAATCTGCTGTCCTGATGAGCTCATATATAAATATACTGCACCAGAATATCTGATATCCATCTTATACTTCACTAGAATATCTGATATCTTTCTTATACTGCACCAGAATATCTGATATCCATCTTATACTGCACCAGAATATCTGATATATTTCTTATACTGCACCAGCATATCTCAATCAATCAATGAAAATATAATATAAAGTCCTTTTATCATCAGCAGTTGGCACAAAGTGCCAAAAACCCAAGGAGCCTGAAACCCCAAGGAGCAAGCAACAACAATGTTGAAGCACAGTGTCTAGGAAAAACTCTAAGTGTCAAAACACCGGGGGGTTTCAGCGGGAGTGGCAGCTGCTAACACAACCAGGAGGACTTTGGACAGGGACAGCTCTTTCAGGCCTGGTTGTCCTGAGGTGTGGTCCAAGAGCTCATGTCCTCCTAATTTTTAATGGAGCAGGACACAAGGAACATTTAGAGAGCACATTCCATAGATTTACAAGGATTTACAGTGAGAAGGTGAACTGACCCTACTCCCTCCAGAACAATAATTTTGCAGCGTAAAACCTTGGGGCTGAGACAGGGGGGTCCAGAGACACTGTGGCCCTATACGAGGGTAAACCCGGACGAAACTCGACCCATTGCCAAGCATCAACCAAAGGGACACCAACCAACCAATCACCCTGAAAGAGGGCAGAGTATCAGCCACAGAGATAACTCCCATTGGACAAGGAGAGCAACGGAGAAACAACATCTGACAAAAGATGAGAAAAAAATAAAATAGCGGTCTTCTGTCAGTATCTTTAACAGAATTAGAGTTCAGCTTTTGATCCTCAAGCTAACACACACACACACACACACACACACAGACACAGACACAGACACAGACACACACACTCACAAACAGACACACAGACAAACACACTCACAAACAGACACACAGACAAACACACTCACAAACAGACACACAGACAAACACACTCACAAACAGACACACAGACAAACACACTCACAAACAGACACACAGACAAACAGACACACAGACAAACAGACACACAGACAAACACACTCACAAACAGACACACAAACAGACACACAAACAGACACACAAACAGACACACAGACAAACAGACACACAGACAGACACACAGACAAACACACTCACAAACAGACACACAGACAGACACACAGACAAACAGACACATAAACAGACACACAAACAGACACACAGACAAACAGACACACAAACAGACAAACAGACACACAAACAGACACACAAACAGACACACAAACAGACACACAGACAGACACACAGAGAGGTATAGAGAGAGAGAGAGGGAGAGGGAGAGAAAGACAGACTGTGTTTGTATGATGTAAAACACTTCTGGTGCTTTCTAAACAAATCTGTTTATTACACTTTCGAGACATGGGGAGAGAACGAGCTGGATAGACAGAGAGATAGACATGTACTATATAGGCAAAATGGGGCTAGGACTCTGGTCTTAAGTAGTGTACTATATTGGGAAAATGGGTGGTAGGTCTCTGGTCTATAGTAGTGTACTATATTGGGGATATGGGGCTAGGGCTCTGGTCTAATGTAGTGTACTATATAGGGAATAGGATGTTAGGTCTCTGGTGAGTAGTGTACTATGTAGGGAATAGGATGCCATGTAGGACTCCACCACAATGTTGCAGGTCATGAGGGGTTAACACACACACACACACACACACACACACACACACACACACACACACACACTAGGTCCTGAGGGTTAACCCAGCACTACGTTCGTCCAACAGCCTCTATAAAATATTTACTAGCAAGCCCTCAGGCTGTGCGCTCTTCAAAACCTTCCCCGGACTTTATTTTTTTATTTCCAGATTTGTTTATTCCCCCTCTCTAGCTCAGACACCGCAGGCTGTCAGGGTTTCGAGAGACAGACAGGAGAGCCAAGCATCCTAAAAGGATAGCCAAGAACACTGCCCGAAAACAGCCACAAACACAGGCAAGCAGACAGACATGTGGGCAGACAGACAGGCAAACAGACAAACAGCCACAAACACAGGCAAACTGGCAAAGGGGACAGACAGTGTGACAAAGGACAGACATACAGAAAAACAGAAAGACAGAAGAAAAAACCGATAGAGGATGAGACAGACAGGCATGCAGACAATGACAGTACTTATTATAGGTTACAGACAGGGAAACTGGCTGGAGATTCTGCCTGTAGTGTATATCAAGAAGTATTTTAATAGGGGGACAAACAATTTCTCCATGATGTGTCACAGTTAAATGGTTCCCTGGGGTGTGTCACGGTTATATCCTTCCCCCTTTATGTTAAGTTTTGTTTATTTCTTCGGTGAAACGCCGTCCCACGACGTGCTGCTGCTGTATTAACAGGATGTCACAGTTGAACTCCTTCCCCGGGTGTGTCACAATTATACTCTTCCCCAAGGTGTGTCACGGATAAACTTTTCTGCTCGGGTGCGTTACGGTTATATTTGTCCCCCAGGTAGGAGTGGTTGTGCATATGCACCCAGTGTTGACAGCAGCAGAAACAGCAGCCTCTCACTAGTGTCTCTATAAACCTGGTAGATATTCCTCAATTAGATATAGATATAGATAGATATAGATATATATTGCTCATATTTTCCTTTCGTTAAAGAGGAGAGCCGTTGAGAACCAGTAATTCTTTACAATAACGGTACAGTTAAGACCTCCAGCAAGGACCTGAATGTATTAATGAGTACAACGCATTCAAGAATGGGCTAATTTCTGCAGCTTTTTCCCTCTCAGTGGGGCAAGAAAAGTAAAAGCAGTTCTCCCTCATTCAGAGGTTGTCCCTATCGTATCAAGAACTAACCGATCCTGCCCTCGTGCTATAATAAACACTCTTAGCCTCAATAAGACCTGTGATATGTCCTGGAGGTTTCTGAAAGAGTGCCTTGTAATTAAACAAAAAGCGCTTCTCTCGTCTCACATACAGATAGGCTCTTCTATGTTTCCATATAAAGTATAATGATGAGTTAATAACTTTCCCTGATATAAATCGAAGGACACAGTGACAGGGAACATTGTATGGTTTAAGTGAAGAGCTGCAGCTTGTATTTACATTACATCCCCATAATCCAAAACAGATATGTTTCTCCTTTTCATCACCAAAAGATAGGCTCTATTTTGAAAAAAGTCCATTACATGTAATTTTAAAAGAAAATGTGTCATCAAGCCAAACACCAAGACATGTATAACAGCTAAATCATTTGTGAACTGTCCGGAGACGTTATCTGACAGTTATTTAGTTCCGAGTAGGCAACAGACTGATTTACAGATGATGCAGTGGAATATAGTATGGTATCATCACCATCAAAATTAATGATACCATTTTTCACAACATCCCCAATGTCATTTACACACAGAATGATTAACAGAAGACCCTAAATTCACCCAAGGCACACCTTTATGCACTTCAATAAATGAATATTTCGGTCACCATAACCCTGAGTTCTATCACTTCATCCTGATACCATAAGCAGGCATCAAAACTCAGGCCTAATGACCTCAACCGTCTAATTACAGTGAATGATATACTACATCAAAGTCGTTTGATGGGTCTATAAACAAGGCAGCACAGCTTTTTGTCGAGAGCTCTGGCGATATCATTTACAATCAGTGTGGTTGCAATCACAGTACCGTGCCCTGGTCTAAAGCCTGACTGATCCAAAATAAATGGGCCATTGGGCTCACAAAATATGCTGCATATAAAAGTAAACCTGTCTCCAGTTTGTTTTGCCTGAGTGGGTTTCCTTGTATCTTTATCTAGTATTGCATTTAGGACTTCATTTAGTATAAACAGAAGGGGTAAAAAAAAGGTTTTGTGAAAAGTCCTGTGCAATAGGAACAATTGCAGCTTAATCCGTCCCACTACAAATAGCAACAGATTGTCTTTTAAGAGATGAAATTATATGACGATTAAATGCAGCAATAATAGCATCTTCATCAGTAACAGAATCAGTGGCTGAAATTATTTGTTGTGGTAGAACAGAAGAATAACTGTTCTTTAGGCTTTTAACGGTTTTCCCAACTTTTGCAGGATTTCCTTTCCAATTGGTGTTCACATAGTGTCCTGACTCAGCTTTTCAGAACTGCATTATGCATAGATTATTCAATTGCTTAGACAAGAGCCAATCAGGATTGGTGTTGGTTTTACTAGCCTTTACATATGTAGAATTCTAAAGTTAAGATCCACACAGAAGAGTCCTGTAATCACCAATCCAGATTATATTCACCCAGGATTAGCACTTCTGATGTCGAAAAGGATGCTATTAGATCAGTGTGTTCACCTCAGAAATCGTTCTGCCGGAGGAAGCAGTTTTTGACGGTCGGAAAACACTCCAATTAAGTCCACTACACATGCCGAATATCAGGCCACCCTGAGTACGGTAATCGACAGCGTTCCCTCTGGAGAGTGTCAAGGGAGAATCAAACGCTGGGACATCCTTTCGCAGGGTGTCAACAAGCAAAGCAAATCTATTTGGGATTGGAAGAGGATCCTCCGATGCCTGAGACGGCAGAAAGATTTCCCTGCAACCTTTCTCTTCTACCTCAACCAGCTCTTCACCGAAGGTGGCTGTTGAATTCCCTTTCTCGAAGCCACTCCTGCGGTCCAATTACCCCTGCTTGTAGCTCGCTAACATAACTGCAGTTTTCACATACACTCACCTAAAGGATTATTAGGAACACCTGTTCAATTTCTCATTAATGCAATTATCTAATCAACCAATCACATGGCAGTTGCTTCAATGCATTTAGGGATGTGGCCCTGGTCAAGACAAACTCCTGAACTCCAAAATGAATGTCAGAATGGGAAAGAAAGGTGATTTAAGCAATTTTGAGCGTGGCATGGTTATATGTGCCAAACTGGCCGGTCTGAGTATTTCACAATCTGCTCAGTTACTGGGATTTTCACGCACAACCATTTCTAGGGTTTACAAAGAATGGTGTGAAAAGGGAAAAATATCCAGTATGCGGCAGTCCTGTGGGCGAAAATGCCTTGTTGATGCTAGAGGTCAGAGGAGAATGGGCCGACTAATTCAAGCTGATAGAAGAGCAACTTTGACTGAAATAACCACTCGTTACAACCGAGGTATGCAGCAAAGCATTTGTGAAGCCACAACACGCACAACCTTGAGGCGGATGGGCTACAACAGCAGAAGACTCCACCGGGTACCACTCATCTCCACTACAAATAGGAAAAAGAGGCTACAATTTGCACAAGCTCACCAAAATTGGACAGTTGAAGACTGGAAGAATGTTGCCTGGTCTGATAAGTCTCGATTTCTGTTGAGACATTCAGATGGTAGATTCAGAATTTGGCGTAAACAGAATGAGAACATGGATCCATCATGCCGTGTTACCACTGTGCAGGTTGGTGGTGGTGGTGTAATGGTGTGGGGGATGTTTTCTTGGCACACTTTAGGCCCCTTAGTGCCAATTGGGCATCGTTTAAATGCCACGGCCTACCTGAGCATTGTTTCTGACCATGTCCATCCCTTTATGACCACCATGTACCCATCCTCTGATGGCTACTTCCAGCAGGATAATGCACCATGTCACAAAGCTCGAATAATTTCAAATTGGTTTCTTGAACATAACAATGAGTTCACTGTACTGAAATGGCCCCCACAGTCACCAGATCTCAACCCAATAGAGCATCTTTGGGATGTGGTGGAACGTGAGCTTCGGGCCCTGGATGTGCATCCCACAAATCTCCATCAACTGCAAGATGCTATCCTATCAATATGGGCCAACATTTCTAAAGAATACTTTCAGCACCTTGTTGAATCAATGCCACGTAGAATTAAGGCAGTTCTGAAGGCAAAGGGGGTCAAACACAGTATTAGTATGGTGTTCCTAATAATCCTTTAGGTGAGTGTATAAAAGGATTGTCCAGCATGCAGGCGGTGTTCAGTAATGTTCAGTAGTGTTCAGTAATGTTCAGGGTTAACACAAGTTATTGCTATATAGTGTTCTTTGTAATTAAAAGCATCCTCGAGGCTGGGCAAGTGTCCAATGCCCCCGACACATTGTATGTTTTACCACTACAAAGTTAAAAAAGCAACACTTGTGAATATTAAAAAGCTATTAGATATAATTTAATTAGTCTGTCTATCACACTTCTAGCAATCATGTTCAACACTAGCAACAGGAAAGTAATGTCCTTACATGGAATTTGACTATTTATATTTCTGTTGAAATTTTTGAGACACAATCATCATCTTGAAAAAACATGGATGTTTTATGTATGTAATTACCTTTATTTATACAATTAAATTAAAATGTATGTTGGTGTGTATGTGTGTGTGTATTTATGTATATCTATGTATAAGTGTATGTGCCTGGATGTACAGTCGTGTGAACAAATTAGGACACCCTATGAAAACGTGTGTTTTTTAACATATTTAGACATATGGATATTTAACATACATTTTCACAATACTGAGAGATTCAAGTAATATAACTAAACAAGTAAAACAGAAGAAAATACTTTTTAAAACTTCCTGTAAAATAATATAAACATGCAATTTCTGGTGAGGAATAAATTAGGACACTCCCACATTTTGTCCCACTT
Organism: Esox lucius; assembly: GCF_011004845.1. Lineage (NCBI taxonomy): Eukaryota > Metazoa > Chordata > Actinopteri > Esociformes > Esocidae > Esox > Esox lucius. Next base: position 1,812,345 of record NC_047586.1, on the reverse strand, counting down.
AAAAAGGCTGAAATCACACACAGGTGTATCACATCAGGTACACATGATTAGAAAAAGCATTCAAATCCCCCTAATACCTAGTGTTACCCCCGAATACCTAGTGTTACCCCCTAATACCCAGTGTTACCCCCTAATACCTGGTGTTACCCCTAATACCTAGTGTTACCCCCTAATACCCAGTGTTACCCCCTAATACCCAGTGTTACCCCCTAATACCTGGTGTTACCCCTAATACCTAGTGTTACCCCCTAATACCCAGTGTTACCCCCTAATACCTAGTGTTACCCCCTAATACCTAGTGTTACCCCCTAATACCTAGTGTTACCCCCCCTAATACCTGGTGTTACCCCCTAATACCTAGTGTTACCCCCTAATACCTAGTGTTACCCCCTAATACCTAGTGTTACCCCCAATACCTAGTGTTACCTAGTGTTACCCCCTAATACCTAGTGTTACCCCCTAATACCTAGTGTTACCCCCTAATACCTAGTGTTACCCCCGAATACCTAGTGTTACCCCCTAATACCTAGTGTTACCCCCTAATACCCAGTGTTACCCCCTAATACCCAGTGTTACCCCCTAATACCCAGTGTTACCCCCTAATACCCAGTGTTACCCCCTAGGGTGTGCCTGGATGTGTGTGTGTGTTACCTGCAACCCTGAGTTGTGTAGCCAGGTCCAGGAGGAGGGCTGATTGTCTGTAGGCTGAAGGACACTGAGACACACACTCCTTCACAATGGACAGCCGGTCGGGACGGAGACGCACTGAGGATGCACACACAGACACGTCAAATTCAATCCAGACCGGTCAGTTTAACCCTCTCTATCCAGACCGGTCAGTTTAACCCTCTCTATCCAGACCGGTCAGTTTAACCCTCTTTATCCAGACCGGTCAGTTTAACCCTCTCTGGTCAACTCACAAATGGCCCACATGATGCACTACTTCTGACAGCCCCCAATGGGCCTGGGGGGTCTCAACCTAACCACTATCCAGGACAAATGGTACAGTCTGGCACTATTCCTTTATTAACCCCCTGCCCCCACAGGCCAACACCTTCTATCCCTCCTAACCAGCGGGGGGGGGGGCGGGGTCGTCAATCTCTCAGAGTGCAAAAAGACAGAGAAAAACAAGACCTGCAGAGAGGAAACACATGAACACAGAATGGGCAGAATGTGGAGAGACACAGAGGTGGAGAGACAGACACAGAGGTGGAGAGACAGAGGTGGAGAGACCGACAGAGAGGTGGAGAGACAGAGAGAGACGTGGAGAGACAGAGGTGGAGAGACAGAGGTGGAGAGACACAGAGGTGGAGTGACACAGAGGTGGAGAGACAGACTGATAGATAGGTGGAGAGACAGGCAAAGAGGTGGAGAGACAGGCAGAGAGGTGGAGAGACAGGCAGAGAGGAGGAGAGACAGAGGAGGAGAGACCGACAGAGAGGTGGAGAGACAGAGAGAGACATGGAGAGACAGAGAGAGATAGGTGGAGAGACAGGCAGAGAGGTGGAGAGACAGAGAGAGACATGGAGAGACAGAGGAGGAGAGACCGACAGAGAGGTGGAGAGACAGAGAGAGACGTGGAGAGACAGAGGTGGAGAGACACAGAGGTGGAGTGACACAGAGGTGGAGTGACACAGAGGTGGAGTGACACAGAGGTGGAGAGACAGACAGATAGATAGGTGGAGAGACAGGCAAAGAGGTGGAGACAGGCAGAGAGGTGGAGAGACAGGCAGTGAGGTGGAGAGACAGGCAGAGAGGTGGAGAGACAGGCAGAGAGGTGGAGAGACAGAGGAGGAGAGACCGACAGAGAGGAGGAGAGACCGACAGAGAGGTGGAGAGACAGGCCTCAGCAGCATTAACCAACACCACAGCAGGGTCCATTGTGGTTCTTCAGTTTCCTGTGTCACAGTAGGTCTACCTAGAAACTGGCACCCTGTGGATTCTAATCACTGTGTGAGGCTGAACACACACACACACACACACACACACACACGCCTACAGGTATGCAAGGGAAAGAAAGAAGTATACAGAGTAGACCTGCAGTCAAAATAAACACCTCGAAACAAACAAAGTGAGCAGTGTCTGGCTTATCTACTTTGACAGACACAAGCTACCCACCCTCCCTAACCTCCCTCCCACCCACCCTCCCTCCCTCCCTCCCTAACCTCCCTCCCACCCACCCACTCTCCCTCCCTCCTCACCCTACCCATCACCCTCTTCCCAGCTGCTCACACAGACAGACAGACCTCAACACGCACACAGCCAACACACACACATCTGAACATGAGCACCAACCTCAGCTCCAACTGGAGCATCAGACAGATGTTGTTTGCTCAACAGTTGATCCATAAATAACCATATATTAAGATATCAGAGGGAGGGAGGGAATGAGGGAGGGAGGGAGGGAGGGGGAGCAAACTATATACTACCCCATCCGTGTTTGCCATGGCAACTCTTTAACAAACCTCATACACACAGCTGGGCAGACAGACAGGCAGACAGACAGATTAAGAGATAGACATGCAGACAGTACCTTGTAGTGGCAGTATTTTGACGTTTAGGTCCTCCAGGACAGAGAGGGCGCTGATCAGATCCAGCTCCTCTTGAACTGCAGCCGGACAATCAGAAATCAGCTGGAGACAGGCCCTGAAACAGACAACCAACCAGATACTGTCCTGAAACACACAACCAACCAGATACTGCCCTGAAACAGACAACCAACAAGATACTGCCCTGAAACAGACAACCAACAAGATACTGCCCTGAAACAGACAACCAACCAGATACTGCCCTGAAACAGACAACCAACCAGATACTGTCCTGAAACACACAACCAACCAGATACTGCCCTGAAACAGACAACCAACAAGATACTGCCCTGAAACAGACAACCAACCAGATACTGCCCTGAAACAGACAACCAACCAGATACTGTCCTGAAACACACAACCAACCAGATACTGCCCTGAAACAGACAACCAACAAGATACTGCCCTGAAACAGACAACCAACCAGATACTGCCGTGAAACAGACAACCAACCAGATACTGCCCTGAAACAGACAACCAACAAGATACTGCCCTGAAACAGACAACCAACTAGATACTGCCATGAGACACACAACCAACCAGTTACTGTCCTGAAACAAACAGCCAACCAGATACTGTCCTGAAACACACAACCAACCAGATACTGTCCTGAAACACACAACCAACCAGATACTGTCCTGAAACACACAACCAACCAGATACTGTCCTGAAACACACAACCAACCAGATACTGTCCTGAAATACATAACCAACCAGATACTGTCCTGAAACACACAACCAATCAGTAAACAAACAACCAACCAGATCCTGTCCTGAAACACACAACTAACCAGATACTGTCCTGAAACACACAACCAACCAGATCCTGTCCTGAAACACACAACTAACCAGATACTGTCCTGAAACACACAACCAAACCTTATGAACAAACAACCAGTCTTCAAAAATTGAAAAAAAATAAAGAAAGAAATAACAATAATTTACTGATCAAATGAAAGTGGAAAAGCAGCCAGGAGGACAGAGGCTGGCAGACTGTTCGGGTCACCACGATGAGGATGACGATAAACCTTTCAAACAGGTAGACATTCACAAGGTCTTCAGGCCGTATGGATACACAGGTATGCACACAGAACACATGTAAACCCCTGGCAGGACACTTCAGGGAAGCCTTCAACCTCTCCCTGACCCAGACCATAATGCCAAACAGCTTCAGGCAGATCACCATCATCCCTGTGCCCTAAAAGGCCAAGGCAACCAGTATGAATACTATAGTCACACTCGCATGGATAGTGATGAAATTATTTCTCGGCTGAGGACAGCTCACAACACTGTCATTCCAGAAACCCTGGACCCACAACAATTAGCAACACAACAGATCCAAAGACAATGCACTCCACATTCTTTCATATGGATAAGAGGAATACCTACAGTGGGGAGAACAAGTATTTGATACACTGCCGATTTTGCAGGTTTTCTTACTTATGTTAGAAATCGGCGGTTACGTATAGTGGTAAAATAATGTAGAACCCGTATCAAATCGAGGGAGAAGTTCGCTCAAGTTTATTGGAGAATTGCAGCACAGATGTCATTCGGTGAACGTTCCATTATCTTCTCACTGTAATGTTGGTTACAAGCTGATATATACACTGAAGGCGTTTCTAACTAGCAAAGACCATGTTTTTAGAAGTCAACCCCCCATGCCATATGGCCATCGTAAACATTCCTCTGGTCATTCAAGCACAACCTACAGAGAGATAATCTAAACAAAGATGTTTCTGTTGTTCTCATTATTGTGACATATGCACTTCCAATGAAATGTACATTCATATTGTAATTGTTAATGCCCAGATTCCACACTTACAAAGCATGTAGAGGTCTGTATTTTAATCATAGGTACACTTCAACTGTCCAGAAAAAAGAACATCCAGAAAATCACATTGTATGATTTTTAAATAATTAATTTGCATTTTATTGCATGACGTAAGTATTTGATCACCAACCAGTAAGAATTCCGGGTCTCACAGACCTGTTCGTTTTTCTTTAAGAAGCCCTCCTGTTCTCCACTCATTACCTGTATTAACTGCACCTGTTTGAACTCGTTACCTGTATAAAAGACACCTGTCCACACACTCAATCAAACAGACTCCAACCTCTCCACAATGGCCAAGACCAGAGAGCTGTGTAAGGACTTCAGGGATAAAATTGTAGACCTGCACAAGGCTGGGATGGGCTACAGGACAATAGGCAAGCAGCTTGATGAGAAGGCAACAACTGTTGGTGCAATTATTAGAAAATGGAAGAAGTTCAAGATCACGGTCAATCTCCCTCGGCCAATGACCACCTGGATGATACAGAGGAGGAATGGGAGAAGGTCATGTGGTCTGATGAGACAAAAATAAAGCTTTTTGGTCTAAACTCCACTCACCGTGTTTGGAGGAAGAAGAAGGATGAGTACAACCCCAAGAACACCATCCCAACCGTGAAGCATGGAGGTGGAAACATCATTCTTTGGGTATGCTTTTCTGCAAAGGGGACAGGACGACTGCACCGTATTGAGGGGAGGATGGATGGGGCCATGTATCGCGAGATCTTGGCCAACAACCTCCTTCCCTCAGTAACAGCATTGAAGATGGGTCGTGGATGGGTCTTCCATCATGACAACGACCCAAAACACACAGCCTTGGCAACTAAGGAGTGGCACCGTAAGAAGCATCTCATGGTCCTAGAGTGGCCTAGCCAGTCTCCAGACCTGAACCCAATAGAAAATCTTTGGAGGGAGCTGAAAGTCTGTATTGCCCAGCGACAGCCCCGAAACCTGAAGGATCTGGAGAAGGTCTGTATGGAGGAGTGGGCCAAAATCCCTGCCGCAGTGTGCGCAAACCTGGTCAAGAACTACAGGAAACAGATGCTCTCTGTAATTGCAAAACAGTTCTCCTCTTCTATCTTTTATCACTTTTTATAATTGCAAAAAAAGGTTTCTGTACCAAATATTAAGTTCTGCTTTTCTGATGTATCAAACACTTATGTCATGCAATAAAATGCAAATTAATCACTTAAAAATCATACAGTGTGATTTTCTGGATTTTTGTTTTAGATTCCGTCACTCACAGTTGAAGAGTTCCTGTTGTGGCAGATTACAGGGAGGTGAGGGGAGTGGTAACTGAAGGAATGTTGGCTCCACCCCGAGCCTTATATGGACTTCCTCTTCCAACACGGAGAGGCTGGGATTAATTGGGTGATTAGGTTTTGGAGGGAAAAAGGGAAGCAGGTGGTTTTGAATGGGGAGAGAGGACAGAGAACGAGAGAGGGGGAGAAAAGACGGAGTGGGACAGCGTGTGCAGAGTAGTGAAGAGAATATTGAACTAAACTGTGTGACTAAGTGGTGTGACCTGGACTGGCTGACTAACCGAACTGTTTTGGATGAGGACCTGTTTGTGGATTACCTGTGGATCGAAGACGACGAGAATGGATTGTGGACCGTGAAGCAGTGGACGGTGAAGTAGTGGCAAAATCCCACCCTATGCTGTGAATTATCCTTAATAAACTTTCCAACTGTGTTGAAACTGTACTCCTAGTGCTGGCTTGTGTTTTTGAACTGGTGACGTGGAAGCCCACACCCCTGGGCTTGCCACACTATGATACAAATAACAGACCTCTACATGCTTTGTAAGTTGGAAAACCTGCAACATCGGCAGTGTATCAAATACTTGTTCTCCCCACTGTATGTTGGAATACCTGGGACTATATCTCCAGAATTCAAAACCATAACACCATCCAGACTTATAACTCATCTCAGGACCCTGAGACAAAACACCTCCCTCTGTTACTGGACCCTGAGACTAAACACCTCCCTCTGTTACTGGACCCTGAGACTAAACACCTCCCTCTGTTACTGGACCCTGAGACTAAACACCTCCCTCTGTTACTGGACCCTGAGACTAAACACCTCCCTCTGTTACTGAACCCTGAAACTAAACACCTCCCTCTGTTACTGGACCCTGTGACTAAACACCTCCCTCTGTAACTGAACCCTGAAACTAAACACCTCCCTCTGTTACTGGACCCTGAGACTAAACACCAGACACAGACTGTTCTCTATGCTTCCACACACAGACTGTTCTATACTAGCAGACAGACTGTACACATTCCACCTGTTGTTAATGCATATGAATAGCAGACTCACAGATAAAAAGACAAAAGGCCAAAAACAGACAGACAAAGAGAGACAACGAGACAGAGAGAGAGAGAGAGAGACAGAGAGAGAGAGAGAGAGAGAGACAGGGTATCAGGTTCCTGCAGAACGCAGCCCACTAACAGCAGTGCTGATGAGATTATGTAGCTTCACCACTGAGCACCGTCTTATGCTTATTCACCAGGCAGCAGCGTTCCAAACCACTGCCTACACACTACATAGCGCACTGCCTCCACCCGAGGCCCACAGGACTTCATACAGTAAATATGGTGCCATTTGGGATTAGTCTGCGGGGGATCCTTTCTCATTTCATTTAGCTGTTCCTCATTTCATCACTACAGCAGCGGAGGAGAGGAGTCAACAGCAACATTGACAACAACACAGGAAAATGATTTATTTAGAAAAACAAGCCCCGAGATGAAACAGGCATTTTAAATACAGCTGATGAAGCAGAGTTGGATAGTTGGGCCAGTGGTGGAACAGCCAAGGAGATGCCTCTCTTTTCCTTTGCATCGTAACCCCTGACGGCAGACTCATGGAAATGGGCCTGAAAGGTCAACGCTGCTGTTCTTAAAGAGGCTATATGAAAACATACATACAGCTATGGTAGCAATCAATGAAGAACACTTTCCAGGGTTTGGAAAACAACTAAAATAAAATGAAGGGACATTTCACCTGACACAACTCCGGCTGAAACAACCCCGGCTGAAACAACTCCGGCTGAAACAACTCCGGCTGAAACAACCCCGGCTGAAACAACCCCGGCTGAAACAACCCCGGCTGAAACAACCCCGCCTGAAACAACCCCGGCTGAAACAACCCCGGCTGAAACAACCCCGGCTGAAACAACCCCGGCTGAAACAACCCCGGCTGAAACAACCCCGGCTGAAACAACCCCGGCTGAAACAACCCCGGCTGAAACAACCCCGGCTGCGTTCAAGAAGATGTACGCCCTAGAGAACGTCAGGGGGGGCGAGGCGAGTTTGCTCCTGAATGATTTGGGTGAGATCTAACAGGGGTCTCCAATTGGCCACCCACAAATCGGAGGTGAACACATTGTAATACATTTTCATGACAGATAGAAAAGCTTTCAACTAGAGTAAGGTGCTGTTTATAAACTCTCCTGGTGCTGCCACTGAGGAAAAAAGACAACATACTAGTAGTTACTGTACAGACACTGAGCTGCAATTTAGGCTCTTATCAGAGTCCGAAGCTTTCAATCCATATAAAAGTTTGAGTGTGTGGAGCTATGAGTAATTTTGTTTTACATCTCAAGAATAGTTATTTGACAGTTCAAGAGTGTTTATTTTATACCTTAAGAAGGATGACAAAAGAGAGGATGCTGGTTAAAGAGTCATTCTAGAATGGAAGTCAGAACCTTCTCTTAGGTCACATCCTGACAACTTCCTCTCTGAGCCCCAAGGTGACCTGGGATACGCAGTAACAACTAATGTCCTATTCACAGACGCGTCAACGACACATCCACATGCAGAGGAGAACAAAAAAAAAAACACCAACCAATTATTATTAATACATTAGTTTCATTACTAACTCTTCTTTTAGACTCAAGGACATGCTGTCTCCCTCGCTCAAAAAAAGCATTTGAGATGTTATTAATTAACAAACTGTAAGCCTTGAGGTTCAGCTGTTGAAGTGCAGCGCAACATTGGTAGGGGACAAAAACTCTGTCCAGCCAGGAGGGTGGATATGAACGCGGGGTACTTCAATTCCCTCCACCACACACCATGGAACAATTGAACACAACTTCAAACTGCATAGGAAACCATTTTACTGAAACGAGAGTGGAGAGGGGAGGAAAGGAGGAGAGGAGGTGGAAAGGGAGGCGAGGGGAGAAGATGAGGAGAGGAAGGGGGAGAGATGGAGGAGAGGGAGAAGAGAAGGAGAGAGGGTTGCTGGCAGGAGGATATGTAAAAGGAAAAGATTGGGGGTAAGAAAATGATAGAAGAGGAGAACTGTATGTGTCGGGGGGGATTTTTAATCCCATTTCACAGCCAGAGAGACAGGAAGAGAGAAAGAAGCAAGAGAAGACGGGAGAAAGAAAATGAGAGGGAGAGAAAAGAGTGGGAGAAGGAAAAGAATAGAGACTGAAGTATAAGTGGATAGATTAGCATTTCCCAAGTAGATGTTATACTCCTACACACTGGCAGCACACAGACAGACACACAAACCCTCCTGCTAAAGGAGCATCAGACACACAAACCCTCCTGCTAAAGGAGCATCAGACACACAAAAACCCTCCTGCTAAAGGAGCATCAGACACACAAAAACCCTCCTGCTAAAGGAGCATCAGACACACAAAAACCCTCCTGCTAAAGGAGCATCAGACACACAAAAACCCTCCTGCTAAAGGAGCATCAGACACACAAAAATCCTCCTGCTAAAGGAGCATCAGCCAAACGCCTGTCTCGCTCCCACAGATAAGAGACATGCTAATGTACCCAGTCACCTGGCCTCTGTCGTACTCTCAACTCCTCTCTCTCTCCATTTATCCTCTCTCCCTCTCCATTTCTCCAGTCCTCTCTCCCTCTCCATTTCCCTACTCCTCTCTCTCCACTTCTCCACTGCTCTCTCAATATTAATCCACTCCTTTCTCCACTGCTCTCACTCTATACTTCTCTACTCCTCTCTCTCCACATTTCCCCACTCCTCTTTCTCCATTTCTCCAGACCACTCTCTCTACTGCTCTCTCTCCAAAGTTCCATCTCATTCTCAAATCATCCTCCCTCTCTTCTCTCTTCTGAAGTCCTCCAAGGGGACTATCGCTACTTACAGGTAAACAACAGCAGCAACATGTTTTATCAGACCTCTTTCCGCTACACATCTCTTTCCCTCTCTACACATCTCTTTCCCTCTTTACACATCTCTCTCCCTCTCTACACATCTCTCTCCCTCTCTACACATCTCTCTCCCTCTCTACACATCTCTTTCCCTCTCTACACATCTCTTTCCCTCTCTACACATCTCTCTCCCTCTCTACACATCTCTTTCCCTCTCTACACATCTCTTTCCCTCTCTACACATCTCTTTCCCTCTCTACACATCTCTCTCCCTCTCTACACATCTCTTTCCCTCTCTACACATCTCTTTCCCTCTCTACACATCTCTTTCCCTCTCTACACATCTCTTTCCCTCTCTACACATCTCTCTCCCTCTCTACACATCTCTTTCCCTCTCTACACAACTCTTTCCCTCTCTACACATCTCTCTCCCTCTCTACACATCTCTTTCCCTCTCTACACAACTCTTTCCCTCTCTACACAACTCTTTCCCTCTCTACACATCTCTCTCCCTCTCTGCACATCTCTTTCCCTCTCTACACATCTCTCTCCCTCTCTACACATCTTCCTCAATTCAAATAACGTTATTTGCTTGACATAATGTACATACTGCCAGAGTGTACTCTGGGAATAACACTAATTTAATTTACAATGTTAAACCATCAAAGTAAAAAATGCATAATCACAGTTTTTGACAGGACAATCAGCAGAACAATAGCCAAGAAAAAAAAAACGTTCTAAATAAAATAACACAATATAAAAACAATTATATAAGACAGGGCTGTTGGTCTGTCTGAAACTGTTCCTTATTTACAGAGAGGCAGCAGGGTAGCTCTCTGTCCTCCCCAAAATGTTCCTTATTTACAGAGAGGCAGCAGGGAGGCTCTCTGTCCTCCCTAAAGGATGGGTTGGCTGTTTCCATCAGAGACGTCTGTGAAATCTTGAATAGTGTCACATTAGTGGAAATAATTTTAGAATGTTATATAACTTAAATAACATTTTGTCAGAATGGCCAGAAATGCAGCTCTAATGGGTTCTGCTATGGTACAGTATCTACAGTACAGACTTTCACCTACAGGGAGCCAGGTTTTCTACAGTACAGCCTTTCATCTACAGGGAGCCAGGTTTTCTACAGTACAGCCTTTCATCTACAGGGAGCCAGGTTTTCTACAGTACAGCCTTTCATCTACAGGGAGCCAGGTTTTCTACAGTACAGCCTTTCATCTACAGGGAGTCAGGTTTTCCGGTGTCTTCCCATCTCAATGGCAAGGATGTGCTCACTAAGCCGGCCCCTCGTCAAAGTGTTTTCAAGGTGTTGATCTGTAACCAAGGTCAGGTAGTTTGCTGTGGTGTCGTTTTAGGAACAGATCACACGACATGGTGCTTTGTGCTGGTTTGTTTCCCAATGTGTCATGAGGTTGTATTTTTTGCGTTTCTAATTTGGACCATTACGATCTGTTCAAAGTGTAAATTAAACAGGTTTGTGAACTTAATTTATTTGTACTATTTTTACTTATTACTAGTGAATATTGAGCTTATTCTTCCCTGTGTTCGCTGTCATGGTAATACTGAAAAACGTCTCTTTTTCTACAAATGTTTCTTTGTTCTCCCTCACACACTTGTTCCCTGCCATTATTTTCTATTAAGGTAATTTACTAAGTATATTATTTACTAATTACCAAATGATGAAACATTTTAAAACCAGGGAATGAATATAACTTAGTAACAGAGTTCATTATTAGGGGTGGGGAATAGATAGTATCGCTATTTTGTGTTCAACCACATATTATGATAGACTGACACCAAGAGTATTTTCTTTTGTGTGTGGATTTTGGCAGGTAGAATGTTTCACCCACCTGGATGGTTGTGGTCAATCAATCAATCAATCAATGGGATGGAGATGGTCAATCAATCAATCAAAGGCATGGAGGTGGTCAATCAATCAATCAATGGGATGGAGGTGGTCAATCAATCAATCAATGGGATGGAGGTGGTCAATCAATCAATCAATGGGATGGAGGTGGTCAATCAATCAATCAATGGGATGGAGGTGGTCCCACTGGGATCTTGCTTTGTTGGAACAAAAACACTCAAGTCAAGTATGAATATATGCAAGTTGCGACATGTAGCACAAAGGGGCAACAGAACCAAATTGTTCATGTGGGGGCAACAGAACCAAATTGTTCATGTGGGGGCAACAGAACCAAGATGTTCATGTGGGGGCAATGGAACCATCTTGTTCATGTGGGGCAACGGAACCAAGATGTTCACGTGGAGGCAATGGAACCATCTTGTTCATGTGGGGGCAATGGAACCATCTTGTTCACGTGGGGGCAATGGAACCATCTTGTTCACGTGGGGGCAATGGAACCATCTTGTTCACGTGGAGGCACTGGAACCATGTTGTTCACGTGGAGGCAATGGAACCATCTTGTTCATGTGGGGGCAATGGAACCATCTTGTTCACGTGGAGGCAATGGAACCATCTTGTTCACGTGGAGGCAATGGAACCATGTTGTTCCAAAGAGATAAGGACCCCTATTACTGGCTAAGGGAGTTTTTACACAATGATTCAATCAGGACAGGAATTCGATTTACTTTAGTTTCAGGGTTCAGCTGAACACGGAGTGACATGCAAAACAAGCACCTGTCATCATCCCTCGCCTCCACTGATCACCATGGCACTTCATTTTTGTTTTCTCATTATCAGCTACACAATATTGGTCCACAGAAGACAGGCTCCTTAGGATATGTTCGTAATGGATAATTAGCAAACGTGTGCAGCGACCACTCTAAAAACACATCCATCAAACCCACCACGGCACCTCAAACACAAAAGCAAACGACATTTCCCTGTTCCTAAGAAACCTATTAAAAATCACAGTTCACCTTTAAATCCAGCAGACAATGATGCATTATGACAATACAGAAACGGCGTAGAAAATCTAATTAAGGAAGAACGCAAGGAGGTGGGAAGCAGAACGCAGCAGGGTGATGAAGATGAGAATGATGGGTTTTATAGACATATGAACAACGCGGTCTAAAGCCCTCATCATCAACCCTTGATGGAATTTAGTGCAGGAACGCGGGCCATGTTGTTTATGACTGACTTGAGTAAATGTGCCTAATCCCTGTGCAACCACCCATTATCAGGACAGTCCACACATATTAACTGAGCCATCCTTCATGTCATCGTGTACAAGGCTAGCATCTGAATGATGTATTCATATACCAGACAAATGTTCTTTAAGTTCACACATCTGTCAACGATCACCATTATACTTCAACACATTTTTTCAGGGATATTATCTGTATTATTTGTGAGTCCAAGGAAAAATTGCCTTTACTTTGAAAGATTTTAAGCAATTCCAAGCTACTCTACATGACTGCAGACATTACCTAACGGACAGGTTGCTTTGACCGAGACAGGCTAGCCTGGATGCTACCGAGATAAACAAACCCAACAGGCCATTGAAAAGAGCACAGATCAGGAAAATAAGGCCTTGTCCAAAAAGTTTTTAGAGGTACTTGTTTTCCTTTTTCTGCATGAAAGTGTGTAGATGATGTAATGTATTATAAACCCTCCGGCAATATGACTTCTGAGTATACATGTATTTTTTTGGCCCCAAAAACTCAACAATGTGTTTTTTACTGAAGTAAATAGGGAATGATTCATCTCATCACAGAGATGTGGCATTTACAAAATGACACAGACTGCTGGGAGGACGATAATGTTTAGCTGCCTCTTTTGAGAGGAATGTATCCTGCCACTGCAAAATTACAGCAGCTCATTCAACCAGTGGGGAGTCAAGCTCAGCACAGTTTTGGGATCTCATGGTCCTATTAGAAGAGTAAGGCAAGCCAGTCACATTTGTAATGATGTTTGTGTTACGTTGTGTTGTCTTGCAACATGACATTTCAACTAATCCAGTGTTCCCCAGATGAGTTCACACCGCAGAGAAATGTAGTCCTAGAGTCATGTGAAAAAGAGCACCCCCAGTATTGTTGAAGACGTGCAATCTTCAACACTACTGACAGACGAATGTGACCTAATTGAACAAATGACTCTAAAACATTATACTTTCTTTATCAAATATCTGCAGAAATGCTTTTTCAGTGTTGAGAAAGTAAGCAATCCCCAAGCTTCAAAAGCAGGTGTAGTCTGCTCTGGTTGAAATTACTTAATGCACCTGTTTCTTGTAACTGTTCAGTCTCTTAAATTTACACAGTCTTCTTTACACTGCTTCAAGTGTGTCGTGTTTGAGGGCTTTCTTGCATGCAGGGCTGGCTTTAAGTCCCCCCACAGCATAAACATAGAATTGAGACCTGGACTCCATCCCACCTTCTTATTCTGTTGTAGCTTTGCTTGTGTTTTGGATCATCGTCATGTTGTAAGATCCAAGTTCAGTGCAGCTTTAGCCTTCAGACACATGGCCTCACATTCTCCGCGAGAATTTGCTGAATTACAAAATTTAATTCACGGTTGAGTCCAGGATAGCAAGAACAAGCACTGAAGAGGCAAAGCAGCCCCAAATCATAATGCCACCACCTCTGTGTTTTACGGTTGGGTATCAGGTTCCTCTGCTCAAGGGCAGTATTTTGTTTTTTGTCAAACATGGCATCTGGCTTTGTGGCCAAACGAATATTTGACTCATCTGTCCAGGGCACAATGTTCCAGTAGTTTTAGTTTTTACCCAGGTGTTTTCCGGCAAATGTCAGTAATGTGTACATATTTTTTAGAGGTCAGAGGATTCTTCTTTTCAGAAATCTCACGTAGGCCACTTTTGTGCAGTCTCTTACAGTTGATTAATGCCCATCTACATTGATTGGGGCAAGAGAAGCTTGGCTAAGCCGTGGCATTAGCCTGGGGATCTTGAAGACTTCTATTGTATCAAAGTAGTTTTTAATGTGTTTTGTTGAATTGGGATTAACTTATCAATAAATGCAGTTGGACTTAAATATCCATGTGTCTAAATATGTTAAAAAATTCACCTTCCAGAGGGGGTGCTAACTTTCTCACATGACTAAGTACTCTCACATGACTGTAAATTCTTCATCCCTTTGACCATTTTGCTTCATCACCACCTCAAAGTATCAGGCATTTAGGAGTACTTAAGTAGTTTCCCTAACCTACCGACGATACCAATATTCATGTAACTCAATCAGCCCAATCATGTCCAAAATCTTGTCATTTCTGTATCTGTGTTCAGTGGTATGATTTAAGACTAAAACTCTTCTGATGATACTTCAAATTTCAACATAATCCAAACTGAATCATGCCTAGGTTATCTTTCTATATAATAACAAAAGACTTGCAACAATAAGTCTGATAATAAATGGAGAATGAATACATTGTGATAATAAATACACATTCTCTTTCTGAACACTGTACATAATTAACACTAATAACATTAATACAACAATACACATGACTTGAGTAAAAGCAACATGTAGTTTGTTCTTCTAATTATTACTGTGAAACTTCAGTGGTTTGGCCCCTTCATATGTGGAACATGTAGTGCAGCAGCATGAGTTCAAATCCAGTCCCCTACTTTCAATATGGCATCCTTTGTCTTTCCCTGGCTCTATCAAAGATGTTTTGAAATAAAGCAATTCTAGTGTGGGCTAGTCATAATGCTTAGTGTGACACCTTGAGAGAACCTAGCTCTGTGATTTTACATTATCAGCGAGACATTACCTGTGCTTTGTTCCTTTAATATTTCTTTTGATCCTGACAAACACTCCAGTCCCTGCCAACGATAAGAAAACCCTTATCTCCAAGCAATTACACCAATACATGAACATTGAGGTTTTCTCTCTGAGTTGTGGTGAACAGGTTTAGACCCTAACCTGTCGTTTTTTATTCTACTCTCCAGTCATGCCGGGATTCTATTCTCCTGTCATGCGGGTCTTCTATTCTTCTGTCATGCAAGTTTTCTATTCTCCTGTCATGCGGGTCTTCTATTCTTCTGTCATGCAAGTTTTCTATTCTCCTGTCATGCGGGTCTTCTATTCTCCTGTCATGCAGGAATTCTATTCCACTATCATGCGGGTCTTCTATTCCCCTGTCATGCAGGAATTATATTCCACTGTCATGTGAGTCTTCTTTTCCACTGTCATGCGAGTCTTCTATTCAACTGTCATGCGGGTCTCCTATCCTCAAGTCATGCAGGTCTTCTATTCTCCTGTAATGCAGGGATTCTATTCCCGTCATGCGGGTCTCCTATTCTCAAGTCATGCGGGTCTTCTAATCTCAAGTCATGTGGGTCTTCTATTCTACTGTCCCATGCCATTCTCTATCCCTGTATCCTCCACCCTCTTCCTCTCTCTTCATCCCATTGGGGGAGGTAATGTAGTGTTTTAAAACTTTTATAAGCATGCCATAAGTGTTTATAAGCCTACAAGGGTAGTGTTGTCCATTCCCTGGGGTATGTTGACGTAGTGTTATAAGAATGTTATAAGCGTGAATGTGGTGTTGTCATCCCCGGGGTAAGCAATGTAGAGTCACAACACTGTTATAAGCGTGTCATAAGTGTTTGGTTTTGTCTATTCCCCCCAGGGTATGTTGACGTGATGTTATAAGAGAGTTTTAGGCAGGTGAGTGGGGTGTTGTCAGTCTCTCTGGAGTCTCTCTAACCTTCCCAATTCACCACCATACTGTCAGTTACACACTGTCAGTTACTCCACGGGTTTCTGTAAAGAGTGACGACCCAATTACTGACCCACTTCCCCTGCCCGGCCGACAGAGATACACAGATATATCACAGCCATTAACACACATCTTTGAAAACTGGGACAACTATCCCACACACACACGCACGCATGCGCACACAGTCCCCGCCGAACACACACTGCGCAAACTCACCGGGCCAGGCCCATGCACGGGTCTGTGAGGGTGGTGGATGAGTTGAAATATTCCCTGGCAGCGGCCAGGACTAGCTCCACTGCTGTGTCGTACCCGACCCTCGCCGTGAACCCAGCCCGACTCCGCTCCCTGAACGACACTCCCACAGGCTGCACGTCCTGGCCAGACGCTGAACAGTGCATCAGCTGACCGGCCAGAACCACGTTTTCCACGTGACTACTGCACAGCAACGACTCAACGAATATCTGACGGGGAGAGATGAATCAGACAGTTGACTTAGTTTAGTGGAGTTATTTGCATGATGGGATTTTTGACAAGCAGTGGTAAAAGTGGTGTTGTATCATGTCAAGTGGTGGTGTAAAACCATGTATCATGTCAAGTGGTGGTGTAAAACCATGTATCATGTCAAGTGGTGGTGTAAAACCATGTATCATGTCAAGTGGTGGTGTAAAACCATGTATCATGTCAAGTGGTGGTGTAAAACCATGTATCATGTCAAGTGGTGGTGTAAAACCGTGTAACATGTCTAGTGGTGGTGTAAAACCATGTATCATGTCAAGTGGTGGTGTAAAACCATGTATCATGTCAAGTGGTGGTGTAAAACCATGTATCATGTCAAGTGGTGGTGTAAAACCATGTATCTTGTCAAGTGGTGGTGTAAAACTGGGTATCATGTCAAGTGGTGGTGTAAAACCATGTATCATGTCATGTATGTGCAGATATGTGAACCATCATGATTTGGTGTGTGTTACCTGGTAACAGATATCAGGTTGTAGGCAGGTGTAGACATTGCTCTGCATGTCCAATAGATCCTGAAGGAGACCTCTCCACACAGACTCACTACCGGGGGCAGTTCTGGAGAATCAACAGGTGAGACCGTCAGTCACATGTAGGTCGCCACGGCTACGACCGCTTGGCGTGTTCACGTCATACCTGCGTCCCGTGTGGCGGCAGAGCTTGACCATTACAGCGTGAGCCTCTTCAGCGCTGGTCTGGCTGCTCCTCACGTAGGAGACAGACTTCTGGAGACCATGCTTCTCCAGCACCTCCACCACACTGGGTGGGGGAGGAGAGGGGAGGGGAGGGGAGGGGAGGGGAGGAGAGGGGGGTAGAGTGGGAGGATAAGGGAGGGAGGAGAGGGGAGAGGGGGGTAGAGGGGGAGGATAAGGGAGTGAGGAGAGGGGAGAGGGGGGTAGAGGGGGAGGATAAGGGAGGGAGGAGAGGTGAGTAGAGTAGAGGGGGAGGATAAGGGAGGGAGGAGAGGGAGAGGGGGGTAGAGGGGGAGGATAAGGGAGGGAGGAGAGGGGAGTAGAGTAGAGGGGGAGGATAAGGGAGGGAGGAGAGGGAGAGGGGGGTAGAGGGGGAGGATAAGGGAGGGAGGAGAGGGGAGTAGAGGGGGAGGATAAGGGAGGGAGGAGAGGGGAGTAGAGTAGAGGGGGAGGATAAGGGAGGGAGGAGAGGGAGAAACAGATATTAAAATACTCCGCTACGCGGAGACATTGCAAATGGACAATAAAATGAGATTTACTGAAGGAGAAAACACTAGTAGAATACACCCCTGATATATGGGCCTGAGAGAGAGTGAGTGTGCGTGTGTGTGTGTGCATGCACGCGTGCGCGTTTACGCGTATGTGTTTGTTTATTTACGCGTGTCGGGGGTGTATTATCGTAGCACAAGTCTCGTCAGAGTTGCACCTCTACAGATTTTCTCTCTCTGCAAGGCCTCATTACCATAGCAAACAGGTGCAGTCAGTGCGTGTGTGTGTGTGTGCGTGCGTGCGTGTGCGGGTGTGTGTGCATGCGCGTGCGTGCATAGGCTTTCCATACACAAATTTATGCAACAGCGAGCGGAGCGGCGGCAGGATCGGATAACAAGTTTTTGAACATCCACACATTTACACCCCTTTCATCCTGCATGCGTATGAGCCAAAACCCCCAAAACTAAGCTTCAACGTGGAGTACAGAATACCCACACCTCCCCCTTATCCTCATTTCCTCCTCCTCCTCTACTTATCCCTTTATTTTCCCTCCTTGTCTGAGATATTTATTCCTCCTCCGCCTCGTCTCCTTCTAAACCGTATTTGCTTAGTTTTTCCCCATGAAGAGAGAGACAGAGAGGCAGGCGGAAAAGGAGATGAGAGAGTAGAAAGAGACACAGATGAGAGAGCGACAAAGAGATGGAGACAAAGAAAGAGCGATGGAGAATGCTGAAGGGAGGGAGAGAGACAGAGGTGAGGGATGTGAGAAAGAGGTGAGGGATGTGAGACAAAGGATTGAGGGGGTGTGAAGGGACTGCCACAGGGGACATGGGGTTTAACCTGTCCCAGCTAAAGCCTGTGGCAGTCTGATTATCATGGGACCCACTCTCCCGCCTTTCATATATGTGGCGCTTTGTGTGCATGTGTGTGTGTGTGTGAGCGCCAGGAGGGGGTAGGAGCCATTCCCCAGGGAGTCTCGGGGAGCAAGGTGGTTAATAATTAATGCTACTAAGCTAACATTTCCGTCTTGGATCAGCTAATCATCTCACTGATGGATGATTCACAGCAGAGGAGTAAAATCTAATCAACTATCTGTCTAAAGCGTGTCAACACTTCAGCTGCTAAAGGATCATTTCACTGTTTAAGAATTTTATGTAAAAATCTACAGGAGCTGATATTGGATGATTTGATATTGGATTATTTGATATAGGGGTCTTCTTGTCCTGCCAGTAAGAATACCTAACATCCTAGACTGTATCATGTCCGTCTTTCAAACACCCTAATAGAAACATTGACAAACTAATTCTAGGGGTGAAAAATAAAAGGGGTATTAACGCCATTAAAGGTGAATGAACACCATTTTTAGACAGATCAGTAATTTGTATTAATTGTATTTTGACAGGTCAAATTATAAAAGAACACATGCATACATAGTTCAAGTGTTTTTTTGTTTGTTTTTTATGTGCAGAAATACATTGTGACATTGACGCAAAAGTTATAAATATGTCTGCCAGTATTTTGGCTGATATTGACCATCACATGGAACTTCTAGCCCTTGCGTAGAGTAGGGGTAATGGGTTAACAACAGGCTGAGTGTAGGGGTAATGTGTTAACAATGCACTGAGCGTAGAGGTAATGTGATAACATCATGCAGAGTGTAGGGGTAATGGGTTAACAACAGGCTGAGTGTAGGGGTAATGGGTTAACAATGTACTGAGTGCAGGGGTAATGGGTTAACAATGTGCTGAGTGTAGGGGTAATGGGTTAACAACAGGCTGAGTGTAGGGGTAATGGGTTAACAATTTACTGAGTGCAGGGGTAATGGGTTAACAATGTGCTGAGTGTAGGGGTAATGGGTTAACAACAGGCTGAGTGTAGGGGTAATGGGTTAACAATGTACTGAGTGCAGGGGTAATGTGTTAATGTGCTGAGTGTAGGGGTAATGTGTCAACAACAGGCTGAGTGTAGGAGTAATGTGTCAACAACAGGCTTAGTGTAGGGGTAATGTGTCAACAACAGGCTGAGTGTAGGAGTAATGTGTCAACAATACGTTGAGTGTAGGGGTAATGTGTCAACAACAGGCTGAGTGTAGGAGTAATGTGTCAACAACACGTTGAGTGTAGGAGTAATGTGTCAACAATACGTTGAGTGTAGGGGTAATGTGTCAACAACACGTTGAGTGTTGGGGAAATGTGTCAACAACAGGCTGAGTGTAGGAGTAATGTGTCAACAATACGTTAAGTGTAGGGGTAATGTGTCAACAATACGTTGAGTGTAGGGGTAATGTGTCAACAATACGTTGAGTGTAGGGGTAATGTGTTAAAAAGATGCTTGGTTTGATTGGTTGGTTTGTCCAAGAGATTAACTTGGACATGTTAATCTCTCTAAATGTTACAATGCTAATGTTTAGCTGACCCAACATGTTTTGGTTGGTGATTGGGTGGTGGTGATAAATCAGGGGCTGGTCCGGGGCTGGTTTTCCACATGGTGTTGGGGTCCTCAGGTAACCAGCTGTGGAACTCCGTCCCAACATATTTTAATTGTGTTCTAAAAGCACTTTCTGCAGAGTTTAGGTCACTGTAAACCTACAAAGGGGTATTCCATAAGTAAATGGCCAGGAGTTTCTGATAGTTACCAGCGGCAAGCACAGGGCTTCAACTAGAATGAGCCAAGCTCCTCTAATTAAGCTCACTGAAGCCTGAAACCTTCTGTGTTACCTGAGGTGTTTTTCCAGTTTGTCCACCTGATCGTGAAGTGAAGCGGTGGCATGCGTCTCCGGCCTGGGGGAGCAAACAAATAAACAAACGTCATACAGTATAAAGCACTGTGTATTCAAAGTCATACAGTATAAAGCACTGTGTAGTCAACGTCATACAGTATAAAGCACTGTGTATTCAACGTCATACAGTATAAAGCACTGTGTATTCAACGTCTTACAGTATTAAGCACTGTGTATTCAACGTCATACAGTATTAAGCACTGTGTAGTCAACGTCATACAGTATAAAGCACTGTGTAGTCAACGTCATACAGTATAAAGCACTGTGTAGTTAACGTCATACCGTATTAAGCACTGTGTAGTTAACGTCATACCGTATTAAGCACTGTGTAGTCAACGTCTTACAGTATTAAGCACTGTGTAGTCAATGTCATACAGTATTAAGCACTGTGTAGTCAATGTCATACAGTATTAAGCACTGTGTAGTCAACGTCATACAGTATTAAGCACTGTGTAGTCAACGTCATACAGTATTAAGCACTGTGTAGTCAACGTCATACCGTATTAAGCACTGTGTAGTCAATGTCATACAGTTTAAAGCACTGTGTAGTCAAAGTCATACAGTATTAAGCACTGTGTAGTCAACGTCATACCATATTAAGCACTGTGTAGTCAATGTCATACAGTTTAAAGCACTGTGTAGTCAATGTCATACAGTATTAAGCACTGTGTAGTCAATGTCATACAGTATTAAGCACTGTGTAGTCAACGTCATACAGTATTAAGCACTGTGTAGTCAACGTCATACAGTATTCAGCACTGTGTAGTCAACGTCATACCTTATTAAGCACTGTGTAGTCAATGTCATACAGTTTAAAGCACTGTGTAGTCAAAGTCATACAGTATTAAGCACTGTTTAGTCAACGTCATACCGTATTAAGCACTGTGTAGTCAATGTCATACAGTTTAAAGCACTGTGTAGTCAACGTCATACAGTATTAAGCACTGTGTAGTCAAACAAAAACAATGGGTGCAGAGAGGGGGGAGACAATTTCATGGAATAATTTATAGTGTGCCTGTGGTGTGTCTGTGTCCATGAAGTGTGTGTCTGTGGTGTGTCTGTGTCCATGACGTGTGTGTCTGTGGTGTGCGTGTGTCCTTGTGTGTGCCCGGATGAGTGAGTGTCTGGCGCCAGACTAGTGACCAGGAAGACCAACATTTTCCAGACATTTGAGAAATGTACCAGTTATCCATTTGCATTGGGTGCGTTACCTAGGGCTTGACATTACGCTTGTCCTTCAGTCCAGGACAAGTTAAAAAATATATATAAATGAAAAAATCTTGGGAAAGCACAACAATGATTTAGGTTAAACGTTTGCATTACCGCAGGATACCTTGCAGGACCAGGGGAGATAATTATGCCATGGTCAGCATTCTGTCGACAGAAAATGTTGGGGGACAAATGTTTTGTCTTGCTGATTGTAAAATATTGTATTTCTCATATTTTAAGAAGCTAAAAAACATCATTTGTCAGTTTGACAAACAAGTCTGTCTGGCTTAAAGACATTCCACTCTTCAGCCCAGTATGGTCCATGTGCTTGTTTCCGTTTGTTGAATGGAGGCTGTATTTGCGGCTTCAGAGTGATTTGTAATGAGGTAAATGAAGCATAATAAAAGCACTTGGTTTCATTTGTTTACAGACGACTCTACAAAAACCAACACAGGGCAAAACATATTTTGCCAACCTATAATGCATACCTACATTTGGTGCTGTTTGACTATTCTTCTTGTCAAAACTGTTTAGGCGTTGTCAAGTGTCTTGAGATCCATCAATGGATGGCAATCTTGAAGTCATAACACAATTTTGATTCAATTAAGATCGAGCTCAGAATAGGCTACTCCGGTAGATTTATCTTAAGATTCCTTTGCCACTCCACTGTAACTTTGGCTGTGAGCTTTAGGTTGTTGTCATGCTGAATGGTGAACTTCTGTCCCAGTTTGGGCTTTTTTTCCAAAGAGCAGCAGGTTTTTTTTCAAGGACTTCTCTATACATTGCTGTGTTCATTTTCACTTCTATCCTAACAGTCTCTGACATTTAAATACATGATGATGATTTCAACACTGTTTCACAGAAGGGGTGGTGTACTTTGGGTGACATGCCGTTTTAGTTCTTTATCAGACCACAATTTTTTTTTTGCCAAACAGCTACAGAATCTCATGACTGCTGCAAGCTTCAAAAGGGATTAAAAATTCAGAGATTTTTTGAGTGCCTTAGTCCCCATCAGCCTGGTGTCCTCTATGATATACTGTCTGGTGTCCTCCATGATAAACTGTCTGGTGTCCTCCATGATAAACTGTCTGGTGTCCTCTATGATATACTGTCTGGTGTCCTCTATGATATACTGTCTGGTGTCCTCTATGATATACTGTCTGGTGTCCTCTATGATATACTGACTGGTGTCCTCTATGATAAACTGTCTGGTGTCCTCTATGATAAACTGTCTGGTGTCCTCTATGATATACTGTCTGGTGTCCTCTATGATATACTGACTGGTGTCCTCTATGATATACTGTCTGGTGTCCTCTATGATATAGTGTCTGGTGTCCTCTATGATAAACTGTCTGGTGTCCTCTATGATAAACTGTCTGGTGTCCTCTATGATAAACTGTCTGGTGTCCTCTATGATATACTGTCTGGTGTCCTCTATGATATACTGTCTGATGTCCTCTCCAGTCAGTGCTCCATTTAATCCGACATTCATTTAGCTTAGAATAGACAGTATACACATTTGCTCTCAAAAGTATTCACCTCCCCTTGGTTGGACTTTCCGGCATTTTGCTTTACAACTTGAAATCAAAATGGATTTAATTAGGGGGTTTTGCCACGGAGAGACACTGTATGCAGTATTTCCATAAACACATCATTTAACTGCTAGCAGACTTCTTTTTACTATTCATTACTGGTCAGTTCTGAAACTATTTATCAAAGCACAAATTAAACATAGCCAACCACCTACCTAATACACAAATACAGTACTCTGTTTATAGCTGTCCTTATATTTGTTTAAAATTTTTTATATACACATCAACTTATTAGTATGTTATTACTGTATTTACTTTTTATGTATTTATTTACACTACTATTCTATTGTTTTGGCACTGTAAGGCAAGATAGTATTTGTTGGAAGGTGAATACCTTATCTATTTTGTTGATATGATCATTAAAATGCAAAACTGGAACTTAAAATTGAATCATTGCCTCAGCAGGAAAAATATGCAGCCAAATTAATCATAAGCCAAAAATATATCTGATCCTCCCCAAGGGACTTTTTCACATTTTGTAATGGTACGTACGTGGTGATAACATTGATTTAATTGGGATTTTCTGTCACTGATCTACACAAAGTATTACATAATGTCAGTGTTGGGGACAAAAGTAAACTTTTTTGATTAACTACAAATAAAAACTGATAATAAGCTGTGGTGCAGCCAATTGCTTTCAGAAGTCACATAATTACTTGAAAAGTCCACCTGTTTCAAATTAAATTGTTACTTAAGCTCTCACTAAACACACTGGTTCTTGAAAGGCCCCAGAGTATGGAGAGCACTTCCAATCAACCACGACAGACAGAAGAGCTTTTAAAGCAAGTCCAAGAAAGGGTCCCAGGAAAAAAAGACAGAGTTGAGCTAAATACCAGAAACTTTGAACTTCCCCACAGAACGGTCACATCCATTAAAAGACAACTGAAAAGGATACAGAACAACCACAACTCTGTCTAGAGCAGGGTGTCACCGGCAGGATGAGCAGGCAAGGAGCTGGGTGGTCCGATAGGCCAGCGGAGTCCCTTAAAAGGAGCTTCACAGTATGGCCCAGAGAAAGACATTACAATCATACAAAATGTGATTAAACCACAGGTATGTGGAAAGGCACAGCAAAGATATGGCAAAAGGTTTGTTCATAATGAAACCGAACTTTTTGGATAAAATGCAAAACACCATCTGTGATTACAAGCCAACATGGCTTATTTCCCTGAAAACACCATCCC
Organism: Esox lucius; assembly: GCF_011004845.1. NCBI lineage: Eukaryota > Metazoa > Chordata > Actinopteri > Esociformes > Esocidae > Esox > Esox lucius. Next base: position 1,787,699 of record NC_047586.1, on the reverse strand, counting down.
AACAGTGAAACATGATGGCGGCAGCATCATGTTATGGGGGAGTTTTCATAGTCAGGAACTGAGAAAGGATTAAATCGAGCAAGATGGATATAGGAAAATATAGGACCAATATAGGAGCCAAATATAGGAAACTACTAAAGGACATCCTGCATCGGTCTGCAAGAGACCATGGATGGACAAATATTTGCTGAACCAAAATAACATCAGCTAAACAATCAAACTTGAGAATCGTTTGAGGGTCTACTGCAGTTTGGTCTGATCTCCCTCATGGCACTGAGGTCTTCCTCGAGATACAATGGGATTTCATTTTCTCTCAGACAATTTGTCGACTTTTCATTTAACTAAAAGTTCAGCGTAAAAATTGCAGGACACAGGAAATCCTGGTGTGTGTGTCAGCGAGGCTCTATAGTCCCTCTCTAAAAATAAACCCCCATGATGCACTGCTGTGCCTCAGGGCAAGGGATTCTGGGTCAGGCAGAATGGTTCCTGACCCCATACACAAACAGCTCCATACTTGTCTGTCTCCTCCCCCCTCCCACTCTCTCTGCCCATTTCTCATGGCAACGGGTCACACATTTTGATGCTGTGATTGCACATTGCAGTATTTTACCCCACAGATTTTATCAATGTTTGATATGTTTTCAAAACATTTTTGGGTCTGTATGTTTGGTAGGAAATAAGTAATGCTTGGCAAGGTGGGTGGAGTGACTTCCTGCCTGTTGGGCCCTGTCTGGGGTTACCATGGCGTCACGGGACCCAAGGTTATACGCTGCACAATGATCGCGCAGTGGAGAAGGGTCAGTTCTCCTTCGTAAATCTAAGGAATGCACGGTCTAAATGTTTCTTGTGTCTTGCTTCATTTACACTGTGTTAGACACTTAGACACGAGTCCCTCTGGACACAGCCCACATGCATTTATTAATCATTTAAGTGAGTGCTCACCTGGAACAACAAGCAGAGGACTGGCCACTCCCCCAGAGCCTGGTTCCTCTCTAGGTTTCTTCCTAGGTTTTGACACTTTTAGGGAGTTTTTCCCAGCCACTCTGCATCAACCCTGTAGTTGCTTTCTCTTTGGGGTTTCAAGCTGGGTGTTTTTCACTTTGTGACAATGGCTGATGTAAAAAGGGCTTTATAAAATAAATGTGATTAATTGATTGACTAATGTCATCTTACTTTTACCAGGTTAAAAAGTGCTGCTCGGATTCCACCTCAATTGGTTGGGAGTAGGCACTTATCACACTTCCTCGAGAGCCTATTCTGCTGGCCACTCTGGATAGCAAGACTGAACAGCCAAGGCCAGCCACATTAGATAGGTATTCTGTAAATGTGTCATTTTTGTTTAAGGCAAGTTAGCATTCCAACAGGCAGTTTTTTTATTAATGCTTTCCAATGCACAAATAATTTTTGTTTGTTTTGATTACAATGTAGTTGAAAAAACATTTCTCTTCTGATATTCACTGTCAGGGCCCAAGCCTGACAGAATCTGGCACAGCAGATTTGGTACAGCAGGTGGCCACCTTTCGTAGGCAACAGAAGTGATATATAATCTGTGAACAGTGGACGGTCACATTAAGTTGTTTGAGTTCATTGGGATTAGGCACAGTACAGATTAGGCCTGGCACAGATTAGGCCTGGCACAGATTAGGCCTGGCACAGCACACTTTTCCAATATATTTCATAAAAGCCCTTTTTACTTCCGCATTAATCGCAGTGCATTAAAAGTGCTAACACAAACACCAAGCCTGAAACCACAAAAAGCAAGCAACAACAAGAAATGGATCTAAAGTGCTCAGTAAAAACACTCTAAAGGGGTCGGAACCTAGGAAGAAACCTAGAGAGGAGCCAGACTGGGAGGGGTGGCCAGTCCACTTCTGGCTGTGCCAAGTGAAGATCATAATAGTACATGACCTATTTGCCCCACGACAATATTTTGCATGTTCAAAGTGGCCTGCCCAAAATCTGTAGGCAGAATCCAGATCCAAAATAACTAGGAGGGCAATGACAGGGACCACCAGGTGTCATCAGCCAGAAACTAGATCTGCAATTCAGGCCTTTGGACAGGGTCAGCCAGGGGTCATGAAGCCAGATGGTCCTGACACAGGGTTTTAAACAGTACATGTGGGTGGAACCTCAAGCAGCATCCCTGTCTTACCACCCCACCCTGAGGGAGGAAATATGTGCCTGTTGCTAATTTTATCCACACACTTGCAGTTTTTGTGTATATTTTATGATATTTAATGCCCCTGCTCCAGCCCAGAATCAATTTGTGCAGCAGATCATCCTGCCCAAATTGAATTCAAAACTTACTTGAGCGTGAAAAGACATTTCTTTTGTTTAAAATTTAAGAGGTTGTTGTTGACAGATTCCCTGGTAGGTATTGGGGATAAATTTACCTCCACTTTTGTGGATTGGGCTGAGCTTGGTTTTCTGAGTCTGTCTCAGGTTGGATATGTTCATCAGTTTCTTCCTTAAACTTGGGCTTTCTCCATCAAACCATTCTCCATCAAACCATTCGTAATTTCACTCGCTGGTTTGGTTGACCATTTTAAATGTGACATATGCTATTGAGGCTTTCTTCCGCCAAGTATCCACAGTCGTGATAAGCATGGTCCAGGAAGTTATCAAAAATATACTAAATATGTTGTTGGCCAGTTGTTTTTGGAAAATGTCTACATTACATACTCACCCTCTCTCTCTTGCTTCCTTTCCCTCTCTCTCTTTCTCTATTTTGCTTCCTTTCCCTATCTTCTCAATGCTCCCTCTTTCTCTACCCCCATAAGAGGTTTTTCCCTCTCCCCAATCTAGAGGATGGGATGAGAAAGAGATGCTCTCCCCCCAGGCTGAGAGAACAGGCGGGAATGTTGTGGAGTCTCACCCATAGCCCCTCTGAGGAAGACACTCCAGGATGTCGTAGCACAGGGAGAGCTGGTCGTCTCTCTCACAGCTGTAGATGCACTCCAGGGCGACGCTCATCAACTGGTCCGGGTCTCCTAGAACCTTCTGTTTGCTCTGACACACAGACAGTCAACATCATCATCCTTCACAGTCTTTTTTTGTTTAGGATTGGCCATTTCTGCGTGTGTGAACGCTGCATGTCAGAATGTGACACGCCGCAGTTCTGTGACTGTGCATGTGTGACTGTGCATGTGTGACTGTGCATGTGTGACTGTGCATGTGTGACTGTGCATGTGTGACTGTGCATGACCCCAATGTGAATGCAGTTAAAGACACATCATGGACATTTCTGTTTGTCGCTACAGCAAACTGCCATCTGCCAATTTGCATGCGTATGTATGGTTTCCGTTGTAGAAACATGGCCGATTCCAGATTAATCCAGAATGTTTGGTTATGGTAATTTCTGTACAGTCATTCCTTAATTATACTGTCAGCCTACATCCTCAGTTCTCGTTGTCACACCTCAAACTGCTCAACAGCAGTGATGAAGAGGTTTTGGTCTATTTAATTCATCAAGGTCCTTGGTTTGGGTGTCTGCTTGCTCTGTTATGTCAATGTTGAGTGAACGTGGGCTGTTGCTCCTGACTGGTTATACCTGGCTAGCGCTGTAGAATAGGAGCGGCAGATGGAGTTTCTGACATGTTTGGGTGTGAACTGTTTGCATCATTAAGGATGAGGTGTAACGGCCCAGACCGTAACATGGTCACGCAGTCACATGGTAACATGGTCACAGCCCAGACTGTAACATGGTCACGCAGTCACATGGTAACATGGTCACGCAGTCACATGGTAACATGGTCACAGCCCAGACTGTAACATGGTCACGCAGTCACATGGTAACATGGTCACAGCCCAGACTGTAACATGGTCACGCAGTCACATGGTAACATGGTCACAGCCCAGACTGTAACATGGTAACATGGTCACGCAGTCACATGGTAACATGGTCACAGCCCAGACCGTAACATGGTCACACCGTCACATGGTTAGGAGAAGGACCTGCCTGATCCGTAGCTTTTAGATTTTTTTATGATAAAATATTGACAGAAAAGTGTAAATATATTCACTAGTAAATTGAATAGTTTCACCAGCCAATCAATAAATCCCTTCTACCAGCACACATGCAGCCGCTGTATGCATCTCCTCAGCAGAGCTACAACATCCCTACAATACAATGGTGTGTGTGTGTGTGTGTGTGTATATACACGTGTGTGTGTGAGGCCATAAGTGTATATCATGTGAATGTAGTGACCTCAACCATATTTATGACCCTCATGCGAAGGACGGGATGCTGACAGAGTGTTCTGTGTGTGTCTCTGTATTTGTGTGTGTGTGTGTGTCTCTCTATATTGATGTGTGTGTGTCTGTCTCTGTATTTATGTGTGTCTCTCTGTATTTCTGTGTGTGTGTGTCTTTGTATTTCTGTGTGTGTTTCTGTCTCTGTATTTCTCTGTGTGTGTGTGTGTGTGTGTGTGTGTCTCTCTGTATTTCTGTGTGTGTGTCTCTGTATTTCTGTGTGTGTGTCTCTGTATTTCTCTGTGTGTGTGTGTGTGCGTCTCTATATTTATGTGTGTGTGTCTGTCTCTGTATTTATGTGTGTCTCTCTGTATTTCTGTGTGTGTGTGTGTGTCTCTGTATTTCTGTGTGTGTGTCTGTCTCTGTATTTCTGTGTGTGTGTGTGTCTCTGTATTTCTGTGTGTGTGTCTGTCTCTGTATTTCTGTGTGTGTGTGTGTCTCTGTATTTCTGTGTGTGTGTCTGTCTCTGTATTTCTCTGTGTGTGTGTCTCTGTATTTCTCTGTGTGTGTGTGTACTAACGTCAGGCCTGGAGTGCTGGAAGACAGCCAGGGGCAGTGAGAGGTCGTGGATGGAGAGAGTGACCAGGTATTCTCTGAGGAGCGCCTCGCTAGCGCCCCCTTTCTGTTTCTCACAGCGGTGCAGGAAGGGAACCAGCCACTGGAACACGTCTTTGACGTAGCGCTCAGGACTGGACTGGAGGGATGGACAAACACAGACGCACAGGAAGTCAGCAACTCAGGCCTGAAACGGCACCTTATTTCCTCCGTTCTAGGAGCCCTGGTGAATAGGATGCATTTACAGCTGTGTGCCGTTTGGGTTGGACACTGACATAACATGCAGCCAAATCAATTTACCTCAACCTGTGTCCAATCTGACCTCAAGCCCCCAAACATTCACCCTGAACTTCTGACTCTTATGGAGTCTTGGGAAGACAACAGGGCTAAAAACAAAATGACACGGAGTGTGTGTGTGTGTGCTAGGATGGGAGGAGCCAGTGCATACGTTCTTCATGAGGAGGCGGAGCTTGTTGATGTCACTGAGTTGCTGCAGGTCCCGCAGGGTCAGGTTGAGCTCACACGCCGACTCATACACCAACGTCTCCATGGTGACCAGGTCGTCACACATCCGCTCCAGGCCAGGGATCTTCCGCTCCTTCCCTAGGCGAACCAATGACAGCGCACAGTCCACCTGACGGACAGAGAAGGACAACCAATCAGGGAATACCTGTGAGCCATTTGAAGGGTGTGTCCCAAGAACATCTCCTTTCCCCATGGAGTGTTCTGACTTACAAGACCATGTCACCACTCGACATCCTTGACTGCAGAGGGCATTTCCTGGTGCCGGATTCACCTCTCAATTTAACTCCCATTATTATGTATCATCTAGTTCCTCAGTGCAAATGACTCTGGCTGAGTAACGGCTCAGAAAGATCTTCAGTGCAAAACGTATAAATGTAAGTAAACGGCTGACAGGTGGAAGAACAGAACCCATTCTGCACTGGTCCACAGGCATGGAAACGCTTGACTCCCCTCCTCGCCAAAGACGGGGCATTTTAAAAGACTAATAAATACACAGTTCTGGGAAAATTAAGAGACCACTGCAAAATTATCAGTTTCTCTGGTTTTACTTTTCATAGGTATGTTTGGTTTATTCTATAAACTACTGATAACATTACTCCCAAATTCCAATGAAGATATTGTTATTTAGAGTATTTATTTGCAGAAAATAACAACTGGTCAAAATAACCAAAAAAATATGCATTGTTTTCAGACCTCAAATAATGCAAAGAAAATAAATTAATATTCATTTTCCAACAACAAAACACTAATGTTTTTACTTAGGAAGATCAGAAATCAATATTTGGTGGAATAACCCTTTTTAATCACAGCTTTCATGCGTCTTGGCATGCTCTCCACCAGTCTGTCACATTGATGTTGGGTGACTTTATGCCACTCCTGGCACAAAAATTCTAGTAGCTCAGCTTTGTTTGATGCCTTGTGACCATCTATCTTCCTCTTTATCAAAACTCCAGAGGTTTTCAGTGGGTTTCAGGTCTGGAGATTGGGCTGGCCATGACAGGGTCTTGATCTGGTGGTCCTCCATCCACACCTTCATTGACCTGGCTGTGTGGCATGGAGCATTGTCCTGCTGGAAAAAAAAATTCTCAGAGTTGGGGAACATTGTCAGAGCAGAGGAAGCAGGTGTTCTTCCAGGATAACCTTGTACTTGACTTGATTCATGCGTCCTTCACAAAGACAAATCTGCCCGATTCCAGCCTTGCTGAAGCATCCCCAGATCATCACTAATCCTCCACCAAATTTCACAGTGGGTTTGAGACATTGTGGCTTGTAGGACACTCCAGGACTCCATATAACCATTAGACGACCAGGTGTTGGGCAAAGCTGAAAATTTGACTTGTCAGAGAAGATGACCTTACTCCATTCCTCTATGGTACAATCCTTATGGTCTTTTGCAAACTTCAGCCTGGCTCTTTGCTTCTCACTGATGAAGGGCTTTTTTCTAGCTTTGCATGACTTCAGCCCTGCCCCTACGAGCCTGTTTCGAACCGTCCTCGCTGTGCGCTTCACTCCAGCTGCTGTTTGTCATTCTTTTTGTAGGTCACTTGATGTCATCCTATGGTTATTGAGTGACATTTGAATGAGTTGACGGTCATCTCAGTCAGTGGACAGTCATTTTCACCCTCTGCCAGTCTGTAGCTTTGTTGTCCCCAATGTCTGTTGCTTGACCTTGTTCTTATTAATCGCCGTCTTTGAAATTTTCAGGATGGAAGCAACCTGAGCTTCACTGTATTACTCTGCCAGTAAAGCCAGAAGTGGAAACTTTTCCTCACTCAAAGCTTTTCTTTTCAACTCTTTTATCATGCTGAATAGTAATTGTTTTATTCACATGACCTTTGAGATACTACTTGTACGGTTTTTGCCATCTAGCTGGTCCTATTGAAAGAGGATAGTGATGACCACAGCAATGTTTTTTCTACTTTTCCTCGTTAAATTAGATTTGGTTCAGGTAATCACCTAATCAGAACCTCATTAAGTAAAATGAGGTGTGCCTGTGTTGGAATTTAACAGACACTGGAATGGAATGGCTGCCATACATGTAAAGATCCTGATTTAAAAAAAATTGGAATTGTCTCTTAATTTTTTTGAGAGCTCAATCAATCAATCAATCAATCAAATGTATTTATAAAAAGGCCTTTTTACATCAGCATTTGTCACAAAGTGCTTTTACAAAACACCTGGCTGAATGTCATATACGCCCATGGAAAGATACATGGTTCTGTTTACCAAGGTAGGGATTTAAAAACAACGTGCTAGAATATTTATGAGTGTGACTTTAGGGTTATTGGGATGTGTCGCAAGGGGGAAATTTGGCACCGAATGCCTCTCCAAATTCAACCACAGAATAAGAATCTGGCAAAAACATAAAAATTCCCAGAGACCTCTTTCAATGTCATGTTGGCTACAGACGCTCTTCCTGAAAATGTGCATAGTGCAGACATCCCAGAACAAATTAGTCAGGACAATTCTGAGAATTTCTGCATGCAACGACCTTCATTCACACTTTAAAAGCTCAAAGTGGAGGGAAAAAAACACAGCAATCAATAAAGTATTGTCTGGTCCATGAAATGATCCACAACCTGTCCCCTCGATAGCGTTGTAACTAGTTTAACTTGGACAGAGGTAACCGTAGAAACAACACCTCCGCTGCTCAGTGGAACAACACCTCCGGGTATGTGAAGCGGACCACCCCACAGTCTGTTTCTAACATCGCATCGAGCCACCATCTGAAGAAACTCAGAAGATGGTCAGAACATCGGCAGGTCATGTAGTTTCTCGGCGTGTATGTTTTATACTGTGTAACGATAACTGGGATTCATTATTGATGGAATACGGATAGAATGTAGCCTGTGTAGTTTAGTATGGAACTGACCTAAAGGTTTAGTCGTTGTGGTCACTTTTACCTTCCTGAGAGTAATAATTACCCTCACGAAGGATCAGGTCTTTGGTATCATCCTTGACTCATGACTGCAGGTAGCAGTGGCGCGGGTGTTCTTATGTCCACACTAAATACATGAAGAGAAGTGAACAAGTCCACACTTGGGAGCGAGGGAATAAAACTGGGACAGAATCAAAGTCTGCCTAGAAACAGAGTTGAAGGACAAGATAACAGAATTTGACCCAACTACACAATCGTTCCAAGTCTTACAGCAATTAACCGACAGCCAATCAGCAAACCCCAGACCATCCAGATATACGGATGGAACAACCAACCAATAGGAGATTAGAGGAACAGCACAAACATCCAGGCTCTAACGCAACCAATTCCTAACGCAGCCAATGATACTCTGAGAGGAAACAAGATACAAACACACCACAGCCTCTTAACAAAGACCGACACGCCACTGTGTGTACAGAATTCACTCCAACCAATCAATGCCGTCCACACGTGTGAGGACAGCAAGCCTGACCAATCGATGTGCAGTGACTTACGGATAGACGATGTGCTCGGCCAATCGATGGCGGTACACCTCCAGGTCACATGGGTGATGATCAGTGCTCCTTCATGGGAGACAAACCCTTTGGCTCAGCAGGTAGAAGCAAACACACACATATATATACACACACACGCGCACACACACACGTACACGCGCACACACACGCTCACACACGCTCACACACGCTCACACACCTCGGCCCTCGATCTGAACAATTAAACCAAGCTGAGAGAATCTATTGATCGAAGCTTCTGTCCTCTCCTTCTTTCATCCTGTTTTTCTATCACTCCTATTCTTCGCACTCCTCCTCCTGTGTTGTCAGTCTTTCAGAGTTATTTCCTAGTTAGCAGTGGAGGAATTCAATGCAAAAATCTCCCTTTAATTATCAGTATCACTCTTCATTAAAGAAGGGTCGCTCTATCCATCCTCTCTCTCTCAGTCCCTCTATCCTTCCATTTTGCTCATCAATGGTTTCACTTTCATTCCTTAACAACACTCCTTAATTCCACCCGGTCCCCCAATTTTCCCCCTATAACTCCTCTACTTCAATCCAGTATCCACCACCCTCCCCTCTCCCTACCCCTCCACTCTCCCAGCTCCCCTCTGTCTCCCCCTCAATTCAACCCTGCCCCCTCCCTCTCTCCCCCTCACCTCAACCCCGCCCCTCCCCTCTCTCTCCCCCTCACCTCAACCCCGCCCCTCCCCTTTCTCTTTCCCTCCCCTCTCTCTCCCCCTCACCTCAACCCCGCCCCTCCCCTTTCTCTTCCCCTCCCCTCTCTCTCCCCCTCACCTCCCCTTTCTCTTTCCCTCCCCTCTCTCCCCCTCACCTCCCCTTTCTCTGCCCCTCCCCTCTCTCTCCCCCTCACCTCAACCCCGACCCTCCCCTTTCTCTGCCCCTCCCCTCTCTCTCCCCCTCACCTCAACCCCGCCCCTCCCCTCTCTCGCATCCTCCCAGCTCCGTTTCTCCTCCCTTATATAAAACATTGGTTTTACTACTGATTCCATTTCCTTCCAATCAATCCATATTATCTTTCTCTCTTCCCCTTGAATTCTAAATTCCTTCCTTCCTGAGCCTCCCCCACCCATGACTTTCCCCCTGAGCCCCCCCCCCCCCCAACCTTGATACTTCCCCACTGCAGCTGGCCATGATTGGTTTAGCCCGCTCCTCTGATGCGTGATTGGTTCCGCCCGCTCCTATGATGCATGATTGTTTTAGCTCACTCCTCTGATGCGTAAGCTGTTAATCAAATACCATTATAACGCATTTCAGTGAAAACACAGCAGGACGAAGAGAAGAGGGGAAGGATTAAGAAGAAAGAGAGAAAAGGAGATTGAAGAAAGGAGGAAACAAGGAGGAAAAGGAGGAGGAGCAGGAGAAGAGGAGCAATAGGTAGAGGACCAGAATCGGGGCAAAAATTCAAACAAAGGCAGAAAGGAGAGGGGAGGGAGAGTGGGGAGAGGAAAGGGGGAGGAGATGTGCTCCCAGGAGTCTACCATAGTAATATGTGAAGAGAAACACGCCTACTAATTAAAAGAAGAAGAAGCCAGTTCATTGCTTGACAGAAGAACAAAGAAAGTCTGATGTTACCAGGAATCAAATCGCACACAACCTATCCTCCTTCCCCAAGACAAAAAGAGAAACTCAATTATTACCAACATCATTTATAATCCAATTACAAATTACCTTTTGAGAGTGTACGGTTTGCTGTTAATTTCTGTTTATTGTCTACACTCTACACCTTTTTTTTTTTACATCTGTTTCTAATGTCAATAAAACCCATTGAACTGAACTGAGCGGGAAAAAGAGCAGGACAGAAGGAAATGGAGGGGAGAGACAGCAGTCAGTAATTAATTACTCAGTCTTTCAGTAAACATCTCTTCAAAAAACTGACCACCACTGAATATCAAGTAATCCCTTTGAAAACGGTCAGCGTGGCCTTGATGAGTCAGAAACCGGGTCGTTAAACCGGGTCATCTGTATGGCGACAGAAACGCCGGCTGGTTTGGATTACAGCGGTGAGTTTCCGAGGTGCCAAGTCGACTTATACGGGCCCACAGAACTAAAGGAACAGGGTGCAGAACTGGTCTAGTGGTGACAGGTCAGAGGTCGTGGTGGTTGTCATGGTATCCTGGTTCGTGCTGTGTGTTTCGGGAGGATATGGGATGAGGCAGGACTGCACAATTTGGGTAAACTATTGAACGGCGATTTCAATTATATTACAATTACGGTTATGATTTGCGATTTTCAAACACGGGTGTGTAGATAATCTCACCGAAAAACCTCATAGATGATCTTACTTTAAAAGTTCAGTGTTTCTATTTCACCCTTATTGCCAATTTGAAGGAGCAGCCTGGGTCCAACTATTCGTTTGACGGCTCAGTGAATGCACGGGCGTTGGCGGCGTTTGCCGTTTGTGCCGTTGCCTTGGTTGGTTAGGCAAAGCTTCTCAACCCTTGAGGTATATTTTCCCATTTTAAGTGTTTGAAGGCACAACTTTTAATAAACTTTTAGTAACCATGCAGTCGTATATGTGGGACAATATATCCTGGTGCCACTCGCTAACTTTTGCAGACGTCGTCGCTAGCAGGTGCAGCGTTAACTCAAACTAACACTGAAAAACACAATGAGTCCAGGGATATAAGTAATCTACAAATATACCTATAGCACCCGCAAGAAAAACAATTACGGACGCACGATGCGTTGCCTCGCGTGAAGCGCATATCATTCGCATTGTTTGGAGCTGGAAATCGTGTAAGTTGGTGATTTGGATATCGCAGATGTCAATATTGCAATTTTTATGATATTTTGATTAATTGTGCAGCTCTAGGATGAGGCGATATGTGTCTGGGAGACACATTCTACACCCTGCAGAAATAACCCTACATATATTGATACCGCATTGATTTTAAAATCCTTATGTTGGCTTATAAATCTTTGCACCACCTGGCACCTCAGTACTTGACTGATTTATTAATGCCTTACACACCTTGTCGGAACCTGCGTTCCTCACGAAGCGGTCTCTTAGTCGTTCCTAAGACACGGCTTCATACTAGGGGTGATCGCGCTTTCTCTGTCTATGCTCCTAAGCTTTGGAATTCCCTCCCGGCTGACATCAGAGAAGCAAATACACTAGCGACTTTTAAATCTCTTCTTAAAACATTTTATTTCAGGATTGCTTTTACTTGATTTAAATTGTACTGTTTCTGCTATGCTTGTCTGTAAAGCGCTTTGAGAAAGCTACTTTTAAAGGCGCTATACAAAATAAATGTATTATTATTATTATTATTAATAAAGGTGTGTGCAACACTAAAACTCTTCCCTAAATTCTTATTAAAAACAATGTGTGCGACACTAAATATCTTCCCCACAATTCTTAATCAAAGCCATGTGTGCAACAGTAAAATCCTTCCCTGTGCGTGTACCTGTCTAGAGCAGGCGTCAATGTCCTGGGCACGACTCAGATACCATTCAGTCAGGAGGTCAATAGAGGGTGTGGCCGTACGGAACCGCAGCAAATCAGGAGTATCCTCATACAGGAAGTGGGCGGTGTCCTCGAGATTCTGGTCCAGTACGATCCTAGGGGGGAAACCGAATAAGCAGTTTTCAGAGTATTACTTTAAAGTGAGGACAGGCACTTCAGTACTGTTAAAGAATATTATACATTTTCCCTAAAACTAAACGTAACCCTGAAGCTCAATCTAACTGAACAAATGGTTAACTGATTATATCACACTGATCCTGGCGACAGTGATGACGTCACAGTGATGACGTCACAGTGATGACATCACAGTGATGACATCACAGTGATGACGTCACAGTGATGTGTCCTACCTGCACTCCTCATCTTCACACCAGTCAGTTTCTCTGTGCCTCTGCTCCTCCCAGGGGATCAAACTCAGACCACCTGTTTCGTGCACACTAAGGGAGGTGGGGAGGGAGAGAGGGACGAGGACAGGGGAAAGAAAGGGAGGAAGGGGGAGAGATGGTGAGGGAGGGAGAGAGACAGAGAGTGAGAGGGTATCACATACAGCAGGCCAAAAGCCGCTTGTTTCTCCCCATTTTGTCTCGCTGAATCAACCCCCACACTTCTGATAATGAGGCCTATATCTCCACTTCAGATTTAATGTCCAGAATAAAAACACTGAACAACCCAGCTCATGGTCGGGCCCAGCCTATTGGCCCCACACACACAAGACACCCAGGAAATACATTGAGAAACCCAAAGGAGCAGAACAGAGCGCAGTGGGCGACAAGAATCACTCCCCACCGCTAAGAGCTTAGCATGAATCAGAGAAAACTACGACGGGTGAGAAACAGGAGGGAACAGCGACAAAGATTTAGTGTCGCCCTATTCCCATTAGCTCTGTGGGCCCGGGAGAAGTACAACCTGCCGTGTAGGGAAAGAGTAGCATAGAGGAGGTGTAGGGAAAGAGTAGCATAGAGGAGGTGTAGGGAAAGAGTAGCATAGAGGAGGTGTGGGAAAAGAGTGGCATAGAGGAGGTGTAGGGCAAAGAGTGGCATAGAGGAGGTGTAGGGCAAAGAGTGGCATAGAGGAGGTGTAGGGCAAAGAGTAGCATAGAGGAGGTGTAGGAAAAGAGTGGCATAGAGGAGGTGTGGGGCAAAGAGTGGCATAGAGGAGGTGTAGGGCAAAGAGTGGCATAGAGGAGGTGTAGGGCAAAGAGTAGCATAGAAGAGGTGTAGGGCAAAGGGTGGCATAGAGGAGGTGTAGGGCAAAGAGTAGCATAGAGGAGGTGTAGGGCAAAGGGTGGCATAGAGGAGGTGTAGGGCAAAGAGTAGCATAGAGGAGGTGTAGGGCAAAGGGTGGCATAGAGGAGGTGTAGGGCAAAGAGTGGCATAGAAGAGGTGTAGGGCAAAGGGTGGCAAAGAGGAGGTGTAGGGCATGGGGTGGTGCAGTCTGGTGTGTAGGCCATAGGGTGGTAATGAGGAGGTGTAGGGCATGGGTTGGTGCAGTCTGCTGTGTAGGGCATAGCATAGCATAGCATTCGGGAGGGACCCAGACCAGCAATAAATAACTACTGCACTTTTATTTTCTAAAAGGAGAGCATGTCTGGGATATAAATAACACACTTTTATTCTCTAAAAGCTTGTTCGCACAATGCTCTAACTCTTCCCCCTCGTCCTTGAGAATGACACATCTGAGCCTGATAAAAAAGGCACAGAAAAAGAAAAACGGGAGAACGGAGCAAAACCAATGTCAGGCAACGTCTCCGCGCCTGCAGCTTCCCACTCCCCTCTTTTTTCCCGCTCATCCTCGCCACGACGATGACACCCACCCCTCCCCCCATTCTATTCTCCCCTCCTCGCCACGACAACGACCCTGAGAGAAAAAAAAGGGCTTGATGGGAAACAAGCCATGTTTTTAGGTTTTATCTGTGTGATTTATGTATTCCTCTGTTTTTGTACTTTTTTAAGTGTCTGTAGAGGGAATATATCTAGTGACGCCTGGAGCGGGGAGGAGGTGTGAGGAGAAAGAGAGAGAAGGGAGGATCGAGAAAAGAAAAAGAGAGAGGGAGAGGGAGAAAGAGAGGGAGAAATAAAGAAAGCTAGCAGACATCGATGAAACACATGAATTATTCTTCCCATGTCCCACTAATCTAGTCTACATCAACCTCTACCAGAGAGAAACAGAGGGGGAGTCTTTGACTGTCTTACTTTAATTAGACATCCTCATTACACTACCCCCCCACACACTAAAACTACATCTTCCACACACAAGAGAGATAAAATTGGGGAGGGAGAGAGTCATAGAGCCCCTCAATATTAAGAAGAAATGGAGCTCTTTCTCTCAGGGATCAGAGCAGACAGATGGAGGGAGAGTCAGCTTGCTTGGCTGTCTGCTCTGCTGCAGTGTGGAACCAGCGGAGCCATGATGGGGAGCAGTTATCACTCTGAGACTGGTGAAAGCAGGAAACTACCCTACAGCTCAAAGCCACATAGCCATGATGGATGCCCACTGCAGAGAAGCCTGCCGGCCTGGCCTCCACACAGCAGAACAGAGTAGAGCAGTACAGCACAGACACAAACACAACAGTACAGTACAGACACAAACACAACAGTACAGTACAGACACAAACACAACAGTACAGACAAAAACAGTATGTACAGAAAGTTAACAGTATGGAACAATGAAGAACAGAGCACAGCAGGACAGTACAGACAAAAACAGAACCATATAATATGGAACACAGAAGAACAGAACCACATAGTATGGAATGACACCTCCCCTCACCCAAACCCTGTGGAGGGTAGGGAGTCCTGAACGCATGACACCTCCCCTCACCCAAACCCTTTGGAGGGTAAGGAGTCCTGAACGCATGACACCTCCCCTCACCCAAACCCTGTGGAGGGTAAGGAGTCCTGAACGCATGACACCTCCCCTCACCCAAACCCAATGGAGGGTAAGGAGTCCTGAACGCATGACACCTCCCCTCACCCAAACCCTGTGGAGGGTAAGGAGTCCTGAACGCATGACACCTCCCCTCTCCCAAACCCAATGGAGGGTAAGGAGTCCTGAACACATGTTGCTGGCAGAATGCAGTTGACCTTATCTAATGTACATGATCAGAGGTATAAAATGGGTGTCTATCCGATATAAAGGTATTAATCTGTAAATCTGACTTTAAAAACATTTTAAATCTACAGTAACTGTTGATATGTGTGTTTATAGTTATACCAGGCCTCAGGCAGCAGGTGGGTGTACTCGTGTGGTGAGGTGGTTTCTGGAAAGTTGTAGAGGATAGCCAGTCGGTGTTGGAGAAGCTCGGCTCCGTGGAAGGAGAACAGGATATCCAACGCCTGGACGTTACTCTCCTGAGGAGGGAGTTCAATAGAGGGATGACAGGACACAGATAATCATTTCCTATTTTAGAAAACTGGCACATTCAAAAAAGGAGCAAAAGAGAGAGAAGAGAGAATGACAGACAGTGAGAGAGGGTCAGACTATAGAAGTTAGGAGATACCCTGGCGTAGGTTCTTGCTGACAGAACAATATTCTGGTTCCGGAACTTTTTAAAAAATTCTGCATCGTATCTCTCTTCAGCAGACTGGGGGCCTCCTAATATCTCCTAGAGAGAGAGAGAGAAAGAGAGGGTGACAAGTCGAGCGGGAGACGGGAAGAGTCCGGGACAGAGACCAAGAGAGAAATAAAGACAGAGAGAGATATAAAGAGAGACAGACAGAGAAAGAGAGGGAGAACGGTACAGTTGAATGTCCTGGCACGGTAAAAGGCAAAAGCAGAGAATTTTCACTTCCTGCTACTGGAGTGTCTCAACCTTAATCCTGGAACCCTAAGAGCAGAGTACGACTAGGAAACTGTTTCTACAACTATGACCTCGTAGGGTTATGACCCGACTGACTGTTACTATGACAGTGACATCGTAGGGTTATGACCTGACTGACTGTTACTATGACAGTGACCTTGTAGGGTTATGACCTGACTGACGGTTACTATGACAGTGACCTCGTAGGGTTATGACCTGACTGACGGTTACTATGACAGTGACCTCGTAGGGTTATGACCTGACTGACTGTTACTATGACAGTGACCTTGTAGGGTTATGACCTGACTGACTGTTACTATGACAGTGACCTCGTAGGGTTATGACCTGACTGACTGTTACTATGACAGTGACCTTGTAGGGTTATGACCCGACTGACTGTTACTATGACAGTGACCTCATAGGGTTATGACCTGACTGACTGTTACTATGACAGTGACCTTGTAGGGTTATGACCTGACTGACTGTTACTATGACAGTGACCACGTAGGGTTATGACCTGACTGACTGTTACTATGACAGTGACCACGTAGGGTTATGACCTGACTGACTGTTACTATGACAGTGACCACGTAGGGTTATGACCTGACTGACTGTTACTATGACAGTGACCACGTAGGGTTATGACCTGACTGACTGTTACTATGACAGTGACCACGTAGGGTTATGACCTGACCTCGTAGGTGTCCAGACGATCCAGGTAAGACAGCAGCTTCAGTCGGCTTCGACACAACTCCTTCTGCTCCAGGGTCAACCTGCAGGACCGCAACGCAACCACATGTCAACCACACAGGACCAATCAACCACCACTCAACTGTAAGACAACTGCATGTCAACCACACAGGACCAACCAACCACCATTCAACCGTAAGACAACCGCATGTCAACCACACAGGACCAACCAACCACCACTCAACCGTAAGACAACCGCATGTCAACCACACAGGACCAACCAACCACCATTCAACCGTAAGACAACTGCATGTCAACCACACAGGACCAACCAACCACCATTCAACCATAAGACAACCGCATGTCAACCACACAGGACCAACCAACCACCACTCAACCGTAAGGTAACTGCATGTCAACCACACAGGACACACTTGCAAAAAGGACACACATGCAAAATTCCAGCAATATTCCCCAATTTTTTTTACAGAAACCCTAGTTTGATAAAGAGTAAAAACCCGGCTTCCTGAAAAAACAATCGCCCTAACACCCAATATCAATCTCTGTGTGTGTGCACGCACGCCAAGACACTAAATTAAAAAAATCCCTATATAGTACACTACTTTAGACCAGAGCCCTAGCACCATATTCCCTATATAGTACACTACTTTAGACCAGAGCCCTAGCACCATATTCCCTATATAGTACACTACTTTAGACCAGAACCCTAGCCCCATATTCCCTATATAGTACACTATTTTAGACCAGAGCCCTAGCACCATATTCCCTATATAGTACACTACTTTAGATCAGAGCCCTAGCCCCATATTCCCTATATAGTACACTATTTTAGACCACAGACGGAGCGCCATATTCCCTATATAGTACACTACTTTAGACCAGAGCCCTAGCCTCATATTCCCTATATAGTACACTACTTTAGACCATGTCCTATCAGACAAGGTTTAATAAAGCAGAATGGCACCTGAATAAAACATTTGTGTATGTTTTACTATCTACTTATGCAGTTCAATTTAGTTATAATAGCTTTTCCCATACGCTGTGTGTGTTTCACACGTATCAGACCTAGGGCTTATTAAAGACTGATCTGAACCGGGTCCATCCACACGCGCCCTTCATACTGTCAGGACACAGGAGCAGGTGGTCATGTGACACACCATGTCAATGGAGCAGAGGTTTGTATTCCTAAGTGTCTGTGCCGATGAAGGCTGTTATAATGTTCAAATCCTATTTGAATGTAAATTTGATTTGTGGAGCCAAATAAAGCATTTAAAGTGTGTGTGTGTGTGTGTGTGTGTGTGTTTGTGTGTCAAAGCTATCAGATGTTCAGCTTATTACAATCTGATTTGTTTGCCATTTCTCCATCACCGTGGAAACCTTGAAACACTACTGCATCACAAGGAGATTGAACGCATAAGCATGCAAGCGCAACACACACACACACACACACACACACACACACACACACACGTTTGTATGGCTATCCTCATGGGGACCAGAAAATAGAAATTGCTCCCTTGCCCTAACCTAAACCTAACCCTAATCAAACCCTAAACTTAACCTCAAACATTTATGCCTAAACTTTACCTAGATGTAATGCCTAACCTTAACCCTAAACTTAACCAACAATGCCTGGACCTTAAAGAAACCCCAATTCTAACTCTAAAATGAAAGTTGGACCCTAAACCTAAACCCTGAGCCGGAAATGTACTTTTGCTTCATGGGGACCGGAAAAAGGTTTTACTATATTAATGGGGACTTTTGGTCCCCATGAGTACAGTTAGACCTAAAACACACACACAGACACACACACTCTGACACACACACCCTCACACACCCACTCGCGCGCACACACACACACACACACACACACACACACACACACACACATATACAAACCACACCACACCCAGAAAGCGATTATCACATTGTATGGAGGACAAAATTGAACTGCATAAATAGTGAAACTCATTTGTGCATAAACACACACACACACACACACACACTCCAATCATTCCATCTCCTGGGCGTGACTAGCCTCTATATCAATGCATATTATGGGGTTTATTGTAGAGTTCTTCCTCTAGCCTGGTAGCAGATCTGGTGCTGTTATCATTTCCTGGCCTAACACGTCAGTGCCTGTCAAGGTGAGGAAAGAAGGCACAAACATAGTTTCTACTGGTATTCACGTGAACCCAGGCTTTAGTGGTTTAGTGGTGTTTTCAGAAGTTAACTAGAAGAAGAAACTAGTATTTGCTGAGATGTCATTATTACAAAGATAAATAATTTTAGCTGTACTTGTTGTTCAGAACAGTTCTGTTTAGCAGCGGTCTCTTCACCTGCCCCACACACACACAACGCCCACAACAGCTGACAAGGCTGCAGGGGAGTATGGGTAGTGGGCAGAAGGGCAGTATGGGTAGACGGGCAGAAGGGCAGTATGGGCAGACGGGCAGAAGGGCAGTATGGGCAGAAGGGCAGTATGGGTAGACGGGCAGAAGGGCAGTATGGGTAGACGGGCAGAAAGGCAGTATGGGTAGACGGGCAGAAAGGCAGTATGGGTAGACGGGCAGAAGGGCAGTATGGGTAGACGGGCAGAAGGGCAGTATGGGTAGACGGGCAGAAGGGCAGTATGGGTAGACGGGCAGAAGGGCAGTATGGGTAGACGGGCAGAAGGGCAGTATGGGTAGACGGGCAGAAAGGCAGTATGGGTAGACGGGCAGAAGGGCAGTATGGGTAGACGGGCAGAAGGGCAGTATGGGTAGACGGGCAGAAGGGCAGTATGGGTAGACGGGCAGAAGGGCAGTATGGGTAGACGGGCAGAAGGGCAGTATGGGTAGACGGGCAGAAGGGCAGTATGGGTAGACGGGCAGAAGGGCAGTATGGGTAGACGGGCAGAAGGGCAGTATGGGTAGACGGGCAGAAGGGCAGTATGGGTAGACGGGCAGAAGGGCAGTATGGGTAGACGGGCAGAAGGGCAGTATGGGTAGACGGGCAGAAGGGCAGTATGGGTAGACGGGCAGAAGGGCAGTATGGGTAGACGGGCAGAAGGGCAGTATGGGTAGACGGGCAGAGATCCCCTGTCACATCAAGGCCTTGGTTAACTGAAACTCCTTAAAGCCTGACTGGTTACAGCCATAACAGAAGAGATGTTCTGAGAGCACGCTCAAGAGTTTTGGAACAGTGGAACCGTTCTTCTACCAGTATTCATATGAACCAGTGGGACTTTTCAACCAGTACAAAGCAGAGTTAAACATCACCGAGTAGGATTTCTTCCACAGGATATTAACAGACTTACAAACAGCAAGCTTTTCCCTACATAGTGGACTTTACCGAAAGGCCTACGATCAAAAGCCATGCACTCAGGAGGGAGCGGGGCCATTTGGGAGGCTGCCGTTCTAATCTCGATTCCCAGGCTTTAGAGCTGATGAATAGCGTTCTCTAAACGTTCTCCTAGCTTTGCTTCAATGATCCGGGCCAATCTTTCGCCTGACACCATCCGGAATGATTACACACTGCTTTCCGCAGCGCTGTGACGGAAAATGGCCTTACGGAACATCACACACACACACACACACACACACACACACACACACACACACACACACACACACACACACACACACAGTGTAGCATTGATCGATTCAGGCTGTGTGTGTGTGTGTCTGCAGTTAAAAAGAAATTAGTAGAATTATTATCTGTCTCTGCCTGGACCTGTCCTCTACACACAAACACACGCATACACAGGAACACACACGCGCGCAGACACGAACGCACACACGCGCAGACACGAACACACACACGCGCAGACACGAACACACACACGCGCAGACACGAACACACACACGCGCAGACACGAACACACACACGCACAGACACGAACACACACATGCACAGACACGAACACACACACGCACAGACACGAACACACACACGCACAGACACGAACCCACACATGCACAGACACGAACACACACACGCACAGACACGAATACACGAACAGACACAAATACACGCACAAACACGAACAGACACGCACAGACAGTTTCTCTGGGTGCTTAAAGTATCTGTCATGTTTAGGCCTAGCAGGCAACTGAGCAGGAGATATACAGAATGAGAGGAAGAAATAGCAAGAAAGAGACAGAGAGACATAGAAAGAGATAGAGAGATAGAGATATAGAGAGATAGAGGAGGGTGAGAGGAAAACCAGCCCACTATGTGTCTGTGTGTGTGGGTGTGTATGTGTCTGTGTCTGTGTGGGTGTGTCTGTGTCTGTGTGTAAGTGTGTGTGTGTAAGTGTCTGTGTCTATGTCTGTGTGTGTGTAAGTGTCTGTGTCTGTGTGTAGGTGTGTGTGTGTAACTGTCTGTGTGTGTGTGTGTGCAGAGCTGATTAAATTCTGCAGAGCTTTCTATCTGCATATCAATAAAGCAGTTCTAGATGATACAACACTGCTCCCACAATGCTGTCTCAGTACTCTCTGTTTTACCAGTGTGTGAGTGTGTGTGCACGTGCGCATGTGTGCGCATGTTTGTGTGGGTGTGCGTGTGTGTGCATGTGTGTGTGCGTGCATGCGATTAGCGATCACTAAAGGGTTTTTCATTAGTTTTTCCCTTGGCTCGGACAACAAAGGCATAAATTATCTCCTAAAGATTATCACTAATCTCTAGAACCCTCTTGTCCTCCCCTAATCTCTCCCTCTCTCCCTCCTTCTCTCTCTCTCCTTCTCCCTCTCTCTCTCTCCACTCCTCATTAACACCTCTCCAAACAACCCCTGTCCTTTTCCTAACCTTTCTTTATACTGGGACACTCCTGACCAACTGGGACACCGACCAGTGGGTTCTGACCAGTCAAACAGTGGGTTCTGACCAGTCACCCAATGTGTTCTGACCAGTCAACCAGTGGGTTCTGACCAGTCAACCAGTGGGTTCTGACCAGTCACCCAATGTGTTCTGACCAGTCAACCAGTGTGTTCTGACCAGTCAACCAGTGGGATCTGACCAGTCAACCAGTGGGTTCTGACCAGTCAACCAGTGGGTTCTGACCAGTCACCCAATGTGTTCTGACCAGTCAACCAGTGGGTTCTGACCAGTCACCCAATGTGTTCTGACCAGTCAACCAGTGTGTTCTGACCAGTCAACCAGTGGGTTCTCACCAGTCAACCAGTGGGTTCTCACCAGTCAACCAGTGGGTTCTGACCAGTCACCCAATGTGTTCTGACCAGTCAACCAGTGGGTTCTGACCAGTCACCCAATGTGTTCTGACCAGTCAACCAGTGGGTTCTGACCAGTCACCCAATGTGTTCTAACCAGTCAAACAGTGTGTTCTAACCAGTCAAACAGTGGGTTCTGACCAGTCAAACAGTGGGTTCTGACCAGTCAAACAGTGGGTTCTGACCAGTCACCCAGTGTGTTCTGACCGTTTGAAGTTTATCTTGGCCAGTAGCTCCTGCCTCTTCCTGTTCTCCCTTTCGCTCTTCATCTTCATCTCCTCTTCCACAGACAGAAGCTCTTCATATGGAACGTCAGCTACATCCAAGTCACCTGACAAGATGAACCTGAGGAAAGAGAGGCCTTGTTTCATTAAAATATCATCATTAAATGTGTTTGTGAGGTATGTACTCAAACTGCAATCAGTGATTAAGTTCAAATATTCTGGGAAAGTGAAGAACGTTTGAACATTATTTCAGGCTTGGGGTTGTGTTTATGGTAAAACGTGTATTTATTGTGGACTAGGACAGGTTTTAAGCATCCTACATTTCCAGTCCGTTGTGGAGGTGTGTGTTCACGGTTGTGTGTTGGTGTGTGCGCAGTAGTGTGTAGGTGTGTGTGTGTGTGGAAGTGTGTAGGTGTGTGTGTGGTAGTGTGTAGGTGTGTGTGAGGTAGTGTGTAGGTGTGTGTGGCAGTGTGTAGGTGTGTGTGGTAGTGTGTAGGTTTGTGTGAGGTAGTGTGTAGGTGTGTGTGGCAGTGTGTAGGTGTGTGTGGCAGTGTGTAGGTTTGTGTGTGGTAGTGTGTAGGTGTGTGTCTGTAGGTGTGTGTGTGGTAGTGTGTAGGTGTGTGTGTGAGGTAGTGTGTAGGTGTGTGTGTGGTAGTGTAAAGGTGTGTGTGGCAGTATGTAGGTGTGTGTGTGGTAGTGTGTGTGTGTGTGTGTGGTAGTGTGTAGGTGTGTGTGTGAGGTAGTGCGTAGGTGTGTGTGAGATAGTGTGTAGGTGTGTGTGTGTAGGCGTGTGTGTGGTAATGTGCAGGTGTTTGTCATTACCTGCCCCCATCCTCTCTGTTTCCAATAGCGATGAGGGCCTCCAGGTCGGTTCCCTTCAGACCATACTGCAGAAGCTCCTTGGCAGCGTCCACGTTCTCCGGGACGCGCTCCACACACTCATGGAGAACCCAAGACCGCTTACGAATCTTACTCTACACACACAGACAGACACACACACACACACACACACAGATAGAAACAGAGTGTGTGAGATTTATGTAATATTTACACAGCATAGCAATATTCCATCATAACTATTCACAAAAAAGGTTTGACAGAAACTCAACCTGAAAAAGAGAGCGAGAGACAGGCAGACAGAGCGAGAGACAGGCAGACAGAGGGGGAGACAAGCAGACAGAGGGGGAGACAAGCAGACAGAGGGGGAGACAAGCAGACAGAGGGGGAGACAAGCAGACAGAGGGGGAGACAGGCAGACAGAGGGGGAGACAAGCAGACAGAGGGGGAGACAGGCAGACAGAGGGGGAGACAAGCAGACAGAGGGGGAGACAGGCAGACAGAGGGGGAGACAGGCAGACAGAGGGGGAGACAAGCAGACAGAGGGGGAGACAAGCAGACAGAGGGGGAGACAGGGAGACGGGGGGGGGGGAGACATGCAGACGGGAGAGGGAGGGGTGGAGTGGGAGAAAACATAAACACAGAGACAGATAGCAGTGTTACCCCAGCAGGTATTCTGGTATAGAACAGGGGGTGTAATGGTACGAAGAAGTCACGGTTTGGTACCGAAACTTTAAGGTCATGTTCACTATGGAAAAAAAAAGCTAAACATAATATATATTTTCATTAATTTAGAGCATGCATTAGGTCAGATTTGTTCAGTAAAATAAAACAATTACAACATTTTGCAATTACTCACCGGTCAGAATGCGTTCAGCACCAATGCCCGATAGAGAATGAAGTTCCGAATAATAATATGAAAAATAGAATTACCCACTGTTCCCAAATCCTACTGAACGTAACTTAAACGTTTAGGTACGTACCAAACCGTGACTTTTGCGTACCATTACACCCATAGAACAGAGATACCTGTGTGTTATCCTACCAGGTCGTCTTGTATAGAACAGAGATAACTGTGTGTTATCCTACCAGGTAGTCTGGTATAGAACAGAGATAGCTGTGTGTTATCCTACCAGGTAGTCTGGTATAGAACAGAGATAGCTGTGTGTTATCCTACCAGGTAGTCTTGTATAGAACAGAGATAGCTGTGTGTTATCCTACCAGGTAGTCTGGTATAGAACAGAGATAGCTGTGTGTTATCCTACCAGGTAGTCTTGTATAGAACAGAGATAACTGTGTGTTATCCTACCAGGTAGTCTTGTATAGTACAGAGATAGCTGTGTGTTATCCTACCAGGTAGTCTGGTATAGAACAGAGATAGCTGTGTGTTATCCTACCAGGTAGTCTTGTATAGATGCGATGCTGACGGTGCTTTTCCTCCACTGCCTCTGGTAAACCAGGTCTGAGTCCAACCCGTACGCCTGGGCCAGGGACAATGCTTCACCATACTCCTCACTGTCAATCTGACACACACACAGACACTCATTATCCTGCAGTTGTTTTACCTCAATAGTCATTCACCACTTGCCCATCTGCTGGTCTGCCTGCTGGGTTTAACAGTCTGCCTGCTGGGTTTAACAGTCTGCCTGCTGGGTTTAACAGTCTGCCTGCTGGGTTTAACAGTCTGCCTGCATGGTCTAACAGTCTGCCTGCATGGTCTAACAGTCTGCCTGCATGGTCTAACAGTCTGCCTGCATGGTCTAACAGTCTGCCTGCTTAGTCTAACAGTCTGCCTGCTTAGTCTAACAGTCTGCCTGCTTAGTCTAACAGTCTGCCTGCTTAGTCTAACAGTCTGCCTGCTTAGTCTAACAGTCTGCCTGCTTAGTCTAACAGTCTGCCTGCTTAGTCTAACAGTCTGCCTGCTTAGTCTAACAGTCTGCCTGCTTAGTCTAACAGTCTGCCTGCTTAGTCTAACAGTCTGCCTGCTGGGTTTAACAGTCTGCCTGCTGGGTTTAACAGTCTGCCTGCTGGGTTTAACAGTCTGCCTGCTGGGTTTAACAGTCTGCCTGCTGGGTTTAACAGTCTGCCTGCTGGGTTTAACAGTCTGCCTGCTGGGTTTAACAGTCTGCCTGCTTGGTCTAACAGTCTGCCTGCTTGGTCTAACAGTCTGCCTGCTTGGTCTAACAGTCTGCCTGCATGGTCTAACAGTCTGCCTGCATGGTCTAACAGTCTGCCTGCATGGTCTAACAGTCTGCCTGCATGGTCTAACAGTCTGCCTGCATGGTCTAACAGTCTGCCTGCTTGGTCTAACAGTCTGCCTGCTGGGTTTAACAGTCTGCCTGCTGGGTTTAACAGTCTGCTTGCTTGGTTTAACAGTCTGCTTGCTTGGTTTAACAGTCTGCCTGCTGGGTTTAACAGTCTGCCTGCTGGGTTTAACAGTCTGCCTGCTGGGTTTAACAGTCTGCCTGCTTGGTCTAACAGTCTGCCTGCTGGGTTTAACAGTCTGCCTGCTTGGTCTAACAGTCTGCCTGCTGGGTTTAACAGTCTGCCTGCTGGGTTTAACAGTCTGCTTGCTTGGTTTAACAGTCTGCCTGCTGGGTTTAACAGTCTGCCTGCTTGGTCTAACAGTCTGCCTGCTTGGTCTAACAGTCTGCCTGCTTGGTCTAACAGTCTGCCTGCTGGGTTTAATAGTCTGCCTGCTGGGTTTAACAGTCTGCCTGCTGGGTTTAAGAGTCTGCTTGCTTGGTTTAACAGTCTGCCTGCTTGGTCTAACAGTCTGCCTGCTTGGTTTAACAGTCTGCCTGCTTGGTCTAACAGTCTGCCTGCTTGGTTTAACAGTCTGTCTGCTTGTCTGTGTGCTGGTCTGTCTGTTTTTCTCTCTTAACCGGGTGGGAGTGGTTAAGAGCGGCCAGGTTTTCCAATCCTTAAGGCATCAGAACAACTCTCGGGAGTCCAGCACCGGACAAGGCCATATTCATAAACCACAAGTTTAACTTTTTTACTCACAGGGACCGCCAAAACGTCCCCATCTGGTCAGACAAGGACACAGACCATGATAAGGACGTCTTTAAACACAGGTTCCAGACTGGAGGGAATAAACCCCTCCTCCTTGCCTTCCTCGTCCACCGGCCCTCAGCTATGCAGCCTGTCCTGATTATTACCACACAACAGCGTGGTTCTGCATGTTAAACCAACCCCAGGCCCCCCCTCCCCAGGGCCGGGTTTCACAGGGGGGGTAAAGGGGATTTAAACCTGTGAAGACTCAGACAGACCTGGGAGCGTTCTCACTAGAATACACACTATTGATGAAGGGCTAGAAACAGATAGATGAAGAGTACTCAACATTAATACACACACAGAGGTTCTGTATGGTGCTACTGACTGAAGTGATGATGATTGGTGAAAATTAAGGTAACAACTTGGCTTTTTCTGGGTAACATTAAACCTGAAGAAGAGGGTTGTCTGATCTTCCAATAATTCACCCGACTGCTCAGCAACATCAGTCAGTCAGTCAGTCAGTCAGTCGACGCCTGGTTGTTTGTGTCCTCGAATTCCTATCAAAGTGAGGACCACAAAGTTCTCTACTATCAAAGTGAGGACAATAAAGAGAACTGGGGTTTGGTTTAGGCATCAAAGTGAAGACGTTGAAATGTAGGTTAGTTTTAGATTAGGTTTAGGGTTATATTAGGGTTATATTTTTTAATGGTACGAAATCGCTGTCCCTCAAAATCATAGGAAAACCTGTGTGGACGTGTGCAGCTGCAGGAAGTTGGAGTGCCTGCAGGCAAAATGATAAAAAGGCACAACTACTGTAAAAAAAAAAAAGAATATTTAAAGTATATATATATATTTCAAGCATAATGTTTTTAGTAATCATGTTTTGTTATAATTCCTTTCAAAGGAAATGGACCTGGTGAAAAACATGGGATATTTCTGCTAAACAAAATACATTCTTCAAACTGTGGGCTACACACAGGCCTTGACAACCCACCACTGCAAGAAGCTTTATGATTGGAGGCCCTGCAGCACATCACACAACCAACGACTTATTAAGCCACTGCAGAGCAGTTAATTTTCTTTATTCAATGTGTTTTGGGGAGGCATTAATTGGATTTTCGAGGTGCTGAATTGAGGTGAGTGCCTTTCTCTGTTATGACTCGTGAAGCTGTCCAGAAAAAAAAAAGGTTTCCTTTGTGCTCAGTTTTAGAGAGAATATTGTGTTTACTAATTTAGTTACAGTGGCCATCTATACTCTCCCAGACAGGCGCTGAAATAACGCAGAACGAACAATAGAGCTGTTTCACAATGTAAAGAGCCTCCAGTGAGATGACTACAGCGGCCAGGTCTAATCAATAAAGACGAAGCAATTCACAGACAGGCGTGGATCCCCAAGATCCCCGGTTCGAAAGGTAAAGACTCAAGGGCACTGGTTAGCCAGCGCCAGAACCGATCCAAATCTAACATGAAACCAGCATGAAATCCATTCAGACCGAACAAGATGGCTGCTCCCCGAAGTCTTCACTCATTTTATTTTCCCCCGTTTTGAGAATAATTCTCAACCTTCCAGTAAATTGTTGTACACTCTACTTTAGTAGCCACTTGAA
Source organism: Esox lucius (assembly GCF_011004845.1). Taxonomy (NCBI): domain Eukaryota; kingdom Metazoa; phylum Chordata; class Actinopteri; order Esociformes; family Esocidae; genus Esox; species Esox lucius. Next base: position 1,760,064 of record NC_047586.1, on the reverse strand, counting down.
TAACCCTGTATTCTATTTATAATGTTTAGTTATAGTAATTAACCTCCAGGTCTGACAACTAAAGAGCTGTAGTGATGTCTTCCACTGGTAGAGTTTTATAGGCTACGAGAGGGAACAAAACATTGTGCGGCTTTTCAGGTTCACCATAAAACAGTATTCCTTTTATTTTTAAAGCAGCATATTTGCCACATTTATATGAAGACCGTAAAGCAGCCATTTAATATCAATAAATGTTCACCTGTGGTTGGAGCGTAAGACCTCTGACTTTTGAAATTCAAAATGGTCAAAACGGTTCCCTTCTGAAATGGGGGTGAAATCCTAAACTGACATATTTCTTGATCAAACCCTTAAACTAACTATAGACAATTATTACTGAGGAATGTCAAACAAATTACTAGATCAAACCCAGAAAGAACAATAATCATCAGATGAAGGGGATTTCAGTTAAAAGGCAAAAAGCATGACGTTCCCCCTAATCGGAGAGAGATTTCCTCACAGTCACCTACCTTTCTCTGGTACAGCTCCTCTGGAGTGGTGGAGCGCAAACTGACCAAACGATAATTCTTGACGACGGTACGGGGACGTTTGCGTGGTGGCGCAAAACGTTCCATCTCGGTGATGTAGTACAGTCCCTGCTTCACGTAACCGGAGTAACGGGCCTTGGCTGAGGACTCTTCGTCGGATTCAGAGTCACCTTCCTCTCCTTCCTCTTCCTCGGTAGCCACACCCACCTGGTTAGTGTCGAGACGACCTCTCTTGTGGGCAAGATGGACCTCACACTGGGGAAATGAGATTTTTTTTTAAATGCCAAAAAAATCTCTTTAGCAAAGAAGAATATTCCTCAATCAGGTCCTCAATCAGCTTAGTGGATACTAGAGGCATCAAAAAATTGCATTTAAAAACATGTTTTTAACATGGTTCTTTGACCAAAAAAAGATACAGGGAAATTAAAAGCAGATTTTCCTAACTCTGTAAAGACCAAAGAAACATCCGGAGTTATTATCCATGGGTCTGGTAGCCCATTTGTCTAAAGCTTAATAATGAGGGTAGGTTTGGTAACTCATATTTAAAGCTTAATAATGAGGGCAGGTATGGTAACTCATAATTAAAGCTTAATAATGAGGGTAGGTTTGGTAACTCATATTTAAAGCTTAATATTGAGGGCAGGTATGGTAACTCATAATTAAAGCTTAATAATGAGGGTAGGTTTGGTAACTCATAATTAAAGCTTAATAATGAGGGTAGGTATGGTAACTCATAATTAAAGCTTAATAATGAGGGTAGGTATGGTAACTCATAATTAAAGCTTAATAATGAGGGTAGGTTTGGTAACTCATATTTAAAGCTTAATAATGAGGGTAGGTTTGGTAACTCATAATTAAAGCTTAATAATGAGGGTAGGTTTGGTAACTCATATTTAAAGCTTAATAATGAGGGTAGGTACAGTGGGAGTTTTTTATCAATGAAAACAACGTATTAATCAACATGCGTAAGATCCAACGGACGTGCCAGAGGATGCAGTGATGACTACTGAAACTGCTGACTGTTGCCTTTCAGTCCACAATGAAAACGGCATCAAACTGCTTTCATAAGGTGGAAGCTGCCTTCATTTACACTTAGAAGCTGTTGCCTGTCACAGGTAGGAATGTCGACTAGATAATCTGCACCATCGCACGCAGTTTACCATTGCAGCAAAGCAACAATGTCCTGCATCCAACAGTCAGAGTATCAGGCCTTGGAGTGAGGTCAAAGAAACAAAGATTGACCACAAGGTGACAATGATCATCTGTGGCAGGGTATCATTCTTTTTGCACTGCTGGTTAGACGCAAACTGCATTTCATTGTACTGTACTTGTACTTGTTCAAAGACAAAGTTGAATCTAATCATACTTCCAATCTGTGGTGAACAAGTTAATCTATGCTTCCTGACAGAGACATGGATTAACCCAGAAAATACTGCTCTTTTCTTTCTTTATCTGTTTTTCCCAATGTTCCAGAGCCTTTCCACTCATAACAAAGGCAATTCACTGGACGTCATCCTAACTAGACGCTGCCTGTCAGGTTAACTAAACTCAATTCCAGGTCTCTGCTCACTACTTTCCTCCATTTCCCCCCCCACCTGTTCCCTCCTGTGTCCTCGGTCACCCTCGTTCTCTCTTCCATCTTCTCAATCCTGCCCTATCATCTATCCCCTCTTCCACCCCACACTCCTCCCTCTCTATATCCTATGACTCTCCTGTATGACCTCTCCTCCTGGTCAGCTCAGCCTTCCTCTTCTGTACTGTCTCCTCCTGGTCGGCTCAGCCCTGCTCTCCTGACCTGTGGCAGAGTGACTCAATGAGAGGTCAGAGAACAGGGCTGCAGGCGGAGAACTCCATGATCTGTCATTCTTTCATTCCCTCTCTGCTACCTCCTCATGTTCTCTAAATCCTCTTTCTATCTCTCCCAAAATCAAGCTTCTTCCTCTAAGTCCATTTAGGTCTTTGCCATCTTCTCCCCCACTTCCCTCTCTACCCCTTTTGAAGAAAGTTGATGACCTCTACACCCCACACAGTCCACTGGTCTCTCCCATAATTGTTTTTCATTCATTAACCACGTTGACTCCGTTCATTTCCAATTAAATTGTGTGGCTAGTGTTTCTCAGTCCACTGTGGTTCCATGACAGATCAGCATGTAAATGAACAGTCTATACATCAAAGATTAACCCCAGGTTGACTTTAAGCTAGGTCACTCTCCTCCTCAAGAAATCATCACTTGACCTCTCTGCCTTCAAAAACCTCCAGTACTCCTTCTGTCTTCTCTTTCTGCTGTCTGACCAATTCCTCTGTTCTCTCTTTTAAAGAGATCTTCACCACCCTAACAAGACTCAAACCTTCCAGCCCCTCAGCAAAGAACAACCTTACAGTGTCCTGGGGGCAGGAGTGGGGTGACAAGGGAGAACTTGAAAAGGTTGAACATCAGGTAGACTACAGCATCCTGAATGGTTTGAAGGGGTTTGATTGCACAAACAGCCCTACACACAGTGAGTTGAGAATAAAATGGTGTGTGTGTACTTCTCAGTTACTGTGTGTGTGTGTGTGTGTTTGTTGTCAGTTATTTTGGATGTGTGTTTTTGGATGTGTGGGTCCCGTATAGCTTAGCTGGTACACCAAGGTGCCTAAAACACCCTGAGAACATTTAGAACCCTGGAAACATTTAGAACCCTGGAAACATTTAGAACCCTGGAAACATTTAGGACCCTGGGAACATTTAGAACCTTGGGAACATTTAGAACCTTGGGAACATTTAGAACCCTTGGAACATTTAGGACCCTGGGAACATTTACCTACTGCCCTACAAGCAAGCAATGAAAGGGGCTTCAGTCACATTTACACTTTTACAAACCCAAGAGTAGAGGCCTCCCTGTAGTGTGATGAAATTTTCTCTGAAATTGGCAGGAGATAAAACCTCATACCCCCCCCCCCCCCCATATTCTACTCTCTCTCTGACTCCTCTTTCATGTTACTCTCTAGAGATCACACACACACCCTACACACATAGGACACACACCCACACACATACACAGACAGGACACACACCCACACACATACACAGACAGGACACACACCCACACACATACACAGACAGGACACACACCCACACACATACACAGACAGGACACACACCCACACACATACACAGACAGGACACACACATACACAGACAGGACACACACATACACAGACAGGACACACACCCACACACATACACAGACAGGACACACACATACACAGACAGGACACACACCCACACACATACACAGACAGGACACACACCCACACACATACACAGACAGGACACACACCCACACACATACACAGACAGGACACACACATACACAGACAGGACACACACCCACACACATACACAGACACGAAAACACACTTCACACACATACACAGAAACAACACACACTTCACACAGACACAACACACACTTCACACACAGACACAACACACACTTCACACACAGACACAACACACACTTCACACACAGAAACAACACACACTTCACACACAGACACAACACACACTTCACACACAGACACAACACACACAGACACAACACACACAGACACAACACACACCTCATGACCAGATCCACACAGTCCTTACCTCCAGACTGAGGAAGCCCCCGTCATGGGCAGAGGTCACCCTTGGGGAGGGTTCGAACCACTCGCAGCTCTTCCCCAGGAGGTTCCGTAGGGTTCTGACAGACGACACGCTCAGAGAACCGGAACAGCGGGCCAAGATCAACACACACTCAGACCACCACGCCACATCACAAAGAGAGTAGTACTGCTCCTTATCTGGAGAACACACACACACACAAACACACATAACATGCTTCACATTGTAGAATAATAGTGAAGACAAATCTATTAAATTACACACATGGAATGATCCAGCAACCAAACAAATGTTAAACAGATTTGTTAAACACAAAATACATTTTAGTTTCTTCAAAGTAACCACTGTTTGCCTTGATGACAGCTTGGCACACACTTGTGCTCAATAAAGACATGGAAAGAGATCATTGTGTGTGTTATTAGTTTAAACACACTATGATTCTCTATTGTTGTGACCAGATCAAATGTGATGACCAATTAAAGCAGAAATACAGGTAAATCCAAAGAAACATACTTTCTTTGCCACACATATATTATACTCACATACGCTGGCAGTAGGATCAGACTGAAGCTGGTACCAAGGTTGTATTCACTAGGATCAGACTAAATCTGACACCAAGGGTGTATTCACTAGGATCAGACTGAATCTGACACCAAGGGTGTATTCACTAGGATCAGACTGAATCTGACACCAAAGGTGTATTTACTAGGATCAGTCTGAATCAGACACCAAGGGTGTATTTACTAGGATCAGACTGAATCTGACACCAAGGGTGTATTTACTAGGATCAGACTGAATCTGACACCAAGGGTGTATTTACTAGGATCAGACTGAATCTGACACCAAGGGTGTATTTACTAGGATCAGACTGAATCTGACACCAAGGGTGTATTCACTAGGATCAGACTGAATCTGACACCAAGGGTGTATTTACTAGGATCAGACTGAATCAGACACCAAGGGTGTATTTACTAGGATCAGACTGAATCAGACACCAAGGGTGTATTTACTAGGATCAGACTGAATCTGACACCAAGGGTGTATTTACTAGGATCAGACTGAATCTGACACCAAGGGTGTATTCACTAGGATCAGACTGAATCTGACACCAAGGGTGTATTTACTAGGATCAGACTGAATCTGACACCAAGGGTGTATTCACTAGGATCAGACTGAATCTGACACCAAGGGTGTATTTACTAGGATCAGACTGAATCTGACACCAAGGGTGTATTTACTAGGATCAGACTGAATCTGACACCAAGGGTGCATTTAATGTTTAAGGACTTTAACAGTATAAACATGATGCATAAGATGATTTCATTAAAACCTGGCATTGGTCTGTCTTGGTGGTGCTTATTTAACTGAGAGGTAAAAAGACATGTTGCAGCTCCCCCTTTAGTGGGTCTTGTCCCAATCGCTGGTTGTGGACCGTTGATTAGGGTTGTATAACAATAACACACAGCCTTATAATTTAATGATAATTTAGCGGAAACAAACATTTTAGGTCAATAATTAATAGTCTCATCCAAAGCAGGTCTATAATGGAACATGTACAATGATGTGGAACATAATATTTTCCCAAATGAGCAAAGTAAAAGGCATGTGTCCCCAAAACGGTTACTCTTTAAAAGGAATAACAAATTGAGAAGATTCATGTGTTGGATTTCACCAGCTAAAATACATGTTCACCATGGTTACGTCTCGCTTTTTCTATAATGTATATATTTATTGGTTCCACTTTAGATTAGATTCTGCCCGTTCTTGGTTTCTGTTGGCAATGCCTACTACAGTGCATGAGCAACCTTTCCTCCCGCAACATATTTTGTGTTTTCTTTATTTTTATAAATGGCATCAACGCAAATGACCAGTAGTCTACTGGTTTGATTATTGTTTTTCAAAAATTTAAGTCATTTTGCAGAGCAAGGGTCAACTGTCTGAATACGAGGCCTGATTTGGACCAGTCCAATACTACCATCAGAACTGTGTTGTCAGCACATAACAGGTTCTAAAGTAAGATCATCAGAAGGCAGGATCAAAAACAATTTCTAAAGACCTTCTAAAACCGGTTGTTTATTTCTATCAGTCTGGAAAAGGTTACAAGGTCATTTCTAAGACTCTTTCGGCCAAAATAGCACCTGTTATGTCTGCGAACCAAATATGGCATTTCACAGAAAGGACCTCAGCTGAACCTACAATGTGTCCTCCCACCTGAGGGACCCGCAGAAAATGAGAACTATAAACGAATTCTGTCATTTTGGTTTTTTAACACCAACTATTGCAAATATATCTATATCTTTTTAAAGGAGGAGACAAAACAGGTGGAATGCTTTTATTATACCCTAATGGGGACCTGCTATTGATTGGGGGTGGCCAGTCATTTCTGCTGTTTCGACCCGTTTGGTTTCAGGGAGATAATATGGTTATTCCAAAGTTCCATCAAACCGCATCAATGGGGGAGAGCAATGCAACCAGATGACGCTGCGCTCGTGCTAGCTTCAGCATGCTCACCCTGAATGAGGGAGTTGTGCACACAGAGAGACAGTCGGACAATTACTAAGATAAATTGTAAATATTTGCCATTAAATCCCTTTCATTTAATACCGTTCTGGTTAAATAGCAAGTTGCCAATCCCCAGTTTGAATGTGTGTGGTTGCCAGTCTATTTGGGTTCTGGCTGTATCTCTAACATGGGGCAGTCCTACTACAAACAAACAGACACAAACACACATACACAACTACAAACAAACAAACAAACAAAATCACACACAACTACAAACAAACAGACACAAACACACACACACACACAACTACAAACAAACAATCTCAATCACACACAACTACAAACAGACACAAACACACATACAAAACTACAAACAAACAGACACAAACACACATACACAACTACAAACAAACAGACCAACACACAAACACTAGAAGTTGTCTCAGTAACTGTGTCTTTGCCTTGAAGACCATGTCACCTTTTATCTTCCTCCTCTTCTCTAGAGAGGTCTTCCACTGGGGGTTGATCTCCTCATATCCTGGCTGGGGGAGGAGTGGGGGAGATATGGAAGGACAGATAGGAGAGAGGGGGACAAATAGGGGAGAGAGAGGGACAGATCGGGGAGAGAGAGGGGCAGATAGGGGAGAGGGGGGGCAGATAAGGGAGAGAGAGGGGGGCAGATAAGGGAGAGAGGGGGGGGCAGATAGGGGAGAGAGGGGGGCAGATAGGGGAGAGAGAGGGGCAGATAAGGGAGAGAGAGGGGCAGATAGGGGAGAGAGAGGGGCAGATAGGGGAGAGAGAGGGGGACAGAGGTTACCCTGTGCAGACCAACTCATCTTCCATCACAGGACCAGGAGCACACACATACACACATACAATCACACACATATATTATAGAGAATTAAACACACCCACACACACATTATAGAGAACACACACACGGCTGGTTACCTGTTGCTCTTGCTCCCAGGACGCTGCCTGTCTGAGTGAAGGGAGGTTCCAGACAGACAGGCGGCCAGAGAAGTGGAGGACGGCCAGGAGGGAACCGTCAGGAGATAGACTCATACGAAACACACCGTCCTGGAAAACACACACACACACACACAGTTACAAACTGGAAAAGCAGAAATAACTGCCTGAAAATAGGGAGAGATAGAGAGATTCAGTTTTTAAAAACATGTATTTAACAGTTAAATATTCATGCACTTACATACAGTCAAAACATCAGAGTTGACAAGAAATGTGTCGCACACAAAAACAGCATCCATGTAACCCCACAGAAAGAGTGAGACAGAGGAGGAGAGTGGGAAGGAACGAGCACCAGAGGGAGCAATGGCGGAGGAATGGAGGATGGGGTTCAGAGCACCTGTTCATTGCTGTGCCTGGAGAACAGTCTGAAGCTTGGCATCCTGAAGAAACCTTTACTTTGCTTAAAAACCAGATGGATACAGAGAGACAGAGTTACAGTACAATACACTTGGTGTGTGTCTGTGTGTGTGTCTGTGTGTGTGTGTGTGTCTGTCTCACAGCGCTGGCGTCGTCCTCGTAGCTGGTGACCTGTTTGTAGTGAGGGGGGCCGGACAGAGCTCGCCAGGCCGTGAGACCGAACCTCGTTGCCCTGGACACACCGTCAGCAGATGACTCACACCCCCCCACCAGCAACAACCTGACAGACACACACAGCCAGCATACAGGCCAACATGAGTCATTACTCTGGTCATTACTGTTATTCACTATTCAACCTGACAGACACACACAGCCAGCATACAGGCCAACATGAGTCATTACTCTGGTCATTTCTGTTATTCACTATTCAACCTGACAGACACACACAGCCAGCATACAGGCCAACATGAATCATTACTCTGGTCATTACTGTTATTTACTCTTCAACCTGACAGACACACACAGCCAGCATATAGGCCAACATGAGTCATTACTCTGGTCATTACTGTTATTTACTCTTCAACCTGACAGACACACACAGCCAGCATACAGGCCAACATGAGTCATTACTCTGGTCATTACTGTTATTTACTCTTCAACCTGACAGACACACACAGCCAGCATATAGGCCAACATGAGTCATTACTCTGGTCATTACTGTTATTTACTCTTTGTAAACAGAATAATTGGCCAGGTTGTGACAATGTCAGAAACAACAGTCCTGTCTGGCTCCTTAGCACCCTCTATTGGGCATACATGAAGACAGCTAACACCACTACCAGGGCTGCACACCAATCAGTCATAAAATTATGACCACTGACAGGTGAAGTGAATAACACTGATACACCCATCAGCCATAACATTATGACCACTGACAGGTGAAGTGAATAACACTGATACACCCATCAGCCATAACATTATGACCACTGACAGGTGAAGTGAATAACACTGATACACCCATCAGCCATAACATTATGACCACTGACAGGTGAAGTGAATAACACTGATACACCCATCAGCCATAACATTATGACCACTGACAGGTGAAGTGAATAACACTGAAAATCTCGTTATCATGGCACCTGTCAGTGGGTGGGATATATCAGGCAGCAAGTGAAAATTCTGTCCTCAAAGATGATGTGTTAGAAGCAGGAAAAATGGGCAAGTGTAAGGATCTGAGTGACAAGGACCAAATTGTGATGCCTAGACACTAAGTGGGAACATCTCTAAAACTGCAGCCCTTGTGGGGTGTTCCCGGTCTGCAGTGGTCAGAAACTATCAAACGTGGTGACCAGGGCAATATATACAGGTGCTGGTCATAAAATTTGAATATCATCAAAAAGTTGATTTATTTCAGTAATTCCATTCAAAAAGTGAAACTTGCATATTATATTCATTCATTACGCACAGACTGATATATTTCAGATGTTTATTTATTTTAATTGTGATGATTATAACTGACAACTAATGAAAATCCCAAATTCGGTATCTCAGAAAATTTGAGTAATACTTAAGACCAATAAAAAAAAAAAGATTTTTAGAAATGTTGGCCAACTGAAAAGTATGAACATGAAAAGTATGAGCATGTACAGCACTCAATACTTAGTTGGGGCTCTGCGGCGTGGCATGGAGTCAATCAGTCTGTGACACTGCTCAGGTGTTAGTTGTCAGTCATAATCATCAAAATAAAAAAAATAAACACTTGAAATATATCAGTCTGTGTAGAATGAATGTATACATTATAGAAGTTTCACTTTTTGAATGGAAATACTGAAATAAATCAACTTTCTGATGATATTCTAATTTTATGACCAGCACCTGTATGTGCCAGAATATATATATATATATATTAATGTAAAGACAGCTAACACCACTACCAGGACTATACACAATGGATATATAAAGTCTTCACACCCCTGTTAAAATGCCAGGTTTTTGTGACGTAAAAGAATGAGACAAAGATAAATCATGTCAGAACTTTTTCCACTTTTAATGTGACCTACAATGGGAACAATTCAATTGAAAAACAAACTGAAATCTTCGAGGGGGAAAAATGAAAAATAAAAACCTAAAAATAACCTGGTTGCATAACCTTATAACTGTGTTCAGAATTAACCAATCACATTCAAACTCATGTTAAATAGAAGTCATTACACACCAGCCATAATTTAAAGGGACTCTGATTAATCACAAATAAAGTTCAGCTGTTCTAGTAGGATTTTCCTGACATTTTCTTAGTTGCATCTCAGAGCAAAAGCCATGGTCTGCAGAGAGCTTCCAAAGCATCAGAGGGATCTCATTGTTGAAAGATAACAGTCAGGAGAAGGGTACAAAGAATTTCCAAAGCATTAGATATACCATGGAACACAGTGAAGACAGTCATTATCAAGTGGAGAAAATATGGCACAACAGAGACATTAGCAAGAACTGGACGTCCCTCCAAAATGTATGAAAAGACTAGAAGAAAACTGGTCAGGGAGGATTAGAAGAGGCCTACAGCAACATTAAATTTCTGGCTAGTACTGGCTGTGTGCTACACGTGACAACAATCTCCTGTATTCTTCATATGAATGGACTATGGGGTAGGGTGGCAAGACGGAAGCCCTTTCTTACAAAGAAAAACATCCAATCACGGCTGAAGTTTACAAATACAAACATCAAGTCTCTCAAAAGCATGTGGGAAAATGTGTTGTAGTCTGATGAAACAAAGGTTGAACTTTTTGGCCATAATACCAAAAGGTATGTTTGGCACAAAAACAACACTGCACATCACTCAAAGAACACCACACCCAATGTGAAGCATGGTGGTGGCAGCATCATGCTTTGGGGCTGTTTCTATTCAGCTGGAACAGGGTCAGGGTGGAACCTTAGTCAGGGTGGAGGGAATTATGAACAGTTCCAAATACCAGGCAATTTTGGCACAAAACCTTCAGGCATACATTAGAAAGCTGAAGAGGAAGTTCACCTTTCAGTACGAAAACAACCCAAAGCACACATCCAAATGCACAAAAGCATGGCTTCACCAGAAGAAGATTAACGTTTTGGAATGGCTCAGCCAGAGCCCAGACCAGAATCCAATTGAACATCTGTGGGCTGATCTGAAGAAGGCTGTGCACAGGAGATGTCCTCTGACAGATTTGGAGCACTTTTGTAAAGAAGAGTGGGCAAATATTGCCTAGTCAAGATGTGCCATGCTAATAGACTCCTACCCAAAAAGACTGAGTGCTGTAATTAAATCAAAAGGTGCTTCAACAAAGTACTAGGTTAAGGGTGTGCACACTTATGCAACCAGGTTATTGTGAGTTATTTTTTTTCCCCCTCAAAGATTTCAGTTGGTTTTTCAATTGAATTGTTCACGTAATAGGTCACATTAAAGGTGGAATAAGTTCTGACATGATTTATCTTTTTCGCATTCTTTTACATCACAAGAACCTGGCATTTTAACAGGGGTGCGTAGACCTTTCAATATACACTCACCTAAAGGATTATTAGGAACACCATACTAATACAGTGTTTGACCCCCTTTGCCTTCAGAACTGCCTTAATTCTACGTGGAATTGATTCAACAAGCTGCTGAAAGCATTCTTTAGAAATGTTGTCCCATATTGATAGGATAGCATCTTGCAGTTGATGGAGATTTGTAGGATGCACATCCAGGGCACAAAGCTCCCATTCCACCACATCACAAAGATCCTCTATTGGGTTGAGATCTGGTGACTGTGGGGGCCATTTCAGTACAGTGAACTCATTGTCATGTTCAAGAAACCAATTTGAAATGATTCAAGCTTTGTGACATGGTGCATTATCCTGCAGGAAGTAGCCATCAGAGGATGGGTACATGGTGGTCAAAAAGGGATGGACATGGTCAGAAACAATGCTCAGGTAGGCCGTGGCATTTAAACAATGCCCAATTGGCACTAGGGGGCCTAAAGTGTGCCAAGAAAACATCCCCCACACCATTACACCACCACCACCAGCCTGCACAGTGGTAACAAGACATGATGGATCCATGTTCTCATTCTGTTTACGCCAAATTCTGAATCTACCATCTGAATGTCTCAACAGAAATCGAGACTCATCAGACCAGGCAACATTCTTCCAGTCTTCAACTGTCCAATTTTGGTGAGCTCATGCAAATTGTAGCCTCTTTTTCCTATTTGTAGTGGAGATGAGTGGTACCCGGTGGGGTCTTCTGCTGTTCTAGCCCATCTGCCTCAAGGTTGTGCGTGTTGTGGCTTCACAAATGCTTTGCTGCATACCTCGGTTGTAACGAGTGGTTATTTCAGTCAAAGTTGCTCTTTTATCAGCTTGAATCATTCGGCCCATTCTCCTCTGACCTCTAGCATCAACAAGGCATTTTCGCCCACAGGACTGCCGCATACTGGATGTTTTTCCCTTTTCACACCATTCTTTGTAAACCCTAGAAATGGTTGTACTTGAAAATCCCAGTAACTGAGCAGATTGTGAAATACTCAGACCGGCCCGTCTGGCACCAACAACCATGCCACGCTCAAAATTGCTTAAATCACCTTTCTTTCCCATTCTGACATTCAGTTTGGAGTTCAGGAGTTTGTCTTGACCAGGACCACACACCTAAATGCATTGAAGCAACTGCCATGTGATGGGTTGATTAGATAATTGCATTAATGAGAAATTGAACAGGTGTTCCTAATAATCCTTTAGGTGAGTGTATACTGATGTAAAGACAGCTAACACCACTACCAGGACTAATATATATATTGATGTAAAGACAGTTAACACAACTACCAGGACTAATATATATATTGATGTAAAGGCAGTTAACACAACTACCAGGACTAACATATATATATTGATGTAAAGACAGTTAAACACAACTACCAGGACTAATACATATATTGACGTAAAGACAGTTAACACCACTAACAGGACTAATATATATATTGATGTAAAGACAGTTAACACTACTACCAGGACTAATATATATATTGATGTAAAGAAAGTTTACACTACTACCAGGACTAATATATATATTGATGTAAAGACAGTTTAAACCACTACCAGGACTAATAAATATATTGTGCATTGTGCGTGGTGACGTACCGATGACCAGGGTGGTATAAGGCTGCGGTGATGCCGTGGGAGTAGTGACAAGTGAAACTGAAGCTGTGGTTCTCCTGGTAGCTCTGATTGGTCCCCACACTTAGAAGAGACAAACACACACACACAAAACACTTATTATTAAATAGAAATATTTAAATAAATCCCATTAATTTTAAATCAATTTAAATGACAAATACGTAACATACTGTAATCTAATTATTTCCATATTGATCAATATGATTATCTAATTCTTACCCACATGGTAAAAATTATGATTAACTAATTAATATATATGAATACATTTGCATATTATTACCAAAAAAGTAGTCCATATAAATATGTAACAAATTATTGAAGTCCTTTAAAATCCTTAATGTGTTAGAATCCAGGACAGATTCCACATCCTGAGTGAACCGGCAACTCCAACCAGGCCCCAACCACACTCCAACCACGCTCCAACCAGGCCCCAACCACGCTCCAACCAGGCCCCAACCAGGCCCCAACCAGGCCCCAACCACGCTCCAACCAGGCCCCAACCAAGCCCCAACCACACTCCAACCAAACTCCAACCACACTCCAACCACACTCCAACCACACTCCAACCACACTCTAACCACACTCTAACCACACTCTAACCACACTCTAACCACACTCTAACCACACTCTACTGAATTGAACAAAAAGGCTCCTCAGGATAACATCTCATCATCACACGCCCACAATTTCACAACTTTAAATCAAAACTTGTTCACATCCTGCCGGCAAACAACTCCAACTAAACAGATTAATTCCTTTACTTTTTGTTTATTTGCTCATTTCCCAGCGAGAGCATTGAAGTTTACAGATGGCTTTGAGTTCTGTAATTATGAGAGGGGGTGTGTGTGCGTTAGTAAGTAGCTTTTTCAACATGATAGCAGATCAGTAGCCAACCATGGAGACTGTTGAGGCAGCTTCCACTGTCTTTAAACTCAAACTCAACTTAAGGCCGCTTTTTACATTATTTCTCACACAGTTTATGCTCCGTAGCAGGCACACAAAGTCTTTCATCAGCCTTGAAATAATTGTCCATACAGAAATCAGCCGGTCTCTCTGCAAGGCTGCATGCTTGTTAAAATGCATATGCCTTATAAGCATTTAAAACAAATGAACTTCCCCTGGAACACACCACGTCTTTCAGACTAATGTTTGGCCACAATCCAGGGTATTTAAATGGAATTAATTTGGAAACACTTGGGAATAAATCCTTGGATACTTTAGCTGATAAATGGCACATTACCCTTTGTGCACCCTAGTTACATAGTGGGGCACCACAGGAAGAAGTGCGCCCATTGAGGACACATCACTACTCTGGGAATCGAAGCGTTTGGCAAAGGACCAGAATAGTTGAGTAATTGATTTTGGAAAACTTGGAAATAACGCCAAAGATATAAATAGTGTGAATCTCCCTGGCAGACCTGTGTGGGTGGAGACTCATTACAGATATCAATCCCTGTTTGAGATGCTGCCCATCTAACTTCTCATCAGCCAAGAGACGTGGACAAACTCCCACACAAACACACAAGCTACACACACAGAATAACAATTTCTACTTTTACAGGACAAAAAATGTAAACCCATTAAAAACACTCCAAAAGCTAACCGTAACCCAAAATGCCTATTGTTAATCTACACCAAACCCTAATCTATCCTGAGGGCAGAAATAGATTACGCACTAGGGCTGCGCGATTTGGATAAAAAATTGAATCATGGTTTATTTGACAAATATTTTACATTGCGTTTATGATTTGTGATTTTCAAACATTCAGCATAGATAATCTCAATTTAAAACAGAGATCATAGTTTAATAGCACATCATGTAGACTGAATAAAAATCAAGTTAAAATTCAGTGTTTCAATTTTACCCTTATTAACAATTTCAAGGTGCAAACTAATTTCATGCAATGGTGTTTTCGGCATTTGCTATACTTGTGCCGTTGCCATAGCTGGTTAGGCAACATTTCTCAACCCTTGAGGTATATTTTCTCCCATATTAAGTGTGTTTGTAATCACCGACATTAAAGCCGAAACTTTTAATAAGCATGCTGTTGTGTATGTGGGACAATATATCTTGGTGTCACTCACTAACTGGAAGCAGACGTCTTCGCTTGCATTTGCAGTGTTAGGTCAAACTAATATTGAACAAGAAACCAGGCCAGCCTAGTTCAGCCGGCCCGCAATAGAAAATGTTGCCACCTCGAGATTAGAAATCAGGTCGCCCACGTGAAAGGCTGAGTCGTTAACCACTACAGCACCGAGCTGTAAAGTTGCTGGGTGTCAGTATAGGCTTACTAGTATCTACTAACCTCCCAGGAATAATCATAAGAATTGAGCAATTTCTAGCGAGACTGAAGATGAACTATTCCATGCCAGCAACGGTCGCAATATAATATAGTTTCAGGTTTCGGTTTTAGCCTGCAAAGTTTTCACCAATATGGAAAAATTCACAATGCATATTTCGCATTGCCTACGAGGATATACGAACTCGGGACCTATAGTTCACAAGTCCGCTTCTCTGACCACTACGTTATTTAACATGGGGTAGTTAGTCAGGCACTCAGTCAGTCAGTCAGTCAGTCAGTAAGAGACATTGGCTATGCTTACGCGGTCCGGCAAAAACCATCAAGTATTTTAACAAAATGACTCCAAGAATTTAAGGAATGTATAAAAATACCTACAGCCCCCACAATAAAAACTATTACGGACGTACGATGCATGCCGTTGCCTCCAGTGTATTGTTGCGCATATCATTCACCTTTATTTGGAGCTACAAATCACGCAAGATGGCGATTTGGATATTGCACATTTCAAAATGGCATTTTTGATCATAATTCGATTCATTGTGTAATCCTAATATACACCCACACACACTCAAAGACACACACACACACACACACACACACACACACCTATGCACATGTATACACACCTTATGACACGCTTACCATACCACCCTACACACTTACATAATACAAATATACACATTGGCCAAATGGGACGCACACACACACAGTACATATTCACACACATAGAAACAGTAAACTCCTAAGTAGAGGTTTGAAAGTCAAGACAGGGACCAATACCTGACCAGGTAGCTCTTGAGCCCACCCCCGTATGTGATGACGAGCAGCTCTGCGGACCACTGAGCACTGACCGTGTATTCCAGAAAGATCAGGCCGGCTGCCGCATAGCTGAAGTCGCCCGGGAAACGGGCCACCTGGAGGGAAACATTAAAACAACACCGTCAGGACACAACAGCAGCAACGCTGTTTAATGTGACTCGAGGAGAAGGACGTTGCACAAGGCCAATAGTGGGGTGTAGAGGGGAGTAGTAGGAGGTAGTGGGGAGTAGAGGGGAGTAGTAGGAGGTAGTGGGGAGTAGAGGGGAGTAGTGGGAGGTGGTGGGGAGTAGAGGGGAGTAGTAGGAGGTGGTGGGGTGTAGAGGGGAGTAGTAGGAGGTGGTGGGGTGTAGAGGGGAGTAGTAGGAGGTGGTGGGGTGTAGAGGGGAGTAGTAGGAGGTGGTGGGGAGTAGAGGGGAGTAGTAGGAGGTGGTGGGGAGTAGAGGGGAGTAGTAGGAGGTGGTGGGGTGTACAGGGGAGTAGTAGGAGGTGGTGGGGAGTAGAGGGGAGTAGTAGGAGGTGGTGGGGAGTAGAGGGGAGTAGTAGGAGGTAGTGGGGAGTAGAGGGGAGTAGTAGGAGGTGGTGGGGAGTAGAGGGGAGTAGTACGAGGTGGTGGGGAGTAGAGGGGAGTAGTAGGAGGTGGTGGGGAGTAGAGGGGAGTAGTAGGAGGTGGTGGGGAGTAGAGGGGAGTAGTAGGAGGTGGTGGGGAGTAGAGGGGAGTAGTAGGAGGTGGTGGGGAGTAGACGGGATTAGTAGGAGGTGGTGGGGTGTATAGGGGATTAGTAGGAGGTGGTGGGGAGTAGAGGGGAGTAGTAGGAGGTGGTGGGGAGTAGAGGGGAGTAGTAGGAGGTAGTGGGGAGTAGAGGGGAGTAGTAGGAGGTGGTGGGGAGTAGAGGGGATTGGTAGGAGGTGGTGGGGAGTAGAGGGGAGTAGTAGGAGGTGGTGGGGAGGGGAGTAGTAGGAGGTGGTGAGGAGGGGAGTAGTAGGAGGTGGTGGGGAGTAGAGGGGAGTAGTAGGAGGTAGTGGGGAGTAGAGGGGAGTAGTAGGAGGTGGTGGGGAGTAGTAGGAGGTGGTGGGGAGTAGAGGGGATTGGTAGGAGGTGGTGGGGAGTAGAGGGGAGTAGTAGGAGGTGGTGGGGAGTAGAGGGGAGTAGTAGGAGGTAGTGGGGAGTAGAGGGGAGTAGTAGGAGGTGGTGGGGAGTAGAGGGGATTGGTAGGAGGTGGTGGGGAGTAGAGGGGAGTAGTAGGAGGTGGTGGGGAGGGGAGTAGTAGGAGGTGGTGAGGAGGGGAGTAGTAGGAGGTGGTGGGGAGTAGAGGGGAGTAGTAGGAGGTAGTGGGGAGTAGAGGGGAGTAGTAGGAGGTGGTGGGGAGTAGAGGGGATTGGTAGGAGGTGGTGGGGAGTAGAGGGGAGTAGTAGGAGGTGGTGGGGAGGGGAGTAGTAGGAGGTGGTGGGGAGGGGAGTAGTAGGAGGTGGTGGGGAGTAGAGGGGAGTAGTAGGAGGTGGTGGGGAGTAGAGGGGAGTGGTAGGAGGTAGTGGGGAGTAGTAGGAGGTGGTGGGGAGTAGAGGGGATTGGTAGGAGGTAGTGGAGAATTGCAGAAGTTGGTTGAATCTTGAGGTCACCAAGGCTCTAAATATGCAATTAGACAGCACATCCATGCCAAAAAGCTATTTGGATATCTTCCCCAGAGGAAAACCTCTACTCTCATCAATACAAACTCCAGGTCCTATCTTGAGCTTTATTACAACTTAATTGAAACTAGATATTATGACCAGATGAGAAAACACAATTCCATAAACATCCAAAGTGGGTTTGGTGTGAAAACAGTTGCACATGCTGAAAATATTCTTATTTCGTTATTTTTCCGTTTACATTAATGTAATGTTTAGTGACATGAAGTAAGGCCTTTGGAAACATTGTATAGGGAAGTATGGAAATGTGAAAATTACCACATCTATGTAATTGCTTGTCAGAAAATCTGAAGAGGATAGAGAACATTTCTTGTATTTCTGAAACAATTTTAATAAGAGTAAACAGTGTTTAAATGCAGTCAGTTCTACTATTTGATAAGAATATTCCAACGCCTTTCTCCACACATTTCTCTGATTACCTCGAACACATAATTAACAAAAGGCAGGTCCAGTCAGAAAATACATTATAATTGCACAGACCCAAGACCCATTGAAATTATGCCAAACCCGACCCAGTTCAGAGACAAAAGTTGAGAAAAGTAAAAATGTTGTACTCCGAGCCCATTGGGTCACCAATCAGCTCTCTCACAGCAGGAAGATTTGTGACCCATTGCCTTCAGCCAATGACTAACAGCAGAACACAATGTTGTATATACAGCAGAAGTCAGATGTTTGGACACACTTGTGCCCAAACATTTGATTGGTAGTGTATAACCAATATATCACTTATAATTTACCTTTCATCCATATTAAAAATACTTTAGCTCGTAGTTGTTATAATGCTGTAATGGATAAAGCTAATAATATAACTTTTGGAATGTATTTTCTTTTTACTTTTGTACAACAAAAGTTTTCTTATTTCCCAGACAATCCAATAAGCCCCATTGAATTGAATTGAGAGTGTGTAAGAGAGACTAAGAGACAGAGAGGGAGGAGGAGAGAGATTAAGAATTGAAGATGTCTTCAGACAATAGCAGAATGTGACAGAGAGATGTGTGACCAGAGTTACTATCCCTGACAGCCGGACAGAGATGGAGAGGGGAGAGAGGAAGATGGAGAGGGGAGAGAGGAAGATGGAGAGGGGAGAGAGGAAGATGGAGAGGGGAGAGAGGAAGATGGAGAGGGGAGAGAGGAAGATGGAGAGGGGAGAGAGGAAGATGGAGAGGGGAGAGAGGAAGATGGAGAGGGGAGAGAGGAAGATGGAGAGGGGAGAGAGGAAGATGGAGAGGGGAGAGAGGAAGATGGAGAGGGGAGAGAGGAAGATGGAGAGGGGAGAGAGGAAGATGGAGAGGGGAGAGAGGAAGATGGAGAGGGGAGAGAGGAAGATGGAGAGGGGAGAGAGCAATATGGAGAGGGGAGAGAGGAAGATGGAGAGGGGATCATAATGTGAAAGGACAGGAAGTGCATGAGAGGAGAGAGGGAGAGAGAAGGAGAGTGTAAAGAAAAGCTGAAGGACTTGAATCTTAAATTATACAGACAGTTATGACTTAAGGGGAAAGAGTGATGTGATAGAGAGAGACAAATAGTGAGTCAGAGAAAGACAGAGAGAGAGGGAGGGAGAGAGAGAGAGAGAGAGAAAATTTTGGACTTTTGAAAAGGATTAACCCTCCAGAGGAGCAGGGGGGCTTAGGGCTTCAAGCAGCCAGAAAATGTGCTCCACGCTTGGGCTGCATCGCCTGACTGACCCCCTCTCTGGAGCCTAGAGTCAGAAACACACAAATACAGTGTGTGTCTGTGGTCTGTGTGTGTGTGTTGGAGGATGTGTGGAATGTGGTCACTGAAGATTCAGTGGCATCTGTCCTAAGACTGGGGGAGTTAACTACAGGTTAACTACTCAAGTCTTCCTGAGCCGATACAAAGGGATACAAATGAGGGGGGAGGACCTGTTTGGAATTGACCTGATGACAAGGAGATCCGTTCCAAAAGCAAGACTGAAAAACACGAGAAACATACCTGTACAGGTCCAGATCCGAGAAACCCGTTCAGCACCGAAAGTGGAAAGAGAAAAAAAAAAACTCAACATGGCGCAGCACCATAAACCAGCTAAACAAGCAATACTGGCAAAGCATGCCCCAATTCATGCTACTGTTACACGTAATTAACATAACTAGGTAACTATTAACTAGTTTATAAAATGACTGTCTAAACAGAGCGGAACCAGCCAACAAAACAACATCAGTGAGCTTGTCCTATTTCAACCGATTCATGATCATCACAACCTGCTTCGGTTGACATTCCCACACATATTTTGTCAGTTTGTCTATAATATGGAGTCATTTAAAATGAAACAGTGAACTCCCATAAGGCTGGAGGCAAAAAAACAAACACAACCTAGTTAGTACACAACAAGGATGTCATTTGGATGGGCTACTTTCCCCCAGATCCCACATCGCTTTTTGGTGGCTACAGTAGCCTATAACTAGCTAGAAGGCATATAGGAGCCTCTAGGGAAATCTACCAGTGCATGAAGGCCCTGAGCAGGAGCAAACTAGCAAGAAATGGGAATCCCTTCAGTAGACAGGCTATACAGAACTCAGTGACTGTTATCCAAAGCCACCATGTTATTGTCATAGATCAAATAGGTAATGCGGTCACATGACATGGTGACAGAGAGCCCAGGGAGGGGTTGTTTGATTGGGACAGGTATGTTGCCCAGGGAGAGTCCATGGTAGGCCTGATAACAGGTCCATGGTAGGCCTGATAACAGGTCCATGGTAGGCCTGATAACAGGTCCATGGTAGGCCTGATAACAGGTCCATGGTAGGCCTGATAACAGGTCCATGGTAGGCCGGATAACAGGTCCATGGTAGGCCTGATAACAGGTCCATGGTAGCTCGCATTACAGTGTGGAAATATCGTATACTAATAAAGTGTGGAAACAGGAAAATGGTGAACACAATCGCTCTGAATTTCAATAAGATTTAATTTCACTAACAAGCTTCCTCAGTTTCCCCATTAACGGGAAATTGTGTCTTTATGTGTTTAGGTGTGTAATGTTGTGTGTGTTTGTGTCTTTATGTGTTTAGGTGTGTAATGTTGTGTGTGTTTGTGTCTTTATGTGTTTAGGTGTGTAATGTTCTGTGTGTGTCTTTATGTGTTTAGGTGTGTAATGCTGTGTGTGTGTTTGTGTCTTTATGTGTTTAGGTGTGTAATGCTGTGTGTGTGTGTTTGTGTCTTTATGTGTTTAGGTGTGTAAGGTTGTGTGTGTGTGTGTGTCTTTATGTGTTTAGGTGTGTAATGCTGTGTGTGTGTGTGTGTGTCTTTATGTGTTTAGGTGTGTAATGCTGTGTGTGTGTGTGTGTAATGTTGTGTGTGTGTGTAATGTTGTGTGTGGGTGTGGTTAGTTACCGGGGGGATGATGAACAGTTCGCTGCCCATAAGGTCGAAGACACGAACCGTGCCGGTACTGTCGGCGAACGCCAGCAGGGTGCAGTCATGTGACCAAGCCACCCGACGCCACTGGGGACTGGGGTCCTTGGGCACTGGAACACACACACACATTTAGATACAAACGTGCATGCTTCAGCGAACACACACACACAGTTAAAAATATCCATACTCATTATTACACACACACACACACACACACACACACACACACACACACACACACAGTTAAACATATCCAGGCTCATTATTACACACACACACACAGTTAAACATATCCACACTCATTAGCACACACACACACACACAGTTAAACATATCCACACTCATTAGCACACACACACACACAGTTTAACATATCCACACTCATTATTACACACACACACACACACAGTTAAACATATCCACGCTCATTATTACACACACACACACACACAGTTAAACATATCCACACTCATTAGCACACACACACACACACACACACACACACACACACACACACAGTTTAACATATCCACACTCATTATTACACACACACACACACAGTTAAACATATCCACGCTCATTATTACACACACACACACACACACACACACACAGTTAAACATATCCAGGCTCATTATTACACACACACACACAGTTAAACATATCCACGCTCATTATTACACACACACACACACACACAGTTTAACATATCCACACTCATTATTACACACACACACACACACACACAGTTAAACATATCCACGCTCATTATTACACACACACACACACAGTTAAACATATCCACGCTCATTATTACACACACCCACACACACAGTTAAACATATCCACGCTCATTATTACACACACACACACAGTTAAACATATCCACGCTCATTGTTACACACACACACACACACACACACACACAGTTAAACATATCCAGGCTCATTATTACACACACACACACAGTTAAACATATCCACGCTCATTATTACACACACACACACACACACACACAGTTAAACATACCCAGGCTCATTATTACACACACACACACACACAGTTAAACATACCCAGGCTCATTATTACACACACACACACACACAGTTAAACATACCCAGGCTCATTATTACACACACACACACACACAGTTAAACATACCCAGGCTCATTATTACACACACACACACACACACACACACAGTTAAACATACCCAGGCTCATTATTACACACACACACACACACACACACACACACGACACCCTCAGGGGATGAAGATAAATTAGGCCAAGTCACAAGCCACCATGTGTCCTCTATTGAAAGACAGGGAAATGGATATGATATCTGTGCACGCACGCGTGTGCATGTGTGCATGTATATCGGACAGTGGAACAGCAATCATAAATACCTAAAGGGAAAAATTACTTAACTTATAATAATGAATAAAAAACAATACTGCTTCTAGAACAGTCTGAAGACAATTAATACTGAGTAAACTGAAAGCTGAAAGTCTGGGGTGAGCAGACAGAAATAAAAATAAATTAAGGCAATAGAACAGCTCTTTTCTAATTAAATGGCGGAGAAATATTATAAAATAAATGTTTTATCTTAGCAACTAAACGGCTGCTCCTTAGACCATGGTGACATCATCTACCAAAACACAAACAAGACCTTGTAAAATCAGATGTCATTAATGGGAATACAACATTTTAGAACGCAGACACAAACAGATGACAACTAACAGACATTAACAGCCAGCATCTTCCAGATTAATTTGTTCAGTCCATGAAATCCCAGTAATATATATATATATATATATATATATATATATATATATATAATTTTATTTTTTACTGGAGCCGGACAAGCGGACAATTATTAACGCCAAGCAGAGACATTTTTTAACCCTATGAAAAATTGGTGTGTAGAAGACCATTTAAACTAACACAGTCACAAAGGTTAGATACCATTAAATATTGTTGCATCTAAATAGTCTTTTACACACAAAAAGCTTGAAATTGTCCCAGAGAATCCATCTAGACTAACCTCTTTGAGAGGCTCAGTGAAAGCTGTGATCTGAATCTAATCAAACATTTGTGGCATGACTTGAAGAGCACTACCCATCGACAATCACCAGAGGAACCTGACAGAGACTGAACGGTTTCGTAAAGAATGGTCAAATATTGCCAAACCGAAAGGTTGCTGGATCGATCTTGAGCTGACAAGGTAAAATATGTGTCATAATTCCATCAATAATGTGTGATCCCATGGCTACAAACCAACTCCATAAGGTTATTTCAGGGAGTGTGGGATATAAACCAAATCTCTGAGGTTATTTCAGGGAGTGTGGGATGTAAACCAAATCTCTGAGGTTATTTCAGGGAGTGTGGGATATAAACCAAATCTCTGAGGTTATTTCAGGGAGTGTGGGATATAAACCAAATCTCTGAGGTTATTTCAGGGAGTGTGGGATATAAACCAAATCTCTGAGGTTATTTCAGGGAGTGTGGGATATAAACCAAATCTCTGAGGTTATTTCAGGGAATGTGGGATATAAACCAAATCTCTGAGATTATTTATGGGAGTGAGATATAAACTCTCAAAGGGTGTTTCAGGAAAAAGCTAAATAATTCCAAATTCAAACCTGTATCAGGTGTAATATTAGCAATGTTAAAACATCTGACAGCTAGCGTAAAACAAAAAATAAAAAAATAAAATCTGCTGTTCGGTGCCGAAGCGAGCTGGTAAATCTCAATTGCTCCCTCATACCCCACAGAACGGATGCTAAGGTA
Source organism: Esox lucius (assembly GCF_011004845.1). Taxonomy (NCBI): domain Eukaryota; kingdom Metazoa; phylum Chordata; class Actinopteri; order Esociformes; family Esocidae; genus Esox; species Esox lucius. The sequence continues at coordinate 1,735,857 of NC_047586.1, read as the reverse complement.
TAGAATGTTTTCTTTAAGGGCGATTGGGATTGTGCTTAGCACCTGTGTCAGAGTGATATGCAATGCAGGTGACTTTGACTGATGGGTCCTTTCAGATGAATGAGTTGGCTCGTTCTCTCTGCAGCACAGTATGCCCATTCAGAAAGCTTCCTAAAATAGTCCAAACCCATTTGGACTGCATCTTGTCAATCAGGTGGAACAGAAGATGTATGCAGCCAGCAAGCATGTGGAGACTCAGAATAAATGCATTATGCTTCATGAAATGTGGCCAATTCCTGTCATCATTCATCCTATAATATTTTCAGTGGCTTATTATTTTCCAGTAGGCAAATCAGAGAAGAAAAAAAAATCATGAGGCCTACTGCGGCCACATTTCTTGTAATTTTTCTTTTTTAACAAGTTGACTAAGAACACTATTGTCTACAGCAATGACCTAGAGTAGGAACTATTAGGTTTAATACCTGGCATAGGAACAGAATTAACGATTTTAGGGATCTAACAACATTACACTCACTAGTCTGCAGTTGCCTTACGTTCCACACAAAATTCAGACAACAAAAATGCAACATTATTTAGGCTGACATAAGAACTACTATTTGAAAACCAAGAGAACACAAGGAAGTGTTTATAAAATAATCGCCTCAAATGTTCATGTCTTTACTCTAATTTAAAGCAAGGCCAGCGTTTACCGTGTATGTGTTGCACAGCTGGCATCTCTCCACTCATGACCATTCGATCTGACCGAGAAGTCATCATTGGCAGAACCAACAACTAATCAAGCATTTAGACCAATCAAAGCACTAATCAAGAAATTTTTCCAAATTCCTGCCTCAGAAGACTGCCCCTTTGTGTCCAGCCCCCTCAGGAACATAGGATCAGATGGTAACTGCTAGTGAGGTCAGGGGCGGGACAAGGGCAAACCCTGTTGGTCCTGGCAGTGTTGGAATGCAACCTGATGGGTGTCTGACAGGTATATATAGGACTTAATGTTTACTGATAATGGTCCATTATGGCCATTTTGTTTATTGTGTTCTTTCCCCCACTTGGGCAATGTAAACATCCATTTCTCATGCCAATAAAGCCCCTTTAAAATTGAAATGGGGTGTGGGAGGGAGAAAGAGTTAGGAAGAGAGATGACACCCACAGAGAAAAATAATAGTGGCCAAATGTTTAGGTCCAACTATCAAGGAACGCCCCAGGAAGGAGGCAATTTAACAGCACCTCAAAGCCACGCAGGAGTAGAAGAAAACAACTGAGCATTAAGGGAACATGACCGCCAGTCTCAGCCTCTTGCTTCACACTCTCTTTCCCTCTCAATTCTTCTCTTTCTCTCTCTCTCTCATTCCCTCCCTAACCATCATGACTTTTATTTGTTTCATTTCCACATAGATGGCTTTCTGGGGTAGAAAATTGGCTATTACTGTCTTGAACACACACACACAAAGCCACATTGCTCGGCGGGGTGCAACTATGCAGAAAACCATCAAACCTTAAACATAGAGGCACCGGACAAACCCGGACACATCACATTACTTCATCTATAAGTTGGGTAAAAGGCTCTTTGGTCTTTATTGTTATTCAGATTAACGGCCTGACCAATGATCCTTCTATGGTGGGAGTTAATGCAGAAAATGTGACAGCTACTTCAATGGTTTACAGGTGGAGGCAAAAGAAGTAACGTAATGTCCTCATTAGGGTCATATCCTTCATCCGTGCAAACTGGGAGGTTTCACAGCAGAGACGAATGCCAGCAACATATTAAAAAAATATATTTTACAAATGATTACGAACATAAAACCAATTTCACCTCAAGATAACAGATTGAGTTTCAGAGTTACAAAATAAAATGTCTGAATAATTCTCAAAGCACTGCATTATAAACCAATTTAATCCAGTGTTGTAAAGCAGAGGGGCCAAAGTTCGTCCCAATCGATGTATGAGAGTAATACACAGTTAGATACATCAGGTATTTCAGAAAAGGGGACACAACCTGCTATTGGAGGAGGGGGGGTCTTAATTTTTCTCCAATATAAAATTGCATTTCTGTAGATGTTTGATGAATAAATGATTGCAAAGTATAATGTTCCATTGACATTTGTTAAATTCTGTCACCTTTATCTGTCAATAGTGCTGAAGTGAAGACGACACAAAGTGAAGGGGGTGTACTTTTACAAAGACATATGTATCGACACACACACACACACACACACACCCACACGCACGCACGCACACGCACACGCGCACGCGCACGCGCACGCGCGCGCGCGCGCACGCACACGCACACGCACACGCACACGCACACGCACACGCACACGCACACGCACACGCACACGCACACGCACACACACACACACACACACACACACACACACACACAATACCCATTAGAAACTGAATTTCATTATAGCTGCTGGATCATACTGAAATCCATAAAACACTTCTCCGTGAAATGAAATGAAGTAAAACTGAAATGAAAGAAGATTAAATGAAAATAAATGAAAGAAGAGAGTGGCTGGAGTTTACACGGACCTAGGGGCAATCCCTCGACACACACTATAAACTCTTATTATACTACAGCTAATTGTATGACCCACAGAGAGGGAGGGAAGAGACAGACAAAGAGACAGAGAGAGAGACAGAGAGAGAGAGAGACAGAGAGAGAGACAGAGAGAGAGAGAGAGACAGAGAGAGAGAGAGAGATGAGTCACTTTAATATCTGAAGGAGTTATAGTGTATGAGAATTCACTCAGCAATAGTTATTGACCATGTCTGTTTATTCTACTGTCTTCAGGTTGTGTGTGTGTGTGTGTGTGTGCATGTGTGTGTGTGTTATAACCAGCTAATTAAGTAGGTAGATCTATAATCAGGGAGAGATTTAGACACAGGACACCAGGAGGGAACAATTCATTATAACCTAAAACAGAAAACCAGCCGGTTTGCAGACTTCATATGGTCAGAGTTGAAAACCCTTAACCTACAGGATGCACACTCAAACCATCAGAGACACACACACAAACCATCAGAGACACACACACAAACCATCAGAGACACACACAGAAACCATCAGAGACACACACACAAACCATCAGAGACACACACACAAACCATCAGAGACACACACACAAACCATCAGAGACACACACTCAAACCATCAGAGACACACACTCAAACCATCAGAGACACACACTCAAACCATCAGAGACACACACACAAACCATCAGAGACACACACACAAACCATCAGAGACACACACACTCAAACCATCAGAGACACACACACTCAAATCATCTGACACCCATACACACACACACACACACACACAAATACAATCTTCACTCCAAGCCTTCTCTTTTTTGTCTGTTTTAATGGAAGTCAGTGGACTAAGCTGACAACAGGCTGCTACCGTCACACTGGCGTTTATGGGAAAGCCACCAGTTAAGCCGATCAGAACACACACGTTTTAATGTACAACAGCTAGACTGAACTATGTTCATTTCTCTTCCAACCCTGTGGGCCGGATTAGAGACTGGAAATGGAACAGTCAGAACTTCCTCTGGACCTGTCTGTCCTCAATCACTCTCCACACACCAGGTCAGAAAAATAAACACACACACACACACTTTATAGGTGTGTGTGTTTGGGTTATTTCTTATTCAGTCAGGGAAAGATATGACAACCATAGACAGACTAAAAGGCGAGCATGTGTGTGTTTTATCCAGTCAGTCAAACATGATTTATGAGTTATAAAACATACGCCAGTGTTCTTACCCTGACATTTTCCAATGACCGAGCCAAAGTCATCTCTTGCAGACCTGTACACACACACGTACACACACACATGAGCATTGAGCAGACTTTAACAGAACAAACTGAAAATTGGTCAGGTGAATTAATATTGATTGTTTATTAGGAATTAAGTTTAGTCATCATTACACAGCACCCATCTGATTGCTGAGTAAACCAGATATTTTACACAGTTAACTAAACAAGTGAAATGCAGAGTTTAGGACAGAGGCATAGACCAACTGACTCTCACACACACACACACACACAAACACCTACCTGATCTCCACACACAGGTCTTGGACTACAGCAAGCAGCTTCCCATTACTGAGAAAGAGAGACAGACAGACGAAAAAAAGAAAAACAGACAGACAGAGGTAAAACAAACAGAGAGACAGAGACAAAACAAAGACAGACAAAAACAAAACAAACAGCCAAACAGAGACAAAACAAAGACAGACAGACACAAAACAAGCAGAGACAGACAGCCAGAGACAAAACAGACAGCCAGAGACAAAACAGGGAGACAGACAGACACAAAATTAACAGAGGCAGACAGACAGGAACAAAACAAAGAGAGAGAGAGACAGAGAGTAGGAAGAAAGGATGGTGACAGGTTAGGGAGAGACTTCTAGAACAGATGTTTTGTTCTTGCCATGGAGCATTTCATTAATCAAAATATTGGGTTGTAATTTAAATGACAGGTGTGCAGTTACATACCATTTTTTAAACAAAGACCATTCCATGAACTGTTATTATAGTATTAATCATGGGGTGATAAACAATGGATATATGGAGTTTTTTGATTGTCCTGTGTCATAAAGGCCTCTGGCACCCCCTAGCATTCGTGCTGGGGAAGTGCAGTGACTGTCATGCTTTTACCCAGCCAGCACTTCGAGACCAAGGCATTAACCAGTGTTGTACAGTGTGATGTGATGCAGTGCGGTATGATGCAGCACACTGTAATGTGATGCAGTGTGGTGCAGTGAGGTGTGATGAGGCACCTTGTGGTGTGATGTGGTGCGATGGCAGTGTTGTGTGGCCTGATGCAGAGCAGTGTGCTGCAGTGTTTTGTGATGCAGTGCCATGTAGTTTAAACCAGTGCACTGTACCTTGCAAGCACCAGTTGCCAGTTGATCTGCTTGTTTGCCAATCGGACCAGGCCAGGGGGCAGAGAGGAGCTAGAAGGGCTAATACAGGATTAAGCAGTCAGCCATTATACCACTTAAACAACCAACGACACAGGGACCAATACAACATTAATATTACAATGCTATGTAAAGTTCATAAAGAAGCACACCGACATATCGGCCAGCAATGTTCATAGTTTTTACATTTGCGTGACATTTAAAACCGATTGTGCTTCCTCGCGTTTCTGCTGTGTTCGTTAAACAGCGGGACCCGCATGCCAAAACCATAGCCAACACAGCAAGAAAAGAAAAATCCGGACATGAACTTTTTGTTGTAAAGATTAATTGCCATTTCTTATTTAGATAATATGTCGATATACGAGTTATTGAGCTCCTGGTGCTATTGTATTCATGTGGGACTTGATAAACAGAGCCAATGAATCCCGCACACTCTATGCAGGATACCCGCGCGAGCAACTTCGAATTCAGAGTGAGCGTGGTGCCTGTAGCAAAAACGGGTCCTGTACCTCACAGTAGTCTAACCGTGTTTTATCGTTGAAAGATTAATTTCCATCGAAAGTTACTTCTCACCCGAAAGTGATTCTTAATTATTTTGTTCACAAGCATGGTGGTTTCAATTTTAGTTTTAGTTTAACGGCGACTGGTTGCACCAACGTCAAATTACCTCAGGACAGTCGGATCTAGCGGATTCAAATTAGCTAGCGAGTGGCGGCAAACAGACAGATGCACTCACGTGCTGTTGTCTCCGTTGCCAGGGTAACCTCCTTTCAGGCGCGGCTGAACATTTCCGTGATATGTTGTCTAACAGTGGAGTCAGGTTGGTTACCAGATTGTTTGTCAATTGACCAGCAAAACCACGCTCCTTGTTACTATAAATATTTTTTTTGAATCACAAACCGTTATACTCGTTTGTTTTCTGTTTTATGGTCAAATGTGATAGGGCCTGCCTGCCAAAATGTGTGGCTGGTATATTTATTTTATCTACTTGGCAGCAAATTACTCTTTAGCAAATTACTCCCTATCCAAAGACCAATAATGGCATTTGTTAAAGAGGTTTTGAGATTTAAATACCATGCCTACATTATTTATTACATTCATATCCAGGCCTTGTATAATGTATATAAGGGAATGTGTATTTATCATATTATTTATACAATTTCCAGTCATTATCAGACTTATTTAGGATTGGCATTGGCTAAGAATTTTCTTATTGATGCATCCCTAATGGTTTTAGTAGAGTGAAAAACATAGCAGAAAATACACCATGTGTTTAAGGAATAATTTATAAGAAATTGTTAACTAATGTAACATGAAAAGCTTACCTGTACCACAGATAGTGTAGGATGAACCTAAAAGGGCCTATCACAGACAGAGAACAGAGCAATTAGGGGGCGTATGTCCAGTTCACAATCACATCTTTCAATACATAAGCAAATCCCAGTGACCTTTCGGTGAATTCCAAGTGACGCCCCTCAAACCTACAGGCTCTGTTCAAACAGGACACCTGTGGCACCTTAATTAGAGATGAAAAGTTCACAAGAAGGGCTGGAATGAATTCGAACAAATGATTTAATTATTCTTATTCATTTCATGAGCTGTCCTCCCCAATTAAGGTGACTATTGTTTACTGTTCTGGGTGGAATGTTGGGTTCTGGTTGCTGACCCGTCTTGGACCTGCTATCAAATGTGATCAATCCTTTCTTAGCATGTTTAAAACCGATTGAGGATGGAGTTCGGTGCAGGCTATAATAACAAGATATCTTACCTGTCACGGCCTTGGCAATTACAGACGAGCTGTGCTCCTTGTTGCCCCGTAACTACAAAAGGCAGAGAGTTGCAGATTATTACTTTCCCCTTGGCCTACACTGACTTCTTCATTGTCTCTTTACGATACTATGCAGTTGAGTGAGTGGGGGGGCGGGGGGGGTGTTAAGAGCCCCCTAATATCTTCCTGATTGTATACCATGCATTGTAACATACCTACTGTGTTTCGTCTAAACGTGAAATAATAAGTTAAAAAAAATGAATACATTATATATAAGATCGTTTTGAAAGCATAAACAAGTATTCCTTGTCATGCCCAATTAAGAAATGTTTTCCAGCTAGACAGAGTGGTCAACATTGTCAAATGCCTTGGATAGGTCAATAAATAAAGCCACACAACTTAGTTCTATCCAAGGCCTTAGCAATATAATCTACAAACAACATGGATGCAGTAATAGTATTGTGCCCTGGTCTAAAACCAAATTGAAATGTGTTCAATACACAATTTTCAGTTAAAAATGAACACAGCGGTATGTTTACTAGTGACTCCAATATCTTAGGAAGAAAAGACAATTTAGAAATATGTGGATAATTATCAAGGACAATAGTATCTCCATCTTTATGTAGAGGCAGCACATGACACTAGTGCCTCCACCTTTATGTCGAGCCAACACATGACACTAGTGTCTCCACCTTTATGTCGAGGCAACACATGACACTAGTGCCTCCACCTTTATGTCGAGGCAACACATGACACTAGTGTCTCCACCTTTATGTCGAGGCAACACATGACACTAGTGCCTCCACCTTTATGTCGAGGCAACACATGACACTAGTGCCTCCACCTTTATGTCGAGGCAACACATGACACTAGTGCCTCCACCTTTATGTCGAGGCAACACATGACACTAGTGCCTCCACCTTTATGTCGAGGCAACACATGACACTAGTGCCTCCACCTTTATGTCGAGGCAACACATGACACTAGTGTCTCCACCTTTATGTCGAGGCAACACATGACACTAGTGTCTCCACCTTTGTGTCGAGGCAACACATGACACTAGTGCCTCCACCTTTATGTCGAGGCAGCACATGACACTAGTATTGCCACCTTTATGTAGAGGTGCACATATGCAGTTTTCCAAATCATTGGAATTATACCAGCTGACAAAGTTTGATTCAATATGTGTTATTGCCCCTGAGGATAAACAGTGCTGCCTTGACCAGCAAGTATGGGTCTAATTTATCAGGACCTGTCGATTCCCTAGCATTTATAGTTATCAAAGCATCCAGCACTTCATTTTCTGAGAATGGTCTTAGGAAGAAATCTTGACTATCTTAAAAAGTTTTCTGCCAAAATATTCAATATTCATATTATCATATGAGGCAGAAGTAGAATGTTTTTCAAAGAGGTTGTCTGCTCTAATAAACTGTCTATTAAAAGCATCAACGATAATGTTCTTGTCAGTAATAGGACCAGTCTCCAAGACTAATTGCTTTAGTAAGGAGGTGTGTAATAATAATACACAACCTCATTGGGTTAGTCAATGGAAGACATTTCCATTTAACTGCGCTTCAACACAAAAGTTATAATAATAAAAAAAAAATTTGAGTTAGGACTACACCAACCTAGGTGTTGCCAGAATGTTTCTGGCAACCACCTTAATGAATTTGTATGTTTTCTTGTGAATTACAAAGGAATAGGCAAAATAAAACAGTCAGATTTACACCACCTGAATTACATTATGATTCTAATGATAGTAGGGACAAAGTACAGAATATTGCAAACTAGTTAATGACTACAAAAACTAACATTTTAGCAATATTGACATCAACACAAGTTATTAATCTTACATATTTATAATCAATTAATATTATATAGAAAGACAGCTACACGAATTAATGGTGATTCAATGCCAATTCAAAATACGATATCAACAATGAGTGAGTGGACATATTTGTGCGACGTGGCTAATTTTGATGGCTAGCTCATATAGCTAGTTAGCTAACGTTAGTTGACTTGCAGCAGCAAACTTGCATGGGTGTCCATTAACATTTTACTGAACGTGTCATGCCTTTTACGTCCACTATCACACTAGGAAGTAACGAAATCAGATTTCGTACAAACCTGAGTGTCGGTCTCCGGTGGCCATTCGGTATTTATTAGTAAATCATACAAAATGTTTTCCTCTTCTACTTCAGTCTTACTATCTTCAGCCATGTTTGCAGTGACAGATGTCACAAACTACGGAGCACGCTGTGGTAAAAAAAGCGTTGTTACGTGAAACGGGTTTTTACGAAAGCAGGTTGTAAATAATAAAATACTATATAAAATAAAATTATTGCGACCTTATTAATGTATGTTTTTGTATTGTATATACATTAAATATGTAACTTAAAATTAGAACATGTATATGGCTTTAATGGAATGCCTTCGAAGACATCGAAAAGCAGGAACACAATACTAAAAGGAACGACCACCAAGCCGACCTTTTTACATTTGATGCACGCTGATAACTTCACATCCGGATTCATCAAACTCGTTGGCAGTTATGGCGGCGTTTTCTGGTAGTGTTTTATCTATTCTTAGTGTATTGACAGGGCAAATAAATGTGTCTTTTGTAATGGAACATATGAAACACTTATGTGAATGTTGTTCTGCTAGTCTGTGTCAATGACGGCTCTCTCTGGTCCACAGAAATGGGTGTTATGCCTGAGATCGCCCAGGCTATCGAGGAGATGGGATGGCTGTAAGTATTGTAGGCTGCTTAATTAGCTAACTAATCAGATAAATTACTAGAAAACCTGCTGTGTCCTTAGGTATTATTCTTGTCTGTTGATTTAGCCATGTTTGCAATGTGACAGTCAGTGTTAAAAAACGGAACTCCCTTTGTATCACCCCTTGACCATAACTTTCAGATCGTACACACGTAGCCCCCCTCACCCAAATATATAACTGTTGTCGGACTTTTGCAGCCTCCCTACGGACATCCAGGCAGAGTCAATCCCTCTGATTTTGGGAGGCGGAGATGTCCTCATGGTGAGACGCTAATCGTTAATTAAATAAAACATTCCCAATTATGACTCCTCCCCCATTCAGTGCGTTGATTCATGATTCTGTTGTTATTGTCTCGAGGCGGCTGAGACTGGCAGCGGGAAGACAGGGGTGAGTACCATGGAGTTTCTGTGAAAACCCATCACCTACTATCTCATATTACAACCAGCTGTCAAATCTCTTTTGTGGAGAGCTGAGTGTCTGCTGTTTTTTTTTTTATTTATGTTTCAATTAAGACCTAGACAACCAGACTCCCTACTGATTAGTGATCTTTATTCATTGATCAAGTGCAAAAGAGGAGAGAATCTTTAGACACTCTGCCCTCCATGGAATGAGTCTGCCAACTGTGACCTGAAGGAAAAGACTGGCTCCCAGTAGGGGTAATATTGACATATTTTGACTGAAAGGTGAAACCTCTCCTCCCCTCACCAGGCTTTCAGTATCCCAGTGATCCAGATTGTCTTTGAGACTTTGAAGGACCAGCAGGAAGGGAAGAAAGGGAGGGCTGCCGTGAAGACAGGTGGACCAGGTACGTCCCACAGAAGGCAGGCACATCTTCACTGATGTAAAGGTCCTTTACACTGCCTGCTTCGCGAGCCGCGTATTTCCTTGATTTGGCTCATATAATGGTCTGCCTTACAATGAAGTTTGATGTCTTTCCAGAAAAGTCGTACCCATTCAGTAGCACCAGCAGAGACCGTGCAGGCGATGTGGACACATAATGGCCCCTCTTATATAATACTGCCTCAAAAATATAAAGAGTACCAAAATAAACTGATGTTTTGTCAACCATACATTTTATCTGTCTGTCTGTGTTTTGCCTGTTTCAGTCTTCAACAAATGGCAGATGAACCCATATGACCGAAGCACAGCTTTTGGTATGTCTGCAAGTAAAGGATGAGCTTTGCCTGTTATGTAAGATGCACTGGAAAATGAATAACCTACTAGATTAAAGATGAATTAAGTCTAACCCTACAAGATGCAGAGCCTGAGGTTTTCAGTTGCAGCTGATCATGGATATTGCATAATAAAGTGTAAGGATGCCTGTGTTTGGGTGACCAAAGGGGATACATTCTGTAAAGACGACTGCCTGTGTTTATTGTTCTGTCTCTTTAGCCATTGGGCCGGACGGACTGTGTTGCCAAAGCAGGGAGTTCAAGGAATGGCATGGATGTCGCTCTACCAAAGCTATCACCAAGGGTAGGATACAGAAACACACACCATACTCTACCAAAGCTGTCACCATGGGTAGGATACAGAAACACACACCATACTCTACCAAAGCTGTCACCAAGGGTAGGATACAGAAACACACACCATACTCTACCAAAGCTGTCACCAAAAATATTTTAAATCTGCCTCGCTCTGTGTCTGTCTGCCTCGCCCTGTGTCTGTCTGCCTTCCAGGAAAGTACTACTATGAGGTGACTTGTCATGATCAGGGACTGTGCCGGATCGGTTGGTCCACCAGCCAGGCATCTCTGGACTTGGGCAAGTATCTCACAAACCACACACACACACTATGTCTACGCACTTCAGTTCATTTGAGTCTGAACTGCTGTGAAACGTCTGTGCTTCTTGAGTAAATCGTAATGAAGCAGCATGTGTTTAGCTGTCAGTTTTGGGGTTTTAACCATCAACATGGTTGTCGTTACTAGGTACTGATAAGTACAGTTTTGGCTTTGGAGGAACTGGGAAGAAATCGCACAACAAACAGTTTGACAGCTATGGAGAGGTGGGTTACTGCAGACAGTGAGACATCTTAAGAAGTCAACGGTATACATGGCACTTCTTTTTACGTGTGTGTTTTCTAGGAGTTCACCATGCATGACACCATAGGATGCTACCTGGACCTCGACAACGGACACATGTCCTTCTCCAAGAATGGTACGATACCATCCCGAAACATCCCGTACGATCCCCAGGGAAGTGTCCTCTCACTCTTTTTAGATTGGCATGATGCCTTCAGAGAAATGTGAAAACCCCGGTCAGGAGCACAATGTGTTTTAGGAGGGAACATGTCAACGGGAGGTCTGATTATGGGTTACTGTCACACACACAGTCTCTCTTACAATCTGTCTCTATCAGGTATGGATTTAGGCTTGGCGTTTGATATCCCAGCTCATCTGAAGAACCAGCCGTTCTTTGCGTCCTGTGTTCTCAAGGTAATGATATGTTAAACTCTGTACCTGGTCTATATTTCCCTTAATAACCAAACTGTGAAATACCCTCAAAATAAATCATACAATGTGTTCTGACTAACATTTAATAACCCCCACACACTTCCTTTCTCTTTTTTTTGTCAGAATGCAGAGCTGAAGTTTAATTTTGGGGGGGAGGAGTTTAAGAACGCTCCTAAAACAGGCTTCGTAGCGCTCCAACAGGCCCAGGATGGACATGTGGTCAAGTCCAGCCAGACAGGTATGTGCTGTGGTCACACTGGGGCTGTGGATAGAAGGGGGTTAGGGATGTACAAGTCAGTCAGCAGCTTTATATTTGCTGCGAGGAGAGGGTGACTCTCAGAGGGAAGCAGCGTTCAAGGGGGAGTTGATGAGGGGGGTGAGGAGTGGGAGATGGTCTCCAGAGAGACTCTGTTAGAAAACAGAGGATACATTAGGTTTAGTGAATAAGGTGTGGATGTCATCAGTCTCCTGTTCCAGGCAGATGGAGGTTTGAGGAGAGTATACTGCAGTGTTGTCTCCTGTTCTACTCCTCCCCAGGTACTGCGAAGATGTCGGAGGTAAAAGCCTCGTCCAGTGGTCCCAAGGCTCTGATCATTGAGCCCTCTAAAGAGCTGGCTGAACAGACACTCAACAACGTGAACCTGTGTAAGAAATACGTGGAAAACCCCAAACTCAGGTACAGCTAATCTATCTTTTCTGGTCTCTTCTCATCTGTCTCTCTCTTATCATCTCTGCGTCTTCATCTCGCTCTTCTCATCAGTGTCTCTTTCTACTCAGGGTGGCACATTTCAAAGTAGCTACAATGTTCTTAGGTGGGACTCTGACTGCTAAAATAAATCAGACACACTGATTGAAAACAACGTTTGAATGTGTCTTTGTTGCAGAGATTTGCTGATCATCGGCGGTGTCCCTGCTAAAGACCAACTGTCCACTCTGGAACATGGCGTAGGTTTATTATCCTGTTATTACAGAGGTGTTTTTCTGAAAGTACTTTTAGGTAACTCAGAAATGGGTTAAAGTAAGCAGTAATGCATTTCAATTATATGTGATTAATAAGAATAACTATAATGTTTATAATAATGGACTAATGAGCAAAATACTCAGATTGTTTGTGAATTAAATATCCCGGTAAGTAGCTATTGCATTTATTAACACTATGAGTGGTCTACTGCCTTGGGTAACTTCCTGTCTATCCATCTCCTCTGTCTCTCCTCTCAGGTGGACATCGTGGTGGGAACCCCAGGACGTTTGGATGACCTCATCTCTACTGGGAAACTCACCTTGTCCCAAGTCCGCTTCCTGGTTCTGGATGAGTGTGTACGTACCCCAAATGCTCTTGTGTAACAGTGTTTGTTTTCTTAGCTTGCAGTGTTTTCCACTCAGCTGCTAGTTTTTTGTTATCTCTTGTGAACAAATTAAATGGTTTTATGGTGATTTACAAGAAGCAGCAACTGATTTCTTATCGAATTCATCATAATTGTGCAAAATTTCCATAGAAGTAAAAAATATATGCTTTAGATTAACATGTAATGAAAAATTAAATTTACTTTTTGCTCACAATACACAGGTGGAATTGGAAATGGGGTAGTTATCTGAGCCTCCTTTTGCAAAGGAGGATCCTTTTTTTTCTTCCGTTGCACATCTTTGAATCCCAGGGCGTTCCAGTAAACCACGCAGAACTAAAACAAACAACGAGGAGAGTCGCTTGTGTCGTCAAGGCAGATGATCCAAGGTCATCCGAGGAATGTTGACCGGGAAGGACTCTGACCTGTGTTGTGACCTTTGTTTTCTGACTGCAGGATGGGCTGCTGACTGCCGGCTACACAGACTTCATCATGCGAGTCTATAACCAGATACCCCAAGTCACCTCCGATGGCAAGAGACTGCAGGTACACTGTTTCCCAGGTCCCGGAGATCCTTTTACAACCAGGAGTTGTACTGAGCCAAACACCAAACTGCTTATTTAAGTTGGTGCTTGTCAGTCGTCTCCGGGAAAGACCCCAGACATTCCATGTATCAGAAGACTCCAAAGAACAGTGTACCCGAGTGTGTTTGTATAAAGCCCTGCTGCTCCTCCCACCAGGTGATCGTTTGCTCAGCCACGCTACACTCCTTTGACGTGAAGAAGCTGTCTGAACGCATCATGCACTTCCCCACCTGGGTGGACCTGAAGGGGGAGGACTCGGTCCCGGAGACCGTCCACCACGTAGTCGTCCCGGTCAACCCCAAAGTGGACCGGAGCTGGGAGCATCTCGACCGCAAGAAACATATCCAGGTCAGTCTGGGATCAGAATGGAACCCCTTCTGGGTCGATAATGGGCCATGAATGTGTTTGTAATAATATAGCTGGCTACGCTACGGGAGGTGATGATTACATTTGTTCTACTACTATTTAATATTCTGTCTACTCCCTCCTCTCTTTCTTCCCCTCTTGCTCCCTCGTCGCTGTTTCTCCCTCCTCCCTCCCTCCTCCTCCTCTCCTCCTACATCCCTCTCTTTCTGTGTCCATCCATCATCATCTCCCTTCGGGTTATATATCAGACTGATGAGGTCCATGCTAAAGACAACACCAGACCAGGAACCAACTCCTCAGGTCAGACCGAGCAGAACCCTGTCACACAGACTGAGATGCCTCATTCTGTTAGAGACCAACACAACTACAACAGTTCAAATAAATGTCTTGCCCGTCACTCAGCCGCAGTACCACAGCATTCAGTCCACTTCCTTTAGCACTCACTAATAACACATGAGGGGAGTTTAGTATATGGACTGTGTGTGTGTGCGTGTGTGCGTGTGTGCGTGTGTGCGTGTGTGTGTGTGCGTGTGTGTGTGTGTAGAGATGTGGTCGGAGGCCATCAAGGTGTTGAAGGGGGAGTACACCGTCAGGGCCATTAAAGAACACAAGATGGACCAAGCCATCATCTTCTGTCGCACCAAGATAGACTGTGACAACATGGAGCAGTACTTTATACAGCAAGGAGGAGGTCAGTACTTTATACAGCAAGGAGACTGCCTAAGCACAGGGCCCAGAATTTTGTGCTACACCCATTAGTAGTACTAGATACATAAACTCGCTCTCTCTTCATTAGGCCCAGATAAAAAAGGACACCAGTTTTCCTGCGTCTGTCTCCATGGTGACAGGAAGCCCAATGAACGCAAGACCAACCTGGAGCGGTTCAAGGTAACTCACACCATAGCGCAGTGTTTCCCAATCCTGGTCCTCAGGACCCAAAGGGGGCAAGTTTTTGCCCCTAGCATGCACACACTTGATTGATGTAATCAACCTATCACTGTCTATCTATAAATTTGAATCAGGTGTGTGAGAGCTAGTGCAAAAACGTGTAGCGGGATGTCCTGGTGCTCTGCTGAAACCTACGGGAGATGGGATGTTGTCCGAAGCCAATGAGAGTAGTAGTTATATCAATTACTTAATGCGCGGTTAGATGTTCCAGTGATAATGACTATTAGGGTCCACAGCAATGATCAGCATGCTGCAGAGAAGGACCTGGTGCCTGGATGTATCCCGGTGATAATAATAACAATAAATCCACCACTGTGGACAAAGTCATGTTAGCTACCTTTGACGACATGGTGATACAGTTAGCCACGTTAGCAACGCTAGACGACATGGTGATACAGTTAGCCACGTTAGCAACGCTAGACGACATGGTGATACAGTTAGCCACGTTAGCAACGCTAGACGACATGGTGATACAGTTAGCCACGTTAGCAACGCTAGACGACATGGTGATACAGTTAGCCACGTTAGCAACGCTAGACGACATGGTGATACAGTTAGCCACGTTAGCAACGCTAGACGACATGGTGATACAGTTAGCCACGTTAGCAACGCTAGACGACATGGTGATACAGTTAGCCACGTTAGCAACGCTAGACGACATGGTGATACAGTTAGCCACGTTAGCAACGCTAGACGACATGGTGATACAGTTAGCCACGTTAGCAACGCTAGACGACATGGTGATACAGTTAGCCACGTTAGCAACGCTAGACGACATGGTGATACAGTTAGCCACGTTAGCGACGCTAGACGACATGGTGATACAGTTAGCCACGTTAGCGACGCTAGACGACATGGTGATACAGTTAGCTACGATAGTTAGCCATGTTCGATATGACTTGCCTTAGATGATATGGGCATAATGCTGTACACAGACATGTTGGAGGGCCATTATCTTTAGTTGTGTGGGTTTGTAACTATGACATCCTGATGTGACGGTTTCCAGACTTCAACCCATCAAAATAAACATAACTTACTTAATGTACTATGTTGATAAGTGTTTATAACTATACAGTTCCTCTGTATAGTGACACTTTTATTTATTTCCATCTGCCCATCTAGAAACAAGAAGTTAAATTCTTGATCTGCACAGACGTGGCGGCCAGGGGCATCGACATCCATGGGGTTCCCTATGGTGAGAGACACACATCCCTTCGGTGTTCCTGATCTGTGCAGATTCCTAGTGTGATTAAACAATAATGGATGTTTTCCAGTGATCAACGTTACGCTGCCAGATGAGAAGCAGAACTACGTCCATCGCATTGGCCGAGTGGGGAGAGCCGAGAGGTCAGAAACACAGACTGACCGGCAGAGACTGACTGACCGGCAGAGACTGACTGACCGGCAGAGACTGACTGACCGGCAGAGACTGACTGACCGACCGACCGGCAGAGACCGACTGACCGACCGACCGGCAGAGACCGACTGACCGACCGACCGGCAGAGACCGACTGACCGACCGACCGGCAGAGACCGACTGACAGACCAACTGGCAGAGGCTGACCGACTAACAAATAGGGAGAAAAATGGTACACTGTGACAACAAGTCTGAAGAAAATCTAAAATAACTTTCTGTTTGTCTCAGGATGGGCTTGGCTATCTCCCTTGTTGCCATGGAGAAAGAAAAAGTAAGGCCACAATTTGTAGTTACATGTTGTAAATATGTAATCTCCCAGAGACTCTATGCTGAATGTTTGTGTGTGTGTCTGTGTGTCTGTGTGTCTGTGTGTCTGTGTGTCTTGTGTGTCTGTGTGTCTGTGTGTCTTGTGTGTCTGTGTGTCTGTGTGTGTGTAGGTGTGGTATCATACGTGTGCGAACCGGGGCAGGGGCTGTTACAACACCAGACTGAAGGAAGATGGAGGATGTACCATCTGGTACAACGAGAAGGAGGTTAGGAAACACTGACACACAGCTACTCCTCAACACTACACTGACACACAGCTACTCCTCAACACTACACTGACACACAGCTACTCCTCAACACTACACTGACACACAGCTACTCCTCAACACTACTCTGACACACAGCTACTCCTCAACACTACTCTGACACACAGCTACTCCTCAACACTACTCTGACACACAGCGCACTCCTCAACACTACTCTGACACACAGCTACTCCTCAACACTACTCTGACACACAGCTACTCCTCAACACTACTCTGACACACAGCTACTCCTCAACACTACACTGACACACAGCTACTCCTCAACACTACTGACACACATGGTCTTCATTGTCCCGTCTCCGGTCTCCAGCTTCTGTCAGACGTAGAGGAGCATCTGAAATGCACCGTTACTCAGTGTGAACCTGACATCAAGGTCCCAATCGATGAATTTGATGGGAAGGTTACCTACGGCAAGCGCAGAGCAACAGGAGGTATGTGTGTTTACACGTGTGTAATCTGCTTATGATTTAGCTGTGCAGTGTTCCCTTGGAGAACATCACTAATGGTTTAATATAATGTAGACTTGGTTGAATTCAACCATTTCCTCGTCTCTCTTCCAGCGGGAGTCCACAGTGGACATGTGGATGCATTAGCTCCCACAGTTCAGGAGTTAGCCAACCTGGAGAGAGAAGCTCAAACCTCCTTCCTCCGTCTTGGGTACCTGCCCAACCAGCTGTTCAAAGCCTTCTAAACACACACACCTGTCAAAACCACATGCACTCACCTGGTGTGTGTCTGTGCTGTAATCAGATCCTCCAATGAGAAGACTAGCAGTCAACCTTTCGCTGTTTACAACAACCCAATACTGAAAGCAGAATGCAGTAAGTCTACAGGATGCTCAAGATTTTACTTATTTGGGGGTAACAGATGTCATAGATTTATTTAATATAGTATGAAATTAAGTTTGAAATAAAATGTGGCCCATCGTCTGGACATTTACCAAAGGAACTGGTATATTTAAGATGGGGGGGAAAAAATATTGATATGGCAACGGCCTCTTGTTTTCGTTTAATTTTATGACTCTGATTCCAACACTTTGTTTCAGTGAAGCATTACCTTTCAAGCAACTGTCTCAATATAATTAACAAAGCTACATAAGAATATAACTATGCTCTGTTATGACTTGAAATAAATATGGATTCCGATCGTGTTTCTTCTTATGCACGGTCATTCATTGAGCAGGAATGTTGTATTTAAGTTGTTTATATGTGAACTCAACTGTGTCCAGTGTTGTAGTTATCAGGGTATATATTTTTTAAATGAGCTCTCATTACAGTACTCCGTACTATCTCACGGGTATTATGGTATTTGCTAAATTTACTGTAATTCCATATGACGACAGTGTTTCTCTGTAAATGTAATGTGTTCTCTTGTGGTCTTTACTACAAAAATTGACAATTTATTGACACTACACCAAATAATTTTCTCTAACCATTCAAATGCAAACATCATAGCTAACGTTAACAAGCTAGCCAGCGAACCTATTAAAAATGAACACCGGTTCATTTAACTCCGGGTCCTAACATCTTTGACCGGATACATTCATCTCGGGATTTGCGTTTAAATGCACAAAAGCTTTACAGTACACGCTTGTTTTCCAAACATTTCAAATGTTCTCACCTGTTGCATCCATGCTAATGTCAATGATGTGTAATCCCAAAGAACCCGCACTAGAGGGTGGTGTTGACCAAATCAATGACCCCACTTGAGATCCTCATGTAAAACAGCACAACGCAGGGGGGTTGGGACAGTACATGTTCAATATTGCAAGTTCGCTGTTAGGCAAACGTGATAACTAGTACACAACGGAAACTGCGTCGACGATTGTTTTCCTCGCAAAATGTATTGTGTATTACTTTTAGATATTTACCAAAACCTGAATATTAAATATAATTGTGTCTTTACAATTTTGTTTTCAAAACATTTTGACGTGCTGCTTCCATGTCCAAGATTTCAATAGTGTAATACCACAGAACCCTCACTAGAGGGCAGTATTAGCTAAATGCTAACCGTTGAGAAAAAAACATCTCAAAATAATTACTCCGATGGCTTATTAAAAGTAGGGCACTTTAGTGTCCGTAGAAGGTCAGGTGCTCTAAGCCACTGCCTCTGGACTTTGTGTATCATTCCAGCAAGCTGGTATTTCAGCACATACTCTCTTATAGCTTTCATGCTGTCTACAAAACACCCATGGTGCAATGGGAGATACTGCCATGTGGTCTGAGTGTTAAGGGTGAAAGTCTTCAAAGTGACTGTCTGGTTGGTTTTAATTGGCTCCCAGGGGAGGGGGAGAAGGGGGGGGGGTTGTCTGTAGTGTTGAGTTGAGCCTTGATGTTTAATCAATAAAACACACACAAAGACTTACTATTACACACACACACCTGCCTGCTATAGCACAGTAGCAGGAAAGAGGGAGAGCTAGGTTGACCCTAATTTAGGCTGGAAATGATTCAAACCTGTCTTAGCAAGCAGACAGACAGAAGACAGGGAACAATATACATCAGGATGACCTTCCTGATCATCGATATGACCTTCGTGATCGCTGTCAGGAGCAGTAGCGGCGTTCTACATGGTTTCCATGGTGAAGACAATGCGGTTGTTGTTGTTACTTCTCACCACTGAGGTATGACGTCGCCATGCTACCATCAGTCTGGAGTCATCCACTACTACGGCTTGTTTATCTTTAAGAGCTTCATTGACACAACCAGATGGTATCGTTATAATCGTACAGTCTGACCCCCCCCCCAGGGCACCCCACCCCCCTCCAATAACCCTGCTCCAGGACCCCCAGAGGGCAGTTGGCTGAGGGAGAAGAACTGGGTTAATAGGAAGGTTTAAAATATTCACCACTAGTGTACACACATGTACACACTCACTTACACACCACACACACACATGTACACACTCACTTACACACCACACACACAGCATAAATACACATTCACTTACACACCACACACACACACCATAAATACACATTCACTTACACACCACACACACACACACCATGAATACACATTCACACACACACACCATAAATACACACTCACTTACACACCACACACACACACCATGAATACACATTCACTTACACACCACACACACACATTCCCTTAGACACCACACACACACCATAAATACACATTCACTTACACACCACACACACACGTACACATTCACTTACACACCACACACACACACCATAAATACACATTCACTTACACACCACACACACACATGTACACATTCACTTAGACACTCACATACTCTCACACACTCAATAACACACACACACTTATACACACACATTTGTTGGGGGGAACAAGAATTGCATGTAAGGGGAGACGGCGGAGTGGATCTCTCCTGCCATGATCAAACAGCGAACGTCTCTGTCAGCCGTAGTGGATTTGTGTTGAAAGAGAACATCCGACCTATATCATATAATATAATTTAATATAATGGCATTTCTCGCCTTAGAAGAGACAGTTCAGTGAAGGACACATTTACTGACCACAACATTTATCAACTCAATACCATGAGACCACTGCAGAACCCTCTGATTCAGGAACCAAACATGCTGTGGAAACTTCCCTCACTCTCCGCAAACCCCTTTAACATACTGGAGATGGTAACAACAACTCAGCAAAGAGCAGATTTGTAAAAAATTATAAAAATGCACAAAATATTGGAACATAAAGGCCCAGACCCTGACAGGGTGGAAGACTCACAGAGTAAGGAACAACCAGATTGGCAAAATAGGGCGCGAGGGAAGGCTTTTCATGCCAAAATAAAATAAAGCGTAGGCATATACAGTAGTTCCCTTTGGAATTATTGGCACCACTGATACGTGTGTGTGGGGGGGAGGGGGGGTACTATTGAAAATGCATTTTATTATTGCCACCCTTACAAATTCTGAGACACATTTCTAGCTTTTAGGTGTGCCAAAAAATATATGTCTTGTGTATTTTTCTGAAGCTGATTAAATATTTTTGTATTATTCGAAGGACACTGGGTATCTGAACTGGATTATACAGACAAATAGAAGTAGCATGTTGTTTCCTCTGCTCTCACTCCTAAATCCCAGCTTGATGGATCACGGGTCCTTAGAGTAAAAACGGAGGGATACATCAGAAAACACAGGGCGTAAAAAGATGACAGGAAGAGGGGGATGGAGAGGAGAGATATAGGAGAGAAAAATGAGGGCGATAGAGAGGGAATAACACAGAGGGGGGTGGGACATAAAAGAAAAATATGTGATGTTGACATTTTCTCGGAGTATTGCTTTGCTGCCACGTTGTAACAAACCAGCCGTCATGTCTCTAAATGTCTTTCAGGTTACATGAACGACCGCGTTAAACCTCTCCCGTAGATGACTAACAGCTTTACGCAAATATCCTAATAACAGTCTTAACAGTAGTAGCTACAATATGACGGACACACCAATACTCAAACCTTGTGAAGGGATTCGTGACAAAAATTGATGACTTTCGTGGTTTGACGTGAAGGCTCACGGCTGTGCTGGTGAGGTACCCATCCCTAGCCTGCCGACGCCAGTTACCAGCACATGCGTGGGGTGGGAACGGCTGTCATTTGCAATTCTCTTCACATTCACCTTGCAGTCCCAATTATTCAGCCAATGTTCATGCTCCCCGAAAGCCAGCCGCGAAAGTGGGTCACTGGATTTAAAGGCGAAGCGATATGTTAGCGCCCCCCCCCCCCCCATCTATACGCAGGTCGCAACATGCTCAGACTCTGGGGTGTACAAGATACCCAGACGTTTATTCTTCTGGAAATCCATGCTTGCCTATCCCAATCCTAAACCTAACCTAACACTATGTCTAACCCATAACACCTCAACTTAAAAATGACACAAATTCTAGCGAACAGTAACTCTGAATGTATGTTTTAGCCAAAACCTATTCCCCAAGCCAGAAATCCTCATGGGAAACACAGTTGTCATGTTCCTGGGTCACATACCCAACTTGTTTTTCACAATTACCCTTTTCTCAATGTTATGGTATCATATGACATTTTGTTCTGTCCTCGTTGTGAAACTATTTATTCCAGAAATCAAGCAGGTGATTTATAATCCCCAGTAAACAGCAAAGTGGTGTAGAGTGGTGTAGAGTACAGTACAGTGGTGTAGATTACAGTACAGTGGTGCTGAATAGAGTACAGTACAGTGGTGTAGAGTACAGTACAGTGGTGTTGACTAGATTACAGTAGAGTGGTGTAAAGTACAGTACAGTGGTGTTGACTAGATTACAGTACAGTGGTGTTGACTAGATTACAGTAGAGTGGTGCAAAGTACAGTACAGTGGTGTCGAGTACAGTTTATTGGTCCCTACCTTGCTGCTTCAGACTTTGTTCTGTCAATTTGAGTTCGCAGTAATAGGCCATAGGCTAAGCATGAAAGTGGGGCTAGCCCCTCTCTCACAATGCAATGTACATTGTACGTGTGAAAATATTATGTTAGTGTGATCAATGTAGATCACACAAATTTGATGCCAAGTGGGGCTGACAGCCAGTAGCCCCACTACAGCGTCATTTCAGACCTGATTGACTGTCTGCCTGTCTGGCACCAACATTAGTCGTCAAGAAGAGCGAGGAGGGTAGATTGTCTTAGCTAGCTTGTTAGCTTCACAAACACCAGACAACTTGAGGCAATTAATAGAATGGATTTCATACTCGAGCATCGGTTTGAAACCCTTCATTTGGAGGAGAAACTTGAAGTAAAGCGACTTGGTGCCCATCAGCCACGGGATATTGTCATCACTCAAACTGCTGGTAAAAGTAACCGTGGGTTTCACATGGAGTGGTTTTTGAATAAAAAGTGGCTAACGGTTAGCATACAAAATAATGCACTCTTCTGTTTTCCATGTCTGCTATTTGGTGGAGATGGTACTTGGTCGAGGACGGGTTACAAAGATTTGAAACATCCTTCTGAGAGGATTGCAAAACATGAGCGCAGCGGGTGTCATCTGGACAATGCTGTGAAATTGGGCTTACTTGGAAGGGTAAATGTCGCAGCCCAAGTTGACAGTGCATACAGGCGCTCCATTGAGCAGCATTACAAACAGGTGGTGGAAAACAGGTACGTTCTCAGTCGGAGCATAACGTATGAAACTGTGTGGAAAATGTGAAACTGCACTGCGAGGACATGAGGAGTCGGTGGACTCCCTGAATCCTGCAATATCAGATGCATTTTCGAGATTGCCGGCAATGATCCCGGATCAGGCGGCCGAAATGAGCTTTCTCCGCAGGGTGGCTGGGCGATCCCTTAGAGATAGGGTGAGAAGCTCGGTCACCCGGGAGGAGCTCAGAGTAGAGCCGCTGCTCCTCCACATCGAGAGGGGTCAGCTGAGGTGGCTTGGGCATCTGTTTCGGATGCCTCCTGGACGCCTTCCTGGGAAGGTGTTCCGGTCCCGTCCCACCTGGAGGAGACCCTGGGGAAGACCTAGGACACACTGGAGGGACTATGTCTCCCGGCTGGCCTGGGAACGCCTCGGTGTCCCCCCGGAAGAGCTAGAGGAAGTGTCTGGGGAGAGGGAAGTCTGGGCATCTCTGCTTAGACTGCTGCCCCCGCGACCCGGCCCCGGATAAGCGGAAGATGATGGATGGATGGATGGATTTTCGAGATTATGTGTGAGGACGATTCGAGACTTCAGAGGCACTATGACGTTCAGCCCATCTTCAAAGGGACATCTAGAACTGTACAAAACGGACTATTAGACTGTATGTATGAAGTGTACTGCGAGGAGATATCCAAACAAGTGGATGAGACATAATTTGTTGTCATACATGCAGATTAAACAACTGATGTCTCCTGTAAATCACAAATGGTGGTTGTTTTGTGATACATGTTGCCCTGACAATACAGTGACAGAGAGGTTTTTGGAGTTTGTGGAAGTCAAAGATAAAACTGGACTCGGCCTCTTTAATAGCATCATGGGTGTGCTGGAACCACTGCTCAGACTTATGAAGGTGCGGCTGTAATGAGTAAAAACGTCAGAGGGGTACAGACGCTAATGAAAGAGACATACCCACATGCCCAGTTTGTTCACTGCTATGCTCACCAGCTGAACCTGACCTTGCAGCAACTTTGTTCAGCAAGGATGAGCATCCTGAGGTGTTTCTTGCAGATTTTTTGCCACCTTTTTCTCTGGCGCTCCAAAACGTGTTGCAGCACTTGCTGAGGCAACACAGAGACGCATTCCAAGGCCACCCGCTGTACGATGGAGCTTTAAAAGTGGAACTGTCAATGCAGTTTGGGAAAACCGTGCTGCGCTGCTCCTGTGTATGGAGGTCATACGCACACAACCAGGATGGGGTGAGGCCACCATAAGTGAGGCATATGGCCTGTCAAAGAAACTCAGGGACCAAGCCTTTCTGCAGCTGCTGGATTTTTTTTCTCTTCCTTATGCCAGAAGTTGTTTTATACAACACTCTGCAAAAACGGAGCATCGATGCATCTGGGATTAGCAGTGCGCTCACCCGTTTCAAGGAGAATGTCCAGAATATGCGGAAGCAAACTGATGAATGGGCTGCCACTGTTCACGATGGAACAGACGAGCCAGGCCAACGAGTAACCAACACAGCGCCGGTGATGAAGGTGGTGTGCGACACAGTCATCTCCCAGGGGGAGCAGAGGTTTTCACAAAGTGACCACCTGATCGCTGCCAAGCTGGTTGACAGCTCGCTCTTCCCACAATTTGTTTTGTCATTCCCTACATCTGAGCTTGACTGGTGAAACTATGACCTCTAGGAAACAAGGAAAAGTTGAAGTCTGAGCTGACCACTCTGTCCCGCCACACTGAGCTTCACACTGGTAAGACAGCCCTGTCTCTGTTAAGATCCATCCATGAGAACAACCTAGAGGAGGCTTTTGCTGAGACCATCACTCTGCTGAAAATTATCATAACACTTATGACAACATCTGAGTCAGAGAGGAACTTTTCCACCTTGAAGAGGTGCAAAAACCTTCACTCGCAATACCAAGCCGCTCTGTCGTTAAAAGTGTTTTGTGGAGCCACGCTGTTTATTGGTGTTAAATAAACACACGAGGAGCAAGATGGAGTTTTGTAGCTTTACTGGTATGTGTCCTATATTTTGAAATGGTTTGTGCCCCACCAATTCTTTACTTATAAAAAAACGACACTGCATCTGTAATACTGGTTAGTGATGTACACTAACCACTGCACCTTTTTCTTTCCTTTCCCAAAAAGTTGAAAAGGAAAGTTTTGAGTGAGGAACAGAAGCGTTCAATTTGCAGTGGTCTCCTAATTTTAATGCTTCTCTTCCTCACTCAAAACCTTCCTTTTCGACTTTTTTGGAAAGGAAACAAAAAGCTGTATAAACCAGGCGGGCAGTGTTGTGTTTGTCAGAAAACTGTACTAGTTTCCACAAGTTACAGTGACTAATGACAGCTCACACACACACACACACACACACCACACACACACACACCCAGTAATGTCTAAATTAAACTCTGGAACACAATGCCTTCTAAAAATAAATGAATGAACACTGTTGCCAGACAGGTCTTTCTGTCTATTTATTAGAACACCACACATTACAGTTTCAAAACAGGGACGCCTGGAGTTGACGTCAGCTACACAACACTCCTGCTCCCAGGACAGTCTTTATAATACGGTAGAAAAAAAGTGCTAGTAAAACATGCAAACTGAAAGCTCCCCAATCAAAGGACACAGACACTCTCAGAACACTTCTTCATGTACTCAATAAAACATCAGCAGCCCTGAACAAACGAGGCCCTGGAGGGACACTGACCAGTCTCTTGTCAGCGGGGTGTGTTCATTCTGCCGACTGTTTGCAAACTGTTGTCTGTTGGACAAATTCAGGTCCCAGTTTCACTCCTTTAGCTTCAATTATTAGAAAAATTTTTGCAACAGAATTCATGTTTTGACCCCAGCTGACATCTGCTGTGGCTTCCTCTCCTCTCATTGGTTCCTCAAGTTGTCACATCAGCATTCATCTGACCACACAGAATTCTACAAAAATAAAATGGCAGCTGCTCAGTGAGCTTTGCACCTGTTCAATTCATTAACAGATGAAGGAGCTGACAGAAGATATAGGGAGCAGAACTGAGCAGATGTGAAGGAGAGAAGATGAGAGAAGGAAAGAGGAATAATGAGAGGTGAAGATGAAATAACTGGAGATGAAGATTTAGACTATTTGTATCAACAAAGACTGACTTTATGAGCGCGCACACACCTCAAAAAACCTGGTCATAAACCAAGCCCAGGAGTCAATCCAACCTGCCATAGCAATGTTTAAGCAGCACCTTTATTTATGTTATATTAATCCAGTGCCAAATGACTTCTCTGATTTGTCCAGGCAGACGTCTGAGGGAGCCTACGTAGGTTTGTGTACTTAAGACTAGTCTAGTAGTTCATTTGAGCTTTTGAAAATGTTGCTGCGTAAATACATCAATGTGGGTTTGATTGAATTGAGCCTCAAAACTAAAAACACATGTTAAATCAAACTGTTAACAAAACAGAGAACACCAATGAAAAAGCACCATATTAGTTCCTGGATTCCTTTCCTAACACTCATTGGGTATGTCATCATTTAGTTGAGAAAAATGAAAACCTTTTTGATGCTTGTTTACAAGTTGATAATACAGCTACTCTTATTTTCATAAGGCCTCTGATCTTTACATGCAAAACCCGTTTATTTCAGAGAAGTTAACAATGTCCTGTTTTAAACCAATTCATCCCTACAGGAAGTTAACATTGTCCTGTTTTAAACCAATTCATACCTACAGGAAGTTAACATTGTCCTGTTTTAAACCAATTCATCCCTACAGGAAGTTAACATTGTCCTGTTTTAAACCAATTCATCCCTACAGGAAGTTAACATTGTCCTGTTTTAAACCAATTCATCCCTACAGGAAGTTAACATTGTCCTGTTTTAAACCAATTCATCCCTACAGGAAGTTAACATTGTCCTGTTTTAAACCAATTCATCCCTACAGGAAGTTAACAAATGTTGCCCTGTTTCTGTCTTTGGCTGCTGAAGTTCTAGAGCAGAGTCCGGACACATTCCGTTTCTATTCAGATATCTGAACTGGAATGGACTGGGGCCAGTTAAAGAGTAGTGTTTGTTTCCAGGGGCTGTGGGTGTAGTTGGTGGTATAGAAGAAAAACAATATACATCTACAATAAATAACAGTAGTACTCTCCACTATAGAAATCTGAGCTTATTTCACATAAAAAGTAGAGTATGAATTAAAAGGTAGTGTATGAATTAAAAAGTACAGTATGAATTTAAAAAGTACAGCATGAATTAAAAAGTACAGTATGAATTTAAAAAGTACAGCATGAATTAAAAAGTACAGTATGAATTTAAAAAGTACAGCATGAATTAAAACATATTCTTAAAAAAAACAGCGTCTCATGGACCAAACTGAACATTCTCCTAAATTTCTGTTCTGTCACGACAAAAGTTTATTTGACCTTTGACAAGTTGACCTTGATAATGTCACTATGGCCTCTGACCCGAGTACAGAGGTGAGTGAAACGGGCAGTTTAAAATGGCACCGTAAGTGTTCTGACAGCAGGGTTTTCTCACTTAGGTTGAGGTGATGTTACCTCATTAGCAGGCTAGTGGGCATGTTGTTGAGGATTCTGATGGTTAAACTACTGGAGAAAAGCTCTGCCTTGTCCTCCTTGAAATTGTCTTTTGTCAATGGAGAAAGCATGTACACACTTTAAAAACAATATGCTGCTACTATTTTTAAAATGTATTTTACAACTCACCTGTTTTTATTACTTTGTACATGTATTTTGGGATCCACTGTAATTGTTCCTGATGAGAAGGGCTGACTCCGTTAATACCATTTGACAAAGTTCCTTCGAACAAACCCCACACTATGGATCAGTAGATATGTTTGGCATGTTACATCATTGACTACCAGAAGATTACATCAACTAATTAGCCGTCAAATGGAAATTACATAGGTAACTATTCACAGAAACATCTAAGGTAGGAAACAATGGCAGTCATGTGATTAGCAATACAATGCTTTCAGTAAGAACTACAGTACCCATCAGGCCCCTCTTGAGTGAGGGCAGTTCTGATCAGTGTGAAAAATGATAGATACAATAAAGAGGTCAATGGAACTAAGCCTACGAGGGATGGAAGGACACCATCATTGGCGTATCGTCCAAATAAATATGATCTAATAGAGTGGATATTTGTCCAAGTTGACATGTGAGTTATTTGTTGTAACAGGCCCAGTTAAATTATCGGGTTAAATTATATTTGGCTGTTTTTACTGCATTGTCTTTTTCTGGTTAAGTGATGACTAAATGGTCCCTCCTATTCAAATCAAGCTGGTAACATAACCAGTATACAGAAACTGGTGGTTGCTTTTGTATGTAGGATAGTTGTTCATTTCACTGATAAAAACATTTCCATAGTTTTTGTCAAGTTCCACTGATGTCCTAGATATATCGACAGCTTTTGACTGTTTAGATTGTTCTGGAACCAACTAAAGGGACCACTGGTTTTAGCAAGACGGGGAGGACTCCAAAAACCTTTCCCATGTCCACATTGGTTATTCCAATCCAGGTCCTCCAGCTCTGTAGGTCTTTAAGGATGTTTACGTACCATAGGAAAAAAAAGTTCCTTGTACAAAATGGATATAACTGTATGTAAATATATGTGCTCCCTACTGCAAGTCGCACTGGAGCCTCTGCTGAATGACTTAAATAGAGTTTTGTTTCATTAAAAAAAATATAGAAAATAAAACGAAAATGAGAATTTCTCTTGGACAAATTCCAGAAGGCTCCTGTTTACTTCTCAGTGACCTTTAACCCCAGAGAGAGTCGTTGTAGTTGACCTGGCTAGTCCTAACATTACAGTGTATTACCACAATGGTAAAGAAAAAGTAATTCTGTTACACCAAAACAACTAATTAAAAACAAAAAAAACTATCAAACCAAGTGTGTGTATCTTTTACAGTTCGACTGGCTAGGTGACAATGTAAACACACTATTAATCTTGATTAAAAAAAGATTTTGGTGACAAAGAAAACTCTTGGTGGTGAGTTCTGAAACTACGGCTGTTCATGGTAGCAGTGTAGCTCGAAGGGACAGTGTTAGCATCATGTTTTGGTTTGTAGTTTTGGTTAGCATGTTTTGAGTGGTGACGTTGGTATGTTGTCCTCTTAAAGTGTTCGGATGGGTTCTACTGTAACAAGGCTATTCACTTTGATTTGTGGCCTTGTCATTATATTTAGTTATGGCTGTAGTGTTCAGTGTTCAGTTGTTTTATGATGTTCACCGGTTCAGCGTTATAATGTTCAGATGTTTAAGTTGTGTAAGAGTGTGGAGTTTTGTGACGATGGTCAGGTGTTCAGTGTTGTTTTGACTTGAACGATCTTGTTGAGTTGTGGTTGAGTTTTGAGTCGAGGTTAATTCACATGATGGATGATGTGTTTGACAATTTGTGTTTTGTTGAGTATGAAATTAGATTCAATTTCAGTAAGGTGGCAATTGAGTTCTGATGTGTTGCGGATGTGGTCGATTTGCAGTTCCTGGTCCATTATAGACCTTTCTTACTGGGAGCACTGAGCTTCCTCATTCCTCTTATTCTCCCCAACAGCTCACTGACAAAGACCTGGAGAGATGGAGAGATGGAGAGATGGGGGGGGTAGAGAGAGGAGGAAGAGAGGAAGGCAAACATGTAAATCCAAAAAACATTATCCTGCTCTCTAGGTTTCCCGTTAAGCATTTGATATAATTTGGCATGAAGGCCTTTTACTGAAATTAATTCA
Source organism: Esox lucius (assembly GCF_011004845.1). Classification (NCBI taxonomy): domain Eukaryota; kingdom Metazoa; phylum Chordata; class Actinopteri; order Esociformes; family Esocidae; genus Esox; species Esox lucius. The sequence goes on along the minus strand of NC_047586.1, from coordinate 1,705,869 downwards.
AAGTGGTGAGGGTGGATCAAAATTATTTCATCAAATAAACATGCAGATTATTTTTATTACTAAAACAAATATGTTTTGCTTCAGAGGGACCTTCAACCTGTCCATGAAGGAATTAAAAAATAAGGCAAATGGAGATTTTCTATGCCATTAAAAGATCTAATAGACACCAATTGATGTATGTTTAGTCTAGACGTTATGGGGGAGTGGATGAGTGTTTAGTCTGGACGTTATGGGGGCGTGGATGAGTGTTTAGTCTGGACGTTATGGGGGCGTGGATGAGTGTTTAGTCTGGACGTTATGGGGGCATGGATGAGTGTTCAGTCTGGACGTTATGGGGGCATGGATGAGTGTTCAGTCTGGACGTTATGGGGCATGGATGAGTGTTCAGTCTGGACGTTATGGGGGCATGGATGAGTGTTTAGTCTGGACGTTATGGGGGCGTGGATGAGTGTTTAGTCTGGACGTTATGGGGCATGGATGAGTGTTTAGTCTGGACGTTATGGGGGCATGGATGAGTGTTCAGTCTGGACGTTATGGGGGCGTGGATGAGTGTTCAGTCTGGACGTTATGGGGGCGTGGATGAGTGTTCAGTCTGGACGTTATGGGGGCGTGGATGAGTGTTCAGTCTGGAAGTTATGGGGGCATGGATGAGTGTTCAGTCTGGACGTTATGGGGGCATGGATGAGTGTTCAGTCTGGACGTTATAGGGGCATGGATGAGTGTTCAGTCTGGACGTTATGGGGGCATGGATGAGTGTTCAGTCTGGACGTTATGGGGGCATGGATGAGTGTTCAGTCTGGATGTTATGGGGGCATGGATGAGTGTTTAAGCAGCGGTAGAGGACAGGGAGGGCCAAGTGCGGGCAATGTTCCTGAGGTGGAAAAAGGGCGTTTTAGTGACTTGGTTGACGTGAGGTAGGAACGAGAGGGTGGGGTCAAGGATGATTCCAAGGTTGCGGACCTGGGTGCAGGGGAGACGATGGAACCCTGGATGTTGAGTGAGAAGGTCTTTTGTTATCGTCCTTCGTAATGGATATCACAAGTACCTTTTTGAAATTCCTGAAGATTTACCTGCATCTCTGCTTCTGACCCTCTCATTCACACCATGACCTTCACACAAACTATGACATAACCAAACCAAACAAATGTGACCTTTTCTTTACCTTCTGTAAAAGTTAACTTCAGGATGTGTCGTAACCACCACTATTAACTGACCAACAGGAAAATAACATTATAACCTGTGGTATTTCTGTTCATGTGTTTCTTACTGGACTCAGATACACGGAAGAAATAGTGCAGTTGGCATAGTACAGTCCCCCCCCCCTCTCCCCCCCCTCTCTCCCCCCTCCCTCTCTCTCTCTTTGATGATATGTGTCATTTTGAAAATATCACTTGATCGTTTTTGAACTAGTTTGCTGTATCACCTACACCAAAATGCCACTATTCCTCCTTCGTAGCACGTTCTCCTGTTTTAGAGGAGTTCTGCTCTTGGCTCTCTGCCATTTCTCTGCAGCAGACACGCGTGACCAACATGTGAGGAACACGCCATGCAGATACAGTCCATCCGTGTCATTACAGGACTGTGAGAACTGCGATGCATGTTGCCTGGGTCCATCAGGGTGCAGATATGGTTGTATTGTGGTGTCTTTGACAGCTCCCAGCCCTGATCTCTCTCTCCTGTCACTTTTCTGTAGTTTGGACTTCAGTGCCTGTTTCCCAACGTCCTCTAGAGATTAGTGGAGTGTGTGTGTGTCATGTCAAATTCTGTCAGCTTGCCTGGCCACCCATCATGTATTTCAGTGGCTTCAGTGCTGTCACATATTGACCAAAAGCCATCGGGTATCAGACACACACACACACACTAACGCAAGCGCGCACACATGCACACACGCACACACACACATACACACAAATCTCAAAATAAAAGGTACGGTCAACTGAGATACACACATGCGGTTTTGTATGGACAGATACTGGACTACGTATATGTCCTGTTAATGTATATGGCAGAGACAGAGAGAGAGAGACAGAGAGAGACAGAGAGAGAGACACACACACACAGAGAGACACAGAGAGAGAGACAGACACAGAGAGAGAGACACACAGAGAGAGAGACACACAGAGAGAGCGACAGAGAGAGAGAGAGAGAGAGACAGAGAGAGACACAGAGAGAGAGACACAGAGAGAGAGAGACACAGAGAGTGAGAGAGACACAGAGAGTGAGAGAGACACAGAGAGTGAGAGAGACACAGAGAGTGAGAGACACAGAGAGTGAGAGACACAGAGAGAGAGACACACAGAGAGAGAGAGACACAGAGAGAGAGAGACACAGAGAGAGAGAGACAGAGAGTGACAGGGGTTAATGTCTGAGAGAGGAATGACACATGCACAACTCAGACCCTCCATTAACACTCACACGTATACTCACCTCTGTGGGTTTATAGCAGTCTATTAAAGATTCCTGTTGGGGGGGGGGGTAGAGAATAACAAAAATTTAAGAATTAATAAGTATCCCTGAGTAACTCAGTGGTTTTGCAAACATTATGCATAACAAAACGACGTCTGAGTCTAGATATCCAGCTTTGATAGCCCCGACATTCCTGTTTGAGTTCCCAAAACATTTTTCATTCCTTTAATTGAATTGAATTGAATTGTCTGCCACAGCACTGTGCAGAAATCAGTGCAAACATTAAATAACTCCCAAGATCCTCCTCCCTAACTGAGTGGGGGGTGTCGTAGCAGACAGTTACAGTTTATGAAGACAGCCACTGATTGGCAAAAATGGCTAACAGTTATACAAATATTATATGTAGTTTGATGGGTGGAAAGCGGACACTGGAGTAGCTGTCATTAGTTACTATTGTTCAGGACGCATCATAAGCTGGCGTTACGGTCAGTCTACTGGAGACGAGTGGCCCCACATGGTAGTTAATGTGTTGTCGGGGGTAACTAACGTGTTGTCGGGGGGAAACTAACGTGTTGTCAGGGGGTAGCTAACGTGTTGTCGGGGGGAAAGGAACGTTGTTGTCGGGGGGTAGCTAACGTTTTGTCGGGGGGAATGGAACGTTGTTGTCAGGGGGTAGCTAACGTGTTGTCAGGGGGAAACTAACGTTGTTGTCGGGGGTAGCTAACCTCTTGTCTGGGGTAGCTAACGTGTTGTCGGGGGTAGCTAACGTGTTGTCGGGGGTAGCTAACGTGTTGTCGGGGGTAGCTAAAGTGTTGTCGGGGGTAGCTAACGTGTTGTCGGGGGGAGCTAACGTGTTGTCGGGGGTAGCTAACGTGTTGTCGGGGGTAGCTAACGTGTTGTTAGTGTCTAGGCCAGTAGGACCTTTCAAATAGTCGCTGATCTCGTGGAGCAGGTTAAAGTGATGAGTGTATGGAAAGAATGCTCTCACTGGAGAACGGGGACTGTTTGATGGTGTGAGGGCATCGTGTAGAACAGGACGGACAAGTGTTTTACCTGAGTCATTCAAATACACTTCAATCAGCGAGGGTGTCGCACACAAAACACTCTAATACTAGTCACAAACATTATGAAGCATTTCTTTTTGGCTGTTATAGAAATTATATATGAAGTTCATATGAGGCCATGTGTATTATTGGCTATTCTATAAGTTACATGGAGTTCTTATGATGCCTTCTGATGTGTTATTAGCTATAATTAAAGTGATATGGTGTTCTTATGAGGCCTTATCAAGTTATAAGCTAGTGGTTTCCATACTTTTGTCCCAAAAGCACATTTTGCTATGAATAGTTTTTTATTGACCTGTCAAAAAGGTGAGGCAACATCAATATGATCAATTCCCATTGCACAACATCATTTTCACATCAGGTGACCTATTAGTTTGAAAAAGACATTCTGACAGTTATTAGGGACTCTGTGGAACACACGATGACTATTGAAGCTCTCAGCCATTTAGATTCAGATGTGAGGAAGCTCTGATGATGACTATTGAAGCTCTCAGCCATTCAGATGCGAGGAAGCTCTGATGATGACTATTGAAGCTCTCAGCCATTTAGATTCAGATGTGAGGAAGCTCTGACGATGACTATTGAAGCTCTCAGCCATTCAGATGCGAGGAAACTCTGATGATGACTATTGAAGCTCTCAGCCATTCAGATGCGAGGAAGCTCTGATGATGACTATTGAAGCTCTCAGCCATTCAGATTCAGATGTGAGGAAGCTCTGACGATGACTATTGAAGCTCTCAGCCATTCAGATGCGAGGAAGCTCTGACGATGACTATTGAAGCTCTCAGCCATTCAGATGCGAGGAAGCTCTGATGATGACTATTGAAGCTCTCAGCCATTCAGATTCAGATGTGAGGAAGCTCTGACGATGACTATTGAAGCTCTCAGCCATTCAGATGCGAGGAAGCTCTGATGTTGACTATTGAAGTTCTCAGCCATTCAGATTCAGATGCGAGGAAGCTCTGACGATGGCTATTGAAGCTCTCAGCCATTCAGATGTAAGGAAGCTCTGCGATGACTATTGAAGCTCTCAGCCATTCAGATGTAAGGAAGCTCTGCGATGACTATTGAAGCTCTCAGCCATTCTAATTTTGAGGTAACGGTCAGTGTGAGTTCTACTTGCAGATGACAGGAAGTTTTTACTTCCAGTGGAGACGATTTTGTCTTTACTATTTTAGCTTGATGACTTATTTTTGTTTTGGATCTTTATGAGTGGCAAATTTTTATTAAGTATTGCATGAAAAATATTTTTTAAATGTGCTTTTTGCAGCATTACATCGTTTTATGCAGTATTATGTAATTCCTATGCAGTATCATATATTGTAGTTTTTATGTAGTATTAGTTCACCTGTAGTTTGACAGCTCTCTCGTCTTCACTGTTGACCTCCAGCAGGTCATCAATGTCTATTTCCACTTCTGGCATCTCCTCCTCCTGGGCACATGCATACGCATGCACGCACGTGCACACACACACACACACACACACACACACACACACACACACACACACACACACACACACACACACACACACACACACACACACGGTCAATATAATACACTGCATATCTCCACCATGGTGAGACTGGTCTTCATCAGCCGGTCTATAGAGACTCCCTCGTGTCGGGTCCTGGTCCAGTATGTCTCCCTAACAGAGAGCAGGATTCAAAAACAGTCTCCTCCCCTCACCTCTGGGTCTCCACCCCTCACCTCTGGGTCTCCACCCCTCACCTCTGGGTCTCCACCCCTCACCTCTGGGTCTCCACCCCTTGAACTGTCTCCCTATGACTCCTGCGGTCAATAAAAGCCTTGCAAAAAAAATCTATAAATTAAGAAGAGTGTCCAGATACTCTGACATCCTCCTCATTAACAAACACAAAGATTATAATCCCTCGCTGCCAGAGAACGATTACACCATTCTGAGACACCGTTATTCTGGCTGTTCTCTGAGACCGCTATTCTGACTGTTCTCTGAGACCGCTATTCTGACTGTTCTCTGAGACACCGTTATTCTGGCGGTTCTCTGAGACCGTTATTCTGGCTGTTCTCTGAGACCGTAATTCTGACTGTTCTCTGACACATCCTGAGACACCGTTATTCTGACTGTTCTCTGAGACATTAGGAAACCCGTTATTTTGACTGTTCTCTGGCAGAGCTTTTCTGAGTTGTATGGATATTAGAATACCAGTCTTATAGCTTCCGAAAAGCAGGTCATATGGAAAACTACACATCCAGGAGAGACTGAAACAGAGGAGGAGGTGGACTCAAGGCTGACTAAGCCATTGTTCTTCTACTCAGTTATAAAACTCTACTGCTTATTTACACACTTGTAATGTCATCGATATTATGATGAAACTCTGTTTCATTACTATTTCATTATTATTTATTAGTTTGCTACTTCATAACAGAAACTAAGAGACAGAAAGATAAAGAGAGAGAGACACAGACACAGAGAGCTCATTGCCCTCTATGGTTTTGAGGTCTGGGATCCATCTTCCACCCAATAACAAAAAAAAACGAAATTAAAACCCAGTTGAGACACTGTGTGCAGCAACAGTATTCATGAAGCAAACTCAAAACACAAAATAATGCATGCAAAGCAGAATTAGGAAATTACACACAAAATATCGAATTGCAGAGAGGAGATGGTAAATTTCACACCAAACTGAAGGAAAGCAACTCTCAACCACACCGCAATCATAAGCAGAGTCCCTGGACAGCAGAACAGACCCCAGCAAACCATGAGGAAAAACGGGGCAGAATGGAATGTGAGTAAACACTGACGGAGTACCAGAGCCCTGAGACTGAACCGAAAAAGATAAAATATTTCCACATTGCAATCAGAAACGAGCTAACAGTGGAACATAACATTGTAAACATTTATGTCTTTATTTTGCCTAAGATAAAATGTTAACTATTGAAAACAATGTATATAATTAATTATATTATGTATTTTTTTTTACCTTACTTTATCCTTTGAAATGTGTGTTTAATGATTAGTTCGATAATGTTCTTCTCCACTTAAGTTATTACATTTTTATAATTCTCATTTTCCTATTGCTTTGACAATAAAACTATTGTTTCCCATGCTAATAAAGCCACATAAATTGAGAGACAGAAAGACACAAGGAAAGACCAAGGCACGGAGATGGAGGGGCGGATTTATCTCAAAAGAATAACCTCTCTTCTCCTAACTGCTCCTCCTTCACTGTCCCTCCCTTCTGACAGCTGATTGGTCATCCTTCACTGTCCCTCCCTTCTGACAGCTGATTGGTCATCCTTCACTGTCCCTCCCTTCTGACAGCTGACTGGTCATCTGTCTGTCCCAAGTGGTGATGGTGACGTGTGGACACTGATGGCTGCCACATGCAAAACCACAGGACTCAGTTTCTGTGAGTGAGTGAGTGAGTGAGTGAGGGGGAGAGTGGGAGTGTGTGGGTGTGAGTGGGTGAGGGGGAGAGGAAAGAGGTGTTTAAGCCTACCAAACATATTTGCCATCGGCCAAGGGTGTTTAGTGCTCCTAAAATAGTCCACACTGTTAGCTTCACCCCATCCTCACACTGTTAGCTTCACCCCATCCTCACACTGTTAGCTTCACCCCATCCTCACACTGTTAGCTTCACCCCATCCTCACACTGTTAGCTTCACCCCATCCTCACACTGTTAGCTTCACCCCATCCTCACACTGTTAGCTTCACCCCATCCTCACACTGTTAGCTTCAACCCATCCTCACACTGTTAGCTTCAACCCATCCTCACACTGTTAGCTTCACCCCATCCTCACACTGTTAGCTTCACCCCATCCTCACACTGTTAGCTTCACCCCATCCTCACACTGGAAGGAAATCATTTTAATTTAGATATCTGGAAAAACATCAGACTGACAGAAGAGAGTGAATGCAGTCCAAAATATAAACGGACACACACATACACACGTTTGTGTTGTGTGTCCTGTAATACCACCACATGATCATAGCAGAAACACATTACTGTGGGAGACAGTATGTGGCCTTCACATTGCAAAAAATGCGCCAACACACACACATGCATGCGCACACATGCACATGTGATTGGAGTCAGTTTGCTGACTCAAACAAGTGATTCATTCCAAATGTCTGTTCCAAGGAACAAGACTGACTGACTGTCTGAGAAGAACATATTCACCTGCCAAACATCACAGATACAGGAGCAAGACAGTAGTATAGACAGACAGACAGCTCAGACATCTACACAGACAGACAGACAGCTCAGACATCTACACAGACAGACAGACAGCTCAGACATCTACACAGACAGACAGACAGCTCAGACATCTACACAGACAGACAGACAGCTCAGACATCTACACAGACAGACAGCTCAGACATCTACACAGACAGACAGACAGCTCAGACATTTACACAGACAGACGGGTCATGGTGATTAGATCTGGTCTGTGGGACTGACAACACATGAACTGGTGTTATATGCTCGGTCCCTCCATGCCACAGCTGAGCAGATCTGTCCATCCCTCAGAGAAAGAGGAAGAGAGAAAGATCGAGTTGAAGCTGAGCTGCTCTTTTTCTTTTTCTCTCTTGCCCGCTGGAAGGCTCAAGACAGAACACTTTATGCTGCAAGAGAACCCTCCCCCATCTCCTCTCCCGTCCCCCCCTCTCCTCTCCCCATCTCCTCCCCTCTCCCGCCCCCCCCTCCTTTCCTCTCCTCCATCTCCTCCACTCTCCCCCATCTCCTCCCCATCTCCTCTCCCGCCCCCCCCATCTCCTCCCCTCTCCCGCCCCCCTTCCTTTCCTCTCCTCCATCTCCTCCACTCTCCCCCATCTCCTCCCCTCCCACGTCTCTGAACGTGTTAGTATGTGTTTTTATGTGTGTTTGTAACACCAAGTAAACAATAAGGTCACCCTCCGCATAAACAACCACACACTTTATTCTCCCCCAAGAGGTGAGCCAATGTTAATGCAAGTCATTGTTGTATATATTTATATCCAGTACAACTGGCCTGACAGACCCCTCTGTCCCTCCCCCTGACAGACCCCTCTGTCCCTCCCCCTGACAGACCCCTCTGTCCCTCCCCCCTGACAGACCCCTCTGTCCCTCCCCCCTGACAGACCCCTCTGTCCCTCCCCCCTGACTGAACCCTCTGTCCCTCCCCCCTAACAGACAACTCTGTCCCTCCCCCCTGACAGACCCCTCTGTCCCTCCCCCCGACAGACCCCTCTGTCCCTCCCCCCGACAGACCCCTCTGTCCCTCCCCCCTGACAGACCCCTCTGCCCTCCCCCTGACAGACCCCTCTGTCCCTCCCCCTGACAGACCCCTCTGTCCCTCCCAGGGTTTCCCCACACTCTCCATCTCTCACTTGCTACTGTAAAGATATATTTTTTTAAATAAACATGTCTTTTCCTAACAGCTCTGACTTTGCTGAGAGAAAGAGCAGAAGAGAGGGAGAGTCAGAGAGAAAGAGCGAAAAAATGAAAGACAGAGTTAGAGAGCGGGCAAAAGTGTAAACAATCTAGAACTTTCTATTCTAGTTGAGTTGAACATATTTGACAGTTAGCCAGCTCTGAGTGTGTGTGTGCGTGTGTGTGTGTGCCAGGGTAGGGTGGCACCTCCGGATACATGATACAACACCAGCGCCATAGCACAACAGACTTGTTGACAAGCATGCACACGCACGCACGCACCACACCCATTCCAGTCAGTGTTCTACAGAAGCTGGATTAATTTCAGGTCTGAAATGGTAGGCTTTTATGGCTGAAGCAGGACAGGACTTCTGAATCTGTTTACTCAAGATCCCTCAATGATCAACATTTCCTACACAACAGGACTGAATATACAGTCATATTATAATATCACTGGCACAATGAAAAGGGCCTCTGACTGGGGACTTCACAGCACAGCAGCAACATTACGGCCAGGTGTTCATATCCCAGTTGTGGCATGCCAGAGGTGAGAAAACTAATGGGGCACATGTTTTTTGTCAAGTAAAAAAAGACTTTCAATTGTGAGTGATAATTCTTCACCCCTTCAAACCCCTCAGCTAAGTAAACATATCAGGGTCTGCTGTTAAAACAGCCATCCAATCAATGAGCTTGCTCCCCTCAGGCCTGACCTGTCAATCAGACTGCCTGGGTCACTTGCAAGACCTAATAAATGATGTCAAAGATCAATAGTCAGTGTGTCCTACTCTACTTAGTGGTGATAAGTATACCTTTGTCTTAATCTAGTATTGTCTGGTACTGTATTTGGCTAGTTGTGTCCATCGACATGAAGTCTGTCTTGCCAGAAGCCTCCTTTGTCTGTAATCTTTAGGCTGATTTTTGACAGGTGAACTATCTAGTGCCTGCATTGGAGTGGGAGTATTTGTTTCTCTGTTAGGTCATTTTCGTGTTAGTATTTTCTGTGGCACATTGTTCTGTGAACGCAGGTTCCGGATCCTTCCAGGGGCAGCCACCATGGCGACCATGCAAGTACAGTGGATATAAAAAGTCTACACACCCCTGTTAAAATGCCAGGTTTTTGTGATGTAAAAGAATAAGACAAAGATAAATCATGTCTGAACTTTTTCCACCTTTGATGTGACCTATAACGTGAACAATTCAATTGAAAAACAAACTGAAATCTTTGAGAAAAATTAAAACTCACAATAACCTGGTTGCATAAGTGTGCACACCACTTAAACTAATACTTTGTTGAAGCACCTTTGAATTTTATTACAGCACTCAGTCTTTTTGGGTAGCAGTCTATTAGCATGGCACATTTTGACGTGGCAATATTTGCCCACTCTTCTTTGCAAAAGCGCTCTGAATCTGTCAGATTGTGAGAACATCTCCTGTGCACAGCCCTCTTCAGATCACCCCACAGATGTTCAATTGGATTCAGGCCTGTGCTTTAGGTCGTTGTCGTGCTGAAAGGTGAACCTCTAACGGACGCCTGAAGGTTTTGTGCCAAAATTGCCTGGTATTTGGAACTGTTCATAAAGGTTCAGCATAATCTAATAACATAATAATCTCAGTATAGCTTCATATAATGAATGTAACTGGATGCCTGATGCCTCTTTCCGATACATTGGTTTTATACAGATTAAAGAACCTGAATAAACGAGCAGAGGAACAAATCTAATGGATGATTCTATACAGGTGTACTGCATGATACAATTAAGTAATTAACATCCCATCATGCTCTGTGGCAGGAATAAAATCCTCAGCCGACTGATATGGCCCCTGGTATGAGCCCTAATCAGGTTGGTATCCTGTTCATAAGCACAATCTGGCATTTTGGGTGTTTGTGATGTATTGCCAATAAATCACAGCTAAGCGCTGCATGATGCTTTGATCTGTGGTACACTGGCCATTTTCCACACCCCCTCATGTCTTATCAGCCAAACAGCATTGAGGATTCAAACCATGTTATTTCCAGAATATTCTATTACAATATATACATTGCTGTGTCATGCCAATAAAGCAATTTTACTTTAATTTAGAGTGAGTGAGAGAGAGAGAGATGGAGAGAGAAAGATAGGTTACTGCCAATGTCACAGCAGAGAGAGACAGTGGTGGATAGAGACAGAGAGCAGGGAGAGATCAGTCCTGTTCCATACACACGAGAGAGACAAGCTGCTCCAGTTCTACTCTGACAGCGTTAGATGGCGAAAGGCAGAAGGTCAGAATCCCCTAAGCCTTTTCCTCCATCTTACTCACAAGATCCTCAGACGGACTGAAACCTCCCACACAGGGCAGGACAAATAAAGTGGAGACAGAGAGACAGAAAACACACGTCTGTGTGCATGTCTGTAATAACCATGAGTAGATGGATTGTGTCTGATGCCTGAAGCTCACTAACTGTCTACCACTCCTTCTGCTCCATTTGGTCCAGACAAACCACAACAGAAAAATACAATGAGCCAGACCCCCAGTGCCTGAAGTGTGTTAACCACAACCCTTCTACCCTGACTGGCCCTGCACAGCTTCAGCCCCCAATGCTGACTGGCCCTGCACTGTGTAATCTGAGGGGGAAATGTCTGTAACATGGATTGTTTCTCTCAGTCACACAGTTTATCAAGCTTTCAATTTGTTGTTAAGGGAGAAATCATGTTGAATACTTCAAATGTCAAATTTATTAAACTGTATATGCCTTTCGTTTCTACAGAGCATGTACACCCGTACACACACACACACACACACACACACACACACACGATAAACATTTTTAAAGGAAAATACTATTTAAATAAAAGCTCATTGGTGTCCATAATATGATCAATGCCCAGAACAAGGTGTATGTGAAAACAGTCAAAGTATACAAAATACATAATTACACATTAATAAAATCATATAAGCACAAGCTGAACATCTCATCCCACTCCCTAGATCCCTCTCTCATCCCTCTCTCATCCCACTCTCATCCCACTCTCATCCCACTCTCATCCCACTCTCATCCCACTCTCATCCTTCAGCACAGTGTCAGTGTATCTCTCTTAGTCATACAGTCTTCTGTTTAGCAGGAGGGACTTAACCTCACCACTTAAGGCAAACACACACACACAGTCGATATTGTTTTGTCTGTCTGGACGTGGAAGTTTTCACTATTAGGTAGGTGTGACTTCCTGTCTCAAGCACAGTGTAACAAAACAACGGGAATGTTTAACACAATCAGCTGTGCAGAGCTCCAGGTGATCTGGAGATCCAATAACCGATTCGAAATATTCTGATTTCCAGAGCCACAGTCTGGCCAACCTTCATAAGAGGCCTTGTGAAAACCTGCTCTCTCTTTAACACTTCCTTGGAGTTAAGACAATGAAACGAAAATGATCAACAGTGAAAACGCGGACCACTTATAGTTCATTAAGATAGGTAACCTTTCTCTCACCATATGTTACAGAAATGTCAAATTTGACAATGAAATCAATTGGTCAATGTGGTTGATTGTCAGTGGGATGACTGATGGCTAAAATAAATCTCTTATTAGTAGTTTACAGGTTAATAAAAAAAGGGGTGAACATTTATATTAAAGCATTTCAACCAATAAACTATAATTGAATCATTTCAAGCAATTCATATGAATATGGCTTTTTGCCCCCCAGCTTTACTACTGACACATACAAGCACACACAAAACTAACTACAGCTGTGCTAATACTGACTGGCTCTTATTGGTACAGATATAATGACCCCACACACACAGTCAGGCATCCCCCATCCTCTGTCTTTGACACAGAGGATACACACCAATGCACACACTAGCATTCTCAATTGCTTCTGGACGGCTGTCAGTGATGAAGGGCTGCTGCTTTGTGTGTCCGTCCGTCCACGGTAAAGTCCAAAGAGCGAGGAGCTCATTGGTGAACGAAGAGAAGCACAGCATCTAGTCATTTAACCCACTGCCCTTCTTCTTTCCACTCCTATCATATCATTCTCTTCAAGCCCCATCCCCCTCTTTCCACTCTGATATGGAGAACACACACGGTGAAGACATTTCCTCAGCTCTGTGAGTGCGTGAGAACGCATGCCAATGTCTCGGTCAGTATCGTCAACCCGGCTCCCCCGCCACCCGGAGATTAAAGAAAGGTTCCAAATCAAGTCACACAATTGGTTAAGTAAAATAAACACGAATGACAAACCTGAAGAGCACAGCAATTCTATTATAACCAAAAATATAATATTTTTTAGCTATGACTAAAATGAACAAATAAAACGAAATATAAATATTTTGTAAGTATCCTGCTTTTGTGCTCTGCGGTCGAAATCTTAAAACGAATTGGGAAGACGTCATCACAACCCTAAAACACAATCAAAAAATGCCATCCTACTTTGATGTAGCTTTGATATAACTTCAATAAAACAATTACCATTTACCATGTATTACTGAAAATCACCAGACTGGCCAGTTCAGTGACTGGAGAGGACGCTTGATAGAGAATCCTGCACTTGCGCAGAATGCCCTACATCTTTATTACAAAATTATGGCCATTCTGTAACCAGTACAGTGAAATAGGCCAAATTACTAATTTAGATAGTATGTCGATTTGTCTGTCTTGTCTACCGGCATGGTTGCCTGCCCGCTCATAGTAACAGACAAACCATCCATTTATGAACTGACAGTAAAAGCGTGCCGGGTAGAAAACAAAGATGTGGGTAGAAAACAAAGAAACTGTTAGAAGGCTACTTATGGCTTCTGACCCATACAGCGCAGCTGTGTGGTGTCTTTCACGACCTCAGTCCGTCATTGATCTGGCATGCTCGACCCTAATCTGCGCGGATTCCTTGCCCAGGGGGAGACATGGGCCGGAGAGCAGCGGATTCAGACCCACCGAACCAACACGCCTCCCCGCCCCCCTTCCCCCAAAACCCCAAAGCCTACATTTTATTCACCAATTATTTTGCTAATTCCAAATTTCCCCGAAATAGTACTGAACCCAAAACTGAACCGCACAAAAAGCCCGTTATGAGTTTGTGGTAGCAGGTCTGTACATAGATCAATCTTTCGGGCCAGGCCGCATTAACTGCACATCATTCAATGCCTCACCATGCAAGAAACATGGGCTTCAAATGTTAAAAAAATTAATTGACTAAGCGCATCCGACCTAGTGGTCACCGCTGCTAAAGCAGGATACATGACGCCAGCATGTAATAATCTATACAACACTGTATAGGTTAGTCCCGTATTTGCTCTGCAATACATATAGCAACTACATCAGCCCTTGTCATGCGGGTCAAAGAAGCCCCCATCGTTTCCTACTGCAGCTCACCTCACAGTCGTAAAGATCGCTGAGTTGTTCAATTATCCATTCTTCTAGTATGAGTCTCTTCCGCAGTTCCTTCCTGTCATATTTAACCGTCACTTTCCCCTGCTTCCTCTGGACCGGGTCGTCGCGCGGCATTGGGCCGGACCCAGCGCACCCTACCCCGGCCGGTGGCTGGAAGAACACCCGGCTGGCGGCCGCGGGCAACGGGGCACTCGTCTCTGTGCTGGCCACCGACATTGCGTGCGTGTTGTGTGATTTGGAGAGCGGCAGGGGTAGCGCAGACTGCCGAGCTGAGAATGAACACCGTTTTTAAACACCTGCTATTTAAAGCGCAGCGCGCGGACAGGACACCTAAGTGGGCGGAGCGTGCCATCCGAATTCCCTCAATGGAGCTCCATTCTGTAACCATTTTCTCGCGGTGAAATTAGATACTGTTCATAGCCTCTTAGTGACGAATAGACCATTCGTTATTTTGATTTAAATGTGTTAGTGGTGGGATAGAACGAAAACCTGGATGCTAAGCAACTTTGAAAGACAAATGAAGCTTGGCTAATGACATATTTTAAACCCTTCATAAAACATGATATTTGACAGGATTGTTGCTAACAGTCTTAGAATGTGTTACATCCCCAGGTCTACATCTGCTGTAGGGAAGAACACATCGATTTAGGACCGATTTTAATCCCTCGTGTCCAGACGTAGTCATTCAGTAGCACATCGAGCTTCTTAACCAATTACGCATGTATAGTTTGGGGTCCAAACTTTGGGCAAGTCGAAATTGGATTCAAGTGGGCCACGTTCTCCCGCAGTCCACATATCACACAATGCGTCACAGCGGAACGAGCAGGAAAGTCCGCATTCATAATTTCTCTGATTTAAAAACAGTTTGGGGACATTTTCGTCATCATAGTATAGTTGCACACAAATGTCTCCTCGTTTAGTGTGCCCTCTGCTGGACAGATTTATTAGAACATCTGAGAAATCACTCCCATTCATCGTGAAGACAAGAAGTGTTTTATTCACATGCTATACAGGCGGGAAAGTTGGGAAATGTTTGACAATTCTTACTATGAACAGACAAGAAGCAGAACACAAATAGACGCAGAAAGACCTCTCTGTAGAACCACTTGAATTCTGAAACAGGAGCAATCTGTGGTTTTACAACTATAAGTTCTGCCCCAGAACCCACCAAAAGGTTCCAGACCCATTTTATCTTCTTGGTGTTAGGACTGAGAACTCATGGTTAGTCTTAATAAAATAGAACCTTTATTATTTATACACAATATAACTTCTAGCTATGTATTATAACAGTATTTATGTGCCTGTTTCGCAAACCCTGATTAAGCATTGTCAAGGATCGTGATGTTTTTTGTGCTTGACTAGACTTAATCAGAGTCTGTGACAACAGAGTTACATGTTGTGAATCCAGCCAACAGATCAGTGGTGCTCCACAGCAGCACTTCATTGTCAGGACAGCCATTATAAGGACAATGAACAGACTGGTGCTCAGGGAAGAACTTACAACCGTTGAACTTCATCTTTAGGTTTTCACTCCGTGAACTTCCCCTTTATCCACTTCAAACCTTCATCACTAGCAGACATAATAAAGGGCGATCTGTTTCTCAAAATTGTAGGGCTGTACTGGGCCCAGATTAAGTCTAGTCCTGGACTAAGAAGTTCTTCTAGTGGAGGTACTCCAATAGGAATGCCTTATAATCTAGGACTGAGCTGAGTCTGAGTTAATTGGTTTATAAGAGTTGTGGCTAGAAGGCCTCAATCTTGCCCAGGACAGATCCCTGGAAGAACTAACCTCAAAGGATCATTATGGGTTTCATTTTAAAGGGTTCTACACTAGGTCGGAGGGTTCCATCTGTACATGAAACAATGTAGGTGTGAACTTGGAGAACCGAGTCCTGGAGAGAGACAGTGTCGTGTGGTAACAGATGTGTTCTGTTGGGAATACATTTTTTTGTACTGATTATTGAGGTCCACCTGCAGAATTACTGATCTACACACCACACCCAGATACACATTATGTAAGGGGAGTGATTCTTTGTCAATGAATGTTCAATATTGAATCCCTCTTGTGGCTTTTTGACCCAAACAACAGACATTCATCTCCTTCCTTCATGGACCAAATGTCCTTCAGACGACAGGATGATGTCCTGACGATGTGTGGATTGGTTGATAGGATTTAAACAATGTCCAGCTTTTGACAGAGAAGCCAATCATCTGACAGATACTGTGAGACATGGGCGGGTCCTTTGGGTGCAGAGGTCAACCAATCTCAGAATCATAGGAACAAAAGTAGACAGATCTATGCTCTACATTAATAAAAACAGAAAAGTAATCACTATCTTCACAGCAGTAATTATAAAACTAAACATGATTAAATCAGTAGCGTACAGTGTATTTGTGTTTTACTGAGAGGAAACAAACCTTTTGTTTAACTTAAACTCAACGATACACCCTTCCTGTGGTCATCCACCTTTGAATCGCCGACACAAATGGAACACTATTCCCTACATACTTCACTACTTCTTAGAGGGGAAAGAGACCCATCTAGGGTGTGGCCTATTATCTCTACAGCAATAGGAATTCTTCAAGTATAAGATTAGATGACTGATCTCAGAACAGGTCGCAGCAATCACCTGAACCCCCCCCACCCCCATTACAGTCAAATAATGGTTTGACCCATAACTGGGTCTCTGTCATACAGGGGGCTGGTGGATGGTTGTGGGGGTGGGTTGAGTTGTGAACGGTTCCTCTTACGGTCCGTGGCTGTCCACCTCCATCCGTCCACCTCCATCTCCTTCGGTTTCCAATCATCAGACAACATCTGCCAGGCCGAGAACACGGTCAGTGTTGAATGTTAAGAGGCTGATAGCACATTTAAAATACCAACTCCACAAGTATTTTGAAAGTGATGCTTTTGGCACTTTATTCTAGCGCTTCCAGATCTGTGTTGTGTTGAAGGCTACAGACCTGCCCTGTGTTGTGTTGACGGCTACAGACATGCCCTGTGTTGTGTTGACGGCTACAGACCTGCCCTGTGTTGTGTTGAAGGCTACAGACCTGCCCTGTGTTGTGTTGAAGGCTACAGACCTGCCCTGTGTTGTAGTGACACGTTGTCTGTTCCCCCACTCATTGGCTTGACGATGCCGTTTTCACGAAAGGCGATGACAGGGAGGTGGTGGTCATGCTCCTCATCCTCCTCACCAGAAGGTGGTGGTCTGGACTCCGATGGGAGAAACAGCACCTCCTCAAACGACCCGTCCTCGCTGAGTGAGTGGAGACAAATTGTCAGGAACATTCTTGGGTGCATTATTACTACCTTATGAACAGGGTCTTTGAGTCGTCGTTAACACCATATTAAATGTGACATTCTATTAGATTTATTCCTGCTGTCCCACCTCTCCTCAGTAGGGGGCAGCATTGATATATTGAGGTCACGGTTGGGGTCAGGAGCTCCGTGCCCATTACTGTCACTGTGCTCGACCTCTGCCTCTGACAAACTCACTGAAGGGGGCGGCGCTGGAAAAAACACAACCAATCAGAAACATTTGGGTTGACAGAAACCCCAGGTTGTTGCAGTAAATCAGGTGTTGTTACCTTTTAAAAGAAATATATAATACACAGTAAAATATAGACACTGGTCTAGAGAGGAAACCAATAATGAAAACCTTAATTAGACACCTGATCTTGCAGGGTGGTAAAGAGAGCTACCTGATTGATCTCCAGTCTTCGGAGGGTTGGTTTTCTGGAGCAGAGAGGAACAGATATCAATTATTTAAAAGCTTTTCATTGTAAAGGGTCACAACTAATAACATGGTGGCAGAAAAATGACAGACCTCTGGTTAGATAGACACAGTCTACCCTCTCGTCCCCAGGTTAGATAGACACAGTCTACCCTCTCGTCCCCAGGTTAGATAGACACAGTCTACCCTCTCGTCCCCAGGTTAGATAGACACAGTCTACCCTCTCGTCCCCAGGTTAGATAGACACAGTCTACCCTCTCGTCCCCAGGTTAGATAGACACAGTCTACCCTCTCGTCTCCAGGTTAGATAGACACAGTCTACCCTCTCGTCCTCTGGTTAGATAGACACAGTCTACCCTCTCGTCCCCAGGTTAGATAGACACAGTCTACCCTCTCGTCCCCAGGTAAGATAGACACAGTCTACCCTCTCGTCCCCAGGTAAGATAGACACAGTCGACCCTCTCGTCCCCAGGTTAGATAGACACAGTCGACCCTCTCGTCCCCAGGTTAGATAGACACAGTCGACCCTCTCGTCCCCAGGTTAGATAGACACAGTCGACCCTCTCGTCCCCAGGTTAGATAGACACAGTCGACCCTCTCGTCCCCAGGTTAGATAGACACAGTCTACCCTCCCGTCCCCAGGTTAGATAGACACAGTCTACCCTCTCGTCCCCAGGTTAGATTGAGTCTACCCTCTCTTCTCAGTCTGAACCTACATACCTTCTCAGCTGGGTCTGAGCGACGCGTCCTTTTCATGATCTCCTCCAGACGCTATCAGAGGACAGTCAAACACAGTGAAACAGTTTGTAACCTGTTCAAACCTGGCTCTTAGACAGTACATCTGGTCAGTTGTGTGTCCTCAGGAGTATAGAAATGACAGTGTGAATGGGGTTGATTAGGGTTCTGGTTAGGGGCCAGTAAACACAGGGTGTCCCCAACAGCTCAGTAAACATGTGACTATGGATTCATCCATGTGTGTGGATCTATGACCTTCTTCCTCTCCATTCTTTCTGCCTCTTCTTTCTGAAAGTGCTTTTCTCTCTCCATCCTCAGTTTCTCTGCCTCCTCCTTCTGACGATACTCCTCCTCGTCTCTCTGAGAGACAGACAGACAGGGCGACAGAGAAAGAGCGAGACAGGTTGAAAGAGAGACAGGGTAAAAGAGAGCGAGAGAATGCAGGGTTGTTTTAATTTATATTTGTTTAAAATTTTTAAACAAATATGCAGGTGTATATCTGACCAGTTGTTGTTGTCTCTGTGCCTCCTCCTCCTCCTGCTGCTGAACCCTCTTCTCCTCCTCTTGTCGCTCCTCCTCCTCCCTTCTATTCTTTTCCTCCGCCTGCCGTTGGGCCTCCTCCTCTCTCCTCTGTCGCTCCTCTGCCTTACGCCGGGCCATCTCCTCTTTGCCACGCCTAAACAAACATTCATGTTACACATTACATAAACACCAACACATAGCATATACACCTCTACCCAACTCTACCTCTCCTGTTCTTCCTGTTCTCTCCTCTCCTGCTCCTCTTTCTCCCTCTGTTCCCGGGCTTGTCTTCGTTTCTCAGCCAAGATACGAGTGGCCTCCTCTGGGTCAGTGGTGCCTGTTGTAGGCCTTTGGGCTGGAGGACTGTCCACACACTCTACACAGACAGACACGCACACAGACAGAGACAGAGTCATGTCCAGTCTCTATTTAAACCACCATGCTCGTCTCTCTCCCTGGACACATCCACCATGCTCGTCTCTCTCCTGGACACATCCACCATGCTCGTCTCCCTCCCTGTGACACATCCACCATGCTCGTCTCCCTCCCTGGACACATCCACCATGCTCGCTCTCTCCCTGGACACATCCACTATGCTCGTCTCTCTCCTGGACACATCCACTATGCTTGAGAACTTGAAATGAAAGCCTCCTGGCAGTTTGAATCACCATTTTACACCTCTAACAAGCTTTTTGACTAATCACGACTAAAGTAACATGGATTACTAAATCACTGCTAAGAAAAACTGAAAATGGTAATTGTTTTTGGGCTGGTTCTATGAAATAATTAATACACTGATGTGTGATGCTCTTAAGACAAGACAACTTATTGTTTAAATTGTACCATTTAACGGTCTGTATTGTACCATAGTAGACAACGTCATAGGCTGGTGCCAATCTGAAAAACTGATTTCCTGATATTTATATACCTTCGCTCTATCCATCTGTATACTGAACAAAATCTGATAAATGCAATATCGTTAAAAAGTTTGGGGTCACTTAAAATGTTGTTGTTAAATGAAAGCATTAAAATGAGATCAAATTGATCCACAATACAGTTTGGACATTGTTAATATTATGAATGACTATTGTACTATCTATGGCTGATTTTCAAAGGAGCCAGAGGACATAGTTGGAGAAACAGACATCTCAACTGGCAGATTCATTAAACAGTACTTACAAAACACCAGTCACCATTGGGGGCAGAGAGGAGACGAAGGGGGGGGGGTTTAGAGAGGAGACGGAGGGGGGAGGGGTTAGAGAGGAAACGGAGGGGGGAGGGGTTAGAGAGGAAACGGAGGGGGGGGGGGTTAGAGAGGAGACGAAGGGGGGGGGGGGGGTTAGAGAGGAGACGAAGGTGGGGGGGGGTTAGAGAGGAGACGAGAAGGGGGGGGGGGGGGGTTAGAGAGGAGACGAAGGGGGGGGGGGGTTAGAGAGGAGACGGAGGGGGGGGGGGGGTTAGAGATGGAGACGGAGGGGGGGGGGGTTAGAGAGGAGACGGAGGGGGGGGGTTAGAGAGGAGACGGGGGGGGGGTTAGAGAGGAGACGGGGGGGGGGGTTAGAGAGGAGACGGAGGGGGGGGGGTTAGAGAGGAGACGGAGGGGGGGGGTTAGAGAGGAGACGGGGGGGGGGTTAGAGAGGAGACGGAGGGGGGGGGTTAGAGAGGAGACGGAGGGGGGGGTTAGAGAGGAGACGGAGGGGGGGGTTAGAGAGGAGACGGAGGGGGGGTTAGAGCAGGGAGATACTGTATGCAAGGTCCACTCACGGTTGACTGTTGTGTCATCAGTGTCTGTGTGGAGGCTGGCTTTCAGTTGGCCCTGGGTTTGGGGGCGGGGCTGCATGGGAGAAGGAGTTAAACCCGCCTGGTCTCCCTCAGGTCCTCCTCCTGGCTGTGGTCCAATCAGAGAGAAGCTCTCTGGCGCCACCCTGCTGGGCCTCAGGTTCCCTACATCCTCTCCACTGGGAGAATGCAGCTGCTTCGGGGGGGGGGGGCGAGGAGACGGTTTCTGACGAGGTCTGGGGCAGAGAGAGAGACAGGGGGGGTAAGACACAGACAGCCACGGGGCAGAGAGAGAGACAGGGGGGTAAGACACAGACAGCCACGGGGCAGAGAGAGAGACAGGGGGGGTAAGACACAGACATACACGGGGCAGAGAGAGTGACAGGGGGGGTAAGACACAGACAGCCACGGGGCAGAGAGAGAGACAGGGGGGTAAGACACAGACAGCCATGGGGCAGAGAGAGAGACAGGGGGTAAAACACACACAGCGAACAAGAGCGACAGAGACAAAAAACTATGGACAGGATTTTCTAAAACATTACATTTTGACATTGAGTAATTATAAGGAATTTTAAGTGAAAGAAATGTAGGTTAAAACCAGGATTTAATTTAGACTTGACACAGACTAGTAATGTGGCTGAAAATTAAATACACTGGCCAGGTTTGGGGTGTTCCATTGAGCTTCATTTCTTGTCCCTGAATATGCACATAGAATGGCCTTTGTACTTGCATTTTTCAGAGGTTATGTGTACATGTC
Source organism: Esox lucius (assembly GCF_011004845.1). Lineage (NCBI taxonomy): Eukaryota > Metazoa > Chordata > Actinopteri > Esociformes > Esocidae > Esox > Esox lucius. Next base: position 1,684,110 of record NC_047586.1, on the reverse strand, counting down.
TACCTCGAAAACCTCACTGCTGCCATTCTCTGGCCTCCCCTATTTGCCTTCATTGCACATTTAGAATTGCCATTTGCACTGTATTTGCCTTTATTGCACACCTATACATTCCATTTGTAACATAGACTACATTTAATACTTGTAAATATCCTGCCCTCTTCTATTTGCACTTTTGGTTAATCTAATCTAATGTGGGTCCACGAAAGAGACCCTCAATTGATTGATCCTGTAAGCACTTGAAGCTGCTATTCCACCAACCTTCCAGGTGAGGGCGCTGTCACTCTGCTCTGCTGTTTCCCTGGTGACTGGGACCTCTTGGCAGGTGGCAGATTCCGAGGGGGAGTGGTCAGAGGGAGTGACAGGTTGGTCCAAGACTTCCTGACAAAGTCCTTATGCTTTTCCTTAAGAACGGGCAAAGAACACACACATGAGAACACACATGAGAACACACACAGACAGACAATCCCAGACAGACAGACAGACAATCCCAGATAGACAGACAGACAGACAATCCCAGATAGACAGACAGACAGACAATCCCAGATAGACAGACAGACAGACAATCCCAGATAGACAGACAGACAGACAATCCCAGATAGACAGACAGACAGACAGACAGACAGACAGAGAATCCCAGATAGACAGCTAGCCTGTAGATGGATCAAGCGGTTTGTTACCCAGACAACTGACTCATCTAACAACTTCATTATATTTATATTTGTGAGTCAGTCGGTCACAATTGATCGTGAAACATCTCGGTTCTGATCCTCAGGTCACAGTGGACCGGTTCCAGGTCAGGACACTGCTCTGGACAAAGACCTGCAATACCTTTCTGTCACAGAGGATCCACATACATACACAGAGGGTCCAAAATGACAACAAGGACTATTTCCATATTCTGAACGTACGGAGTCGGTTGACACCAGACTGACAGAGTGTGTGTGCGTGTGTGTGTGTGCATGAGCAATGCAGAGAGAAAGGTCAGTGGCTCTAAGTCTTTAATGACATAATACATCAGACAGACCAACAGATCAAGACAGTCTGAGACAGTACCTGACCCAGGCCAGAGGATGATGAGAACTGATCTCCTGTGTCTGACAGATCTGTGCCTTTACAAGCACATGCATCAAGGCTCAGAGCGCATGATGATGATGATGATGATGATGATGATGATGTGTGTCACCAGTGCAGTTTGGTGATGTCATGTGTGACGGTCGGTTTTTCACTGCAATCTGTTATTTCCTTTGTATGAGCGGAGCGGTAGAGAACCCATCATTCCAGACTATTTACACTTTTAGACTCTTTTGGTAAATTGCTTTTTCTAGTCCAGGATTAATGGGTCCAGAAAACTACCACAGAGAGTACAGAAATTACTATTTGATAGCCGTTTCAAGTGGATTTGTCACAGCTGCTTGTGCTACATCAACCACCCACTTTCTCAAGATTAATATCAACAAATGTCAACAGAGAGAGACAGAAGGGAACTCTACTATCACCACCAGAGGGACAGAAGGTAACTCTACTATCACCTCCAGAGGGACAGAAGATAACTCTACTATCACCACCAGAGGGACAGAAGGTAACTCTACTATCACCACCAGAGGGACAGAAGGTAACTCTACTATCACCACCAGAGGGACAGAAGGTAACTCTACTATCACCACCAGAGGGACAGAAGGTAACTCTACTATCACCACCAGAGGGACAGAAGGTAACTCTACTATCACCACCAGAGAGACAGAAGGTAACTCTACTATCACCACCAGAGGGACAGAAGGTAACTCTACTATCACCACCAAAGAGACAGAAGGTCAGTATTGTATAATGTGTTCAGTTGCGCCCAGGTGATACTGACACCATAATGTATTGAAATTACCAACTAAAAAGGGAACAGCCTTACGTAGGCATATTGATAATGCCATGCGTCTTACCAGCAGGTTTCCCGTGGTCTTCCTCCGGTTGGTCACGTCCTTGGGGAGCCGTGGCTCATGGTTGCGGCAAGGAGCCAGAGGTTGGGATTGGATGGACTTAAAGGAAGTGGATCCCATTGGGTGGCAAGACACTGAGCGAGGACACACAGGAAGGGCTAGTCACCAGGTTTGGACCAATCAGGGTAGGGTCACCAGGTTTGGACCAATCAGGGTAGGGTCACCAGGTTTGACCAATCAGAGGTTAAAAGACGGACAGGATGAGAAAAAGGAGCGATGCAGGAAATGACGAAAGGAAGGAGGTGAGAAAGACAGACGGCACGGAAGGAGAGGGAGAAGAGAGAAGAGTCTTTGTTAGGGCTACCACAGCAGACTAAACCTCCTGTTACCAGCCTGTCTAGAGGGGCAGAGAGGCCAAGACAGAGGGTTTATTCAAACATGCTTGAGGCAGGAATAAATGAATAAGATTAGTGAAGCTGACATCCCAACTCTCCAGTCACTCAACTGAAGGTTACATTTAAAAACTGTTCAGGTTTGAGGTCAGGCCAAGGGGTTAAGTTTAGGGTTTGAGGTCAGGCCAAGGGGTTAAGTTTAGGGTTTGAGGTAGGCCCACCCACCAACCCAGGTCAAATGACCCCTCCGGGCTTCAGCGGTCTGAAATGCAGACTCCGCCTCCCACACCAAGTCAACCAAGCACAGTACATCGGGTTAGTAAAACATGCACGTGCGTAGAGTGTAAGAGAGAGAAAAGAGTTGCCTGGACAGACAGGAAACAGAATGTACACAACCTCTGTTGGGATGTTTTACTGGTAGAAACTACACAGCCCATTATGACATCACTGATATTATACACACCGATCAGCCATAACATCAAGATCTGGGAAATTTGGAGGCCAAGTCAACACCTTGAACTAGTTGTGTTCCTCAAACCATTCCTGAAGCATTTTCGCTTTGTGGCAGGGCGCATTATCCTGCTGAAATAGGCCAATGCCATCAGGGAATACCGTTGCCATGAAAATGTGCACATGGTCTGCAACAATGCTCAGGTAGGTAGTACGTGTTGAAGTAACATCCACATCAATGGCAGGACCCAAAGGTTTCCCAGCTGAACATTGCCCAAAGCTGCTGGCTTGCCCCCTTCCCATAATGCATCCTGGTGCCATGTGTTCTCCAGGTAAGCGATGCACACGCACCAGGCCATCCATGTGATGTAGAAGGAAACGTGATTCATCAGACCAGGCCGCTTTCTTCCATTGCTCCGTGGTCCAGTTCTGATGCTCTTGTGTCCATTGTAGTTTCTGCAGTGGACAGGTGTCAGCATGGGTACCCAGACTGGTCTGTGGCTACGCAGCCCCTTACGCAACGAACTGCGATGCACTGTGTGTTCTGACACCTTTCTATCAGGACCAGCATTAACTTTTTCAGCATTTGGAGCTACAGTAGCTCATCTGTTGGATCGGACCACATGGGCCAGCCTTCACTCCCCACGTGCATCAATGAGCCTTGGCCGCCCATGACCCGGTCACCAGTTCACTGCTTTTCCTTCTTTGGACCAATTTCTTGCTTTTAACACATCAACTTTGAGGCCTGAATGTTTACTTGCTGCCTAATATATCCCACCCACTGACAGGTGCCATGGTAACAAGATTATCAGTGTTATTCACTTCACCTGTCATAATGTCATGGCTGATCAGTGCACACACACACACACACACACACACACACACACACACACACACACACACACACACACATACACACATACACACATACACACATACTCTGTGGCTCCGGCCAGGCAACACACATGGTTGCTGTAGTAACACAGAGGGCCAAGGAGTCATGCTGAAACTTGGAGGTCTGTTGGCTTGGATACAGATGGCTGGGAGAGTATAAGAGTCAGCTAAGTCTTACAAAAGCCTTGAGAGGCACAGGGGGTTTCAAACCTCACCACTCACCCCATCATTACTGGGCTACAGTCTGAACTACAAATACAACCTCACCACTCACCCCATCATTACTGTGCTACAGTCTGAACTACAAATACAACCTCACCACTCACCCCATCATTACTGTGCTACAGTCTGAACTACAAATACAACCTCACCACTCACCCCATCATTACTGTGCTACAGTCTGAACTACAAATACAACCTCACCACTCACCCCATCATTACTGTGCTACAGTCTGAACTACAAATACAACCTCACCACTCACCCCATCATTACTGTGCTACAGTCTGAACTACAAATACAACCTCACCACTCACCCCATCATTACTGTGCTACAGTCTGAACTACAAATACAACCTCACCACTCACCCCATCATTACTGTGCTACAGTCTGAACTACAAATACAACCTCACCACTCACCCCATCATTACTGTGCTACAGTCTAATCTACAAATACAACCTCACCACTCACCCCATCATTACTGTGAACAGCCTGGACAGAGATTCCTAAAATGTGTGTGTCTTACCTGCGTCTCCTGACAGGCTGACTGCGCTCCGGCTGCGTGCCAGGTAGGAGTGTGTTGGCTGAAGCAGACGACTAACCACTGTGTTCTCCCAAGGGGTCAACGGCATACGACGCATGCCTGGAACACACGCACCCAGTTAGCTGGAAGGCAACAACATGCGACGCATGCCTGGAACACACGCACCCAGTTAGCTGGAAGGCAACAACATGCGACGCATGCCTGGAACACACGCACCCAGTTAGCTGGAAGGCAACAACATGCGACGCATGCCTGGAACACACGCACCCAGTTAGCTGGAAAGCAACAACATGCTCCCATGACGAGTGCTGTGAAGGGGTGAATTACCATGCCCTCACCATGCCCCCACCCTGGAGGAGAGCAGAGCATGACCTCATGCCAGAGAGAAAGAGGCCTAACTTTAAATAAACTAGGTTCGGGGTAGCTTAGCTACGTATTGAGCTGATTCCACACTGCCCAAAACAAATGGGATGTTAGCTCAAAAACTCAACATTAATATGATAGCCTGGTCATACAGTAATCACCCCCAGACCTCTCAAACACTGGAGACAGCATTTTCTTGCTCTGCGTTCCTCTGCTTATTTCTGCCTTGCCTTCAGTACTGCAAAAATTAAAAGAATAGGCCTCGGAAGCCTTAGGAAAACGTTTCGGCCTATGAGATCATTATTAGTCTAACTGACAGACTTGTGAGTTCTGAATCCTTTGTCCACCCAAAAAAGTATGTTGCTGGCAAGGGCTTCATTTGCGAGAGACAAACATGACTGGATTGGGGAGATTCATGCAGGTTGGTCAAATCATTTCTCCTCAGATTAAAAACCAAACCCACTCATCGGGTTGTGAGTGAGAGTAAAGACACAAACATGCTGAAGCTCTGTGCCTCGATGTGTCTGGGACAGAACGCTTGGAGGATTTAGACCCACGCCCCAGACAAGACAGACACACCGAACGGCTGAAAACTGACCAACAATCCAACCAGCACAGCGCTCCTTCAACCCAATTACTCAGTTTTCTTTATAGTTCACTACTTCAAATCAGGCCCCATTTAGGACAGATTCAGCTGTCATTTTACTTAACCAATTGACCTAAAAGGACCAGACTATGAATGTAGACAGAAGGTCTGAACCTGAGAACTCTACTGCAGATTCAGTCCTGACGGTCGAGACCCAAAGGATGGAGGAAGGAGAAGGAGAATGAGTCCCTCCACAAAAACAAACAGATTATCCTCTGGACTGGATTAAAGGAATGGGTGGTGAAAGGAGGGTACAAACCCCCATGTTCTGACCCCTGACCCCATTACAGACAAGCGGGAATCTAGAATCTAATCTGTCTACTAAGAAATAATTTGCTTTATCATTGTAGTGCTGAAATACCCAGACAATGTTTTCTGTAGTAGTCAACATCTTTGGATGGATTTCAGGTGGACATTAAAGGCATTCTTCTGTAAATGTAACAGATCAGTTTCCAGCCGATGGTCTGATAGATTAGTTGTGGTGAAGCGAGGGCGGTGGAACATGGAGGGGGAAAGAAAATCGAATTTTCCCAGAACCACCTGCAGGACTGTCATTTGTGGCCTTTCCCCCTGATGGGCGGAGTTTGGACTGTGATTTGCTAAGGAAGGGTGAAGATGAGGTCCTCTTCTGCAATGCTAGGAGGAGCCGTGACAGACACACCCACAACATCAGAACAAACCAGCACATTCAATACCATCATGATGCCACAACAATATACAGTTCAAATGACACTGGCCAATCTAAAGGAGTAGTCTACGAATCAAACCACCACCATCACAGACAGATGAGAAGCACAGGTGTGACTTGCTGTAGAGACACCATACCTTAACATGGACAAAGTGTTTACCTCGGTCAGGAGAGTGTAATAATGTTGCAGAAGAGTAGGACAGTCTCTTGGTTATGACCTGATCAGCTGGGTGTTTGGAGAGATTCATAGTCGACACAGACCGCCTTTCAGCATCTACAGAGAGACACACAGACCGCCTTTCAGCATCTACAGAGAGACACACAGACCGCCTTTCAGCATCTACAGAGAGACACACAGACCGCCTTTCAGCATCTACAGAGAGACACACAGACCGCCTTTCAGCATCTACAGAGAGACACACAGACCGCCTTTCAGCATCTACAGAGAGACACACAGACCGCCTTTCAGCATCTACAGAGAGACACACAGACCGCCTTTCAGCATCTACAGAGAGACACACAGACCGCCTTTCAGCATCTACAGAGAGACACACAGACCGCCTTTCAGCATCTACAGAGAGACACACAGACCGCCTTTCAGCATCTACAGACCGACACACGGAGACCTCCCGTCACTATCTACAGACGGGCACAGAGACCTCCTGTTAACATCTACAAAAACACAGATAAGAGTGCTGATAACAAAAACAGAGGAAGCACTCTGAAAGCGACAAGAGAGTGCTGGGAGGAACAGCAGCAATCAAACTATTCTACTGCTACACACAATGGCCCTCATTTATCAAAAGTGCGTGCACCAAATTTCCAGCGTACACCTGGCGTACACCCAAAACCACGGTGACTTTGAGATTTATCAATATGGACGTTGGCGTACGGCACTCTCAAATCCTACGCCAGCTCAGGAGGTGGTGTACGCACGTTTTGAGTTAACGCACTGACAAACTAAAAGATATGATATATTATGACCCACTGTAAAAAAAACAACTACATAATAATTACAAACTTCAGTGTTTATTTTTGTGCAACATGGACTTCAATGTTTAATTTGTGTGACTTTACCAAAGCATTTGATTTATATGTATTCCTTCAGATGCGAGCCTGTGCGCTTTACATGACGTTTCAGGGTTAGGCCCGGCAGTTGCACACGGACTGGGTTCAGTAATAAAAGGCTTTTAATGACCAAAATATAATTCAGACTGACAAAATAATAAAAATGACATTCTTTTTCTTTTAAATAATAATAGAAATAATAATAATAACGACATTCTTCTTCTAAATAACAATAAACGTAATTAATAATAAATATCATAAAATAATAAGACGAATATTACAAATTGTCATGCAATTATTAATGTGAATGAATGGTACTCCACATCACATCATCATCTTTTATTCCGCTTTTTAAACTCTTTCTACCTCCCTGGTGATCGTCTCAATCTCCACGTCAGAGAAGTTTCTCTTTTTTGCCGTCTTCCGTGTGTCCATGGCGTAAAATGAGGGCGTGGGGGAAGCGGAGACTTGAATATATAGGGGCGTGTTATTCTAATGACGATCATTTTCAGCCGCGGCATTTAGCAAGGGCAGGTATTGCGTACACCTGGATTTTAAAGGTATGCACAGTTTCATAAATCAGGCGGTGAGAGGAGTGTAAGCAAAATCTTATGCCAACATATACGCCCGTTTCTACGCAAGAATGATAAATGAGGGCCAATAACTCTACCATAAAACCAGGTTAATTAGCATGGTGGACCTGATAACTGTGTTACCTTTACAAGGCTAGCTCAGAGGAAACGGTCCCAAAATGCTAGTTACCATCAATAGGTTATTATTAATTCTAAACGATGAGGATGAAACTAGTCAAATGTTCTCTACAAGTAATGAATCTGTACAAACGTAACAAACCCAACATGCAAACGGTACATTGTCATTACTTTAAGGCTAACTGAGTGGTACATCAGCATTCAGTTGCGCTAGTTCTCAGCTAATGCTATCTATTGCTAGTTATCAGGCTAGTGCTACCACTAACAGAGGCAAATATTCACATTGGTGGCTCAGGCCGTATCGGCGGTAGACACTGAAAGCACCCTGGAGGTGGTGCTCCAGGCCTGCTAGGTCGAGGGGATAGAGAAAAGACGACTCGACAAAACCTGCACCAGGAGAGAAATAACCAAACAGAAAGGGGGGCAGAGTAGGGTATGAGTCAGAATACAGGGGCCACCAGAGGCTGAACACACAGCACAGATTCAAATAAATGAAACACACTCTCTTTGACCTGAACTATGTGTTTAAAGGCAAAAAATTTACTTTAGGTTGTTAGAAAGCATCAGCTAAACCCACAAAAGTCGCAAATACGTAAAATGACTAAAGGGAGACGTCCTTAATTTACAAACATACCAGTCCTGATCGGACACAAATATCGACAACACAAGACCTTCAGCTAGCCAGAGCTAGCTAGTCTGCCTGCTTCTGTTTCAACCTGGCCCAAATCCACGTTTGACTACTACAGGGGAACTTGGCTATGTATCTGACTGGCAATAAGAAATGCACGCTAACTCTGGATAACACTGACTAAGCTCTGAATACTTTACCTAGCCTTAAGTGATTCACATCGCTTGCCATCTATGAAACCAGCAGCTGTATATCTACACTAAATATCTAGCTGTAGCCTCTACATTTTTTTTTTAAATAAAGTATTTTAGGGGGTTAAATAGTCGTCCATCGGTGCATTTGTTTACCCCGGGGTGTGGTGGGCGTGTTCACGGGCAGGGCCCCGCCCCAGGACCAGCGGTTCTGTTTAGCTCTTTGACTCCTCTCCACTGTCCGACGGAGAACCGCTTCATGGCGGGCCTACAACACCACGGCAGGAAGACAAGATAACATGAATGGTCATTCAATTAGCTGCAGGCTTGTCGTGGTCACGAAGGACTATCACATTAGTTATCTACATTAACGTAACCCAGCCTCCCACTGGTACATTTGGGGTTAGAGTCGGAACTGGTACAGTCGGGGTTAGAACTGGAACATTTGGGGTTAGAACTGGAACATTTGGGGTTAGAATTAGAACTGGTGTTAGTTAAAGTTTTAGAGGTGTTTGGTTCAGGGTTTGTGATAGCTTGAAGATTAAGTTATTAAGGGTAAGGAATATGGAAAATATGGAGTAATTTATCTGACCTACAAATGTGGGCAAAAAAATTAATGTGTGTGTGTGTGTGTGTGTGTGTGCGCGTGTCCACACTTTCTCCTCCTCCAATTTGTGGCGTCTCTTCTCCTCCACAGCTGCTCGTCTCTTGTCCTCCTTCATCCTCTGCTCCTCCAGCCTCCTCCTCCGCTCCTCTAAGTGCTTCTCATAGTACTGCTTGGCCTTCTCCTCTTTCTCCTGCCACGCCAACTCTCTCGCAGCTACAAAGACAAGCAGACAGACAGGCAGGTTGGCAGACAGGCAGGTTGGTAGACAGGCAGGTTGGCAGGCAGACAGGCAGATAAAGAAGACAGAAGAGCATCGGTTGAGTTCAGAACTTCTTCCATCTCTTCATCTTCATTTAACTGAAAACACCCGTTCTTAGCGTTACTGACAGAATGCGCGTTGATGCTGTGGTTTAAGCTCCCGAACATAAAAAAGGTCCTGTTGTTGCCATGGTACCCTGGTTTCATAAGAGCAGCCCAACATGTGGAAGGGGGGCGAGGGGTTTGACCCAGTCTGGACCCAGTCTGGATGATCGGCTAGCAGGGGGGTGAGATGAGTTTTGGCACGGAGGAGGGGTAGTATGTGAAACAGAGGGATTTTCTTTGTATCGTTCAGCACTAAAGCTCCATCACATGACCCAGATCTGACCTATCAGATAGCCACTACGTGTGTGAGGCTGTTCTCCCTGCCTTGCCCAGAGCTGCTGGTCCTATGAGGAACACAAAGGAAAATTCCACATCTGGAGCTAAAAGCAGTTTTCTGCTAGTTTCAGTAAGAAGTGGTTGAGAAACCAGGGTTAATCTAGTGATTTTTCCATTGTTCCATTGTTATTATTTGTCCTCTGTTCAAGTTTTGTTGAGAGTCAGATACCTTATTAACTACATTTATATATGCATTGTATAATGTAAGAATGCACCAATACATATTATACACAAGAAACCAGGCGAACCCAGTTCAGCCTGACCACAATAGAAAATGTTGCTACCTCGAGTTTCGAACTCGCCCACGTGAAGGGCTGTGTCGTTAACCACTACGCCACAGAGCTGCACATTTGCAGGGTGTCAGTATTGCCTTTTGTCTCGATCTTGAACAAATCCATTTTTGCCGTTGGCCGTTTGAACAGTTGTCATTGATGAATGACACTGATACAATTAAACTGACTAATGTTTCCTACTATGTATTGCGTTTGCCATTGGCCGTTTGAATAGCGTATTAGCCAGTAATAAGCCTTACCGGTATCTACTAACTTACTGGAATACTCATAAGAATTGAGCAATTGCTAGCGAGTCTGCAAAAGCTTTCACTTCATGGCATAAGAACATATTTATTTCTTTGATGTCAAAACAACATACTTTTTTCTTCCATTCGTGAATTACATTTATACAATAACTATTAATAAAGGCGACGATAAACGTGCAATCTACCAGAAATAATTAATGAATGCCGTTGCTCTCAGATTCGAACTTAGGTGCTGTCTTTAACCACTAACCCACAGCATTACATGTTTTAGCAGTCACTAGACTCCATTGAGGATTGTGTTAAACTGACTAATGTTTCTCATTAAGTTTACCTCCACCACAAATTGCATCTATGAACTGTATTGCATTTGCCACTTTCTGTTTTAACAGGGAGAATTGAGCATTGAACTATTCCATGGCAGAAACAGTCGCAACTGTATAAACGTATACAGTTTCCGGTTTTAGCCAGCAAAGTTTTCATCTATATGGAATAATTCACAATACCTACTTTTTTTCGCCTGCGAGGAGATACGAACACGGGACCTATAGTTCACAAGTCCGCTTATCTGACCACTATGTTATTTAACAAGGGAAAGTCAGTCAGTCAGTCACTCAGTAAGAGACATTCGCTCTTCTTAGCCAGCTCCACTTACGCGGTCTGTCAAAAATAAATATATAAACATTTTAAATAAAATGCACTTCATTTTGATTTATCTGGCACTGACTTTGCCAACAGATGGCTTTGATGAAGGAAAGTAAATTTATTATGATTGTCAGATGTTGGTTTTCCAAGACACCTCAAGAGGACTGTACTTATTGTAAGTCGCTCTGAATAAGAACATTTGCTAAATGATTAAGATGTATATATAATGATGCTTTTTCCATTGTTGATCCGGATACTGAACTTTGAGTATCTGCCGATATCAAATGTCAATCCATTTTTATTTTGTTGACACGCTATGATGGCCATAAATGACTGAATCAAATGTCAGATGACATTTAAATATTGAGAAAGTTGTTAATTAAGATTATGGAACTTATACCATAATGACATCAAATGTTAAACGACACAAGGTAGAGCAAGGCATTGTGGGAATGCTATAGCAAAGTAGAATGGGAAAGTGGATATGTATTGGACAAATAAGTCACTGCAGTGAAAACTAGGCATGTGACAAATTTATACGAGCATTTTCTTATTGGTATTTAGTTGAAATAACATGACATATCATGTGAAAAAGCTTGTTATTGTCCAATGCCTACTTGATCAAAGTGGCACTAGAATAACATTTTGCTGGTTAGGAGATCCAATCTGGCAAATCGATAGCGGTCAAGCTGCCTTGTCAAGGTGAATTACAGACTGTGGAGAACTCTTCCCAAGAGGACCAAAAACATTGCCAAAAAATGTCAGGATGAATAATCTAATTCTATACGATAGGGGAATCACCATTTATTTCTGCTGCACTTTTCTCTTTTAAGCCTTTCTGTTTCCGGGCAAAGAAGAAGAAAACAGAAGCCCTTCTGCTGCTCTCTCTACAGGATACACACCAATCTGTTTCTCCTTCTCCTCGCGACGTTCCCGGGCCATCCTCTGTCTCTCATCGACCTTGAGGACCAGCAGCTCTGTAACAAACAGACACATACTAGTAACACAGCACAGACTCTTACCCCATGTCACTTAAAGGAGACATGAAGGAACTGAAACGTCACTTGGTTTGAATCCCAGAGCTGACAGGGGAAAAAAATTATACTAACACAAAAACATGGTTTAACCTAATCTGCTGTGGGATTCAAACCTGTGACCTTTTAGTCAGACCAAACACTGAAGACTAAATCTACGTACGTTTTACTTGTTGTGCAACATCTCTTTAAAGTTGACATATGGCCAATATACCACAGCCAAGTGCAGTTCTTAGGCCTGGACACTTAGTTGTGGTAATATACCATAAACCACCAAAATACTGTATTGCTCTTATAAATTGTATGTCAATACAGAGCAAAAAAGAGTGATGCAATGTCATACCCATTATATACAATCATTATATACGACACCCCGGCAATTAGCCAATCAGCATTCAGGATTCAAACCACCTGTGTATAATTATATACGCAACATGTCAGTAAAGTGAGAGAGTGGTTTGTTAGCAGCATTGTGGCTGGGAGTAGGTGTTGGAGAGAGTGTCAGGGCAGGAGTGATTTATCACCTGGTTTGTTAGCAGCATTGTGGCTGGGAGTAGGTGTTGGAGAGAGTGTCAGGGCAGGAGTGTTGGACAGGGCCTGGCCTGATGATGAAGAATCAGGTCCACTGGACGCTCTTCTCTCCGCTGTCTGGTTCTGTGAGTCAGAGACTGGGGACAAAAATGGCAGGTCAATAAGGCTTTGTAATGGTACCCAGACTCCTGCAACCACCGAGACGTGTAGCGAGGATGGACCTGGAACGTCATTACTAACCCCAGGGTCTGTTTGCTGGGTCTCTTGAAAAGCCTTACTAACCCCAGGGTCTGTTTGCTGGGTCTCCTGAAAAGCCTTACTAAGCCCAGGGTCTGTTTGCTGGGTCTCCTGAAAAGCCTTACTAAGCCCAGGGTCTGTTTGCTGGGTCTCCTGAAAAGCCTTACTAAGCCCAGGGTCTGTTTGCTGGGTCTCCTGAAAAGCCTTACTAAGCCCAGGGTCTGTTTGCTGGGTCTCTTGAAAAGCCTTACTAACCCCAGGGGGTCTTTGCGGGGTCTCTTGAAAAGCATTACTAACCCCAGGGTCTGTTTGCGGGGTCTCTTGAAAAGCATTACTAACCCCAGGGTCTGTTTGCGGGGTCTCTTGAAAAGCATTAATAACTCCAGGCTCTGTTTGCGGGGTCTCTTGAAAAGCCTTACTAACCCCAGGGTCTGTTTGCTGGGTCTCCTGAAAACCTTACTAACCCCAGGGTCTGTTTGCTGGGTCTCTTGAAAAGCCTTACTAAGCCCAGGGTGGAAGACGCTGACCCAGCACCTGACTGACACCAGTTATGCCACTGAGCTGTCCAGGCGAGTGCGCCGACGGGGCAAAATGGTGGATTTCTTTACATTTATTGACAATCTGTTTCTGCGTCACAGTGTTTCTTAGTTCACACAAATCAATAGTCCTTCATCCACACCTTCCTTTTCTCTGCCAGCCAGTGGCTCATCACACACTCCTCACCACACACGCACACTCCCCTTTCCCCAGTGGAGCAGAGCACAGCTTCACATGTACTACAGCAACATGTTTGAATCTGACCAACTGCTCCTTCTGCACAAACAGAAGAGGATCAAAACAGAATGCAATTTAACTGTACAAAGTACATAAAATAATAAAATTGCATTTTCATTATGAAATATGAGTCACCATATCTTAAGATGTACAAAATGTTTATCACCATCTTAAGATATGTGAGAATGACAGTTGGCAACCAAGTGCAGAAAGGCCATTGATTCCACCCTCAGCCTCCTATTCAGGTAGGCTCTGTGATTCTGGTAGATTTGGACCCCTGAGTAGTGTCATGATAGCCCTAGATATTCCCCAAAACCTGGAACATCATCCTCCATCCCATAATACTGAAGCTCATTTCTATACTCAGGAAAGTATGAAAAGGATCCATGAAATCTTATAGCCAGTTATTGTTTAGGCAAAGACATCTATACAAGGGCATAGGTTTTTATTTCATAGGGGGGGGGGGGCAAGGTCAACAGATCCCAATCTGTTTTAATTATCTATTATAGCTAAAATACAGTTTAACTATAGCAGAAAGTATTTTATATGTATAAAATATACAAAGGACAAATCTGTTTTTTTTATATTTATTCAGGAGAGACTTGCTCTGGCAGTGTTAACAAATAATGTTTTCCAAGTCAATAAAGCCTTCAAGTAAGACAGAAAAATAGTGAGAGAAGAGAGAGAGACTGGAGGGTGTCACCTGGGTTTAGTCAAATCATAAGGCGTGATAACCAAAGCATGGCCTTTATCCACACACCCAACCCCCTGGTAATCCTGCCCGCCGTTCCCATGTGTGTGGTGTGTGTGTGTGTGTGTGTTCATATGGTGTGTATGTTCCCGACTTCAGCTTCTGTGTGCGTGTGTGTGACCTCCCCTCCTCCCGCCGCAGCTCAGATTAAACGGTCACTGTTAGTGATTACAGCCGAACTCTCTCTTGCTGTATGTGGCAGGCTAGGCTAATGTAGCGACAGGCTAACAGCAGGAAGGCACCCTCTGTCGGCGCAGACTGAGAGGATTAGCCACCGCTAATGCTAAGCTCCAGACGGCAGGGGGAGAGGGACCAGAGACCTGTCCACACCAGGCACTCTGAGCTGGGTAAACACAGCCTGAGGAGTGGGGGTCTGTATGACATGACTAGGCTGTTCAAGTCTTATTGTCAGTTTATGCATTTTACAAGTGGAATGTATAGATGTGAAATGAAGGCAATTGCAGTACGAATGGCAATACTAAATGTGCAATTAAGGCAAACAGAGGAGAGCAGTATGAACTATAGTGTATGTTACAAGTGGGATGAATAGTTGTGCAGGTACAAATGGCAATTCTAGATGTGCAATCGAGGCAAACTGAAGGAGTAAGGTAGCATGTGCAGTGAGAGCAGTGAGGCCCAGAGGTAGACATGTGTATGTAACAACTGACAACAAGTACCATGGCAATTCTAAAGGTTCAGTGAAGGCTAATTGAAACTGAAAGGCAGGGAGAGCAGCAGTGAGGTACAAACCTGTAACACCTGATAATGAATATCTTATAAAGATAAAAACAAACTGGAAGTGATGCAGGGCTTGGCTATAGAACAGTTGACTTCTCTGTACGAATAAAGGTAAACAACTCCCATTCTCAAAGCCCTCTCTAGAAGGTCCCTGAGCCGGCCAGGGCATGAGTCCCATCTCCGCGCGGACAAGAGAGGGCTTTTACCTCAGCAGCGCCGCCTGAGATGGTGAGCCAGTCCTCAGACTCAAACAGGCGGGGCTACTTCCATTCCTGGCATTCCACCTGGCACCTGGGTGTCACACCTTGATGACACAACGACAGGGAGGACAGCATGTGGCTGACCTAGATTAACCGCAGTCAAATGGTTGTCAACCGTAACCAACGGTAATACCCAACCAGGCCTTGTGTCAGTCAGCACACTGAGCCTGTCAGCGGACGCTCACATCCTATTGTGTCATCTCATGTGCCAGGTAGAGGGTGGGGCTACACAGGTCAACTGCCACACCCCCAGAACAAACAGGAAGACAATGCCACACAACCATAATATAGTCACTGTTAGTATGTATATCATAAACTAGACAGTTGACTTTGATAATATAGTCAAAATGTATTCAACTATTATAGCACAAAAATTATAACCAAAATAATAAAATGAATGAGCTATGGAACAGTATTTCTACATTACAAATTGCTACAACTACATCTATAGTGACCTAGGCAGGCAGACTTTCCTCCGGTCTAATCCTGGACAGACAGTGCCTATCGTTACATGATATGATGGACAGACAGTGCCTATCGTTACATGATATGATGGACAGACAGTGCCTATCGTTACATTATATGATGGACAGACAGTGCCTATCGTTACATGATATGATGGACAGACAGTGCCTATCGTTACCTGATATGATGGACAGACAGTGCCTATCGTTACATGGTATGATGGACAGACAGTGCCTATCGTTACATGATATGATGGACAGACAGTGCCTATCGTTACATTGTATGATGGACAGACAGTGCCTATCGTTACCTGATATGATGGACAGACAGTGCCTATCGTTACCTGATATGATGGACAGACAGTGCCTATCGTTACCTGATATGATGGACAGACAGTGCCTATCGTTACATTGTATGATGGACAGACAGTGCCTATCGTTACCTGATATGATGGACAGACCGTGCCTATCGTTACATGATATGATGGACAGACAGTGCCTATCGTTACATGATATGATGGACAGACAGTGCCTATCGTTACATGATATGATGGACAGACAGTGCCTATCGTTACATGGTATGATAGACAGACAGTGCCTATCGTTACATGGTATGATAGACAGACAGTGCCTATCGTTACATGATATGATGGACAGACAGTGCCTATCGTTACATAATATGATGGACAGACAGTGCCTATCGTTACATGATATGATGGACAGACAGTGCCTATCGTTACATGATATGATGGACAGACAGCGCCTATCGTTACCTGATATCCTGGACAGACAGCGCCTATCGTTACCTGATATGATGGACAGACAGTGCCTATCGTTACATGATATGATGGACAGACCGTGCCTATCGTTACATGGTATGATGGACAGACAGTGCCTATCGTTACATTGTATGATGGACAGACAGTGCCTATCGTTACATTGTATGATGGACAGACAGTGCCTATCGTTACATGGTATGATGGACAGACAGTGCCTATCGTTACATGATATGATGGACAGACAGTGCCTATCGTTACATGGTATGATGGACAGACAGTGCCTATCGTTACATGGTATGATGGACAGACAGTGCCTATCGTTACATGGTATGATGGACAGACAGTGCCTATCGTTACATGATATGATGGACAGACAGTGCCTATCGTTACATGATATGATGGACAGACCGTGCCTATCGTTACATGGTATGATGGACAGACAGTGCCTATCGTTACATGATATGATGGACAGACAGTGCCTATCGTTACATGATATGATGGACATATCTGTTGCTGTGACTGACAGAGGGAGTTCCCTCGTCCCTCTAGCCCAGATACTCCCTCGTACACACACCATCTCCTCAGCGTCTTACGACACAGACACACATTGATTTTTAAACCATGTGGGGATCATAACAATGATTCTGTATTTTCCAGAGCTCCTACCCCTCTTCTTAAATCTTAACAACCTAACATTTATTCCTCAACATAACCCCTAATGCCTAAACTTCCCCCAATCATAACATGACACTTTACCTGGAAATACTTTTTTCCTAGTGCAGACTGGCTAAAGAACCTTGCAGGGACTGAATTTTTAACTGTCTTTGTGGGGACTTCAAGTCCTCACATGTGTAGTAAAACAAGGACCCCAGACACAAACACGGCAACTTATCAGCCTTCCACTACAAACACAGACACAGTGCTGACTAACATATGAAATTGCTTAGCCAGCAGGAAGTATGCTAATTCACACTCTCCATTTTCCTGCTCATACTCCCTCCTGCAGTCCTACACCATCGATCCTCCTCACCTCGCTGCCTCCTCCGTGCTCCTCTGTGTCCCTCCTCTTCCTCAGTGATGGTGAAGAGGGCTGGGATGGCAGAGCGACAGGCCCCCTTCCTGAGCCTCTCCTTGCGCTCCTGACTTCTCCTGTAGGGCCCTGGCATCACTACGTCCCAGCACCCTGTTTGACCCACCCCACCAGGCGACAGGCAGGATGACCCCCCCCCCAGCGCTAGCTGCTGGAGGCGGGGGTGTTGTGGAAATAAAGGACCTGAGGCTAAAGGCTGACGGCCAAGGCTAGCTCCGCTGTGCCCGTCGGAAGAACAGCCGCCCGAGTCAGCAGGGGACAGGGAGACTGAAGCACGTTCACCCAAACAGACAGAGAGGAACAGCGCTGCCAGCCTATATGAGTGACAGAGAGGAGAGACCAAAATGAAGGAACCAGAAGTGGCAGCTCCCAGCCCGGCTTAGAGAAACCCTTAATCCAGGAGGAGGGAGAGATAACCGCTTCCCCTCTGTTCCCTCTCCTTCAGGAGATGCTGCCAGTTCTACTGCACACTTCCTTCATCACAACCATTCTCTCTCTCTTAAGGACACAAATGCAACGCAGCATCTCTTTCTCACCCTCTATCACACACACATTCTGTCATCAACAGGGCTCCTAAAATATTCAGGGCAGATCTACCGGAGGAACGTGAGCTGGTCCCAGTAAATGGTTTCCGTGACAACAATTGCACGCAGACGAGAGAGAGAGAGAGAAGAGAGGAGAGAGAAGAGAAACTACACAGAATCCAGCAGCACAACAAGTGATGACAACAGCTGACCGGAACTAACAAGACTGAATTCAGACTTCATACTGTTAATGAACATATTACATGACCTAAACTATTCACAACATTTGTCAAGAATTAAATCTGAAAACATTCTAGATAAACTGCAGCATACAATACTATAACTGACCGTTATCAATCACCTGGCAGGTTGGCCATCAAAGTGTTCTGTATGCCAACATTACTAGCAACCGTATGACTGTATATCCTCAGACTGTCCATTATAGATACTGTATATCCTCAGAGACTGTCCATCATAGATACTGATATCCTCATCCAATAGATACTGTATATCCTCAGACTGTCCATTATAGATACTGTATATCCTCAGACTGTCCATTATAGATACTGTATATCCTCAGACTGTCCATTATAGATACTGTATAGCCTCAGAGACTGTCCATTATAGATACTGTATAGCCTCAGACTGTCCATTATAGATACTGTATAGCCTCAGACTGTCCATTATAGATACTGTATATCCTCAGAGACTGTCCATTATAGATACTGTATATCCTCAGAGACTGTCCATTATAGATACTGTATATCCTCAGAGACTGTCCATTATAGATACTGTATATCCTCAGAGACTGTCCATTATAGATACTGTATATCCTCAGAGACTGTCCATTATAGATACTGTATATCCTCAGAGACTGTCCATTATAGATACTGTATATCCTCAGAGACTGTCCATAATAGATACTGTATATCCTCAGAGACTGTCCATTATAGATACTGTATATCCTCAGAGACTGTCCATTATAGATACTGTATATCCTCACAGACTGATTATGGACAGTGTATAAATATCCTCAAAGGACTAAGATGCTGGAGATGTGGTCCAACACTGTGGAGTACGTCTTCACCTCCACACATTCATGACACACACAGAAACCCACACATTCACACCAGCCCATTGGCAGTGGCGCTGCAGTAACCTGAGCTCTGTGGGTAAATAAGACAGTGTACTTTGCACATGTGCACCTACCCTTCCACACAGACACACAAACACATGAGACAAGCAAGGAGGGAGCGAAGGCGAAAACCCAGGAAGTACCTGGTCTATCCACACAGCATGTACCATAGCATTACAGATCGAAGGCGTCTGTGAGATACAGGAACTATTGTGTTTCCATCACCTCCCTCTAATACTTACCAGACCTTTACTGCATTAGCAGGCAGTGCTTCAGTTATTAAGGTAAATAACCATGTTTCAGCAAAGACCGGCAATACTCAATCCTGGCAAAAGGGAGACAGACATTGCCTCCAACAGACGTTCTCTTCAACCTGGTATCTCCAGTATTACTGCCTGAACACACACGGATTTGCCTGCGCAACTGCTGTTCTGATGGCTCAAACCAACTGCTTGCAGACTACATGAGGGCTCAAATACAGCTGAAACCACCCGCAGTTCGGACACAGAACAGGAGACATAGCAACCGTGATGGAATTTCAGGTGAACGTGATTGGCCAGTGACCGTTTGCGACCACGTGCCAGCGTGAGTGATGACAACACGTTGGAGCACAGACTACCGCGGTTGCCCAGAACGATATGTTAATTTAAAAAAAAACAAGCCGATCTAAAAAGAACTCGCTTTACCGCATGAGATGTATTTCAACCTGAGAGATGGTTCGTCTTGAATATACGGTTGCGATGCGCTAATTAACGTAAAATTAGCGCCACCTAACCCGTTGCCTACGTGTGCACGTGGACTTTGTTTATAGTCCAGACGCGTCAGATACCCATCCAGCGCTTTATATAACGGTCTACCTTGCGCTCATATTTAACAGTCTATTTAGCGCTTTATTCTCTCTTTCGTAATGTTAATAAGCCCTAAGACTAAGTCGGGGTGTACTATATTATAAATACATATTTACTGGCGAAAAAGGACAAATAAAACAATCCACCAAAAGGAAATCGAAAATCGTATTGCTTGCTTTTAGGGATTGTAGGCTTAGTGTCTGTATAATATTCGCCCAAGTGCGGTTTTATAAAAAATGCATGTTACTGATGCCAATGGGAAAGACCAGGTAAAAAGTGGACGTTATACGATTCACTCTTCAAGCGTTACACCCGGGATGGAAACGTTATGTTCTGTCTAACCACAGAGATCCTATTAATCTAACTCATTAGGTATTCTAACTCCTAATTCTATTGGTCAATCTGTGAATCTGCTTTGTTCTACCCTCTAAGGCCCAGTTAGACCAGAGACAGAATACTGTTAATATGTTCATTTTATTGTTTAGACAGACAGTGACAGCCCAATTGCAATGTTTTAATTTATTGACATTTTGGTAGACATTAAGTTAAAATATTAAGTGGAAACATCTGATGTGATCAATTAACGCAATGACAGGGGAAATATTGCATGTGGTTAAATAATACATAAGTTAAAAAATGAATTGGGTAAAAATCGGTCATATTAGAGCAGAGAATAAAACAGAGCCATTCTGTAGAGGTGAAACCTGCTTCAAACCTGTCCTTAACACACCCCTATTACTGGGTCTCCTATTATTCAACTCGCTTCACCCACGGTCTCTCTCTACCTCTCCCTCCTCTCTCTCAAACACACACACACACACACACACACACACACACACACACACACACACACACACACACACACACACACACACACACACACACACACACACACACACACACACACACACACACACACACACACACACACACACACACACACACACACACACACACACACACACACACACACACACACACACACACACACACAAGTTATAAAGCAATCTGATCTTTGCCCCCATTCAATATTACTCCATACTGAAACCTTACACTTTAACCAGATATACACACCCTGCTCACACACACTAAATCCCCAAAATGTAATTTCATCCCAAGAGACGGCTTTGAAATGTATTGAGAATAGGTTGTTATTCGCAGTCCAAGACCAAATAAAATGAACATGGTGGGGATATATTCCTTATTCCCGGCAACAACTAAATGCAACCAAAAGAAAGATTCTGGAGAGTGTGATCGAAAAACAGCACTCGAGCTTCTGACAAGTCCAATCTATCCCAGTTTTTCCGTCAACAGAAAACACTTGGCCTTGACAAACAAAAAAAACGCAGCCAGCCTTAATCACTTTACGCAACCTATGTCCAGCCAGACTCCTGTCCTGGTCGCAGCAGTGTTCACGATGTCTACTTTGTGTCAAACACTCCCGTGAAAGTTACATGACAGGTACGTTTCATAGACTTAAAAATCCATGTTACGATAAATACACCTGCCAAGTGCCTTGACCTGTTCCCACCCGCTCCACCGTACTGTGCCATGTCAACTCAGCGGGGAATACCGGGAATTAGACGACTACAGGGGTTCCAAACTACGCGCAACCTAACGTCTATTGAGAAAATAATTAGACCGAATAAATACAGAGCGACATAAGATTAGTTAAATAATCGTTTTCAGTGTGAAACAAAACACGGTTAGTTTCATTATTACCGACGGGTTCAGTGTTCTATGAGTTGATAGTTAATCCGGTCCCCGTGACTAGTCCGTTTACATTACTGTTGTCTAGCCTTTTCCCAATCACTTTTAATTGTCGTTGACAGGCGAAACAGAAAAAAACTATCCGGTCCATAGACACACCAAGTCAACTCACACGTGAAACTTTCAGCGAAGTTGTCGAGTAAAGTTTCACCTCGATGGGAGCTCACCTTGGGTTTCTGCCGGAGACGCGTCGTTGCCATCCTTGTCCGCCATTTGTCCTGACGTCAGCTGAGGGATTAGCCGCGCGACCGAGCGGACTATAATGGCACCCGGAGACCGGCCCCCCTCGCGTACAGGTGGGGGACAGCAACACACACCACACCCACTCCTGCCTCTGTTTACGATTAGCTAAATTGTCGACGGTTTTTCAATGAATCTGATGCCCCTCCCGTAGAGAAGTCTATTAATAAGCTGCTTCAGGTTTTATGAGCCCACAGTCTGCAGACACATGTTATAATGCATTTCTTGAATGGCCAACGACTTGAAATGTAACAAATAATTCACTGTAAAGATCATAACACAACCAAAGAAGTGTGTGGATATACAGCTTCTCGAACCTTTGAACTTTTCATGAAGAGGCCAGAGTGCATGGAGGACACAAGAGGTGAGAAAATGAAATTGAGAAAACCTTATCTACAGTGACATCTGCTGGTAATAGTAATCAAGTCGGAACAGAAAAAAAAATTGTACTTCGATTCCTGAAGTGGCTAAACAGTTAACTGTCTTAGTGTCCTAATCAAGCAACAATGATTGTTATTAGGGATGGATTTGTCTACAACTGACTTGATCTCTAATTTTGTATATAATACCAGAATTTGTTCTGTGTAGACAATGTGAATATTTTCTAAGCATGTTTTGACAGCCACATTGATAACAGGTATCATTTTATTGCATAATTTTCATTGCAAAGTTTCTATGAAATAAATTCACTTCAAGGCTAAGACTTTCAACTGTAAGAGAAAAAAAGACAAAATATACAAAACATCTGTACATAAGAGAAGAATAGTCAAATAGGCATAGGTCAAACTAAGAGACAATGACCAATTACAAAATGGAAACAATTTCCACAGGATAATATGTACAACCACCACGAGAGCGCTAATTCCAAAACAGGCAAGGTTATTTAAATTAGAACTTAATTGAATATGAAACATTTCATAAAATTGTTACATGCCAGTTTAACAAAAAAATTATAATTTCATTGAGAAATCTTTTAAATGAAATATTCTGAATTGTTTCATTGGAATTTCAGTTAATTTCCTGGATCACAGTGATCTGCCAGGAGGGATCATGTTCAGTAGAGCTTCATCAGACATCCAGAGATCCCTCTGCCTTGGTCCCAAATAGAATACCATGTCATATTTAGTACACTACTTTGGACTAGGGCCTGTTGAGCTATAGTGTAATGTAGGGACCAAAATCAGTATACAACACTACTTATGAAGTACAACATCATGTCTATGTTCCTCTGCCCATCACTGTACCCTGACACCAGTCTACAGGAGAACCCCCCACCCCCTCATATTTACAGAGATCTCCCACGTTCACCAGTAGAACGTCTTAGTGAGGAAACTGGCGGCTGAGCTGAGCCAGCTGCCGGAGGCGTCGTCCTTGGCTGCGGTTCTGGACACGGCGTGGCTCCGGTCCATTTCGGGACTCTCATCCTCTGGGAGGTAGTCTGGTATCATCTGGTTCTCCTCTCTCGCCTCCACCCCACTCGCATATAGGGGGAGCAGGACCTGCGTCGAGGGAGGAGAAAACAGAATGCCATCACGCACAAACACAGAGGTTTCAACTTGGAGCCGGGGGGACCTGGAGTTCTGCTAGTGTTCTATTCTACCTGCTAGTTCAGCTGATGTCCCAATCAGACCCTAACTGAAGGGCAGGAATGTAACCAGTTCAGGGTCCTGCCACAATGTGAGTATACCTTGAATTAGTCAATATGGATATTTTTTCCAGGAATCCATGGATTACATTTGTAGAGAGCCATGGCAAGCATGCAACACAAATGTTAAAGTTGGGTGTACAGAAACTATGTCTCCCGACTGTTTTACACATTTTCACCAGGTAGCCACTAGATAACCCAAATTGACTCTATGAAGTGAGTGGCTGTAATCAACAGGCTGTTCACTGGGTCAAAAAAGTATTTGTTTTCAAGAGGTTAGTGGCTCACCTCCTCGCCCGCTTCGTTCCTCACCACCTGTTGGGCTGACAGCACCTTGGTAGCAGCGATGGCTGACGCCAGAGTCTAGAGAGAGAGAATGGAGACAGACGGATGAGGGGAGGTATTTTACCTCAATGGGCAGGTCAGAGAGGACGGAGACAGACGGATGAGGGGAGGTGTTTTACCTCAGTGGGCAGGTCAGAGAGGACGGAGACAGACGGGTGAGGGGAGGTGTTTTACCTCAGTGGGCAGGTCAGAGAGGACGGAGACAGACGGGAGGTGTTTTACCTCAGTGGGCAGGTCAGAGAGGACGGAGACAGACGGGTGAGGGGAGGTGTTTTACCTCAGTGGGCAGGTCAGAGAGGACGGAGACAGACGGATGAGGGGAGGTGTTTTACCTCAGTGGGCAGGTCAGAGAGGACGGAGACAGACGGATGAGGGGAGGTGTTTTACCTCAGTGGGCAGGTCAGAGGACGGAGACAGACGGGTGAGGGGAGGTGTTTTGCCTCAGTGGGCAGGTCAGAGAGGACGGAGACAGAGGGGTGAGGGGAGGTGTTTTACCTCAGTGGGCAGGTCAGAGAGGACGGAGACAGATGGATGAGGGGAGGTGTTTTACCTCAGTGGGCAGGTCAGAGAGGACGGAGACAGACAGGTGAGGGGAGGTGTTTTACCTCAGTGGGCAGGTCAGAGAGGACGGAGACAGACGGATGAGGGGAGGTGTTTTACCTCAGTGGGCAGGTCAGAGAGGACGGAGACAGATGGATGAGGGGAGGTGTTTTACCTCAGTGGGCAGGTCAGAGAGGACGGAGACAGACGGTGAGGGGAGGTGTTTTACCTCAGTGGGCAGGTCAGAGCGGATGCGGATGGTGCATCTCTTAGAAGCCATCTGAAAGGTGAAGCTGATGACTCCTTTCACACGCAGTAGAGCCTCCTCACACACACCTCGCTGGTCCTGATGACAAACACAAGCACACACACAGTCAATTATCACTGACTAAGCACCGGCCAAATCACAGGCTACATTATAAAGACATTGTCTGAGCATGTTACATAAAAGTCTGGAGAGTAACAGGTCATTCTGGTTTAGTTTTTTTCTCTAACAGTGTGTTAACAACTGTGGTGCTTGTCTATGTGGAAAATGACAGGTTTAAAAGGAAGATCAATCAGTTGGTTAGTTGGAGAGTCAGCCAGTCCATTGGGATGGCCCTGGTGTCGGTGTGTGGCTCCTCACTGTGCTGTCCAGACCCTGGATGAGCAGGGTAACCGACTTGTTCTTCCCCCTAGAAGAGTTGAGGAAGAACTGGGGTCTATTTCTCCTCTCTGGGCTGGGAGGTGCCGGGGGGACACTCAGGATATCATACACCTCCCTCGACAGGACAGTGATGTCATCTGACAACCCAGCCCTGCAAGACAGACAGGGGGACTGTGTGTCTCAATAGAGGACCCCAAATGGCCCCAACAGTAACCCCTAACTAACCCCCCCTCGCCAAAATCTACACGTGTTCAAGTCCTGGAAGTAAATCAACGATGGGAGAATGTTTAGGAAAGCGTACAACCATTTGATACTCAGTGCTTAAATGCAAGACCCGCAGTCAGACAGAACACAACTACTGACTAACCTCTCTTGCAGTGTCTCCAGGCTGACCATCATGCCCAGTTCGTTCTTCATAGTGGGGATGTTCCGCGGCCATTCTGCCAGGTAGCGAAGAGTCTGCAGATGATAGAGGGGCTTACACATCAAGACACACAATGTCACCCTCTCAATGAGTTTACATGAGGCTGACAAATTGCGTTTGAGAATGGGTCTTGTTGGGCGTCTAGTTACATTTTGCCTCAAGACACCCAGGCTTCACTTAAGATGAGAATGGTTAGGCCTGGTCTAAGATCAAAAGGGTGTTATAGTATGCACAAAACAATTTTATCATGAAGGGGATCTCTGTGATCACGCCTTTAACAACAGACAATGCCCACAAACTCGCTTTCAGACTGAATCCAGGCCATGGTTTGATTATATATTTTTATTTCTGAATGTTTTAAACTTTACCACAGTACTGCTGCAATGCAGCAACTTCTAAATATCCAGTCTGTTCGACCCATTAACAGTGATACCACACAATGATGACTAATTCATAACATCTCAGATTATACCGACCTGCAGGGTAGCGAACAATACTTGTGGGTCTGGGTGATCCAGGAAGAGAACCAGTCCCGGGAGACAGCCCTGGTCCTGGACTATGGGCTCCCGGTTCTGAGGCTCGGAAGCCAGGTCTCGGAGCTGAGTCACCACAGATAGCGCATCCATCATGTTCCCAGAGATAAGCAGAGGTTCCCTACAGGGAAAGAGAACGTAACACAGATTATTTTAAGATCGATCAGAGTAGCTGATGATGTTCAGGTCAAAAAATACTGGCCACGCAAATGGCGTTGTATGCCCACGCGTTTGGGCTGCACATGCAAGGCTGGCGACTACGCGCAGTAGTTAGACAACCTAGTAAGGTCAGAAATACGACGTCCTTATATATGGTTACATAGTTACAGTTGCTAGACAGTTTAGAAAGAAACGTTGATAGCTAGTTAAGTTAACCAACTTCGCGTGCGTTAAACACCTCGATAGTTAAGACAGCAACTGACTGTACAGAAGTAGGTACTGTAAACAAGCCCTCTATCTTAGCTAGCTATAGTAGCTGGTTAACGTTACTAAGCTTAAATAGGTTACATTTCGTTGTGGGCTATTTTTGGTTAATGTATAGCAAACTAGTTATTTAAGTAACATGTAATACTTAAACAACTATGCCCTACGTTAGTTTAATCCGTCTAAATCAACGGTTTTATTTGAACATCTTACCACCGTGGAACCCGCTCGCGCACCCAAAAATTACGAATTTAGTGCACAATTTCCTGAACAGCCTATTGGTTCAATTGCTACGGTCACATCGCACGGTCCGTCATTGCCATTGGCGTAGCATCTTCTTCCAGCAGAAATGCCCAATCATTGCGAGTTTTGCTAGCGCGGCTTTATTTGAGTTCATCGTTCCGGACGCTTGAGCGTTGAGTCCGAGGGTTATTTCAAGACTTGCAAATTATCGATATGGTAAGACACTATGTTTAGCGTTATTTACAATATAGCGTAATTGCCTAGATAATGTATTACAATTTTATTTTTATTCTACCGCTCCGTGGGAGATGTTTTGCTGATCCAAGCTTTTTAAAATGCGACTGCGTCGCTCTATGCGGCGAGGTTCCTGCATTAGTTCTGCAAAATTTAAGGTATCGCTGTTGTAAGTGCTGTACAGTATTGACCGTTTTCGCTTGGGGTTTTGCCTTTGTCTCCCACCAGGTTATGAGAATGTGTCTAATTGTTTGACTTTGGTCACGAATCGGAACTTGCGTCCCATGTGGACATTTGGTGCTACGTGAAACGGGAGTCCTTGTCGGCCGACCGGAGCTGTCAGCAGAAAGCACGACACCTGCATCCATCAGCTAGGAATTCAGAAGGATTTTCAATGTCTTTGCTAGAAGATGTGCTTGATTTGTTGCAAAATGTCCTTGAATATTTTGGAGTACCTCCGGACATGGTAAATGGAGTTCAACATCGTGGCATCTCTGTTAACACATTTTTTTGTTGTGGTCATACCCAAGAGTTGACCATTTGAAGGATGTTTTTTTTTTTCTCTCCTTGTGTTTTTCAGCTGGTTCCGGTGTGGGAGAACAAGCTGTGCGGCCAGTACCGGAGTCTGGTACGAATGATCGGCTCCAACCTTCCTTTGACCCCCTCGCCGCGATACCACTTCCAGGTCATTATTGCTGGAACACCCTTCCTGCCAGATTCATGTCCTGTTCTGCCCACACTGGGACTGCACATGCCTGCTTCTTTTGTGTGACATGTCTTCAGCTGTTCCCTCCATCCACAGATCCCTCTACACACGTCCCATCCATATGGACACTGTGACGCCACGCTGGACACCCACCCTGCCATCCCTTCGCTGGCTGACGTGCTGTGGGTGACGGAGGACGAAGGAGACAGCTTTTCAACTATCAGGTAATGGCGAAAGGTAGTAATTAGTAGTGGTGGTTGTGGTGTTAGTAGTTGCTGTCTAAAGCCTTTTACACAGGGGAAACAGACTTCATCTGCCCTTAATGGTTGCCAGATGGGTGATGTATGAAGCCAGAATGCATCACCCAAATTTCTACTTGATCCACGCACGCCGATCAAGTAGAAATATACACCAGTACTGCTTATTATGAAAGTCATGTTCCTCCTGGGACAGCCTGGAGGTGACTGTATCCCCTCATGTCCTTTACAGGCACTGTGTGCGTTGGTCCCAGCGAGGGGGGGGTGTGAGTCTGGGGGATGTGGCTGTGCCAATCCCTCCAGCTCCAGGAGGCGCGGGGCTGGCTGGGAATCGAGCGCGGCCAAGGGGCGTGCCTGTGGAACGTGGCTCAGACCCTGTAGCCCTACGGAAGATCACAGCACTGGAAGACGAGCTGCTCAAACTAAGAGCTCAAATCGCCATGATAGTCACAGCACCAATGTCAGGTATACCCAGATCTATGGATGTAATCATTTTAGGCCTTACTGTTAATAACTCTAGAAAACATCCTAGCCATACCAGCCTGCAGCCCTGGTATGGCTGTTACCAGCTTAGTTACACAGGAGCAAAGTCAAGTGACCCCCTCTGGCTGGTCGGGCACCTGCACGCTTAACAAAGGGTTGTCAGTTGAATGGTGTAGATTCTCCCAAGCCTGCTGGGAGTTGTCGCAATGAGACTGTTGTAACTACACACTAGATGAGGAGAACCGGGGCTAAAGTTGCATAATAACAAAATGTATTTTACTGAAAAAGTGTCCTCCGTCTTCCTGTGGTCCATTTCCAGACCGTCCTCAGAACATCGTTGGTACCCCTGTAACGGCCCCCGTGCTCACATCCACCCCGCGCTGCCCTCCACCTCCTCCTCCCGGCCCTCCTCCTCCCGGCCCTCCTCCTCCCGGCCCTCCTCCTCCCGGCCCTCCTCCCACCAGGTCCCATGTGGGCCCGACTGACGTGGGGGATCTAATCCGTCAGCGCAAAGAGGCCAGGAAGGGTCATGTCCAGGGGAAGGGCCACCCGGCTGGGCTGGGCGTTCTACTACAGCCCCAGGATGAGTCTGCCGGCCCACTCCCCTCCATGCTGGATGTACTGAAGGACCTGAACCAAGTCAAACTGCGCTCTGTGGAGAGGTAGGAGTGGAGGCCACCTGTGATGTATTTGTGCTCAACCGCAGCAGCTTTGTAGACTTGAGACAGTGCGGTTAAAGGCTCTGTCACATGGTCCAGGATCATGACCCTGGGGAAAGGTTTGGTAGCTGGTGTCTGATGTCCTGCTCTCCCTGACCCAGGTCGCCGGGCGGAACGCCAGTGAGAACCCAGCGGAGGAAGGCCACAGTGTGTGCGGGCGACCCTGCCGCTATGATCGCAGAGGCCCTGAAGAGGAAGTTCACTCATCATCGCCTCAACGACTCCTACGACAAGGAAAACTGCTCTGCCGAGCTCTCGCCATTCGGTAGCCCGGATGTGTCGCCTTGTGTAAGTACACTGGCACACAAACACAGTATTTATATAAAACACACACAGTATTTATATAAAACACACACAGTATTTATATAAAACACACACAGTATTTATATAAAACACACACAGTATTTACATAAAACAAACACAGTATTTATATAAAACAAACACAGTATTTATATAAAACAGACACAGTATTTATATAAAACAAACACAGTATTTATATAAAACAAACACAGTATTTACATAAAACAAACACAGTATTTACATAAAACAAACACAGTATTTACATAAAACAAACACAGTATTTATATAAAACAAACACAGTATTTTTTTTACAGACGTTAACCCCCCACCCACCTGGGGACTGTGCAGAGACCTCAGGGTATCTCCCAGTGTCTGTTCTGGATCTGGCAGCTTAGCTTTGTGTTCTGGACAGATCACATATTCAGCAGTATATCTAGAGGAGGCTGTATTGACTGAGTGATTTGTCTCAAATACAACAATTTTATAGCTAAGAGCAGCTTTCCTTTACTAGAGCAGCTATTATACTCACCCATTCTAAAAGCTGACTGGAGCTCTTTGTTAGAATAATATTTTCATGCGTAGGGTTGTTTAAGTCTGTGTCTGTTGAAGGTCATTGATGAAAACAATGAAGTGAAGTAGGTTTAGCATTTTGCCTTTAACCAATCCTGTGCCAAATCCTAATTCCTCCATGAAATCGATACAAATATCTAATCCAGGAATTGTTCATACTGGAGAGTCGCATCCATTTCATTGGGCAATGATGTGATTTCTAACAGATGGTTCCTGTATTATGTTGTCTGGTTGACCAGCAGGGGTAGCTGTTTCTCTGCTCTAGTGGCCTGATGGTCTTTGGCTCTGTAATTGACACAGGGATTCCAGTGTTTTGTAAGGGCTTCTGGCTGCAAATTTCACAGGTTTTCCAGAAATCCATGAGGATCCCATATTTTCTGCCTGTTTCCTTGTCTTCCAACAGGAATGTCTGAAGGGGAAAAGTAGGATTTTGGGGAACTCCTTTTAGTTTTAGGAATCTCCTTTAGTCTGCTTCTGAACTTTTCCTGTTTTCTCTGATTCAGGTTCCGCAGCATTTCAGACGCAGCCAGGGACGTCTTCACATGTGACCTGACTGTTAACCCCCAAGGTCAACTAAACCAACAGCCTATCACCTCCCGCTGACTTCACATGTGACCTGACTGTTGACCCCGCAGGTCAAACCAACAGCCTAATGCTTCCAGCCGAATACTATTGCAATAGCTGACAGAGCATATCCCAAAAGTACTTCCTCCTTCCCTGAAGTGTACACTCACTCACTACTCCCCAGTTCGTACTGTCTACTCCATTATGTGATGGAGTGCCCACTTGAGGAAGAAAGGATTGGGCCAATCAGGGATTTTGTCAGTTGACATTTAGTTTTTACTTTTCTCCATTTTCAACCTGTTATGTCATAATAAAAATGCTTCCATCAGGTACTGGTTTATATAAGGACTTAATTATGATTATATAAGGTGTTGATAATTAATGTATTGTTTTTCCATGCAGTCATT
Source organism: Esox lucius (assembly GCF_011004845.1). Lineage (NCBI taxonomy): Eukaryota > Metazoa > Chordata > Actinopteri > Esociformes > Esocidae > Esox > Esox lucius. Next base: position 1,652,689 of record NC_047586.1, on the reverse strand, counting down.
TCAATTGTTCATATTTTGCTGTAAATATGTTTTCATTTTTTTCAATGCTTCCTACTGTACAGTTGAATGTTTCTTTTGGTTATAATTACTGGGTTTTATTTTTTCTGACAAAAACAAGCCTTTTATATTTGACTTCTTCAGCTTCTTCCCTGTTAAAGTCTATTTTGTTCTGTCTGGGGCTGAGAACATACGACTCATGCTTACAATTACTACTTCCTGTTCCAACATGCACCTGTCTATAGTAATAATGTGACAGATCTATCTGCTTGTTCAATACTACCTGCTGCTTCCTGTGCTAGGGTTTCTATGGAAATGTTTTCTTCCTGTTATAGGGTTTCTATGGAAATGTAGTTACTGATTGAGTGTATGCTGGTCTCTGAATCTGAGGCTTAAATGGTGTTTTCTGGACATTGCACTACTCCTGTGTTTCTCTGTCACGGTTTAGGTTATCCAAAGGGCTGGACACCTGATGCAGATGATCAATGCCTGGGTAGTGCCAAAGCTAGGCTTTCTTCCGGGCCCCGGGCCCCTTGGACAAGATTGAGAACTGTTTAACCACCTTTAGGGTCCTGGGAAGTCTGTTTTAATGAGGTGGCAGTGATGCCCAAATGTAACAATTTTCTCCATGCAATGCCTGATTTCTCTGTGAAAGTGCTGCCTTTATTCTTTGTGTTATTAGTTGCTGCTTGGTTGAAATGCACTGACCAAATTAAGGAATTTTAATACATGGTTAATACATGTTTTTCTCCAAACTTGGTAAATTTAGGCCAGGCAACATGTTTGTTCAAATAAGCCTTTGTTGAGTTCCACACTCACTGACCTCCATAAATAAACCGGTCTTACTGCAGCTGTCTGGGCTCCTACTTCCAGCTCCTTGCTCTTTCAACAAGAAACCTTTATGTCATCCTACTTTCCTGATGAATAAAGCATTAAAAAATATGTACAAAAAAGAAAAACATTTAGCTTGGTGTGTAAAAGAAGTCAACCTAAAAACCAAAACACCTGCCAAAGCAGTAGTGAAGTTCAAAAGGCACCACAGTGATGGAATGAGAAATCAGCCTGTCAGGTGTTTCACCCAGTATTGGCTTCGATCTCTGTTCTGAGATGCCATAAACGGATGGATTAACAAAGGACCGCTGGCTTGTGGACGAGGGTCAGGCTGCGTTGGTGGTTACGGTTCTTCTAGCAGCAGGATATTATGCTAGCAGCGCTAACTCAGATTTTATTTTTAGAATAAAAGCAATCATTGAAATATATAAAACAATAGAGTTAACAATCGAGTCTGTACATTTTATGTTTAAAGTCTTTTCCAAAGTTACTTTTGTCTGTTCTTTTTCACAGACTCGATTGTTAACTACATAATCTCACAAAAGTGAGTATACCCCTCACATTTTTGTAAATATTGTGACAACACTGAAGTAATGACACTTTGCTACAATGTGAAGTAGTGAGTGTACAGCTTGTATAACAGTGTAAATTAGCTGTCCCCTCAAAACAACACAACACACAGTCATTAATGTCTACACCGCTGGCAACAGAAGTGAGTACATCCCTAAGTGAAAATGTCCAAATTGGCCCCAAAGTGTCAATATTTTTTTGTGGCCACCATTATTTTCCAGCACTGCCTTAACCCTCTTGGGTATGGAGTTCACCAGAGCTTCACAGGTTGCCACTGGAGTCTTCTTCCACTCCTCCATGACGACATCACAGAGCTGGTGGATGTTAGAGACCTTGCGCTCCTCCACCTTCCATTTGAGGATGCCCCACAGATGCCCTACATGTTGGCCTTCATGGTTCCCTCAATGAAATGTAGCTCCCCAGTGCCGGCAGCACTCATGCAGCCCCAGACCATGACACTCCCACCACCATGCTTGACTGTAGGCAAGACACACTTGTCTTTGTACTCCTCACCTGGTTGCTGCCACACACGCTTGACACCATCTGAACCAAATAAGTTTATCTTGGTCTCATCAGACCACAGGACATGGTTCCAGTAATCCATGTCCTTAGTCTGCTTGTCTTCAGCAAACTGTTTGCGGGCTTTCTTGTGCATCATCTTTAGAAGAGGCTTCCTTCTGGGACCACAGCCATGCAGACCAATTTGATGCAGTGTGTGGCGTATGGTCTGAGCACTGACAGGCTGACCCCCCACCCCTTCAACCTCTGCAGCAATGCTGGCAGCACTCATACATCTATTTCCCAAAGACAACCTCTGGATATGACGCTGAGCACGTGCACTCAACTTCTTTGGTCGACCATGGCGAGGCCTGTTCTGAGTGGAACCTGTCCTGCTGTATGGTCTTGGCCACCGTGCTGCAGCTCAGTTTCAGGGTCTTGGCAATCTTCTTATAGTCTACGCCATCTTTATGTTGAGCAACTATTCTTTTTTTAGATCCTCAGAGAGTTCTTTGCCATGAGGTGCCATGTTGAACTTCCAGTGACCAATATGAGGGAGTGTGAGAGCGATAACACCAAATCTAACACACCTGCTCCCCATTCACACCTGAGACCTTGTAACACTAACGAGTCACATGACACCGGGGAGGGAAAATGGTTAATTGGGCCCAATTTGGACATTTTCACTTAGGGGTGCCAGCGGTTTGGACATTAATGGCTGTGTGTTGTGTTATTTTGAGGGGACAGCAAACATACACTGTTCTAAAAGCTGTACACTCACTACTTTACATTGTAGCAAAGTGTCATTTCTTCAGTGTTGTCACATGAAAAGATATAATCAAATATTTGCAAAAATGTGAGGGGTGTACTCACTTCTGTGAGATACTGTATGTTGCTTTATAAATTTAAATGACGGCTTTTATTGTGATAAAGAAAGTCAGAGTGTTGACAGCATAACACACTGCTGCTAAAATAACACTAATGAAGCCTCGAATGGCCATCATTAGGCTGCGTCCTGCACTCCAGGCACTGCTTCCTCACCATTCATTGTTTTCTAAACCCGACAAAGCATTAACATCCTGCTAAATGTCCCTGGGCGGTATCAGGTGGAGTCCGTAATAAAAACAACCATGTCCTGTAGATGGCGCTAGCAGACTGAATCCCTGCATGGGTGAACGCTTTGCATTGTTGCACTTCAGTCATTCATCAGAGGATCGCTATTGCCTCGTGTGTTTGAACCGTGTGTGAGTCATAACAAAGCTTGGTGTTGTGATTGCACGTTTGCACGACTTACATTAGTGATGAACACATTTTGGAATGGACATTGCTGCCCAGTATATTCATTTGGTTGCAGGGGAGGAGAGTGGATGATTGATTCAACTGGAAGCTGGATATGATTAGGAGGCCAGGGTGAACTCTACACTTAAATGAAGTGCTGTGGGATCTTAGTGACTACAGAGAATCAGGACAGTAATGTAACACTCCAGCACATTACTCAGGGCATTGTCCCCTCCACTGGCCTGGGATGTTGAGATGATATATTAAGACGAGTGAGAAGAGTGCCTACAGGCCCTCAGAACAACCTCTAGCAACATTTTGGTGGATTATTTCGGATGTGCCAAGTTCTCTTTTTTTGTTCTCCTGGGACAGTTTTTGTTTGTGAACGGAGCCCCATGACCAGCTGGCTTCGGAGACGCTCTAGCGTCATCTCTCTGTTGATGAGATCTTTGTTATGGAAGATTTAAGAGTCACTTTCCTTTAAGTGGGTGGTGAATTCAACAGTTCTTTTCTGGATTTTGAACATTAGTGTTCACCATCTTAATTTTACTTTCAAAGCGTTATTTGGAGTTTGATGTTATACCATGAGAATACCTTGGCAAAATTGTGCCTGCAAGATCTCAGTTGGTTAGCTGTGTCCACAAGAGCTCCTCAGTTCAAATTCCCCTCTTGTCAGTGAAAACACATATTGATCAGGCCTTCTTAACAGACCTGTCATCTTATATGTCAGTGAAAACACATATTGATCAGGCCTTCTTAACAGACCTGTCATCTTATATGTCAGTGAAAACACATATTGATCAGGCCTTCTTAACAGACCTGTCATCTTATATGTCAGTGAAAACACATATTGATCAGGCCTTCTTAACAGACCTGTCATCTTATATGTCAGTGAAAAACACATATTGAGCAGGCCTTCTTAACAGACCTGTCATCTTATATGTCAGTGAAAACACATATTGAGCAGGCCTTCTTAACAGACCTGTCATCTGTACATTAGCCCTGAAACAGCCTCATTGACCGGTCCTCTTTTGAATATTGTTTTATTACAGTTTTCAGCAAACATGCCCTACTCAAGAAAGTAATACCAAAAATGCACTACACTCTTTATTTTAAAGTTCAGTTATCAAGCATTTTAAATGCCCTACAGGAACCAAAACATTTAACATGAGGTCTGCATTAAAGTGGCTTGTACAGTTTCCATTCTATGCTGATTGTTTCAACATTATAATTATTAGCTTATTCATCAACCCCATTATGTGTGATTTGCAAAAGAGGCTTTCATCCAATCAAATTGCAGTCCCTGCAAATTCTTACAGTTGTGTATTATGCCAGTTGTGTACTATGCCATGTATGCCACCAAAACCACACTACAAACATTGAGATTCATGGCTAGCTAAGGTGACAGTGATTGTAGTGGAGATATTTGTGGTGTTGAACCTGTATTTTGGCCAGATTTATGTTTGGGATCCTGGTACTTGGATCATTATTATTAATATCTAACAGAATGTGGCCCAGAAGATCTGGAGAAATGTGTTTATTTCTCTCATTAGGGAGGAGCCCTTCATCCCACTGTCTCAGTAGTTCTCACTAACTCTCTCCTTTCTCCTCACTCTTTCTCTGCTTGGGACTGGGCCTCACCCAGCAGCACCTTTAATCCAGGACTATCTGACCATCTTCCCCCTGTTGTCTGTAAACAGAGAGGCGGGTCAAAGGTGCATCTGAGGTGGTAATGGACCAGAGAGAGTTTTAATGTTTGTGGAGTTGTAGACGACAAACATGATGAATGTTATTCGGGAAGGTGTGCCGTGTTGAACAAAAACACAGAGGAATATAACCTTATCTGATTGAATGGAGTGGGGGAGGGGGGGGGGGGCGGGGGGGCGGGGGGGCGGGGGGTGGTGGGGGGTGGAGGAAGTAGGCTAATAAAGGGGGTATTAGTAAAAGAGGGGCAGGAAGAAGGAGGGTACACTGTAAAACAAAACTGCCTAACTTATTGAAGTCATTGAGTAGTGGCCAAAACAATTATTTTATATTAGGTTATTGAGTATATATAATGCTATTTGTTTCTGTTCTGCTAATATAAAATGAGTGTGTATGATTTTGCAATGTAAACTTAAGCTACATCTTTAGGACAGGACTTGACATTTTTCTACTTTCACTAGGACAAAATACAAGCTCATAAAACAAAATAGTTAAGTGTTAAACCTTAAAGAGCATGTTAATAAATAAGCATGTCACTTTATCGTTGCTTCGAGCGGAGTAACTTCGAAGATGTGTGCTAACATGACTTAAAGTTTACAATGAGGGAATCTAGCAGTAGAGAGGTGAGAACGGAACTGAGGAGAGAAAGAGTTTCCATGCAGAGAGACGGTGATGTGAGAGAAGGAGGCAGACACAGGATGTTTGTATGAAGAGAAGATCTGGGGAATAGCAATGAAGAGAAATGGAGAGGAAAGGGAGAATAAATAATGATCCAGTAGGATAAAGAGGGAGTGTTCAGCAGCTACTATAGCAACACTCACTGTTCTCAGCTTAAATTTGCATATGGGTCATTTGCAAGTCAAACAAGAATGTGGGGGACCCCTCCTTTCTGATTGGCTGATCCACTGGTCACCTGACACATCCATTGTTCACATTTACACTCCTGGCCCATGGAAACGTTCAGGGTTACTGTAGGCCATCGGCCAGAGTCACAGATGACACCTTATAGCCTGAGCAGTCCTATATTGGAGGGCAGTACAGAGTGAAATGAATGTAGATTGGGTTTCACCCCAAGTGGAACACAAGTCTTAGACAAGAGTGTGAAAGTTTGGGACTTTTTTATGATCAAACGCACCAGAATGGATCTCAAAGCTTTGGTCAGTTCTCTTTGTTAGACTTTTTACTTTTTACACACACACAAACACACACACACACAGTCACATGCCTACAAAGAATGACATAGTGTGTGTTTAAAATAAATACATTTTTGATTGGTTCTTGGTGAAAGGCCTGCTGACTTCTGATTGGCTCTGGTTAAAAAGCCTGTCGATCAGGTTTATGTAGTATGTAATCTAATCATCAGTCCATGCACACACACACACACACACGTATACACACGCACACACACACGTATACACACGCACACACACACCCATAAACCTGGCCAGGGAGATATACAAAACAACAACACCCAATATTTATACATCAAACAATGTCCTGCAAAAGCTTTTCACAAACACAAACACACGCATACTATTCCCTGAAAATGTCTTTCATCATTCAGATAAAGACACCAGCCCAATGAAGTTTTAGTTCTGTCTGTGTGTGTGTGTGTGTGTGTGAGCATTCATCTTCCCAGAAACTAATTGTGGTCTGTATGTAGGCTTGTAGGTTTCTTGTCTCAGTCCAGAGCTGAGAGAGTTAATCATATTGTTCTCCTTGGTTTAGTCATACATCATTCTCCTCTTCTCTATCTCTCTCTCTCCCTCTCCACTCTCTCTTTCCTTCTCTTTATTGTGTCCTACTCTCTCTCTCTCCCTCCATCTCTCTCTCCATTTCTTCTTATTGGCATCGCTATCTCTTCATCTCACACTCCCTAATCTCTAATCTCTAATCTCCTACATCTTTTCTCTCTCTCATCCCTTCTCTCTCATCCCTTCTCTCTCCATCTCTTTTCACTTCTTTTGCAATGCTAACTGTGTATGCATATTTTGTTCTGTCTAATGATTGTGTAAATGTTATATGCATTTGCAATTTGTATTTTTTTCTAATAATTGTGTATATATTATATACATTTGGAATTTTTGACCGCCTGCTTGTGTCCCTATGTTACTCAGTGGGCAGAGTATGGTGTTTGCAGTGCAGGGGTTATGTGTTCAAATCCCACTGAGGACCGGAATTAAGTCAAAATGTATGATAATATATGCATGTCCTGCTGTAGGATGTTCCTTATGAGAGCCTGCTTAAACACTTCCAACATTCTGGTCTGGTCATGGGAAGTCTTCACTCTTCATTTCTTTGTTTCTGATTGTTGTCTCTCTATTTGAAAGAAATATAGAATCTGGAGCAGGTGAGTCATCATTATCAATAGCAATCAAACACACACACACAGACACACACACATACACTTATACACACACACAGACACACACATACACACACATACATTTATACACACACCCAGAAACACACAGAGTTGTGTGTGTTAACCCTTGGTTCTCTGCCTCTTGAATTAGCAGGTGTTTTCCCGTCTGTTTCTAGCTGTAAGTAAAAACGTACACATCCTCTGACTAAGAGCAGAAACTAAGGGGTTAATCTGGAGATTTCACACTGTTAATAAACTCCCACAAACAGACACACTGACTGAAATACAGACTTAGTACATTAGCGTATTATGTTTATGTAAAGTACCAGCCAATAGTTTGGACACTTCCAAACTTTTGACTGGTGTTGTACTAGTGTGCACAGTTGTGTGTGGGTGTGTGTATTTGTGCATATATGTGTATAAATGTGTATGTGTGTGTGTGTGTGTATGTAAATACGTGTGTATATGTTGGTGTGTTTGTGTATAGCTGTGTGTTATCCTTTGTGTATACACTGTTTCCCAAAAAGTTGGGAAAAATTAAAATAAAAACAGAATGCAATGATGTCCACATGTATCCCTAAATACAATTTTAAATAGCCCAAAGACAGCATACCAAATGTTGAAACATCGAAATTGTATTGTTTTTGGAAAAATACATGCCCATTTTGAATGTTAGTAACACATTTCAAAAAAGTTCATTTAACAGCACTGTAAGTGTTTAGAAACTGAGGAGACCAGTTGCTTTAGTTTTGAAAGTGACTTGTTTTTCCATTCTTGCTTGCTATAGGATTTTAGATGCTCAACAGTTTGGGGTCACCTGTGTCATAATGCACCAAATGTTTTCAGTGGGTGACAGGTCTGGACTGCAGGCAGGCCAGTTTAGCACATGGACTCTTACTACAGAGTCATGCTGCTATAATATGTTCAAAATGTGGTTTGGCATTGTCTTGCTGAAATAAGCAAGGCCTTCCCTGAAAAAGACGTCATCTGGATGACAGCACATGTTGCTTTAAAACCTGAATATATTGTTTAACATTAATGGTGCCTTCACAGATGTGCAAGTCACTCATGCCATGTGCACTAATGCACCCCCATACCATCACAGACGCTGGCTTTTGAACTGTGCGCTGATACAAGCCGGATGTTCCCTCTCCTCTTTGGCCCAGAAGGTGCGATATCCATGATTCCCAAAAATAATTTCTAATCTCGATTCATCTGACCACAGGACAGTTTTCCACTTCACCTCAGTTCATAAATGACTTTGGGCCCAGAGAAGGCGACAGCGTTTCTGGATCTTGTTCATCTATGGTTTCTTCTTTTCATGGAAGAGTTTTAACTTGCATTTGTGGATGCAGCGACATACTGTGTTCACAGACAATGGTTTTCGGAAGTGTTTCTGTGCCCATGCAGTTTTTTCCACTACAGAATCCTGTGTGTTTTTAATGCAGTGCCGCTTGAGGGACCAAAGATCACGGCCATCCAATACTGGTTTTCTGCCTTGTCCCTTGCGTACAGAGATTTCTCCGGATTCTCTGAATCTTTTAATGATATTATGTACCGTGGATGATGAGATCCCCAAACTCTTTGCAATTTTACGTTGAGAAATATTATTCTTAAATTGTTGCACTATTTGCCTGCGCAGTCTTTCACAGAGTGGTGAACCCCTCCCCATCTTTACTTCTGAAAGAGTCATCCTCTCTGGGATGCTCTTTTTACATCCAGTTATGTTTCTGACCTGTTGCTAATTACCTAATTAGTTATGAGATATTCCACCAGGTTCTTTTTAACATTACACAACTTTTCCAGTCTTTTATTGCCTCTGTCCCAGCTATATGTTACAGGCATCAATCAATCAATCAAATGTATTTATAAAGCCTTTTTTACAACAGCAGTTGTCACAAAGTGCTTTTACAAAACACTCAGTCTGAAACCCCAAGGAGCAAGCAGCAACAGTGTTGAAGCAGTGGCTTAAGTATAGGAAGAAACCTAAAACCAGGGTTGACTACTGTAATGGCCTCTCAACTGGACTCATGAAAATGACTGTAAAACTGCTGCAGCTCACTTAGAATGCTGCTGCTAGAATGTTAACCAGGACCAAGAGAACAGAGCACATCACTCTGGTTCTTAAATCTTTGCACTGGCTCCCAGTCAGTAACAGAATACATTAAATTGGTGCTTTTTGTCTATAAATCACTGAATGGTTTAGGCCTTGAATACATTTCTGATATGTTTGAAGAGTATAAACTGAGCAGGGCTCTTAGATCCATGAACTCAGGTCAGCTAGCAGGGCCCAGAGTCCAAACTAAACATGGCGAAGCAGCATTTAGCTGTTATGCTGCTCACAACTGGCCTAAACCACCAGAAGATCTAAGACGTGTCCCAAACGTATCGATTATTGAATCCAGGTTAAAAACTGGCAGCTGCAACACAACGAGAAGGAATATGGACAGTGGCAGCAACGAGTCTTTAGAGCCTGGTACTCGGGAGGTGTGCGCCAAGACCTCATGTCCTCCTAAGTATGAACGGAGAAGAAGACAAGAAAAGATTTACAACGATTTAGAAAGGAGAACTGACCCTCCTCCCCCTGGCACATTAATATAGCAGCGTAAGACCTTGGGGCTGAGACAGGGTTCCAGTGACACTGTGGCCCTAACCAGGTGAGGCCCCGGGCAGGGCCCAACAGGCAGGAAATCAATCCACCCACATTGCCAAGCATCAACCAAAGGGACCCCCACCAACCACAACCCCACTGAAATGAGGGCCGAGTATTGCCAGCAGAGGACAGCCCAACTGCACAATGGGCACAACAGAGAGACAACAACAAGCCAGTGACTCCGCCCCTGAATTTAATTGGAGGTAGGGCATCCCAGTGGCGACGAGAGCCCACCTGGCAAGACTACAAGGGTGGACAGTATCAAGCCTTTCTGGTCACCTTCACTCCCCTGGGCCAGACTACACTTAATCATAGACCATGCTGTAGAGAAAGTTTGCACTGAGTTTGCATTTCTAACTGTAACTGGAAAATCATTACACAGTAGTGGAGCTCTATGAGAGAAAGCCCTGCCTCCAGCTGTTTGTTTAGAAATTAAGTTCAATTATTTTAGTTCTAGTTAAGATTCTAGCAGTTGTGTTCAGCACTAATTGAAGTTTATTTCTTGATTTATCAGGGTAAGCGAAGAGAAGAGCATTGCAGTAATCTAATGTAGAAGTGACAAAAGCATGGATTAGTTTTTCTGCATCAATTGTAATCAGAAATTATTACAACAGCAATGTCTTCTCATATAGTGTTTGATTAGGTTGGAAAACTATAGAAAAGGGTCTGAGTCAATCATCCATGCAAAATCTCTCCAGATCCTGGTTTTCAATTGTATGATCAAGAAATGTGGATAGCCATGGCAAAGGCTTTTTAGTGTGGCCAATGAGACGTTTCTTGTGATGATCTGGAGGCTGTGAATTGTCGTACCACTCAGGGTCCTGCTGTCTTGAATGCAGCTGCTACATTCACGCTTCCTTGTCTCAGAGAGGATGATGATGTCTGTGTCTCCTGGCTAAGGCCCTCGTGGTTCTTTAGTCCTGTCATGTCTTGTTATTGTCAGTCTGGTTTGACCCGTCTCACCTGTCTCACCTGTCTCACCTGTCTCACCTGTCTCGCTGTCATCACACCTGAAGCATGTTTTTATCAATTTCATTATTACACAGACATGTGTATACACACACACACTCACACACACACACACACACACACACATTCTCACACACACACACACACACAGAGCTGGTCTCAGTTAGAAAGTTGTATAATCTTCTTATAGGGGTTGTCTGTGTATCATAGAACATATTTATCTACAATACTCATGGGTTGGACATTTTGTCACACTGTGGTTTTTAGCATTGGTTTAAGGACTGATCTGTGGTTTTATAGAGAGCAACATTAACAAACCTTACTTCTTCTACCATTCTACACAATTCCTAACACAATTCCTAACCCATTACTATGGTGAGTGTGCTAGCATGTGTACATGAGTGTGCATGAGAGTTTCTTGGTTGTTGTTGAATTCAGCAGAAATTAGTGTGTGTTAGAGAATGAATCATGATTTAAAGAGGACTGTCCAAGACAGAGAGGGGAGTTCTGTGGTAGTTCATTTACATACACACACACACACACACACACACATACACACACACATACACACATAGAGTGGATATAAAAGATCTACACACCCCTGTGGAAATGTTAGGTTTTTATGATGTAAAAGAATGAGACAAAGAGAAATCATGTCAGAACCATTTCCACTTTAATTTGACCTATAATGTGAACAATTCAACTGAAAAACAAACTGAACTCTTCGACAGGAAAAATGAAAAATAAAAACCATAAACTGGTTGCATGGTACATTACTGTACACACACACACACACACAGACACACACAGACACACACACACACACACAGACACACACAGACACACACACACACTTACATGCACAGACACACGCAGACACATTTGATTAGCAAAAATATATGTAAATCCTGCCATGTAGTAGACGTGATGGCACTAGTTGTGTGTCATTAAGAAAAAAAAAACATTTATAACATTTTATTGGGTCAGTAGGTGTCACAACAATAAGTGTGTGAGTTTACATTGTAACTAGTTGCTCATGTGGAAAAAGAGGTCTATTGACATCAACTTAGCACCACTTGTCAACAAGGACCTTCATAATCAATGACTGTGCTGAAAATGGAACTTTTAAGTTGTCTGTACTTCTTTCAGGAAAAGGGTAATTTTACAATCTTAATGAACCGAGGTGTTTCATTACATCAGAGCTGAATCATCATTTGTCAGGAGAAACGAGGAGTGTGTGTGTGTGTGAGAGAGAAAGTGAACTCCCTGCTTCCTTATTTAGTCTCTAGCTGTGTTCCGTCTGTTGCATCAGAATGATTGACAGATAGGGAAACACCTCTCTGGTGCTTCCCTTTAACAGTGTTGTGAAATAGACAGCCTTCCCATTTGTCTTTCTCTCCCTTTCTCTCTCCTTCCCTTTCTTCTCTCTCTCCTTCTCTCTTCTTCCTCTCTCCCCCACTGCCCCTCTCTCCTCTCCCCCATTATAATAGTTCAGCATACTGTATGGGTTGGGTTAGGGTCTCTCTGGAGAGGAAGTTGTCACCAACAGAGGAACTTTTTCATTCCACATTATGCTTTGCTTTTACAGGAGATACCAATTTTTTTATTTGTGTTTGATGCTGCTGGTGTGGGGGTGTGGTCCTATCTCAATCTCAGTGCCCATTTGTCCAAGGGGAGTGAGACATCAGCTCCCATTAGTCCAGGGAGAGTGAGACATCAGCTCCCATTAGTCCAGAGGGAGTGAGATATCAGCTCCTGTTAGTCCATGAGGAGTGAGACATCAGCGCCCGTTAGTCCCAGGGGGGAGGGAGACATATCAGCTCCCGTTAGTCCAGAGGGAGTGAGGCATCAGCTCCTGTTAGTCTTTGGGGAGTGAGACATCAGCTCCTGTTAGTCCAGAGGGAGTGAGACATCAGCTCCTGTTAGTCTATGGGGAGTGAGACATCAGCTCCCGTTAGTCCATGAGGAGTGAGACATCAGCTCCTGTTAGTCCAGGGGGAGTGAGACATCAGCTCCCGTTAGTCCAGGGAGAGTGAGACATCAACTCCCGTTAGTCCAGGGGGAGTGAGACATCAGCTCCCGTTAGTCCAGGGGGAGTGAGACATCAGCTCCCGTTAGTCCAGGGGGAGGGAGACATCAGCTTCCGTTAGTCCAGGGGGAGGGAGACATCAGCTGCCGTTTGTATTCCATCTTTGTCCAGGGGGAGTGAGACATCAGCTCCCATTAGTCCAGGGGGCTGAGACATCAGCTCCCACTAGTCCAGGGGGAGTGAAACATATCTGGGGGACCATGGCATCTCTGAAGGAGGAGAAAATCAGCACGGCCTCTTCAGAGATTGGGAACATTTGGAGTTAGGGTTAACGGTCAAGGTTAGGGGTTTTGGTTGGGGTTAAAGATTGGGATTAAGATTTGGCCTAGATCAACACTACGCAAATAAAGCTATTAGCCACTATTATGACTTGATATGTGGTCCAATGAAACTTCCCCTTTCCCTGGAGGTCATGTAATTTAAGTGCTTTGACTTCCTCATAGGTACTTCTGGGTTAGGCCTTGATTCCCTTAACACAGACAGCTGTGTTCATATTCAAATACTCATAATAATACAGAGACACATACAGTAACACGTGAAAAAAACATATGACAAAAACATACGATAAATATCGAACATTGCAATCCTTCTGTCGGTATGTGTGTGTTGGTTCTCCGGTATGTGCTTTTGTGTGCGTGCTTTTGTGTGTGTGCATGTGTGTGTGTGGTGTGTCTGTGTACTGACCCAGGAAGTGATGTTCCATCTCCCTTCTAGTCTTGTCCACACTCATATCACTCACTTCCTGCTCTCCTCTTGGTCTCCGTTATGTCTTCTCTCTCTCTGATGAAGATCACTATTCCACTGGGAACCTTCCTGTGACTGAGGTAAGTCACCTAACTCTCTGCTGCGTCTAGTCAAATCTCTTCAGTTCTTATTCTCCCATCCAGCCTCTCCTTGCATCCATCGATCTCTCTATGTCTGTCTCTCTCTACATAATTCTCCTGCTGCACCTTCTCTTAACTCATTGCTAAACTCTTCTCAGTCTGGAGGTAAACTGTTCTCTGTCTGAGGGTTAAATCTTCTCTATCTGGGGGTTAACTTTTCTCTGTATGGGAGTTAACTCTTCTCTGTCTTGGAATGAACTCTTCTCTGTTTGAGGGTTAACTCTTCTCTGTATGGGGGTTAAATCTTCTGTGTCTGGAAGTACACTGTTCTCGGTCTGCGGGTTAACTCTTCTCTGTCATGGGGTTAATTCTTCTCTGTCTGGAGGTTATTGCTTCTCTGTCTGGGGTTTAACTCTTCTCTCTCTGGAGGTAAACACTTCTCAGCCTGGTGGTAAACTCTTCTCTGTCTGGATGTTAACTCTTCTCTGTCTGTGGGTTGACTCTTTTCTGTCTGGGGGTTAACTCTTCTATGTCAGGGGGTTAACTCTTCTCTGTCTGGGGGTTAACTCTTCTCTGTCTGTGGGTTAACTCCTTTCTGTCTGGGGGTTAACTCTTCTCTGTCAGGGGGTTAACTCTTCTCTGACTGTGGGTTAACTCTTCTCTGTCTGGGGGTTAACGCTTCTATGTTCAGGGGTAAACTTCTTCTATATCAGGGGTTTTACTCTTCTCTGTCTGTGGGTTAACTCTTCTATGTCAGGGGGTAAACTCTTCTATATCAGGGGGTTAACTCTTCTCTGTCTGGGGGTTAACTCTTCTCTGTCTGTGGGTTAACTCTTCTCTGTCTGGGGATTAACTCTTCTCTGTCTGGGGGTTAACTCTTCTCTCTCTGTGGGTTAACTCTTTTCTGTCTGGGGGTTAACTCTTCTATGTCAGGGGGTTACCTCTTCTCTGACTGTGGGTTAACTCTTCTCTGTCTGGGGTTTAACTCTTCTATGTCAGGGGGTAAACTCTTCTATATCAGGGGTTTTACTCATCTCTGTCTGTGGGTTAACTGTTCTATGTCAGGGGGTAAACTCTTCTATGTCAGGGGTTAACTCTTCTCTGTCTGTGGGTTAACTATTTTCTGTGCTGGGGTAAACTTTTCTGTCAGAGTGTTTATTCTTTTCTGTATGGGGGTTAACTCTTCTCCGTCAGGGGTTAACATTCAGGGTTAAAGCATCCGTCATGTGTTTTTTCATCTACCAAGTCTTCCTGTCAATAGCTGTCTCCCTCTCTCTCCATCAGTCTCCCTGTCTCTCCCTCCATCTCTGTCTCTATCAGTCTCCCTGTCTGTCCCTTTCTCTATTCTTCTCCTCTTCTCTCTGTCTGTGTGTACACAATGCTTGTGTTTAGAAGAAAAAGATATCCAGTGTGTACTTCTCTCTTCCAGACCACTTCATATCATCTACGGGAAAATATGAATTATCATATAAATGTTCCTGTTTCCTGCTCACTGAAATAGTTCCTGTTATCGCAGGTGTCCCAAATGGCCCCCATTCCACATAGTGAACAACTATAGACCAAAGCTTAGGCACCCTATTCTATTTAGTGCACTCATTTGGCCAGAGGCCTATGGGCCCAGTGGTAGATTACCGGTGTTACAGGCATAAAAAGAGAGGGAGGGCAGTGAAGAGAGACCGAAAGAGAGGTGGAGCTTATAGGAAAAGGTATTCAAAGAGGGAACGAGACCGAAAGTGAGAGTTTCTCAACAACTCGGCTCTGCGAGTCAGGGCATGACTCTACTGGGAACATACAGGCTGCAATGGGGAGAGACAGGACCTGGAAAAACGTGATTCCTGTCTGGTGCCGGGCCGGCCTTGTGGAACCGCATGCCATTCCGCGATTTTCCCACGAGAAAACCTGCAGCGTTTTTCGGTCGAGGTGACAGATAGAAACAGAAAGAGACAGACATTGGTGTATAAAGAGATGGAGAGGGGGAGATGGGGGGGGGAGGGAGAGGGGGGAGGGAAAGGGGGGAGTGTGATAAGGAGAAAGAGGGAGCAGGAGAGAGAGGAAGAGGGAGAGTGGGAGGGAAGTGTTAACACCTGGGACCGTGTTACGGGGGTAATTAAGTGGTTTCGGGAGTGAGAAGGAGTCAAACAGGTTTTTTCTTTCATATATGACCTTTGACCTTGAATCCCCAAAATGTATTTTATACACAATGAGAGACGTCATGGACTCTAACCTCTGGAATAGGGCGTGCAACTGGTGCCCCAGATGACCTCACAGGAGACTTTATATAAAATGTGAAAACATCTGATTTCATGTTTTATACTTTCAGGCTGCAAGGCAACAAAAGGTGAACATTTGAAAGGGAGTGGTGACTTTCTACACCTATATATATTAATTATTTTAGATAATTATTTTTATACTTTTAATGAGAACCACATAATCTTCACCCAAATTACACACAAAAGTATAAGTGATGTTTTCACCTCGTTTTACTCTTCGCGTCATGCAAAATTCTGATTTGAACATGGGAATAATGCAGATATCATTACATAGCCTTCCTGATCAAAAGTGCATGTGGAAATCGATAAGTCATCAAGTCCTCAAATTATCCACTAATCCAGTCACCATTTGATTGAAATTATGAAAAGATGACATTGTTGCAGTAAGAAAACACACGTCTTGGATTTTCGATCCTCCTGGGGAACCAAAAAAACTGAAATCCATGTTCCTTATCCTTTGGACCTACACCTAATACTAATACTAATACTAATACTAATACTAATACTAATACTAATTCTAAATCTAACCCAACCCTACCCTTAACCTCAATGACCCAACACGCATGCCTTAACACAGCGTTAACACAGAACCATAAGTAATTACGCCTAAACCTAAAAATAAATAAGTAACGGGCCCCAAATGTTTTACCCCAAATCTAACCCCTAAACCAAAAACCAATTTTTTCCTAGTGGAGACTGAGTGTCTTGTTTTGCTTGTTTTTGTCTTTGTGGGCCCATGTTGTGACATACACTGTTCGCAGGTCGTTGCTGTAAAGAATGTGTTTTTGGCATTCTTACCTTGTAAAACAACAGGATATATGAAAAATATAGACTTTAGTCACACAGATACACACACACCAAAGTTAAAGTCATGAGAGTCTAGTTGTTGGGTGTTTGACCTCAGAGTTTTCCGAGAGTTGTGTTTGCATAAAATTTGCATATATTTGCATTCCCTGTCATCTTGGCCAATTAAATGTCTCTGTGTGTATGAGTGGAATGTTTGTCTTGTCTTAATGGTGTCCAGTAAAAGTAGGTAAATTCCCATCCAGGAGATTTATATTTCTGTTATCTCACTCCCTCAATCTCCCTCAGTCTCCCTCCTTCACCTCCCCTGGACTGAGTGATTAGGTCAGAACAAGGAGAGAATGGGGAGAGCAGGGTGAGAGAAGAGTGGGAGTAGGGTGAGAGTAGGGGGAGAGTATGGTGGAGAGTAGGGTGAGAGAAGGGTGAGAGTAGGGGGAGAGTAGGGGTAGAGTAGGGGTAGAGTAGGGGTAGAGTAGGGGGAGAGTAGGGTGGGATTAGGGTGAGAGTAGGGGGAGAGTAGGGGGAGTAGGGTGAGTGTGGGGGGAGAGTAGGGTGAGAATGGGGGGAGAGTAGGGGGAGTAGGGTGGGAGTAGGGGGAGAGTAGGGTCGGAGTAGGGGGAGAGTAGGCTGGGAGTAGGGTGGGATTAGGGGGAGAGTAGGGGGAGAGTAGGCTGGGAGTAGGGTGAGAGTAGGGGGAGAGTAGGGGGAGAGTAGGGTGGGAGTAGGGGGAGAGTAGGGTGGGAGTAGGGGGAGAGTAGGGTGGGAGTAGGGGGAGAGTAGGGTGGGAGTAGGGTGCCACCCCAACATTTGTCACCTGTGAAGCTCAGGCTTAAAGGATCTTTCAGGCTGTTTTCTGTGTCAACACTGAGTCAGACGGATATGGAGCTGCTGCATCCTGTTTTCTGACACCTAGCCCTCCTCCCTCCTCCCTCCTTACTCACCCTCTCCCTTCCTCCTCTCTCCCTCCTACCTCCCTCTTCCCTCCCTCCCTCCCTCAGCCCTCTCTCTTGCCTCTCCTCACTTGTCCATTGTCTCTCTCACTCTCTATTTCTCCCTCACTTCCTCCCTTCTCGGCCTCCTCCCCTCCTCCCCTCCTCCCCTCCTCCCCTCCTCTCCATCCTCCCCTCCTCTCCATCCTCCCCTCCTCTCCTGTTCTCTGTCCTGTTCCTGTTAATGAAGACCTGACCGGTTTGGTGTGTTGTCAAGGCCGGGGGACCCCACGAGTCCAGACTTGCCCAGGAGAGGAAGAACCGAAAGAAAGAGAGAGAGAAAGAGAGAGAAAGAGAGAGAAAGAGAGAGAAAGAGAGAGAAAGACAGAGATGCAAGCAGACAAATACAGAGAGAGATGCGGAACAGGTAGATCCTTTCCTCTATTGTGACTCATTCACTTCCCTGTATGTGTGTCATCCACTTTCTTTCATTTCTTTCAATCTTTCTTTTGTGTTCATCCCTCCGTCCCTTTATCCCTTCAGACCTGCTAAGCAGGATGGTTCGCGTCTAACATCCAACCTTTCTATCTCACTTCCTAGAAAGCGATTTTGCAGGCTTTTGCTTACAGCGCTTCCCAACCCCTGATCTTAGCAGCACTGTAGGTCCAGCTGAACCAGGTGAGTACAGGGTTGGAGCAAAACCTGGCAAAAGAAGCATGGTATTGACAGTTCCAAATCAAATTTGGATGTTTCTCCAGGTCCCTGGGACATATACGACACATTTCAATGTGTTTCAGTGTTTCATGCCTCGAAAACCAACCGGGATGTCAGAAAGGAGTACCACAGGGTTACGTTTTGGTTCCTTGTTATTCATTATTTATATAAATGACATCTGTAAACCGGGTAGTAAGTACTATTTTATGCTCATAACACCGTAATGTTCGCTGTGGCCTCTTTTCCAGCTCAAGCATTTGCATTACCTCCAGTCAGATTTTTTACAGTTAAAAAAATCCCTTATTGATTTATAACTGAATCTTCTCAGTGTAAAAATAATAATGTAAATTATTTTAAAATCTGTACCCTGGATGGATCCGTGTCCCCGCTTACAAATACCTTGGGATTTGGCTAGATGAGCATCTTTCGTTCTCAAACTCAAATTTCAGAGTTGGTGAAGAAGCTACAAATAAAATTGGGCTTCAATTTTTTGAAATAAATTGTGTCTGTCTTATCAGCATAGACATGATATTGTTGACGCTACTTTTATGTCAGTGCTTGACTACAGGAATATTCTTTATATGCATGCATCGACATCGGTGCTGAAACCTTCAGATGCAGTATATCAAGCCGCCTTGCACTGTTTTACTGGTACCAACTATCACACACATCATTGTCTCCTGTACTCTCTAGTTGGCTGGGATTCTAGGAGGTTTAGGCACTGGATGATATTTGTCTATAAAGCTTTAATGTATAAACTGCCCAGTTATATTACTACCAAATTTGTGTGGAGATCTGGCAGCTATCCAACTCGATCCCATGAGTGGTTAGTGTTGGACATCCCACGGATTTATTCAGATCTGGGAAGAACTGCCTTTGCATACCACACCCCTTTTGCTTGGAATGAATTGCAAAAGAGTGTCAAGCTGAATGCTTTGGTTTCTAGTAGTACATTCAAAGCAATAATGAATGGTCAGTTTCATGTTGAGTGTAACTGTTATTCTTAAGTGTTTTATCTATTTCCATTTTTTGTAATTTGATGTATTTTAAAGGTAATATTTTGTTGTTTTATGTTAGATTCTTATATTTTAAATGTGATGTAAATAGGGCTCAGCTGAAAAATAGTCTCTGTACTCAGTCTGACTTTCTCTGTCTAAATAAAGGAAAAAAACACACAAAAAAACACTGTCCTCACAGCTCCCTGTCTTAATGTCTCCTCTGTCCTAACAGATCCCTGTCTTAATGTCCTCACTGTCCAAACAGATCCCTGTTTTAATGTCCTCACTCTCTTAACAGATTCCTGTCTTAATGTCCTCACTCTCTTAACAGCTCCCTGTCTGAATGTCCTCACTGTCCCCCTGTCTGAATGTCATCACTGTCCTAACATCTCCCTGTCTGAATGTCCTCACTGTCCCCTGTCTGAAGGTTCTCACTGTCCACTGTTTTAATGTCCTCACTGCTCCCTGTCTTGATGTCCTCACAGTTTTCTGTCTTAATGTCCTCAATACTCCCTGCTCCCCATTTGCCCAAGTCTCCTATGTGTTTACAGTTTCCTGTTGAGTAATCAGACCTGCTCTGCTCTGAACACTGTGTCCCCTGGTTTCTCAACACCCTGTCCTCCCTCTCTCCCTTTGTTAATCTCTAAACACTCTGTATATTCTCTGTGCTTTTCTGTATTTCCCTGTCTTTCTCTCTATTTTTATTTCAACTCATGTCCCGCCATCTCTTTGTCTCTCTGTTTCTTTCTCCATCTCCAATAAAATTGCTTTATTGCCATTACAAACATTATGTAAATATTGTTATAAAACACTAACATAAACAAAGCAATGGATATGACCACAGTAGCATGAAAAACAGTGTTTATCAATCTACAAAGCATCAAGTTAGCTTGCATCCCAAGGGCCTCTGGAGCTGAGGTACGGTATGGTTCTGGTCAGTTGGAGATGATCAGTGTCAGTAGGGGGCAGTCTTCCCTCTGGTCTAATGATCAAAGCTCCAGGGCAGTGCCTGGAATACTTCCAGTAGGGGGCTGTCTTTTAGACAGGACTACCTGAGTACTATGTTCACTGAAGATCAAATCTCCAATCTGGCCCTCATACCAACATGTCTAATTATTTCCTTGGTACATTCATCCCCCTCTCTATGGCTTGTTACTCTTCCCAAGGTTCTTGTTGTAAATGAGAAAGGTTTTCATAATCTACTAACCTGATACAATAAAACATGCAATCTAAATGTCTTTGTCTGCCTCCATCTCTGTCTGCATTGGTAAACTGAACCTCCGAACCAGTGGTTTTAGAGGACTCTTCCCTTTTCTTAACATTGTAGGTTTTCAGTGGGTTGGAAACTGTGACAATTCTGTCAAAATA
This sequence comes from Esox lucius, assembly GCF_011004845.1. NCBI lineage: Eukaryota > Metazoa > Chordata > Actinopteri > Esociformes > Esocidae > Esox > Esox lucius. Next base: position 1,631,828 of record NC_047586.1, on the reverse strand, counting down.
TCTGGGGAAGGTTTTTGTCATTGCACTTGAAATATTCCCTTGCAGAACTTTTCTGAACTCTTACCTGTTTGTCTCATTTGGTCTCTTTCTTCTCACAGAGCTGACCCAGTTCCCCACGTCTGTAATCCAGATCCAGAACCGGTCTGCCTGTCCAAAGCTACCAGCACTGATGATCATTTCTTCTAGCTACATCTCTGTCTGTCAATTTCTGTATATTCTCCATCTCTTAATCTGTATTTCATCTTGCTCTTCCTCTCACTGTGTGTGTGTGTGTGTGTGTGTCTGCATCTGTGTGTGTGTGTGTGTCTGCATCTGTGTGTGTGTGTGTGTGTGTGTCTGCATCTGTGTGTGTGTGTGTCTGCATCTGTGTGTGTGTGTGTGCGTGCTCCAGCACAGCCCTAACTCCTCCAGTGTTATCTGGCCAGCAGGCTGTACACCTGTCTTTTACGACTCACCTGAACATCCCATAATAAGACCCGGAGTCAGGACGAATACCTTCACGCCCCAGTTTGCATGTCACATCACCCGGGTAATGGTTGTCTGTAACTAAGTCTTACTGAGGGGGCTTTCCTCACATTTTTACTGTTAAATTCTACTCCCAAATGGTACACTATTCCCTAGCTAGCACACTACGACTGACCAGAGTCCTCTGGTGGTAGTGAACTGGGAGGGGAACAGGGCGCCATTTGGGACATACTGGGGGGGGTTTCCTGTAACTTTTATTATTTTACTGATTACTGTCCCTAATCAATTCACCTTCAACTGACTAACACCCCTTAACAAGGTGGTTTCCACAGAAGGCAGGTGTGTGTGTGTACATGTGTGTGTTCCTGTGTGTGTGTTGGTGTGTGTGTGTGTGTGTTGGTGTGCTTGGGAGTGGAGAGCAGAATGTCACTGGTCGCGGGTCAGGTCTGGGGGTGATGAAAGTGTTGGTGTGTGTGTTTGTGTACGTGGGTGTGTATGTGTGTGTGGTTGTGAGTGTGTGGGTGTGGGTGTGTGTGTGTGGTTGTATAGGGTTCAGTCAGGATGGGTGGAACCGGGCGGGGCTGAGGTTGGATTCTGGTGATCAGTACCAGGTCAAATACCTCAAACATTTCAGCTGCACTTGACTTCCTTTGTCCTGAACAGACTGAACAAACCAAGTCCAGAAACGTATAACCACCTCTCTAGTATTCTGCCTGTCTGTCTGCCTGTCTGCCTGCCTGTCTGTCTGTCTGTCTGTCTGTCTGCCTGTCTGTCTGCCTGTCTGTCTGTCTGCCTGTCTGTCTGCCTGTCTGCCTGTCTGCCTGTCTGTCTGCCTGTCTGTTTGTCTGTCTTTCTGTCTGTTTGTCTGTCTGCCTGCCTGCCTGCCTGTCTGTCTGTCTGCCTGTCTGTCTTTCTGTCTGCCTGTCTGTCTGCCTGTCTGTTTGTCTGTCTTTCTGTCTGTTTGTCTGTCTCTCTGCCTGTCTATTTGTCTTTCTGTCTATCTGTCTGTCTGTCAATCTGTTTGTCTTAGTGGTGTTGCTGATGTTGTTGTTATTCAGTATAGAGGTACTTTCCCTCCTCAAACTTCCTCCCACAGTTACTTCTGTGTAATGTTTACTGACGGCCCTTTGTGCGTGTGTGTGTGTGTGTGCATGCTCGCACTACTATACCTATTTGATACCATCTAAACACACTCCTGCATGTGCAAACTCACTAACATAGTAGCACACACACACACACACACACACAGATCTTTTCACCCGTGTAACACCAGTTAGATCTGCCTGCTGAACTGATTTTCAGTCAGAAGTCCTGTGATTACAAACCACACTGGTGTGTAGCTGAAGGTTCTGAGTGTAGCTGATGGTGCTGTGTCTAGATGAAGGTTCTGGGTGTAGCTGAAGGTTCTGGGTGTAGCTGAAGGTTCTGAGTGTAGCTGATGGTGCTGGTTCTAGATGAAGGTTCTGGGTGTAGCTGAAGGTTCTGGGTGTAGCTGAAGGTTCTGAGTGTAGCTGATGGTGCTGTGTCTAGATGAAGGTTCTGGGTGTAGCTGAAGGTTCTGGGTGTAGATGATGGTGCTGTGTGTAGATGATGGTGCTGTGTGTAGATGATGGTGCTGTGTGTGGATGATGGTGCTGTGTGTGGATGATGGTGCTGTGTGTAGATGATGGTGCTGTGTGTGGATGATGGTGCTGTGTGTGGATGATGGTGCTGTGTGTGGATGATGGTGCTGTGTGTAGATGATGGTGCTGTGTGTGGATGATGGTCATGGAGCGCTGTGTGTTCCGTGTCACGTGATGCAGCCATGTGGGGACGTATATCACGTCACGCATGACGCCACCTGTGTGGAGTTAAATCATTTGCATAAAGACTGAAACTTTTCGATGCGTTCTGCAGTCGCCTGGCACTGCTCAGAGCAGACAGCCCCAATGTGTTTGGAGCAGCAAATGTGTGTGTGTTGATCGAGCGTATATGGAGCTTCAAACTTCTGTGTGTGTGTGTGTAACTGCGTATGGAGTTTTACATTTATGTGGTGAATTACTTGTATTTGTACAGGAAGTGTCAACAGAGGATTGTTTTGTGAGTATAGAGACTGGTCTTTGTTTATGTATGCTTAATGTGTGTGTGTGTGTGTGTGTGGGTGTCTGGGGGTGTGTGTGATTCTAAGTTTCCAGTCTCAAGTTTCACTATTTTATTGGTCACATATTTATTTCAGCAGATGTGGAGGCAGAAGGCTGAAGAGTCAAGTCACACCTGTACGAAAGACAAACACTAAATATATATTACCAAAGATATGAGCCTATGCAACATTGGAATATAAACGATTCTTCTAAAGATGCTCCTGAATGTCTCTGCCTTTAAAAACAGGAAGCATTAAAGTAATTTAGCCACATACAGAAGTAAATGGGTTTAAATGTTTTGCTAAGGGATGGCACAATTTGCACATTGTCAGCTGGTATTCATCCTAGCAACATTTTGGTTACTGGCCCAAATCACTAACGATGCTGGTATGAATGGGCATCGGTACTGGTGGCTGAGGTCCATGGTACTGGTGGAATGCGGGATACGGAACCAGTTGGTGACCCCGAGGCATTTCTGTGCAGAGGAAACACCTCAACATGGCCATGTGCGTTGAATTGACCCAGAGGGAGGGAACGATCTAGATGGTGCTTCTGAAGAGGTTTACGATGGATATCTTCAGCTGCCTGAGGTTGAAGATACACTTCTTCACATCCTCCTCCAAAGAATTGGTGAGGCTGGACCATCTCAGTTCGGTGGGTATGTGTGTGTGTGTGTGTGGGGGGTGTTGTACGTGTTTGTTTGTGTTTATGTGTGTGTGTGTGTGTGCAGGGGTGTGTATGTGTGTGTGTTTGCCGAGGAAATAATCAACCCACATGAGAAATGCTGTTCCAGTCTTTTGTGTTCAAACATTAGTGATGTGTGTGACCGTTGAAATGTCTCTGTGAGTGTGTGTCAACAGATGGGTGTTTGATTCTAACCTTCTCTGTCCTTCATACGGTCAAAAATATTGTGAAGGGAGTGACTCAGAGACCAACATGTTGGTAACTTCACAGCTCAACCAGATATCCTGGTTGAAAGATTCCAGGAATCAGGTGAAGTGGGCTGGAATTGCTGAATCTTTCAAACAATGATTTCTAGAAGAGTTGGACATTTTGGGAAAGTTACCAAAAGTTGGCAACCCTGCCAACAACACAAACAGAAGATCAATAGATGGCACTGTTAATGCGGTAGGGTAACATGCTGACCTTTCACAAGGCTTTTCTCTTTAAAAAACACAATGTTTAAGACATCCTTGATACCTTGCCAGACTCCCCCCAGGCCCATGCCTGTTTAAGTCCGCAGCTATACCACTTTTTAAATCTGGTCGCAGAAGATATTCCTTTCGTTTGGAATGCTGCTCATGTGTTTGCACTCACAGTAATAGGAAAACTAAAACATTGAGAAATGTTGGTGAATGTTCAGCTCCTTTGTACTAGCAGAGTTTAGGCCATGTTCGCCTGGAGTTCAAGAGCATTGGGCTGGTCAGCTAAAAGTTGCTTGTTCTAGTCTCTGTGCCAATGAGGTGGAAAACCTTGTCTTTCTGTTTCTGAGTAAGACAGTTAACTCTAATAACATCCAAAGCTTTGCTGCAAATAGGAATCTGGTTTCAGCATACTGACCTGGTGAAACAATGATAAAACACACAAAAAAACTTTGTCAATGCTTAGGATTAAAATAACTACAAAAGTAACTTGTACAGTTCATCCATCAGTTTTAATGAACAAGTTGACCTCTTAAGTGCTGGGAAATGATGCCTGCTTGTGTTTTAAATACTGAAGTATCTAAAGGCACAACTTGTGTTATTGAGGGGTTTGTAAGTACTGTATGTATTCTGCAAAACAAGTCTTTACTCACTGTCCTACTTTTAAATCATTACAGACATCACTCATGGATTGGAAATAATTAGTAAATGCACTGCACACAAGACGAAATACATACATCACACCCATAACTCAGAAGACCTTTAAATCACTGCCCTTTTTATACAAAATATCTTGGAATGTGTGTTGATGAAGCTGAAGATCAAGGTTGCATTATTTGAAATGACAGCAATAGAGCCTGTCTAGTTTTTAATTGTAGAAAATAATACTGACTGATACTAATAACTGATACTGATGTTTTTTTGATTTCCCTTTTTCACCTTTATACAGGGTCATATTCCAATTGTATCTGTAGGGATTCTTTATCATAATGGAGTGTTGAAGGTCAATATACAGAATGGCACAATTAGATTTTGAAACTAATTTTGGCCACATAATTTATTTACAATGTAGATGCTGTGGCAGTCAAGTGGAAAACAGCAGATTAAATTGAATAGTACTCGGGAAGCCAAATGTAGCTTCTGAATTATTAGGGAAGAGCTACAACTTCAAGGCATTGTTTCAAGCATTGTTGGAGTTTTAGTCTAAGGATCAATGGGTTTTTAAAGTATGTTTGATCTGGTAACCATTCGGTTACCGGACTGATCTTATAAACACTAAGTTCCCTGCCAGGACCAATAACTTGAATGAATATTTTGTTAACACGAATAAGCTGTTTTTTTAACATGAATAAGCTGTATGTTAACTTGAATAAGCTGTTTGTTAACTTGAATAACCTGTTTGTAACATGTACAAGCTGAAATAAACTTTTTGTCATTGTCATCTGTCAGTTTAATCTGTCTAGGGCAGTTTCTTTTCCTCCTCGTAAAAGCAGTCATAAACTACAGCATGTGTTGTGTCAGTAATGTTGTTCTTAGGTTTTCCACTAGGTCTATGAGAACAGTAAAGTACCTCTGCAGTCTACAAGATTTATTTCGATGATAGTAATTCGTGAAGAGATTGTTTTTCACCTCCTCTCGTGCATTATCTCTCAGACACATTATCTCTCAGGCACATTGTCTCTGTGACGTTCCTGCACACACACACACACACACACACACACACACACAATCCATCTGCTCTGTTTCTCAGCTCTATAATCCCACAGACCTTATCTATCAGACCTGCTGCTCCCAACACTATGACCCCCCCCACACACACACACATACATACTCACACACAACCCCCATAAAACTCAGAGTGAAAACCACAGGCTCTACTGTGTAGTTATCTGAGTGCAACACTTGGCTAATGAAACCAGGCAGGGGTAAAACAGGGGGGTTGGCCTGTGTGTTGGTATGTCATGTCTCTGTATGTGTGTGCCATGTCTATGTATGTGTGTGTCATGTCTCTATATGTGTGTGTCATGTCTATGTATGTGTGTGTCATGTCTATGTATGTGTGTGTCATTTCTATGTATGTGTGTCATGTCTCTGTATGTGTGTGTCATGTCTCTATATGTGTGTGTCATGTCTATGTATGTGTGTGTCATTTCTAAGTATGTGTGTCATGTCTCTATATGTGTGTGTCATGTCTCTATGTGTGTGTCATGTTTATGTATGTGTGTCATGTCTCTGTATGTCTGTGTCATGTCTCTGTATGTGTGTGTCATGTCTCTATGTGTGTGTCATGTTTATGTATGTGTGTGTCATGTCTCTGTATGTGTGTGTCATGTCTTTGTATGTGTGTGTCATATCTATGTATGTGTGTGTCATTTCTATGTATGTGTGTGTCATGTCTCTGTATGTGTGTGTCATGTCTATGTATGTGTGTGTCATGTCTCTATATGTGTGTGTCATGTCTATGTATGTGTGTGTCATTTATATGTATGTGTGTCATGTCTCTGTGTGTGTGTCATGTCTCTGTATGTGTGTGTCATGTCTCTATGTGTGTGTCATGCTTATGTATGTGTGTGTCATGTCTCTGTATGTCTGTGTCATGTCTCTGTATGTGTGTGTCATGTCTCTATGTGTGTGTCATGCTTATGCATGTGTGTGTCATGTCTCTGTATGTGTGTGTCATGTCTCTATGTGTGTGTCATGTTTATGTATGTATATGTCATGTCCCTGTATGTGTGTGTCATGTCTCTATGTGTGTGTCATGTTTATGTATGTGTGTGTCATGTCTCTGTATGTCTGTGTCATGTCTCTGTATGTCTGTGTCATGTCTCTGTATGTGTGTGTCATGTCTCTATGTGTGTGTCATGTTTAGGCATGTGTGTGTCATGTCTCTGTATGTCTGTGTCATGTCTCTATATATGTGTGTCATGTCTCTATATGTGTGTGTCATGACTCTATGTGTGTGTGTCTCTGTTTGTTTGTGTGTGTGTGTGTGTGTGTGTGTGTGTTGGTATGTCACATCTCTGTATGTGTGTGCCAATGTTTGAGTATGTGTTTTTGTGCGTCAGTATGTCATGCTTATGTGTGTGTGTGTGTGTGTTGTCGTGTACCTTAGCGCTGCTGCGTTGCTAACACTGTAACACCACTGGACTTGGCTTTCACACATTTGTAATCTAAAACCAGTGTTGTCAGTGTGTCTATGTGTATGAGTGTGTGTGAAATGAGTGTGCGTGCTGTGGGTTTTCTTCAGACTTGATGCTTGTTGTTCAGAAATCATTGCGTGGGAAGGCCATGCTACACTACCAATATTTTACTAACATTATGCGATGGTACCACCATGCTATTTCATTCACTTTATGCTATGCTATCAGTATTCCACTAACTCTATGCTCTGCTACCACTATTCAACTAACTCTATGCTATGCTATCATGATTCCACTATCATTATGCTATGCTATCACGATTCCACTATCATTATGCTATGCTATCCTTATTCCGTTAACACTATGCTATGCTATCACTATTCCGTTAACACTATGCTATGCTATCACTATTCTGTTAACACTATGCTATGCTATCACTATTCCGTTAACACTATGCAATGCTATCACTATTCTGTTAACACTATGCAATGCTATCACTATTCCGTTAACACTATGCAATGCTATCACTATTCTGTTAACACTATGCTACGCCATCACTATTCCGTTAACACTATGCAATGCAATGCTTTAAAGATGTTGACAATTGAATCAAGCTATAATTCCCAAAGGGAGCCCAGGGAAGCCAAGTGGACAGGACCCAGGAAAGGAGGTGACTGGTCCCAAAGTAATGGGAAACACCTGCTCCACGTCCCTGTATTTACATCTCAGTCATTCAGCTGAGAAAATCATCTAGTGTGATTTCCCCTCCACAGGCCAGTGCTGCCTGACCCCAGGTCTTCATAATGATGAGCTAGTTCCTCAGAAGGGCTGTCACTGCTACGACCAGGAGTGTTAAAGGCTTCTCACACCCTCTGTTTCCCATTTCTAGCTACGTCTGAAATAACAGCCGATTGACTGACTTGCATAGTACTGCAATACAAACATGATAACATGCTGCATAACTCTCATTTGTAATATTGTGGCGTCCTGAAAGTGACCGCTTTTCTCAGACTGTAAAGATGTTTATGAAGATGTTTATGAAGATGTATATGAAGATGTTTATGTAGATGTATATGAAGATGTTTATGTAGATGTATATGAAGATGTTTATGAAGATATATATGAAGATGTATATGAAGATGTTTATGTAGATGTATATGAAGATGTTTATGAAGATGTATATGAAGATGTTTATGAAGATGTTTATGAAGTTCCTGAGTGTGTCGGTCCCCTTTCTGGATTGTTCTGTCACCATTGTGAGGGTACATTTCCATGTCAACCAGCTAATATGGAAATATAGCTAAGAGAAGACACAGCTCAACCCCCCTTCTGAGGTTAACTGGTGCGTGCGTGTGAGTGTGTATGTGTGTGTGTGTGTGTGTGAGTGTGCATGTGTGTGTGTGTGTGTGTGGGTGGGTGTCATAAAGTCTGCCCTTCTGATAAAAGACCCTTATCTGTAGAAGCAGGTGATTCTGTTTTGACATCAGCCTCCTTTCATTCTTTTCTCTCTCTCTCTCCCTCTCTCTCTTTCTCTCTCTCTCCCTCTGTCGCCATCACTCGTTATTTAGAAGGAGGATTCTTCCAGGGGTTTGGTGGCTTCGGTGGGGTTGGATTGTGTTGGATTGTGTTGGATTGTGTTGGATTGTGTTGGATTGTGTTGGATTGGGTTGGATTGGGTTGGATTGGGTTGGATTGTGTTGGATTGGGTTGGATTGTGTTGGATTGTGTTGGATTGTGTTGGATTGTGTTGGAATGTGACTGGGTGGAGGTTGTGGTTCAAGTGAGGGCTTGGAGCTAAACTAGGTCAAACAGTCAAGTCTCTCCCTTTTCATTTAAATTGAAATGGCTTTATTGACTTGGGAAATATTGGTTTACATTGCTAAGGCAAATGGAACATAAAGTGACAACAGAAACATCAGCATGAGGTGGCAACAATATTTGTACTGCCAAATCCTGTATCGGAAATAATTTACAATAATAAAAGTAATTAAGACTGCTAACAACACAATTGGGAGAACATTGGTGAAGAGAAGAAAGAAAGAAGAAAATCCTAGAATATACAGTAGTAATAACAAAAGTGTTTGCTTGTCCCTCATGTAGTGTGCAACCAAAATACAGCTCTCTGTCTCTTCTCCTGGAAGTGTGGGTTGTGTAGTCTTGTTGAAGGTCTATCAAAATCCTGAACGATGCTAATTAGAATATATGTTTGAACGTTTGTCAGGAAATGCAGCTCTTTCCCAGATGATGGTTGGCTGCAGTGATTGCGAAGGCCGTCCGCCATGGGGAGGTGGGTTTTCCTGCATCTGTCATTCTCTGTGTGAGGATTGAGCCTCTACCTTGTCAGGGCTTTTTATGGTTTGGGTCAGAGAATAGGCCCAGATAGTTTGCCATCGTGTGCTGTCAATTTAGGGAAGACATATTGTCTTGGTGTTTACAAATACTTCACATAGTTTTGATTGTAGTTTTTCTGAATTCTCAATTCATTCATGTAAATATTAAGGAGCACAGGGTGGAGATGGCAGCCTTGCCAAACACCCTGCCCCTGGTAACATAGCTCAGTAATTTTTTTGCAAATGTTTAAACTCCATATATTGACGGTTCATTTCATTTTGTCATGTTTTACCACCTTAATTTCATTATGGACATTCGTAGAACAGACCAGTGTACCAAACAGTGATCAAACTATTTTTAGGTGTGATCTGTCAGGGTTTGTAGGGTGGAAACATGTTCAGTTGTGGGATGTTTTGACGTAAATGTAACTTGAATTTTACTCAAGATATAAAAATTATTTAGGAAGTTCATAAATGTTCACACAAATTACTTTGCAAATGTTTTGCTCAAGTTTGTTTCTGTTCCCAAAGATATAATATTTCTCTGTCTCTCTCTGCATCTCTCCTGCATCTGTCTCTTTGTCTCTCTCTGTCTTCCTCTTTGTCTCTCTGTCTTTTTCCTTCTGTCACTGAAACTGTTTAGCTTGCAGACACACAAACAGTGAGACAGCAGAGCTGTTTACCAACTCAGCATTTCTGTCAACTAAAAAAAAGAAAGAGACAGACTGAGATCTGTTCTTACAGGAAGCCTTGATAATTTCTCAGCTGTGGCAAAATTAAAATGCACATTGTGCTTGTATAGTAGTAAACTACGCCTATTCCAATAATTGACTAAAATTAGATTTCCAACCTAAACTAAAAGAGTTGACTTTTACTTTTTACTGAGTAAGATTTTACTGAGTTTCAGTTAAGGAAAGCAGTCATATGAAATAAAACAATACGGCCCTAATCTATGGACTTGACATGATTGGAAATACAGACTTAAAATTAGAAGGTATGTTCATGGATATAAGGGGGAAATTAAGTATAATAACTAATATAATGCAAAATAATACTAATTAATGTCTCCCACAGTCAGCCTCCTAGTGGGCTGTGTATTACGATGGTGAAACGTGCGGTGATCATGGGTTGTGGGTGAGAGATGTCCATAAAATTCTCAGGCAGCAGCCCTGGTGGACATTCTTGCAGTCAACAGACTAATTGCACACTCCCTCAAAACGTAACAAATCTGTCTGACAGAACGGTACATTTTAGAGTGGCCTTTTATTGTACCCGACACAAGGCGAGCATGTGACTGGGTACACTGCCATTTCCACACTTACTTGCGTGTTTACGATCCGTTTATTAGTACAGATAGTTAGGGAACATTTGGAAACATACTAGTCCTGATGAACTAACAAGGAACTTGCAGGCTGCCCCTCCCAGCCTGCTGCTCAACAACATAACCAACAATATGAACAATGCAACAACAACACAACAACAACATCAACAACATCATCAACAGCAACAACAACATCAAACAACTACAACATCAACACAACAATGTCAACGACCACATTAACAACAGAACAACAACAACAAAATCAACAACATCATTGACCCAATAACAATACCACCCAAGGGCATAGAACCTGGGGGTGACACACAATAATTAGTAAACATTTTAAATGTGTCCCCCCAATAAGAAATTCCTATGCTCTTGAGACCACAACAACAACAACAAAAATAACAACATCAACAACACAACAACAAGTATCAGCTGTTAGGGTGAGGCTGGTACTCTGGTCTGCTTGCCAGATGACGACTCTCTGCTGGGGTGTTGGGAGGCTCCTTCATCTCTGCTGGGGAGTTGGGAGGCTCCTCCTTCTCTGCTGGGGAGTTGGGAGGCTCCTCCTTTTCTGACTAGGAGTTGGGAGACTCCTCTTTCTCTGGTGGGGTGTTGGGAGACTCCTCCTTATGTGCTGCGGTGTTGGGAGGCTCCTCCTTCTCTGCTGGGGAGTTAAGAGGCTCCTCCATCTCTGCTGGGGAGTTTGGAGGCTCCTCCTTCTCTGCCGGGGTGTTGGGAGGCTCCTCCTTCTCTGCTGGGGAGTTTGGGAGGCTCCTCCTTCTCTGCTGGGGAGTTTGGGAGGCTCCTCCTTCTCTGGAGACAGCAGTCGGAACACGTTTTGGACTGCAAATCACAAATAATCCAATTCCATTATACCTCACAAAACACTTGGATTGAGCGGGATAAGATGATGCCAGAAAATATTGAGAGTGTCGGGGTGAGGGGGTGAGGGGGTGGGGGCTGGGGGGGGGTTCAGGGGGGTAAGAGAAGGGATATTATTGTTTGGGGAGCATAGTGATTAGGGGCCTAAATGAAGCCGGCAAGGCGTGGTGTCTGGGTGAATCAGCCTGTCATCCCCGTTTACAGCCCACAATGATGAGAGAAGGGAAGGGAGGATGGGAGAGGAGAACAGAGAGGAGGAGAAGGGATGCTGAAGGAGAAGAGAGAGTAGGAGGGGAGAAGGGGGTTGAGAGGAGAGGTGGAGAGGAGAGGAACAGAGTGATGAGGGGTGAGAAGAGGCGGCCATAATATAAAGGTAGAGGACGAGAGGGGGTAAAAATGAAGTGGAAAGGAGAGGAACAACAAGGGAGGTGAGAGGAGAGAACGAGAGAGAAAGTGAGAAGAGGAGAGGAGAGAGGAGGGCTGTCACATGGTCCGAACAGAGTCCCGGGATTATGGGTTCTGTGTGTGTCTATTGAGAGGTCTTTCCTTCTGCTCTATTTACTGAGGTGAATGGAGGACATTGCCATGGCGGGAAAACCCTCACTGCACTGTCTGTGCCAGTTTTACTTCTGAAGATGATGATATTTATCTGTCTGTCACAAGGTTGTGTCATTTGTGTGTTTAAAAAAGAGTTTAAAGTGGAAGTGTACATGGTTGAACGCTGTTTGCGACACATAAATACTTTTCCTCCTCCTGAGACTACATATTTGGAAATGCACATAAAACATGTTAAACCATGTCTCCTCTGGTTATACTTTTGGTATTTATACATTTTGAATTCGAAAAGTCATTGTGGAAGCGCAACGTCTAGTGGCTGATTAACATTATTATTTTATGGGTACAGGATGAGCTTATTTTGGAGCTCATTCCTTAAATGTGGACATATTTTTCAAGTTCAGAAGCTAGCTTTGGTGTATCCAGTACAAACCAATTCAGTGTTCTTGTGTGATAATTATCTGTTAATAAGTTAAATGCATTTTTTTTAATACAATTTCCAATTATATATTATGAAAAATGTAAAAAAAAAAACTAATGGTATATGTGTGGAAGCTACAACTTGAATATAGATCATAAATGTGGCCTGGACTATTTCTTCCTTAACCATAAAAACACTAAAGGAATCCAAGTTTGACTGGAAGAAGGTGAGCCGCTTTCCAAAGGTTTCTAATAACTTCAGAGTGTTAGAGTCAAATAAATAAAATGGGCCTCTGAGCCAGTAATAAATGATGCTGCAGGTTATCTGCCTCAGTGGATCTTGTGTCTACAACTAGTTAGGCTTTGAGGAGTTAATTTACTGTAAACTGGCAAAAACAAAAACATGGGCTGTAGTTGTCAGAAAGCCAATGACATTTCAGTAACTGCACCTTGTCCCCTCCCACTGGGAGTTGGAACAGATGTTCTTTCAATTATATTGGCAGCTTAAAGTATAGAAAAAATGCATCAATAATGTAATTTTTATCAGTAATGGAACCAGTAGCTGAATGTATGTGTTGTGGCAAAGGAACCAGAAGTACTATTTTTTAAGCTTTTAACAGTTTTTGAAAATGTTGCCAGATTCTCTTCACAGTCTGTTTGTATTCTTTGGGGGTAAACTGATGTGTCTTAGGCACTATAATGGAACAAAAGACTAATGAATGACAAGAGCCACATCCAAAAGGATTTTCCTCCAATTGTAAAACATTTTAAGTGTTACTCCTCTTACACAGAATATTTTCGCAGGCCATTAAGTGGCTCAATCAACTATTTACTTACTATGTTTTCACGTTCTCCTGTAAGTGCATCTGTATAAAATTTATGTCAATAAATGAGGGCACAGCTAAGGAAATGAAAGGGGGAGAATGTGTGTGTGTGTGAGCTGGGAAGAGGCCTCAGTCCCATTCGAGACAGGATGGTGGGTTTGGGGTGATCGAGAACCTGACCACACACAGTACTGGGAGCCTGGAGAGTCTGAGTGCGTATCTGTGTGAGGAAATGACACAGACCTACATTAAATAGTCTTGAAAGAGTGACAGTCCACACACACACACACACACGCGCACACATATTTTCATGCTTTTTTTGTCCTCTGCGTGAGAATGGATCCCACAACCCTGGTGTGTAAGAACGACACTGTACCTGCTGGTCACACACACACACACAAGTTTGTATGGTTATCCTCATGGGGACAAGAAAATATAAGTTGCATGCTCCCTTGCCCTAATCTTAACCCTAAACCTAACCCCTAACCCTAATCTAACCCTAACCTTAACATTTATGCCTACATTTTACCTAGATGTAATGCCTACCTTAACCCTAAACTTAACCAACAACGCCTGGACCTTAAAGAGTATAGTTAGACCTAAAACATCCACACACACAAACATGCACACACACACACTTGGGAGAGAGCAATATATTTACCCAAAAGTATCAAAGGATACTGGGGTTGATGGATAATATTGCATTATAAACCTGGGTGGTTTGAATCCTCAATGCTGGTTGAAAGCCATTGCGTACCATGTGATTCACAAAGAAAATCTGTTGTCTTGTCAACCAGTTTATGTAGCAGTAAGAGAGGCACCTCAGTGGTTTGTGGTGTGCTTGGCCATTATACGACGGCTAACCACTGTCTTCACCTCTGTTAGGGTGTCTCTCCCTTGGTCCATCTCGGGCCTCACTGCCCAAATACTACAGCGTTACTTCAGATGCAAACCGCCCTGACTGATAGCCACTGAACACTGAGCTGCATGGCCAAATGCAAGCAATATGCAGAGGCTGTGGTGGAGTGTGTCAATTCCATAGGCTCTATAATTTTGACACTTCATGTCTTGTTCTTTTTTAATGTATATATTAAGCCATTTTAATGGTTTTGGATAGAGACAGCAGGGAAATACAAAGGGTCTCTCTATCTTTCTCTCTATTCCTCTCTGTCTCTTTCTTGGGCTTTCTTTTTCCTAAGATTATCTTGATTGGGTCTCTGTCTCCTACAGGATCTCTGTCTCCTACAGGCTGGAATTTAGCCACTATGAATGTAAATATGGGTTTGCCTGTTAGCTTAGTCCTTTTAAGGCCTTTTCAGGACTAGATTCACTTGATATTCACGTACATATTTTGCTACAACAATAGGCACATAGCTATTATACCTTTCAAAACACAACATAACAAAACACATATCTACAGTTGACCAGGTCACACACTTTCATATGCTATGATCACAAAATAAAACAGAGTGCATCGATGAGGAAGTCATATTGTACCATTTCAGATTTAGCTGATGTTTTGTGCAGCAATGTGCAATATTTCTGAACGCTAGAAACTGATTTGTCCAATATAGCTAGTCAACAAAGCGGAGCAGCCAGTCAAAGTGTTTATGAAGTGAAAGGGATGGAGATTCTACTGATCACTGCTGCACACATGTAGTGAATACGTTTCACCAAATGCTATCTAGTTACTGTCGCTGAGTTTGTGACTAGGTAGGTAACATGAGTTTTCACAAAAAAGCTGCTTCCTGCTGCTATTCCCGTTAGTTGCATAGAAACATGTCGATCTACAGACTTTCCAGCAGCAGCCCCCTTATTTGGTGGACGGAAAAAACATAATGGTTCTAGAAACCATCCAAGCAACGTGTTTCTGTCAGGATAGGTATAGTTACCTAGTTAAGTAACCACCTAGCTAGTTAACTCATGTTAGTGACGTCCTTAGCTTTTCTGTTGAATGTTGTTAGTTGTCTGTTTATTGGGTAATGCAGTATATTCACACTGCAGTAATCAGTTGTGAGTATCTCATCCAATATAGCATTACTCAGTTAAACTGTTAAAAAGGCCCTCAGATTCCTCAAGAAAAACATCCATGCAGCCAGAGTTCAACTGGACAAAGGGTTCACTAGTGTTAAAACTAAAGACCCCCTCTTCTCCTGGAACAACCCCCACCCCTACACACAAACACACAAACACACACACAACCACAGTGGTATAGGAGTTATCAGGCCTAGCCAGCCCGACCCAGCCCAGCTACCTGGTGATACATGGGGGAGCGGCTGCTAATGTCTGAGTATCTCTGACCACAACAGCTCTTACACACACACACACACACACACACACGCACACATACACACACACACAGGTCATAGGGAATGAGGAAATCAGGCTCAAGTAATCTATATAGGGCCAGAACAAGTGTGTTTGTGTGAGTGAGTGTGTTTGTGAGTGGGTGTGGGGATTGTGGGTGTTTGTGTGTGTGTGTGTGTGTGGAAAAGCCCGCCACTTCTCTGCAACATCCGCCTATAAATCTATTGTGACACGTCAAACTGAATTTATGAGCCAATCAGCTTGCGACAGAGATGTGTTTTATTTAAAAAGTAGAGAAGGAGAAAGGGAGGGGAAGGAGAGAGGGGAAGGAGAGAGGGAGGGAGAGAGGGAGGGAGGGAGGGAGGGGAAGGAGGCAGAAGCCAAAATTGAGATGAAAAATAACGGTTGGAAGCCGATGGCCCTAAAGTCGAGTCCAGCACTAAGAGACAGATGGTGTGCACACTGTCTACACCCAGAACACCAGCACGGATGTGATGGAACTCTACAGGTCTACAGGCTCCGCAGCAATTAGCAGCCAGACAAGATGGCACCTCCTGAACGTCCTGCTCCTGTCGCAGTGTATAAGGTCGGGAGTTGTTGTTTTCGGGAAGGTATCGCCTTCACAGAGATTCCCATCAAGGTAAAAGCTGCAGACGCGTGGAATACACCTTCAGTAAATGCCAAGCATGTCATTGCATGGTTTCAGACAAAACCCTGGGCCTAAACCAAATGGTTCTCCTGTGCACACAGGAAGATGACCTTCGAACCCTCTGCAGAAAGTAGCAGGCTTCAGACCTGGCCGTAACGCTGAGCAGCCTAACGTAGGCTCCAGCAACCACACTGCCTCTTGCGTTTGTCACCTCACTCCTCAGGGACACTGGTGTGGCAGTTGGGGACATAGGGCACCATGGTAACCAGGGAGGGCGCTATAACAGCAATAGGGGCGCTATATGGTAATAGATACCCCAGATAGGGTGACGTGATGTCACAACTGTTCACAACTTCCCGTGAGAAGGTCTAGCTAATGTCCCCCAATTATCATCTGTTTCTAGTGGTTGGATAACTAAATCCTCTCTAGTTCAAAATTCGAACGCACTGGAAAACAACGGTATGTTTTGCTATTAAACATTCCCTTCCAGCAAGGCTGCCACCATTTGATAGAAATGTATGACATCTTAAAAATCATGAATCTTTTCTTCACCAGAAGCCATGAAAGGTAGCTAAAATGTTTTAGTAACCACTTGAGAGAAGACAGTGATCAGTCATTTGTAACACAAATAAAAAGGAAATAAACCATTAATGAATAAAATATAAAGGTGGCTGATAATAGGAGGTTGTATTTTCTAGCCACGTCGCTAATCAAGTAGCAGAAAACACTAATATCACCACTGACATTTGAGAAATGGTCATTAATGGCGTGTTAGTTCACATCTGCATGTCTCTAATAATCATTCAACACTGACAACTGGATCAAATGATTACTCAGTAGAAGAAGATATATTTCAAAAACTATTTCAAAACTGCTGTTGGTAATGTCGATAATAAGGGGTTACGCTACGTGCTTCAGAATAGAAAGACTGTTGGGAGTTCAGAAAGTGGGAGCGAGTAAAAGAGCAAGGGAAAGAGAGATGGACCGAGAGAGGGAAAGAGAGATGGACCGAGAGAGGGAAAGAGAGATGGAAAGAGAGATGGACCGAGAGAGGGACAGAGAGAAGGAAAGAGAGGGAATGAGTCTGCCATGATTTGCACCTGTGTTTTTGTTTATTTGCCACTGTCTCTTTCTCTTTTCTTCAGCCCCCCTCATTTTTTCTGTCTCTTTCTCTCTGTTTCTCTCTCGGCAGATGGGCCCAGTAGACAGCGAGAGCAGGTGTTTGTGTTTGTGTGGGTGTGACTGTGTGTGTTTGTGTGTGTGTGTGTGTGTGTGTGTGCGTCTGGGGTTAGGGTTTGTGGGTACTAAATGGAGGAATTCCCGATGTGAAAGTCTGCTTCTGTTTCTGGAGTCTCACAACTCATCTCCCCTTTCCCTAGACACACACACACACACACACACACACACAAACTAAGATATGGACACAGGCACTGACACACACACTGGCATTGCTGACACGTTAAAGTCATTCATGGAGCTGAAACTCTAGTTTTCATTTTTGAACATTTTCACTTCACTATTATTACTGTAGAACAACAACACTGAAAACCTCCCACCATCCAACTAGTTATCCAACCAGACTAGTTAACCATCCAACTTGTTATCCAACTAGTCTAGTAATCCAACCAGACTTGTTAACCAACCTGACTAGTTATTGAAACAGATTAGTTATCCAATTGGTCTAGTTTTCCAACCAGACTTATCAACCAACCAGAATAGATTACCAACCCAACTAGTTTAGCCAACCAGATTAGGTATCCAACTAATATTACAGATTCCTGTAGTATTTATGTTCATGCTCCTTAGAGATTAGAATACTCCATGGGGCCTCCAGGGGCCCAGTGTGAAACAGGTGGCTGGAGGGGCGGATGTGAGAACTGGGGATGTTTTAAATATAACCCCTGGTCTGCTCCGGGCCCTGGGCCCCTCAGCATAGGCCAAGCCTCACAGGAAGACAGCCACCCTCAAGAGACTCAACATAAACTTCATACACTGTGTTTCTGTGTGACAAAGAAAGAAGGTGAACGACAGAAAATATAGACAGAAAGAGGCAGTGAGAGAAACAGAAAGAGATAAAATGAGAAAGAGAGATAGAGAAATACCAGTTGGTCGATATTTGCATCCCTGCAGGTTAATAAACTTTATGGGTCACTATATAATTGTTAGGATTAAAGCTGTGTGTGTGTGTGGGGACGACGACGACGACAACAGAAGTCAGTTGTAGTTGAGTACTAGAAAGACAGAAAGATTACCTGTCTGAACATTAGCCATATGAACATTTAAAGAGTGTAGAATGGGGAATATGTACAATATGGGTAGGGGTATTAAATATTAGAAATATAAAATATGTGTAATATGCCTATGAATGACACATAAACCTATTCTAATATTGACTTTACATAGAAAGACATCAGAGCATTTGGAATGTGATCAGTATGATCCTGTATCAGTGTTGCTGGTTGAGGAGCCTTATGGCCTAAGGGAGAAAACTGTTTGTGAGTGTGAAAGTGTGTGCTCTGATGCTCCGGTAGCGTCTACCAGACGGCAGCAGTGTGAACAGACCATAGCCTGGGTGCAGCAGTGTGAACAGACCATAGCCTGGGTGCAGCAGTGTGAACAGACCATAGCCTGGGTGCAGCAGTGTGAACAGACCATAGCCTGGGTGGCTGTAGTCTTTGATGATGTTCCTTGCTTTCGTAAGGTGTCCTGCTTGGTAGATGCCTTGCACGGAGGGGAGATGGCAGCTGATGATGTGCTCCGCAGACTTCAACACTGATTGGACCAAGTGAGGTCATCTTTGACGAGCACAACGAGAAACTTGAATTCGGGGGGCTCTCTCCACTTCAGCTCCATCAATGTGTATGGGGGCATGACCCCCCCTAGGCCACGTCCATGACCATCTCCTAAGTCTTGCAGACATTGAGAGAGAGGTTGTTGTCCTGGCAGCATGTAGCCAGGTCCCTTACCTCCTCTCTGTATTTGGTTTCATTGTTGGAGATGAGACCCAGGATGGTTGTCCGCAAATTCAAAATGGATCACTCAGTCAAAAACATTAAAAACCACAAAAATATAATTGAAAAAAGACACTTTATTGACTAGGGCAGTATACAAAAGTATAAAAAACATCGCCTGTTGTATTTTTACTGAAAAACAAGTATTAAAAAAACATGAAATATCAAAAGGATTGTCTGCTCTCTAAAGCATTTGACTGCTGCTTTAGTTTCAAACATGGCATTACATTTCACAGGCGGTAGAAAAAAACACCAATTATATCAAAAGGAATCTTTAAAGAAAACACATCTGAATTTTACAAAACATGCATTACCACGGCCCCACGTTTGTAGTAATGTTATAACAATAACAGTGTTCAAAGACAAAAAAATCTCCATCATTCAAGTGCAGCTTTTTTTTTAACATTTTACTGGGTCCAGCTCATTGACCCAATCCCAAAGAACTCCTGCGCCTGATGCACTCATGGAGATCTGATATTTGACAGTTTTCATCAAGTACTGTCATCTCAGATCCCCATTAGATCACAGGTCGGAGTCTAGGGGCCCCATATGCAACTTTGGACCTACGAAGCCGGTTTCACTGCTTTCACTAGACAGGGACTGATTTAGTCCTGGGATCTCAGAATTCAGCCAAGTGAATCTCCGGACCTCGTAAGGTCAGAGTTGGCCAACGTGGTTCCGGAGGCTAGTTTGGGATTGGCTCGTAGTTTGATGGTTTGAGATCTCCTGTAGTAAACTCAGTGTAAGACTTTAGGGTTTGACTTTATCAAAAGGAATGAAACAACAACAACAAAAACAATAATAATAGTGATGATGAGAATAATAATAATAATAATAATAATAATGTTATTAATAATGTTAATACATTTTGTTCAGTGGAAATATTCCCTGATGACATAGTGAGTCAGGAAACAAGACGAATCCAGAATGTAGGTGAAAATGCCTGTGCTTCCCAAGTGCCACCCTATTCAATACCCAGAGGGGCATAGGGCCTGGTCAGAAATAGTACAGAAAAATAGGATCCCATTTGGGACACATCCTACTGTTGGTTCTCATTACAGTGTCGTTATGCTGGGTAACACTTTAAATGGACTGGCCAAATTGTCATGTAAACATGATTATTCATAACCATTCGTAAGGTTGACATAGGTGCTGAAATTTGTCTAGCAGTGAAATGTTCTTGTTGACAGGTTATAAGGCATTGTAAAGCATAAATCATGCCTTAAGCAGGGTAGCAATCATTTGATTATCATGTTAAGCACATTTTTGGTTTTAACCCATTATAATGCTAGGGTTTAAGGGTTAAGGGTTAAGGGTCAAGGTTGAAATACTGGAGTCAAACACTGCTCGATTGGCCGCTTGGTCTTATAAAAACTGTCTTTGTCAAAATAAAACAAATAAATTAATCAGCTTGTTCTTTATATATAAAATATTAAAATTTTAAAATATAAAAATTCATAATTATTATGAATACAGCCCAATTATTATTGAATTATAGGCCCATTTTTTCCCTGGTTTATAATACAGCATTTCATCCATAATACATTGAAACAAACAGACAATAAGATCGACATTAATAAAAAACAATACATACAAAACTGACATTAACAAATGGAAGTCTTTGGTCCGTTGATTCCAACGAGTGTGTGTGTCTGTGTGTGTGTCTGTGTGTGTGTGTCTGTGTGTGTATGTGTGTGTGTGTGTCTGTGTGCGTGTGTATGCGCGTGTGTGTGTGTGTGTGCATGTATCTGTGTGTGTGTGTGTGTATGTCTGTCTGTGTGTGTGTGTGTGTGTGTATGTATGTCTGTGTGTGTGTGTATGTCTGTCTGTGTGTGTGTGTGTGTCTGTCTCTGTGTGTGTGCGCGTGTGTGTATGTCTGTCTGTGTGTGTGTGTGTATGTCTGTGTGTGTGTGTGTGTGTATGTCTGTGTGTGTGTGTGTGTATGTCTGTGTGTGTGTGTGTGTGTGTATGTCTGTCTGTGTGTGTGTGTGTGTATGTCTGTGTGTGTATGTCTGTCTGTGTGTGTGTGTGTGTGTGTATGTCTGTGTGTGTGTGTGTGTGTGTGTGTGTGTGTGTGTATGTCTGTCTGTGTGTGTGTGTATGTCTGTCTGTGTGTGTGTGTGTGTGTGTGTGTGTATGTCTGTGTGTGTGTGTGTGTGCCAGTGGCATCGTGCTTCTCCCAACTGTTGTACCAGAGGTCATACAGAGCAACCCGACACGCTGTCCGTAACACCAGGTTGACATGTTCACATCTTGTGTTTCTCTTCTTTTTAAATGCATGTGTGTTTGTTGGCTGCGCGTGTTACATGACTAAGGTCCTGGCAGAGTAAGTGTTGATGTATTTGTGATTCTGCTCTTGGTCCTCCACCTTCCCACAAGTCACTTGGTCCCATATGTTGAGCCCCTACAAGTGAAAAAGTGAGAGGGAGAAGGAGATTAGTTTAAACAACGCTTCTCTTCTAATGACACTGGACATACACCTGTACTGATGCATACACTAAAACACATACACACCTGTACTGATGCATACACTAAAACACACACACATCTGTACTGATGCATACACTAAAACACACACACACCTGTAGTGGGCTGCCCAGAGGCCGGAGGGGGGCGTGGTGGGCTTTGTGTCCGTCTTCACTCAGCCCAGAACTAGTAAGTAGATCCTAGAGAGAGGGAGAGGAGGAGAGAAGGATAGATGGAGAGTTGAGAGTGAGGGAGAGAGAGAGAGGAGAGAGTGTGTGAGGGAGTGAGAGGGAGGAGAGAGTGTGTGAGGGAGAGAGTGAGGGAGAGAGAGGGAGGAGAGAGTGTGTGAGGGAGAGAGGGAGGAGAGAGTGTGTGAGGGAGAGAGTGAGGGAGAGAGGGGGAGTAGAGAAATTAGAGTTGATTTGCTTCGTTTTTTTGATGAATTTCAGGTTTGATTAAAGTCAGTCATCATTATCTCGTCCCTGCTCAGTAGGAGTCAGTTATAATGTTTATCTGCCTGTTATCTGCTTAGCCAGTTTAGCAGCTGTTAGCTTGTTAGCTATTGTAGCTAGCTGCCTAATGCTACACCAGAGCCGCCTGATGAAATCCTGGGGCCTTCAAGGCTGACTGCCACAACAAATCAATAGAACTGTAAATCTCATAATTACCTACAATGTAATTTAAACATCACCAGTTGACTTTATTGTTTGATAGTAGAAAGATAACAGACATTTTGGTTTATAGTTCCCTAATTACAGGTTACTTACAGGTACTTCCTGGGCGGGACCGGAAGGAGAGAATAGTTGGGTGTGGAGATCAGACCCCTCCCACTGCAGACAGGGACTCCTTTCGCAGGGAGACTCCACCTGGAGAACGAACCAAACCGGGTCAGAACAAGGTCAAACAAATGACCACGACTGTGCGGTCAACAGTCGGTCACAGTGGGGAACACAACCAAGCATTTGGTGAAACAGAGAATGGTGAAAGAAACACCGAACACATAGTCAACCAACAGGTGACCAAACCGGTGATCTGAAAGCAGCGACCAGGACTGCTGAAAGAGTACCTCCTGTTTGATCTTCTTCAAGGGCGGTTCTGGAGAGGAAGATCTGGACACCAAACACTCCATGGGCTCCTGTTTTATGCACTCCACCACGGTGGACCTGAAGGGAGTCGGAGTACGAGGAGACAACTCCAGCAGGGAGCGACGAATAGAAGGAGTCCTGAACCTAAGCAGTGGGGAGAGGAGGAGGCTTGGTGAATCCCTGGGGCGCAGAGGATCGGAGCGAAGTGTAGAGAAGACAACGGATATACTTACAGGTCGTTCTCTTTCTGGGGTCGGGGGGTGTGGTCTCTGTGATTAGGAGAGGTCACCAAGGGTTTCTGAGAGCTGATTGGCAGCCCGTCAGGGTCCGGGTGTTCCAGGCTTGTTGACTGGTTGAGAAACTGCGGAAAGAAAAGGAAAAGTGTTGATCATTCAGAGAAACACAATGATCCACGGAGATACAGACATGAAGGAATCTGTGGAAAGGATTCAGACCGAGGGATAGAAGGAGAAAGAGCAGAATGAGTATGAAAAAGAAAGGGGAGCGAGAGCAAAGAAAGAGACAAATAGATGGAGAGAGAGGGGGATGACATAAATACTATTTTGATAACCACTGATTAGACTTTTTACTGGCTGAATGATTAGATGACGTAATCAGATGGGATAATGGTGATTGGTCAGATTTTAGTAGGTTTCTGCAATTGATTTGCTACCTGCGAGGGCGAGAAATGCAGGTTTCTGACTGGTGAACGCTTTGGCGTGGAACAGATGAAACTGGCAAATGAAAACCCAGCATTGTCAGTCCCTGAGCCCTGATTGGGCGAGCCCCTGTCCGTTCTGGACGAGCTCCTATCGCTGAGCTGGCTGGTTGTGAGCTCACTCAATGAGGAGCAGGTCTGAGGGAGAGGGCGGGAATGACAGAGCAGTCAGGACCGAGGTCAGGTGTTGTGTTCCAGGCTCAGACCAGGCCACAGCATTAGTCTTGGTTGGACTGAATCTAGGGCCCAACACTGACCCCAACATTAAACCACGTTCAGCCCAGTGTTAGGGGTCACAGAAAGGGGTCATTGTTTGTAGATTTAGCGCTCAAGCAGCGAGTCATCTTACCGAGTCGATGACTGAGTCCATGAACTCCGGGAGGTTGGAGAGTCCGTGGCTACCATGGTTACTGTTGTTGTTGTTGTTGTTGTTGTTGCGTGAAGACGAGGCACTCTCCTCTGGGAGGCAGGGGGCGGCGGCCTGGTGGTGATGACATGATGTGGCCACGCCCTCTGAACTGTCACTTCCTGCCCAGCCATTGTACGGGATGAGCTGTTAGACAGAGAGTTGGTTACTATTCTGACATGCTTACTTGGCCAATGGAAACAAGACTCCAAAAGCACTTTTGTTATTTTTTTATTCTTTTTTTTTGCCAGTAGACTGAGAACAGGTCATCATTTGCAGCAAAGACCAGAGTCGGTCACGATACAAAACAAACCAACAGAGAGGAAGAGAGAGCAAGAGAGAGCAAGAGAGAGCAAGAGAGAGGAAAAGTGAACAGAAGAACACTGTGTCTTAACGAGAGAGGAAAGAGAGAGAGGTGAGAGAGAGAGGTGAGAGAAGGAGAGACAGAGAAAGAGCGAGGTGAGAAAAAGGTGAGAATGAGGGAGGGACAGAGAGAGTTGGAGGAAGGGAGAGAGTGAGCAACTAAGAGAGAAAGGGAACTTAAGTTGGCAGCAGAGTAGCTGTGGTGGTAGTGGGTTGGGGGTTGCAAAAGGGGATCACACACACACACACACACACACACACAAGGCTAGATAAGGGCAATTTCATCACTTCTGCTGTGGGCGATGAAATAGACCCCCCAGATGTTTCCTCCTTCACACACACACACACACACACACATACATACACACGCAAAAACACACACACACGCACAAGCACTCACATATACACATAAACACATAAACACACACACACGTGCACACTCTCACACGTGCACACTCACAGGTAACGCAGGCTGCCCTTTCAGCTCGTTCTCCGTTGACATGAGCAGCAGCTCAATCTCCTTCACCCGCTTCTCCTTCTCTGGGTCCTCCTCCTGATAGTGTCTCTACGGAGAGAGACCAGGATGATGAGGAGAAGTGATGAAAAGAGGGACAGAAGAGAGGGACAGGAGGAAGATGAGGGGGGGGGGGTGCTGTTGTGTTCATAAGGAGGATTTATTCTGTTCCTTGGTCACTGAGATGACTGTGAAGAGCACACTGACATTATCCCCAGGGACGCCTCACCTGTATAGCAGCTGTTCGTGCTGTGAATGTTCCGGATATTGACATGCAGTCCCAGGGAAAGGGCACTAAAAAGCCAAAAGAAGACAGGTTAAACACCCCAAACGGCTAATCGGGCGCTGGGGACATTAACTTGCTTCCTGTTAAGTAAAAGTGACAGACAGGCGGAGGACCTCACCCTGTGGTCTGAAATAAAGGAGTAGTTTCCTGGGAGGGGGGAGTGGGCTGAGAGGGGGGAGTGGGCTGGGAGGGGGGAGTAACTCATGATGTGGTGGTTGCTTTTGCCGTAACCAGGGGCGACAGAGTGGGAGGTGCTTCCAGACTTGGCGGCGTGCTGCAGGTAACCTTCCTGTTCCACTTTCCTTCGCATCGTAGAGTTCCAGTGGTTCTTAATGGCGTTGTCAGTCCTGAGTCACGCCGTCCAGGAGAGAGGAGAGGGGAGAAGGGAGAGAGGAGAGGGGAGAAGGGAGAGAGGAGAGGGCGGACAGAGACACAGAAACACTTAGATTGTGGAGTTGTTCTCCAAAGCATTATGAGTTCTGATCACTTACAAACAGTATGCTCTCCCTCCCTTCTCCCTCTCCCTCCCTTCTCCCTCTCCCTCCCTTCTCCCTCTCCCTCCCTTCTCCCTCTCCCTCTTTACCGGCCAGGCAGCAGTTTGGCAATCTCAGCCCAGCGGTTGCCCAGCTTCTCGTGGGCCTGGTAGATGATGCGGTCTTCCTCCTCTGTCCAGGAGGTCTTCTTCACCTCGGGGTTCAGGTGGTTGTGCCAACGCTCCCGGCACTGCTTCCCGATACGGCCCTTCAGGTGCTTGGCGATCACCGACCATCGCTTGGCACCGTACTTCTGTACCAGCTCAATGACCTGATTCACCAGGAGGAGGTCGATGGAAAGATAGTTAAGACAGATGGTAGAGGAGGTGAAGAGATGATAGGGGAGGTGGAGAGGATAGAGGAGGTGGAGAGAGGATAGGGGAGGTGGAGAGCATAGAGGAGGTGGAGAAACAGCAGTTTCTTTTTCATTGTCCACTTCCAGGAACAATACAAAAGTAAACAATGCTTCATTGCCACTTCACCCCCTCTTCTCTTTTCTCAATCTGTCTTCCTTCTCCATCTCTCTATCTTTCTCCATCTCTCTATCTTTCTCCATCTCTCTATCTTTCTCCATCTCTCTATCTTTCACTATGGTTCGGAGGGACCCACTGTTGTTAGGGAGGGAGTTTCCACTGTTAGACCGTACTAATCATTAGGAAATATAATGACTGTGTGACCTGTGTTCTGATAATTATGTCCAGTCCAGGGCAATTCTGACTAAAACACTAGGCTGTTTCAATTATAGAACACAGTCCCTAAGGTTCTAGTCCATTATAGGACACGGTCCCTAAGGTTCTAGTCCGTAATAAGACACTGTCCCCACAGTTCTAGTCCATTATAGGACTCGGTTCTGCACAACATTGTGTTATATATTTCCCATAAAGACTCCTTCAGCTTTATGAAAGGTGGTAAAAGGGTTCTCCTCAGGTTTCTGAAAGGTGGTAAAAGGGTTCTCCTCAGGTTTCTGAAAGGTGGTAAAAGGGTTCTCCTCAGGTTTCTGAAAGGTGGTAAAAGGGTTCTCCTCAGGTTTCTGAAAGGTGGTAAAAGGGTTCTCCTCAGGTTTCTGAAAGGTTCTTACCCGCTGATCCTCCTCCTTGGTCCAGGGTCCTTTGATGAGTTCCGGGTTGAGAACCTTCTGCCAGCGGTGCTGACACTGGACATCCGTACGGTTCTGTTGGAAAGGACCCAGCTGAGCAATGACTGCCTGGACACCAAATGACCCACATGGTTACATCACTTGACTGATATCTAAAAGCATGTGTGTGTGTGTGTGTGTGTGTGTGTGTGTCAGCAAGACTGTGTGTGTGTGTCAGCAAAACTGTGTGTGTGTGTGTGTGTGTGTGTGTGTGTCAGCAAAACTGTGTGTGTGTCTGTGTGTTTTGTGTGTGTGTTTTTGGGGTGGGGTCCTTACAGGTAGAAAGCTAGCAATACGTTTCCAGTCCTCTGATCCATGGTGCTCTACTAACTTCTTCAACTTCTCATCCTGTCAACAACAAACACACATTAAACTAGCAAACTCAAAAAAACTCAAATGAAACAATAACAAGTATACAAGTAAACAAACAACAAACAGGTTGTGTGTGTGTGTGTACCTCTTCTCGTGTCCAGCGTGTTTTTCCTAGATTGCGTTTGCCAGCCTTGGCAAGTGGACCATCATAGTCATGTTCATAGAGCTCCATGTCATCTTCATCTTCATCACTGCTGTAAACACTGGTGAGAGAGTAAGAGAGAGAGAGAGAGGAGGGGGAGGGAAAGAGAGAGAGATGGGAAAGAAAGAGAGGTTTGAATTAAAGGTTCACGAGATATGCTAGCACCGAAAAGTACAGCTTCAGTATGAACGTGGAATAAGGAGACAGATGATGTCACCGATGAACAGACATATGAACAAAGCGTGAATTTCATCACCACTGTGTCAATACAAAACCCTTCATAGGTCTACTGTTTGTTCACTATATAGGGAATATGGTGCTAGGTTCTGGTCTAAAGTGGTGTACTTTGCAGTGAATTAGGTGTCATATCTGGGCCTAAACATACAGTGGGAGGTAGAATGGGTTAACCACTGTGACATAACGAGTCATTCTAGCAGGATAGGGTGCAGCCAGGGATAACACACACTCCACACAAAAACACACACACTCCACACAGGCACAGCAACTTTGACAAACTGGTTCTGGTGTTTTTGGTTTCCACAGAAACCCCAGGTGATCCGGCATGGCAGGTACATCTGATCATATTAACATGACACCAGGCGTGTTCAGACCTGCACCAAGCATTGTCCAATTAGCACACACAATCTCCTCCACTCCAGAGCCAATAAGAGTCCAGCACCAGACCAACGTGGAAGGTAGAGAACTTCTTTGTGTGACAGTGGAACAGGTGAACCCCGTGTGTATTTAAATGTGCAGGTTAATGAACGTGTGTGTGTCTTTGTGTGTGTGTTTACAACTGTTTTGTAAAAGAGAGATAACTTTTAACTCTCCTTATTTAAGTTCCATAACAAGCCTTGACACAAAAGATAAAAAAATTAAATGTCCACTGGAAAATTATTGTAATATCATCTGAGACCAACTGTCTCTGAATACCAACTCAACCTAATTCACACAGAAAGGAGATAATCATGTAAATATTCATGGTTATTCAAGGCTGGCTCTCACAACATGTTATCAGTTTGTTATTATTTCAACATTGATTCGTGAATATTGAATAATGACACTTCTTCATTCCAAACAGAAGGTGAAGAAAATACAAAAAATCATGAAATCCCGTTTGTTTTTTTATAAATTGCACAAATCTCTGTTACAAGGCAAAACATCGTTCCTAAACACAGGCATGGAATACAAAATTTTCAGAGATGAGTCACGTAAGGCTATAGAAAAAATAAAACAGGGAATGAATATGCTAATCTAAACAACACAAGTTTTTTCAACACACCTAGACCTACAATATGTTTAAAGTGAGCTCTGTAAGTCTATCATAAGGTCATTAACATCACAATATCACCGCACTATAGCGAACAAATGCGCGAGGCAGGCACCGAAAAAAGACTCTCGCGCTCTCCATTTGCGGATTTAATTAGCTAACAGTCGCGTGGCGGATAACTGAATGACTGAACAAACGGCCAATGCCACATACATTATATTAGAAATCAAAAAATATAAAAGCTGCTATATTTTATTCAATGCTAAACCTTTTCTCCAAAATGATCATTATATGTTTTTATGCAGAACTTTGTTGCAGAAGTTCGTATTACGCACCTGGAACTGGTCTTGGTTACTTTCAGTTAGTTAAAGCACGAGTAGGCAACACCAACATTAAGCTGAAATGGTTAACTAACTATTCCATCTGTTTGAAAACCCGGCCATAAATTGTGACACACACCTTGTACGCTTTCTAAATTGTAGGCAAAAGACGACCAGCGTAGGGTCACACACAGCCGACCCGCCTTATTTCAGAGATGATCGATGTCTCACACTACAACCGTGGTGTCATCAGCCACCCCGAAATCCATTTCATGAGGAACCAACAACTTTTCATGTCGGACCCAGCCGGCTGAGGACGGACGCACACACACCTGCCGCCCGGAATGAATGAGATTTCACTGAACCACGAGTTAAACAAGAGAGCCAACGACCATCACACGAGCTCTCTCTAAACAGTGACAGCAGTGAGGGAGCGCGAGGAACACATGCCAGTAGACCAAGACCACCTGTCATAAAAAAAAAACTCTACAGACCCGCACACAGATACAATCTTTCTCACAGCAACCTTTTCAGATTTGCGGAGATATCAACACATATTTTTGCATTTTAAAGTTTTTAAACAAAACAAAACTGCAACAATTCAATTGAATCGTCAAAAATAGTTTTTTTTAACACGGCATGTTTAGAATGGAGGACAGATTAAAAAAATGAATTGATATTCGATTTAAAAGCACATAGATCGTTACAGAAGGCCTATAACGGTAATCCTACCTGTGTCTCGGCCGCCTAGCCATGCTTGTGCAGAGCGGCTCTGTCTCCGTGTGACCTCTACGCTGTGCCGTTTCGTTCTGGGTCTATCTCTCCTGTCTGATAGGGAAGGAGCAGGTTGACATTAAAAAGTGTACAGCCTTGTAAACAGCCGACAGCCACGAGTCTAAACTAGGCCCCTCCTCCTCTGGCAACCCGCTTCGTTTCGCGCTCAGCAAACTCTGCACAGCCCTGCGCAAGCGCGCTTCGGGACGCTTTGACATAGTTTTACACATCAGCCAAGGCGCGTATTTGTACCCTGCATCGCGCTAAACTTTCTCACTTACTTTTACAAGAGGTTACTTCTCGTTTTTTTATTGAAGAGAAAAAGCAGAAGGAGGGGAGAGGGGGTTATTGTATCTGAGGACAATGTAAACAACTGTGGAATTCATGTATTGGCGGAGGAGTGGACCGTGGGTGCTACGCTGGCATGCTTGTTGCTCTCCTTGCAAAAGGCTACCTGTTGCTTGGCTGCTGCTTTGCTGTGTTAGAAACTAGGATAAAAATGTTTTGGGTTGTGTTTCCAACAAACCAATGTCTGTACAGCTTTCTCGTAGCCTACTAAAAAGTCCTTAAGTGATCAGTGAGTTTTGAGCCGCTGTACAAACAATACAGCGCGGTTGTTTTTTGTGTCCTGTGAAGAGGAAAGTGAGAGTTGATTCAATCAGGTCAACACAAATGTCACTTAGGCATATTGCTGAAATTATATTTTCTTAAGAATTGGCTATAAGCTAGGCCTATCATCTCATCAATCTGGCAACATGTTCTAGGTTGTGTTCACGTCACTTCGTGGATATTGTGAGTCTTCTAAATTATTGTTTTTGTTATCAATTAAATAATAAAAAAGCCGGTCTGTCTGGGGCAACCAGTTTACTCATAAACACAAAACATGGTAGCCTATTAAGTATATTTATTAGGCTACATTATCATAATTATTTTCCATAGACCCATAATCTCATCTCATGCCCCGTCCTTTCAATATCGAGATGGGAGAGGAAGCGTAGAGGGGAAGGGGAACAGGAGAAGCGTTAATAGTCCTTTGGGAGCAGGTTTATATGTAGGCTATTCATATGTCTTCTCGTGGTGATTGTTCTTCCCGTACGCTATCGTATGGTCTCCGTCACTTACAATTACTGTCACCCCAAAACGCGCTATTGTCCGCGGGCACTCGTCCTCACGTGATGGGGGCAACACACCAAACAAATGAACAGGAACGCTGCGCGAGGCGCTCCAGAAAGAAAAGAGCTGTGTTATTGTTTCGCACGGCTTGGAGTGGACGGGACAGTGCGCGCGTCTAATAGTGAACCAGTGAATCATTCATATTGGAATTATTTATAATAGAGAGAGAGAGAAAGCTTATTTGACATCAAGGGAGGGGAAATATTTATAGTTGCAATCCGCAGTTGAAACAATAATAAAGCGTTTTTACTGCTATTGTTTTGGTAAACACAGGGATGGGGCAGGTTATGTGGACTGTAACCAGTCAAATAATTAATAGACCGGACAAGGGATGCAAGTACTAACATCCATACTTTGGGCATTCATACAATTTTCAAGAAGCAGTGCAATATATCATTAATTTACAAGTTGAAAATGGATGCAGAATTATCATTACCATGGCGGAATGGGCAGGCGACAAAGAAAACAGCTAGCATGCCAATTGTTGCTTACTTCTAATAACTGCGCTGACGTTAACACCCGCTAGTAAAACTATACCTCTTGCCTCAAACTAGACGGAGACATTCATTAATTATTTATAATTATGTCATATTTTGTTAGGATAATGAAAGATTTAGGCTACTTGAATAATTCAACAGAATTATCTAAATGTAGCCAATGAAAGAAAAATAATGCTCTTATTACTCATAACCATTGCAAGGTTACATTTACCTTTAGCACTCTGATGCACATGCACGCACACACACACACACAGGTATGGTTTTCAATTGACTTAAGTAAGTGTGTGTATGTGTGTCTTTCCCTAGAGGGCAGTAGTCAAAACTAGGCTACATCTTGATAAAGCAAATACCACACACACACACACACACACACACACACAGAGAGAGAGAGAGAGAGAGAGAAACACTCCTGAGTTAACTCCCTGATAAGCCAAATCAGTGACAGCAGGCCTGGTATGCAAATCCACCACACCAGGACCAGGGCCACTCCGGAGATAGAAATACGATCAAACCATCTCCTGATCCTTTATCCAGTCTAAGGTTATGTTTTCTCTATGTATTATATTTCTATGATTGCAACTCAACTTGGGGGCAGCAGGACAGCCTACTGGTCTAGAGGCAATAAATGAATGGTTGCTGGTTCAAACCCCTGAGCTGACAAGGTGAGAAAAAAAGAGAGTTAAACTCAATGCGCCTTTGTGTGAATAAGAACTTTCTCAGCAGAATGGTTTAAATAAATGTCAGCTTGTTGGACATGTCAAAGGACCAGACTGGACAAAAAAAGTGCTGTGTCTATCTATGTATCTGTCTGCCTGTCATATCTAACTGTGTGTATGTACTGTATATGTGTGCGTGTGTGTGTGTGTGTGTCGCCTTGCTGGCTTGTGATGAGGGGTCATTTGCATGGGCGCGATTGGACAGGTTAATGCAACCATTGTCAAGGCAGCCCCCTTTGCAAAGCATTGTGTGCTCAGGTGGGTCATTTGAATACTGAGCTGTGGAGCTGTCAGAAGGCTGAGCTGTGTCTTGGCTGTGTGAGGGCAACATGGTTTGCTAAACTCACAAGCTCTGTCCAGACCTGAGGACGAGTCCCTTCAGAAAAGTCAGTTCATTGGGTACCAGAATGTTGGCATCAATGTGCCACAAGATGACCGAGTAGAACCATAGATCTGCAGTGGGTTTGGAAGGCCATGACAATCAGACAACAGGTTTGGTAGATTCCCATGTCGCGGCCGATTGGGCCAACACAGCCAGCTAATAATAGTAAAGATGGGGCCCACATACGCCTCAGGAACCAGCACTGTGTGGTTAAAACCATACGACAGTGGAACTAAGCTCACAGGGTATTTATATCTCTGTTCTTTACAGCAGTGAATCGCAACTGATGGGTTGCAGGAGGTTATGAACCGATCATGAGTGTTGGATTGAACAATTAAAATTAGTTTGCATGTAGCAAAGATTTTCCTTCTGTGTTTCATAAATTATACTGGTGTGAATTCAGACAAATAATACCGGGTACAAAGGCTGCAGAAATTATAATGAACACAATTCTACATTGTTTAAATCTATTTACTACCTCGAATTAGCAGATTCTGTCATCTCAAACAAGGGAGCTTGCGATGGGTGAGTCTTCCAACTGGTCAACGTAAAATCTGAGGTGCAGCTCGTAAACCTTATTTTCGGTAATTCCATATACCATTTAAAGATAAAAGGCCATATATTACATTTTGTTGTACGAAAACGGATCTACCAATCCCAGACTGCCCCTGTGCGCAGTTTAATTGGTCCACCTCAGGCCTATGGCATTGTCCCAAACCCTTCGGTCACACAACTATTTCCTTGTTGGATGAACATTACACAACACACACTGAAAGCCTAGGGCAGTTTTTTTTTGTTATGTCAAATAGGTTTAATGTATTTTTCTCTATCCCCCATCTACTCCTCTCCCTCCCTCGTTCTCTCACCAGTGCCCTGGGGTGTTATGCAAAATCTTTCCTCCTCCCCTGTGCTACCCAGAATTGGTCTCTTGCTTTCTCCCTCTCTTTCTCTCTCCTTTTCCACCCATCTTTTTTTTATGTCTGTTGCTCTCCATCTTTCTCTCGTTCTGTCTCCCTCTCTCTTTCCCTCTCTACCCCTCTCCAACAATCAATCAAATGTATTTTATAAAGACCTTTTTACCTCAGCAGTTGTTTCAAAATGCTAATAAAGATACCTAAAACCCCCAAATAGTTATAAAACACTTTGGCTATGAAAAACATCCTAGAAAGCAAGCAAGCAAGTTTATAGCACAATTCTTACATCGAAAATCTATATAAATACAATAACAAAAAAAACAAATATTCAAATGAAAGCATCAAAACAAATGAAAACATAGTAATAAAAAAAAAATGTATAAGAAAATAAAAACAATTTATGAAAAAGGGGATGAAAACATAGGAAGCTATAAGGCTAAACAGTGTGGTTTAGTGCTCAGTCATAGGCAGCTGAAAAGAGAAGTGTATTTTTAACCTGTATTTAAAAATTGATATGCTTGGGGCACGTCCAGGATCTTCTGGTAGTTTATTCCAGTTGTGTACAGCATAAGTGTTAAACGCAGCTTCTCCATGTTTAGTTTGGACTCTGGGCTCTACTAGCTGACCTGTCTTCATGGATATAAGAGCCCTGCTCGGTTTATATTCTTCAGACATATCAGAAATGTATTTGGGTCCTAAACCATTCAGAGATTTATAAACTAAAAACACCATTTTGAATTCTATTCTGTAACTGACTGGAAGCCAATGCAAAGATTTAAGAACCGGAGTGATGTGCTCTGTTCTCTTGGTCCTGGTTAACATTCTAGCAGCAGCATTCTGAGTGAGCTGCAGCAGTTTTACAGTCATTTTCAGGAGTCCAGTTAAAAGGCCATTACAGTAGTCAACCCTACTAGAGATAAAAGCATGGATGAGCTTCTCTTGGTCTTTTTGGGACACCAAGCCTTTGATTCTGGCTATATTTTTTAGATGATAGAATGCTGTTTTGGTGACTGCTTTGATATGACTGTTAAATGTGAGGTCTGAGTCAGAACACCAAGATTACGCACTTGATCCCTGGTTTTAAGGGAACTCTGCATGTCATAGCCACCCTATCAGATTCATGATTACCAGTGTTGACAAAGTAACTCCGGCCATCTAGATAAGATCTGAACCAATCAAGGACTGTCCCGGAGAGTCCTACCCAATTTTCCAGCTTATCCTTTAAGTGTTCTATGATCTCCTTGACAGAGTGGTCTATATATGAAGTAATCCCTTGTATACCAATCTGTGTCTGTTCGTTAGCATTCGGTAGTACAACCCCTAGAGTAGCTGCTACAGAGTCAATGAATTGTTCACTCTCATGTATTTCAAGCTGTGTTATCGTCTCATTCAGTAATTTGCTCTGATATTGCTCTGACAGAGAGGCTAAATCAAGAAAATTAAAAAGTAAGAAAATAAAGAAAGGCTGGCAAAAGGCAGATAGCAGGAGAGTTGCATTATGCGACTAAACTCTGATGGAGCAGTACTAGGTACAAGGCAGAACTTAGGAAGAAACATAAAGAGGATTCAGGCTCTGACTGGCAGACAGTCTTTTTCTGAGATCATAAGAGTACACAACCTCTAAAGGTCACAACGTTAATCTATTTAGTCTTTAGGAAGATTCCAGATCAGCAACATGACCAGGAGGACTTCGTACAATGATAATGAGAAGTCGTCAGGCCAGGAAGTCTTGAAGTAAAGTCTTTAGGCTCAGGGGCTCCTTAGATCCTTGAGGAAACCAGAGAAATTAGAAACAGTATGCTGTACACCCAAC
The DNA here is from genome assembly GCF_011004845.1 of Esox lucius. NCBI lineage: Eukaryota > Metazoa > Chordata > Actinopteri > Esociformes > Esocidae > Esox > Esox lucius. Next base: position 1,596,774 of record NC_047586.1, on the reverse strand, counting down.
AGGACACCAGATAAGACAGGAAAGTCTTGCCACAGACTATTGCAGCATGGTTGTGTAGATACTGGGGATTGGCACAGCGGGTGTCTGGGGACACTGTGGCCCTATCCAAAGATACCCCAGGAGAGAGCCAACCAGGCAGGAAAAAGCTCCACCCATTTGTCCACCATAGCCTCTCACCACCAAAGGGGCCCTTGACCACCAACCACCCTGAGACAAGCCAGTTAATCCCATGTCACAAGCCCCAGTAGGGATCTAATGTCACAAGCCCAACGTTGTTAACACAACGTTGTGAATGGAGACGTTTAGTGAGGCTTGACACCTCACTGTCATGATACTTTTTACATTTTAAATGTCGTCCTAGAAACATTTTAGAGTTGCTCTTTTTTGACAGATTTCTGTCTCTGTCACCTGTGTGACCCCCTTTTGTATGATTATGTGTGCATGCGGCGTTCCACCTCATCAAAATACAGGAAATTGACTTGAGGGGGAGCCCTCCTCCCACACAGAACACACACCCTAACCCGAGGTTGGTCCTGGGGCACCTGTCTGTTAACATTTCTCTTAATGACATCATGTTTCCGTCTGTCGGATCAATCTCTGCTTTGTTTCTCTTCTCTCCCTCTAACTATTGGTCTCTCTCTCCCTTTTGTCTTTCTTTACCCCATCTCACACCATTCCTCTCTCTATCTAGGCCACATTATGACAAACTGTCACCTGGAATAGAAGCCGGTTTATTTTAAAAGGTTTCCAGCATTACCTAACCAGGTGCTTGTGATCTATCCACTATATTTAGCCATTCAGAGTACTCTCTCGTGTTTCATATGTTCCCCAAATGGCACCCTCTTCACGATGTAGTGCACAAGTTTTGACCAGAATCCTTAGGGCTCTTCATAGGGAACAGGCAGCCATTTGTGGCACACACTAGTAGAGATGTGTTAACTGCCTAAAGAATCTGACCAGAAGGATCCAATATGTCTCCCTGTCTCCTAGAGTACAGGACCCTCACTGCCCAATACTGTAGGAAATAGCTGGTGCCATTTTGGACACAGACCCTGGCCAATGTTCCACGGCTAAGGGCTGTTTACGTGGTATATAGAATATGAGTATATGTACTGTCAATACTGTACTTGATCCAGTATCAGGACCAACCCAGACCTTGATGCAGGACCAACCCAGGCCTTGATCCAGGACCAACCCAGACTTGACCCAAAACCAACCTGACCTTGACAAACCCAGAGCTTGACCCAGGATCAACCCAGGCATTGACCACGACCAACCCAGGCCTTGATCCAGGACAAACCCAGACCTTGACCAAGGGCAAACATTGGTCTTGATCCAGGACCAACCCAGACCTTGACCAGCTTTCAGTGCCTTTTTTACATTTCAGTTTTTTTGTTGTTAATTTATTTTGGATGATTTGAAAATGTATGATGTATCCTGTTTTCTGAATGTATATAAACAATATAATAATGCTTTGAAAAACACCCTTTGGTGTGTGTTCAGAGAGGGATGTCTGGGCAGGGCTCACACAACAGGGCATGACCTTTGAATGTGTGTGTGTGTGTGTGTCCGGGGAGGGGGGGCGTCAGGGGGATGCATGGGGTTGGGGTGCACATACACTTCAAGAACACAGGTGGGTCTGGGTTTGGAGGTTTTGTGCTTGCGTGTATGTGTGTGTGTATGTGTGCGTGTGTGTGCGGTAATGGTGTCAGACACTTTCCATGCACAGCTTGCGACCCTGTTAGATGTAAACTCATTTCTTAAATCATTATCTTGGCCCGACTGCCTTTTAAACGTACCACACTGTTTAAATGCACAAACACCTGCTATAAAACAGATTACATTTTATTACAGAGTCCTGGCAGTAGAAGGACTTAGATAGGGTCTTCCACTGCTGACAGGCTGTTGAGGCAATTCAGAAAGGAGGTGGTGGTACTGGGGTGTTTATGTTTTTGGGTGGGAGACGTCTCAGTTGGACAGACATGAGGTTCAAGCCCGCTACATACATAACTACAGTAACAGTATAGGGCTTGCTGATTATTCAATAGCGGTAAATTAGCATTTAACATCATCATCAATGTCCTCATTATCTTCATTATCAGCATCACCACAATTGTCATGACGATGATTACCATCATACTTCAGCATTCAGCCCACAGGGGCAGTGGGAGGATGGATATTAGGGGCAGGCAACAGCCTGAGTAGTTTCCACTAACAGGCAGAAGCAGCAGGGAGAGATTCCCTTAGTAGCCTACTAAAAAAACTACCTTCCCAGTCATGGGGGTTTCCGTTTAAGTTTCATAAATGGAAAAAAAAATAGCGATCTTGAATTGATTGATAAGTAAACACAATATCTTTGGAAACACTGATATGGAGAAAAAACAATTAGAAAATAAATGTTTAAATAAATATATTTTTGTATTGAACGCAACATTCAAAAGTAGATTTTATTGTATTCAAACGTTACTACCGTCTACTGAGAATGTTTCTCTGTCGAGTGTTTTATTATGTCAGTTTTATGTATTATCTTCTGTTAAGATTTGCGTAACCTAACTTGACCCAAGATCTGTGTAGAATTATGCGTGATCCTGAGCAGTTCAACGTGAGTGCTTTACTCTACGGAGTCTGCGCAAATATGGCTATCGGAAAGTGAGACTATTCAACAAAACAGCCTTTGAGCCGAAAACCATATCTACTGGTACCGAAAGGACACGTTTAATTTATTAACCGACATGTCTCGGCACAGAAATGTCAGAGGCTACAACTACGATGAAGGTTAGGTTTTGTAAATGTGATAGTGCTAGTTTTAGACACTTAGATGCAAGGCCTGAACTTGTTAGCTAGCTATTCGGCTAGCTGGACTGCTAACTTGATAATCGTGTAATTATTGCTGTCGTGTCCCATTAGGACTTTTTTCGTGCTCACTGGTTGTCACCTGAAATGGGTGCCACGAGCCCAACGTTCAGCATTTTGCTAATCAGCTCAACTAGCAAGTTATAAAAGCTATGTTTAGGACGTGTCAATGTTATTGTTCAACTAGCTAACTTTCAATATTATTATTTTTTTTACCAGGGTACAGTGTTGTTGACCACACGAGGCTAACTAGATAGTTCCCTATAGCTAGCTAGCTTGCAGCTGTGTTCAGTTGCAACGGTTGGTATGGTTAGCTAGCTTGAGTTAATTAACACAAATGTACCTTTTTACCCAGCTAGATCAGGTACAGACAATTGGTCTAGTGAAATGTCGCGCGCTACTCACTCCACGGCTAGCTTGTTACGTTCAATTTTAACCTGCATATTTAATTTCGTTTTTCAACCGGGAGGAGTTGCTGACAATGCATTGACAGCCATCAGAAATCACACACAAACACTCTCTATTGTGTGTTAATGCTACTGTTTATTGTATGTCCTGTCTGCAGATTTTGATGATGATGACGTGTATGGACAATCTGTGGATGATGACTATTGCATCTCGCCTGCTACAGGTCCGTGACACCACACCATACAAGCAGGAAACATTACGCTGTAATCTTAATAGGGAATAGCCTGCAATGCTCGTGTAGTGAATGTTCATGGTGTTTACCAGACACTCTTATCCAGAATGAGTTACAGGAATAACTTCGGTACATCTGCTGCTCTGGGGCAGTGTGAAAGATCTTTAATCTTGGGGTGTAATTGCATTGGTCTAAAGTAGAGTACTACATAGAGAATAGGAGCAATGATAACAATATGCATGCCCTGATGCTGTGATTGGCTCCTGAGTGTTTTGTTGTGTGTTCTGCTATCTACGCAGCGGCCCAGTTCATTTACTCGTCTCGACAGGAGAGGCCCAGTGTTGAACCCCCCCTAGAAGAAGAGGAGATGGAGGAAGAGGAGGCCATACCTACTTCCCCAAGCCTCACACACAATCTTAACCCTCTGGACCAAGGTACCCTCTGACCTTTGAACCCACCTCCCCCACCCTTGCAAGGTTATGAAAAGGTTAGCCATAGTTAAAATGCTACAATGATTCAAATCAGCCCCGTTAGCCTGTTATTTCTCTGGACCCATTTTCAGACCATCCAGCTATGGATTTACTCATGACAGCTGACCTCTAATGTCCAAACACAGCTCCCCCTCTCTCACACACCAGGGTACCCCCTGTACTCTAAACACACCTCCCCCTCTCTCACACACCAGGGTACCCCCTGTACTCTAAACACACCTCCCCCTCTCTCACACACCAGGGTACCCCCTGTACTCTAAACACACCTCCCCCTCTCTCACACACCAGGGTACCCCCTGTACTCTAAACACACCTCCCCATCTCTCATACAACAGGGTACCCCCTGTACTCTAAACACACCTCCCCATCTCTCATACAACAGGGTACCCCCTGTACTCTAAACACACCTCCCCATCTCTCATACAACAGGGTACCCCCTGTACTCTAAACACACCTCCCCATCTCTCATACACCAGGGTACCCCCTGTACTCTAAACACACCTCCCCATCTCTCATATACCAGGGTACCCCCTGTACTCTAAACACACCTCCCCCTCTCTCACACACCAGGGTACCCCCTGTACTCTAAACACACCTCCCCATCTCTCACACACCAGGGTACCCCCTGTACTCTAAACACACCTCCCCATCTCTAATATACCAGGGTACCCCCTGTACTCTAAACACACCTCCCCATCTCTCATATACCAGGGTACCCCCTGTACTCTAAACACACCTCCCCATCTCTCATATACCAGGGTACCCCCTGTACTCTAAACACACCTCCCCATCTCTCATATACCAGGGTACCCCCTGTACTCTAAACACACCTCCCCATCTCTCATATACCAGGGTACCCCCTGTACTCTAAACACACCTCCCCATCTCTCATACACCTGGGTACCCCCTGTACTCCTCTTTTGTACCCCACCTCCCTTTCTCTTACTTGCTTTCTGAAAGTAGACAAAGAAACTCCTGAACCCAGTGGGGTTTTCTAAGGTGTTTTCTTATAGTCTTGTGAAAAATATAGTATAACCCCCAGAAATGTTTTATTTCTTCTTCTTATTATTATTATACATTTAATTTTTACTTATTTGGACATGTATTCATAATCTTCACTTCAACACTACGACAAAAAAATGAAGGTAACCTTATCTAACAAATGTAACTGAAAGTTAATGTAACTGAAAGTTAAAGCCCACTCTCCAGTACGGCTTTAACTCTGTCAACTGTTTTTGAGGGCTTTCTTGCATTCACGGCCAGCTTCCAGTCCCTCCGCAGCATTTAGAGATCTGGGGCCGTATTCATAAAACATCTTAAAGCTGTAAGTAGCTCCCAACTTGCTGATTTAGGAGAAACTCTAAAAAACAATGGGTGTGTCAGTCCTAATTTTAGGACTCCTATATTTTTAGCTCCTAAACAGTGCCGGTCCTAGCCTTTTGGGGGCCCTAAGCTAAATTTGGTTTGGGGGCCCCCTCTCCCATAGTGGTCGTTGGCAGTTTGTGGCCCCCTAGCGGTCGGGGGCCCTAAGCAGCAGTTTATGCCTAGGGCCGGCCCTGCTCCTAAATCTGTGAAAAGTTACACCACTGAGGCAACAGGAGATAGAGCTCTGGGTGCTCAGCCTCCTCCTAAATAATTGTTTTGAATTATAGGTTACATGTTAATATAATCTGCAATGACATGTGTAACAAGGTTAATGTATGTATAAAAACATTTAGGTAAATTTTTATATAGGCCAAATGCATTGATTGATAGAGAGAACATTCTGGTCTAATGTAGTAGAAAATCATTGACCTTATGTTCCTATTACCTGTGGCAGTTGAATACTACAGTCTCTGCCCTTGCGTGCGACACACTCATTGGCGGTTCTGTACAGAAGTGGGAAAGCCGCATTTATTTGCAAGTATATTTCCCCATGCTTCTTTTTTGGGTTTTGGAGTTACCCCAACTAAGAGCTGTTCTTGCGTTTGGTTTTTGTTTGCATAATGTAGCATCATGCGTCTTATTAACAGCCATGGTTGTTCTAGTCTGATAATTAAAAGGCTGTTTATATGCGTGTCCGTAAGAGGCTGACAATTAGCTGAACATATGCTTGACTAGTCAGTATAGCATTCTTGGTTTCATGTTTAATCAGTGATACTTCGCCTGCATTTTAGAATTTTCAATTTCAATATGGGAACATGACACCTTTCTGCAGTATTGTTATGATGAATACACTGACAAAGACCCCGGCAGCTTTGTGAATAGGTTTTAAGAGGAAACTTAGCTAGGAGGCCTCTTAATGTTAAGATTACATGTCTTGTGAGTACGGCCCCTGGGCTTTGACTCCATTCCGTATCCTACACTTTATTTTTCAGCCATTCTGTTGCAGAGTTTCTTGTGTGTTTTGGATCAATGTCATGTTGTAATATCCATGTTAGGTTCAGCTTTTTGACAGATGGCCTCACATTCTGCTTGAGAATTCTCTGGGACAATATGGAATTCATGGTTGAGTCAGTGATGGCCAGGCCCTCAGGCAGAAAACCACCCCTAAATCATAATGCCACCACCTCCATGCTTTACAGTTGGTATGAGGTTCTTCTGTTCATAGACAGTGTTTGGTTTTCACAGAACTTTTGAAGTCTGTCCAGTGCGTTAAGCCAGTAGTTTTGGTCTTTACCTAAGTGTAATCTGGCAAACATCAATCAGGTCTTTATGATTTTTTGAGAGCAGAGGCTTCTTCCTTCCTGACCTCCAATGTAGGCCAGGGTTGCAGTCTCTTTGTGACAGTTGGTTCATGCAGTTTGACTGTGATTGTTATGAGAGGCCTGTAGATCCCTTTGTGTTGCCCAGTTGTTCTGAGAGAATACAATGAGTATCTTTCGGTCAGCTATCGGCTTGAATTTGGTGGGACAACCTCACCTATGTAGATTGCCAGTAGTGTCCACACTAGTTTGGAATCTTCTATATTTTTTGATAATCGTTCGCACGCTGGAATGTATTTCAAATGGTTTGGAAATGGTTTTCTAACCCTTCCCAGTCCGAGGGGCGTCAATAATCTTTCTTCTGAGGTGCTTGGAAAGGTCTTTTCATCTTGGCTTGATGTGTAATGAGTTTTACATGAAAACACATTGAATTGGTTTGAATAGGAAATATAGCAAAATGAATAGGGAATATAGTAATTGATTTTAGAAATAATGATTTTTAATTGAAATAAACTTTGCTTTCATCAAATAATCCTCCATTTGCAGCCATTACAGCCTTGTAGACCATTGGCGTTCTAGTTGTCAATTTGTTGAGGTAATCTAAATAGATTTCACTGCATGCTAACTGAAGCACCTCCCACTAGTTGGATTGGCTTGATGGGCACTAAAGTACCATACGGTCAAGATGCTCCCACAACAGCTCAGTAGGGTTGAGATCCGGTGACTGTGCTGACCACTCCATTATAGACAGAATACCAGCAGACTGCTTCTTCCCTAAATAGTTCTTGCATAGTTTGGAGCTGTGCTTTGGGTTGTTGTTCTTTTGTAAGAGGAAATTGACTCCAATCAAGTACCATCCACAGAGTATGGCATGGTGTGGCAAAATGGAATGATAGCCTTCTTTCTTCAAGATCCCTTTTACTCTGTACAGATCTCCCACTTCACCACCACCAAAGCACCCCCAGACCATCACATTGCCTCCACCATGTTTGACAGATGGTGTCAAGCACTCCTCCGGCATCTTTTCATTTGGTCTGCATCTGACGAATGTCCTTCTTTGCGATCCAAACACCTCAAAAGATTTGTCTGTTCATTAAAAAAAAAATCATATCTTCTTGTGTCCAGAGTCTGTGTTCATTAGCCCATTTTAATCTTTTCTTTTTATTAGCCTTTTAAAATTATAAACTTGGTTTAGCAAGGACTGATGCTAATCCAAAACTGATTGTTGTTGATAATGGGCCTCTGTATGCCTATGTAGATATCCTGTTTAGTATTCAAATGTTTCCAGCTATAATAGTCATTTACAACATTAACTATTAAGGTAGTTTCTAAGTGACCATAAACTTTTAAACGGTAATGTATATATTAGATAAGCATGGAATAATAATATAAAGTAAAAAAGTTAATCCTTATTGGCGTGTGTATGTGTGTGCGTTCGTCCGTAGGCAAGCTGTACTCCTGTCTGGACCAGATGCGTACAGTCTTGGGTGATGCAGTGCCAGAGTCAGTCCTAACCCAGGCTGCACTGCGTTGCGCCTTTGACCCCCAGAGAGCGCTGGACGCCGTCCTATCAGAAGAGAGCACTCGGCCACCGCCCCCTGCTGCTTGGACCAATCAAGATGTGCCACTGCCACAGAGGGCCAATAAGGAGAGAGCAGTGAGAGCGAATCAGGAAGCCTCAGGTGCCCCTCGACCAGATAAAGGTACACCTGGGTTATGGCTGGGGATTCACTAGATAGGGGTTCAACTATTATTTGAAATAATGAATGTTCCATTGCTCTAAGTAGGCCTGTTCAAGCCTGTAGTCGTAGAATGAGGGAAAGACTGAGATAATAAATGTAATACTTGGCAGTCAAACAGTGTGCACAGGTAAAATTCATGCTGTCACAGAATGATAGCAGTGGTGTCAAAAATATTCTGGTAGGCCACCTGATTCAGCAGTCTTATGTCTTGGGGGTAGAAGCTGTACAGGGCCCAGTTTAACATTCTTAAGTCTTGGGGGTAGAAGCTGTACATGATCCTGTTTTACTTTGTCAAGCTGTATAGTGTGTTTTTGGACAGTCTCTCAGCTCAGGGGTAGAAGCTCTATTAGTGTTTTGTTGGACAGTCTCTTGGCTTGGGGGTGTAGAAGCTTTCTGGGGTCATTTTGGTTACAGAGTTGATCCACTGGTACTGCTTGTTAGTCTTAGGAACTGCATTTCTCTCTCTCTGGAATACCCAAGTTGTTTCCCCTCATGTTTGAACAATATGCCTGTGAACTTGTCTTCAATGTACTCCTGTACATCGGTGGAGTCCCACTGCTAGCGAATACATAAAACACTTACGTTTAATCGTTGACTGTTCAGTGTAAAGTTGACATTGATTACATTGTGGATGACGTTATATGAGGCAGCCCTAACAGATGAGCCTAGAAGAGAGATGCTGATTTAAAAACATCTGCTGGCTTTTGAATGACATGGCCGTTTTGCATTTAATATGCATTTCCATTTCTGCTGTAAATTTCTAAATATTTTGTAGACCAAGGGTTTTGCATTTCTAGTTCAAATTTAACTTTTCCATACGAATAAATACTTTATTACAATGATGAGTCACTGTGTGCCTTCAGAATTCTCCAATACTCCTTTCACTCTTCAAATAAAAGTGGAAGAAAAAATAAACAATTAGTATTTCTGTAAAACGGCTAAAAAGCTCTTATTGGTAAATGGCAAATTGTAAGTGGCTTAAATTTTCGGGTTGAAATTGCGATATATATTTTAGGTGTGGGGATTGCCTGGGACTTAAGAATACAATATGATTGTGATTTATCTGTCTATATATATATTTTATTGATGTCATATGAAGGGCTGGGGCCGATAAATCAATATCAATATTTATATTTGCATTCCTGCCACCAGATCGCCTTCAGAGCGAATCTTTAGCACAGCTGGCAACACTGTTACCTGCCACCGGTCAGCCGTAAATCCAGATCAGTCTTTCTTGCCCGAATCCTCTAGTGCAATAAGCAGGAGGAGTTAGTGGAATAATAACAGTTTTTATTTTCTGTTCTACCTCATGTTCCATAATGTTAGACACTAGTAATGGCTGTGATTCAAATCCCACAGCACACTGTTTTATAATGCCCTTGTTGAATTGGTTGTGTTTAATATTCTGTGAATTGTACTCAGAAGTTATCCACCTTTGGGCAAGTAGATGTTTTTGAGATATGCTAGATTACTTAATTCGAGACAATAACTACTGAAAATTCAAATTTGCCATGTATATTGTGATAATTATATTATTATGGAATTATATGAGAAATTGTGTTAAATGTATTTGCCATATCGCCCAGCCCATGTCATATGGTCAATAAATATTGCAATACATTATTCACATTTCTATCATTTATTGATAATTATATACAGGACAAACAGCAAAAATCAACTATACGTTATTTGTATTTATTTTTAATAACAAAATGCCTTTCCCTCTCTTTCCATCTTTCCCCTCCCTCTCTCTCTGTTTTTATGTCCTGATCCCCTGACCTCATCACCTCATCACCTCTCTGCCTCTCGTCGTCGATTGGCTTTCGTAAGGTAAGGAGCCTGTTTGTCTGACATTCATTCTGACACTGTACCCCCACAAGGGCCCGACCACGCACACACCATACACACCATACACACCATACACACCAACCCTGTACCCAGGTCTGCCGTGCCCATGTCCCCCAGCCCACTGAACCTCCGTAGTCTCTTGGCACAACCTGAACCCAATGGTCGTGATCCCCAAATCATTTCAACGACGGCCGCTTTGAACGTTGTGGGCGGCGTTCCTCAGGGTGATTTGTTCCGGAACGTTTGTTCTACAAGGCCCTTGGCAAGGTCTGCCGGGTCGGAGAGAAGCAGCCACTTGACCCAGCTGATGTCTGAGCACAAGCAGAAGACTCAGGGGGCGGGACTACCCTCTCTGTCCTCCTCTCCATTGGCTGCTCTGTCTGGCCTGTCTCTGGGCTCTCTGGGGTCGTTAAACTCTAACTCTGCCCCCTTATCCAGTGCTTCTCACGTAGCTCCTCCCCCAGGCCTCCTCGCCTCCTCTTTCGGTGGCTTATCGCTCGGCAACCCAAGACTTGCCCCTCTTTCTTTCGCCAATCTCAGCACTGTCCTCCAGAGCAGTCGGCCAATGGATATAAACCCGAGGGGTGAGGCTAATTTGGCGGAGACCAAAGGGAGCCCGTCTTTGGCTGAGCTTATCCAGGAACACTCAACCAACAGCCCCACCCTATATAGCTCCCTGCCCGGTCTCAATGGCAACCCGACTCAGCCAGCCACACGTCCCGAGTCCCATGCACTTATCCAGCCTCCTGGCTTCTCCCTCTTTGCCTCACGGCACCAGAGTCTCCACACACTGACACGCCCTCCCGCCCTGCCAGGCTCGGCCTCGGCTGCAGTACCTCCTTCCGGCCTAGAGGGGGCGCCGTCTCTGTCTCAGCTTGCTACCCAGCACCAGACTAGAATTCTCCCAGTGCCGGCGCTCTCCCTCGCCACCCTCCTGTCGCCTGGGAATGTGCACGTTGCGGTGAAATCTGGAAGTGTTCAAGAGGACACATTTGGAGACGAACCCCGCACCCCATTGTCTTCGGCTCCCCCGGGCCCCCCCATATCATGGCAGGGAGGCCAAAGTGTCGATCTCAGCTCGCTCATGGCCCAGTCGTCTCCCGCCCATCCCCGCGCTGATGACCTCCCCGCATCGTCCTCCACACCGTCGGTGGTTGCCATGCCGTCCGTTGCCATGCCGTCCAGCCACCGTGGTTACCTTAGTGCCTCTGTGTTCGCTAGACCATCCTTCTTCGCCCTGACCCTGGCCGTGCAGCCGTTCAGCAGGGAGAAGAGGAGGAGGGTTTTGGGGAGTCAGAGGTTGGAGGTCAGAGGTCATCAGGCTTTTCTGTATGGAACACAGACTAAGCTGGTCAAAGCTAAAGAACAGATGCCCCTACTACCCATAACCCCTTTCTGTTTTGACACGCCTTCCCCTGACGACATCGTACAAGCAAATCAGAAGAAGGCCTTTACCCGTGATTAGTGGTTGCTAAGGAAATTAACTGTCTGTTGCTAGGCTGTGTCATATAGGGATGCTTAGAGAAATTGACTTTTGAGGCATCCACCAACTAACCAATTAACTGATCCCTCTTCATGACCTGGAAAGTTATTGGGTCATGTGATCTCAACTCCAGCCGGATCATCTGGGGGGATCAGCCAATGGATAACACCTGAACTGACTGTTTAAACATGATGAGGTCAGAGGCACTGCTGGAACAGTGGACGTAGTGGCACAGATACTGTTTCTAGATCTGTACCTAGATGGAAACTGATCCTAGATCTGTACCTAGATGGAAACTGATCCTAGATCTGTACCTAGATGGAAACTGATCCTAGATCTGTACCTAGATGGAAACTGATCCTAGATCTGTACCTAGATGGAAACTGATCCTAGATCTGTACCTAGATGGAAAGTGATCCTAGATCTGTACCTAGATGGAAAGTGATCCTAGATCTGTACCTAGATGGAAAGTGATTCTAGATCTGTACCTAGATGGAAAGTGATTCTAGATCTGTATCTAGATGGAAACTTCAAAGGATGCGAACAATCTTTTGCTATGCTTCCAATAGTCCCAAATTGCGCCCTATCCCCTATCTGGCACACTACTTTTGACAAGGGTCCATATGGGTCTGGTCAAAGGTAGTGCTCTGCAGGGACTGGGTGTGCTTTGGGAGGAATGGAACAGCATGTGGATGTTGGCCAGTTTGAGGCTCAGAAAGGAGAGTGAAAAATTTACAATATGTTTTTAAGACATCTACTACCATTTGTTTTCTCTGCAGCATGATGGGTAAAAAGAAAAATGTTATGTAATATTTTTTTTAAACTGGAGTCTATTTTTGTATGACGTTTTACTGACTTTTTATGACTTTGCCATCTTTTTTTACCACCGGTCTTATTATTAAGACCTGTACCCTTTTTTCTTTTAATGTTCGCCCTCTTACTGAAACATGATACAGAAATCCCTTTGTTTTAAGAGAGAGAGAAGGATGGAGGTTAGTGGGTGAAGCCTGCCTGCAGGTGTGAAGCAGCTATTGGAAAGGTGGATCTGTTCACTTGTTCTGGTTTACCACACGGCCTGTGTTTGGAGGGGGAGACTTTTGAGTTCAGAGGACACCTGGAGTTTTTCCCACGTCAGAACACACACGCGAACACACACACGCAATCACACAGCTTTTAAATCCTTTATTGAAACATAAACAAAGTGTTATCCTGCCTCTGTTTTGGCTGAAACCTGACTGATAGGCCTGGAGAAATGTAACCACTAAAATTCAGAGCTATTGGTACTTTTAAGTGTTTTGAGGCAAGACAATGTTTGTTTACATTCACATTTTTACTACTATGTCTATAGACAGAGTGTATTCCAATGAGTATCAGCTGTTGGAATAAGTTAAGGTATTTCTTTATTTTCTTAAAATAATCAATGCTTATATCACATTCATTTTTAGGTCCGACAATGAATTTCACTATCAGGATTCCTGGTGTAATTACTATTTACCAGAAAACACTGTTTTAAAATAATGTATTAAAGCAGTAATTGTGAATGTGCTCAACAAAATGCTTTTTTTGTCCAATCGAAAAATTGTGTTTTCAAGCTCATACATTATTTTTTAAACATTTGCGTTTTGTACTAGGTGGAGTTGTTATGATTTACTCAGGGAGGGTGCCCCAAATGAAAACCTATTTACCCCTTAGTGCACTCAAACTCCCATTTGAGCCGCACACAGGGTGTGTCTACAGACAGACAACGCCTGAGGTTTGTGTTTTTCTATAATACTGAAATAAAAGATGTTCATTTCTGTACTCTGGCTGGGTGTGTGTCTGCATGAGTGTGTATTAGTGTATCGCGTGCGTGTGTGTGTGTGTCTGCATGAGTGTGTGAGACTCTGCGTGTGCTGGGTGTGTATTAGTGTATCGTGTGTGTGTGTGTCTGCATTGTTTCTTCATGTGTTTTTTTTTTTCATGGCCACAGGAAGGTTAGAAATAGTTGTCACTGCCATGATTTACCTTTCGTTCCTCCTGCTGCTACAGACTCACACACACACCATCACTAAATATCCTTAAACCATTTCAGCTGTCCAGGTCCAAGCTAACCTTACCGGATCCCCTGCAACTTACTTGTTACAGCAAGGCACTTGTAATGCTAGGGTTGTGGGTTTGATTCCCGCAGGGGACCAGTAGTAAAAAGTATTTGAATGTATGCGCTCAACCTTAAGTCACTCTTGACATACAGCTCCAGACATTTTTTGGAGACCACTGTGCCTTTTTCTTTCCTTTCCAAAAAAGTTTAAAAGGAAAGTTTTGAGTGAGGAACAGAAGTGTTCAATTTGCAGTTGTCTCTAAATTTTAACCCTTCTGTTCCTCACTCAAAACCTTCCTTTTTCACTTTTTTGGCAAGGAAAGAGAAAGGTGCAGTGGTCTCAATTTTTTCCGGAGCTGTATTTAATGGTAAATGTACGGTAATGGCAGTTATATGACCTGAATAGAGAACTTTTATAGTAAACAATGTCAGACCATTTAACTTTTCAATGAAGCAGTTGTTATTTATAATATATTTGAATTAATATATTTTCCTAGAAGCCTATCGGCTGACTGTTTGTTCTTAACCTGTTAGTCTGGTCTGTCATGTTATACCTGCTTTCCCTGATTTCCATGAGTATAGGAAGCAACCTATGGCTGGTCTAGTTATTTGGCCCTCAGGACTAGTTAACTGGGTGATTGTGGTACTCATGTCTAGTTAAATGGGCGGTTCAGGACTAGTTAACTGGGCGGTTGTGGTCCTCAGGACTAGTTAAATGGGCGGTTCAAGATTAGTTAACTGGGCGGTTGTGGTCCTCAGGACTAGTTAACTGGGTGGTCCAGGTCTAGTTAACTGGGTGGTTGTGGTCCTCAGGACTAGTTAACTGGGTGATGTAGGACTAGTTAACTGGGTGATGTAGGACTAGTTAACTGGGTGATGTAGGACTAGTTAACTGGGTGATTCAGGACTAGTTAACTGGGTGGTTCAGGACTAGTTAACTGGGCGGTTCAGGATTAGTTAACTGGGCGGTTCAGGATTAGTTAACTGGGCGGTTGTGGTTCTTAGGAGTAGTTAACTGGGGGGTTGTGGTTCTTAGGAGTAGTTTACCGGGTGGTTGTGGTCCTCAGGACTAGTTTACTGGGTGGTTGTGGTCCTCAGGACTAGTTTACTGGGTGGTTGTGGTCCTCAGGACTAGTTTACTGGTTGGTTGTGGTCTTCAGGACTAGTTAACTGGGCGGTTCAGGACTAGTTAACTGGGCGGTTCAGGACTAGTTAACTGGGCGGTTCAGGACTAGTTAACTGGGCGGTTCAGGACTGGTTAACTGGGGGGTTGTGGTCCTCAGGACTAGTTAACTGGGTGATGTAGGACTAGTTAACTGGGTGATGTAGGACTAGTTAACTGGGTGATGTAGGACTAGTTAACTGGGTGATTCAGGACTAGTTAACTGGGTGATTCAGGACTAGTTAACTGGGTGGTTCAGGACTAGTTAACTGGGTGGTTCAGGATTAGTTAACTGGGCGGTTGTGGTTCTTAGGAGTAGTTTACCGGGTGGTTGTGGTTCTTAGGAGTAGTTTACCGGGTGGTTGTGGTCCTCAGGACTAGTTTACTGGGTGGTTGTGGTCCTCAGCACTAGTTTACTGGGTGGTTCAGGACTAGTTAACTGGGTGGTTCAGGACTAGTTAACTGGGTGGTTCAGGACTAGTTAACTGGGCGGTTCAGGACTAGTTAACTGGGCGGTTCAGGACTAGTTAACTGGGCGGTTCAGGACTGGTTAACTGGGGGGTTCTGGTCCTCAGGAGTAGTTTACTGGGTGGTTGTGGTCCTCAGCACTAGTTTACTGGGTGGTTGTGGTCCTCAGCACTAGTTTACTGGGTGGTTGTGGTCCTCAGCACTAGTTTACTGGGTGGTTGTGGTCCTCAGCACTAGTTTACTGGGTGGTTGTGGTCCTCAGCACTAGTTTACTGGGTGGTTGTGGTCCTCAGCACTAGTTTACTGGGTGGTTGTGGTCCTCAGCACTAGTTTACTGGGTGGTTGTGGTCCTCAGCACTAGTTTACTGGGTGGTTGTGGTCCTCAGCACTAGTTTACTGGGTGGTTGTGGTCCTCAGCACTAGTTTACTGGGTGGTTGTGGTCCTCAGGACTAGTTTACTGGGTGGTTGTGGTCCTCAGCACTAGTTTACTGGGTGGTTGTGGTCCTCAGCACTAGTTTACTGGGTGGTTGTGGTCCTCAGCACTAGTTTACTGGGTGGTTGTGGTCCTCAGCACTAGTTTACTGGGTGGTTGTGGTCCTCAGCACTAGTTTACTGGGTGGTTGTGGTCCTCAGCACTAGTTTACTGGGTGGTTGTGGTCCTCAGCACTAGTTTACTGGGTGGTTGTGGTCCTCAGCACTAGTTTACTGGGTGGTTGTGGTCCTCAGCACTAGTTTACTGGGTGGTTGTGGTCCTCAGCACTAGTTTACTGGGTGGTTGTGGTCCTCAGCACTAGTTTACTGGGTGGTTGTGGTCCTCAGCACTAGTTTACTGGGTGGTTGTGGTCCTCAGGACTAGTTTACTGGGTGGTTGTGGTCCTCAGGACTAGTTTACTGGGTGGTTGTGGTCCTCAGCACTAGTTTACTGGGTGGTTGTGGTCCTCAGCACTAGTTTACTGGGTGGTTGTGGTCCTCAGCACTAGTTTACTGGGTGGTTGTGGTCCTCAGGACTAGTTTACTGGGTGGTTGTGGTCCTCAGCACTAGTTTACTGGGTGGTTGTGGTCCTCAGGACTAGTTTACTGGGTGGTTGTGGTCCTCAGCACTAGTTTACTGGGTGGTTGTGGTCCTCAGCACTAGTTTACTGGGTGGTTGTGGTCCTCAGCACTAGTTTACTGGGTGGTTGTGGTCCTCAGCACTAGTTTACTGGGTGGTTGTGGTCCTCAGCACTAGTTTACTGGGTGGTTGTGGTCCTCAGCACTAGTTTACTGGGTGGTTGTGGTCCTCAGCACTAGTTTACTGGGTGGTTGTGGTCCTCAGCACTAGTTTACTGGGTGGTTGTGGTCCTCAGCACTAGTTTACTGGGTGGTTGTGGTCCTCAGCACTAGTTTACTGGGTGGTTGTGGTCCTCAGCACTAGTTTACTGGGTGGTTGTGGTCCTCAGCACTAGTTTACTGGGTGGTTGTGGTCCTCAGCACTAGTTTACTGGGTGGTTGTGGTCCTCAGCACTAGTTTACTGGGTGGTTGTGGTCCTCAGCACTAGTTTACTGGGTGGTTGTGGTCCTCAGCACTAGTTTACTGGGTGGTTGTGGTCCTCAGCACTAGTTTACTGGGTGGTTGTGGTCCTCAGCACTAGTTTACTGGGTGGTTGTGGTCTTCATGTCTAGTTAACTGGGTGGTTGTGGTCTTCATGTCTAGTTAACTGGGTAGTTCAGGATTAGTTAACTTGGTGGTTCAGGTCTAGTTAACTGGGTGGTTGTGGTCCTCAGGACTAGTTAAATGGGTGGTTGTGGCCCTCAGGACTAATAAACTCAATAAACTGGTTGCATAAGTGTGCACACCACTTAAACTAATACTTTGTTGAAGCACCTTTGAATTTTATTACAGCACTCAGTCTTTTTGGGTAGCAGTCTATTAGCATGGCACATTTTGACGTGGCAATATTTGCCCACTCTTCTTTGCAATAGCGCTCTGAATCTGTCAGATTGTGAGAACATCTCCTGTGCACAGCCCTCTTCAGATCACCCCACAGATGTTCAATTGGATTCAGGTCTGGGCTCTGGCTGGGCCATTCCAAAAGTTTATTCTTCTGCTTTTGTGGATTTGAATGTGTGCTTTGGGTCGTTATCATGCTGAAAGGTGAATTTAATCTTCAGCTGTCTAACTGACACCTGAAGGTTTTTTCCAAAATTGCCTTGTATTTGGAACTGTTCATAATTCCCTCCACCCTGACTAAGGGCCTGGTTCCAGCTGATGAAAAACTGCCCCAAAGCATGATGATGCCACCACCATGCTTCACTGTGGGTATGGCGTTCTTTGGGTGATGTGCAGTGTTGTTTTTGAGCCAAACATACCTTTTGGAATCGTGGCCAAAAAGTTCAACCTTGATTTCATCAGACCATAATACATTTTCCCACATGCTTTTGGGAGATTTGATGTTTGTTTTTGCCAATTTCAGCCGGTGCTTGGATGTTTTTCTTTGTAAGAAAAGTTTTCCGTCTTGCCTCCCTACCCCATAGCCCATTCAAATGAAGAATACGGGAGATTGTTGTCACATGTAGCACACAGCCAGTACTTGCTAGAAATTCCTGCAATTCCTTTAATGTTGCTGTAGACCTTTTGGAAGTCTCCCTGACCAGTTTTCTTCTAGTCTTTTCATTCATTTTGGAGGGAGATCCAGTTCTGGTAATGTCTCTGATGCTTTGGAAATTATTTTGTACCCTTCTCCTGACTGATATCTTTCAAAAATGAGATCCCTCTGATGCTTTGGAAGCTCTCTGCAGACCATGGCTGAACTTTATTTGTGATTAATCAGAGTCACTTTAAATGATGGCAGGTGTGTAATTACTTCTATTTAACAGTTTGAATGTGATTAATTAATTCTGAACCCAGCCACACCCCAGTTATAAGTGTGTGCACACTTACACAACCAGGTTTATTGTAAGGTTTTTATTTATTTTTTCCTCTAGAAGATTTCAGTTTGTTTTTCAATTGAATTGTTCACATTATAGGTCACATTAAAAGTGGAAAAAGTTCTGAAATGATTTATCTTTATCTCATTCTTTTACATCACATAAAAGGGGTGTGTAGACCTTTTATATCCACTGTGTAGACCTTTTATAGGTCCTCAACTGGTAGCTTCATTAAACCCCCGTATCAACGTCAACAATGATGAATCGACTCTGGTATGCTGGCCTTCTAGGCAGAGTTGCAAAGAAAAAGCCATATCTCGGTCTGGCCAATAAATGTTTTTAAAATTAAGATACAAAGACACTAGACAGAGGTAGAGTGGGAAAAAGTGTCGTGGACAGACAAATCAAAGTTTGAGGTATTGGGATCTCAAAGAAGAACAGTACAACACAAACCAAATGAAATGATGCTGGAGGAGTCCTTGACGCCATCTGTCAAGCATGGTGGAGGCATGTGATGATCTGGAAGGCTTTTATTTCCTATTCATTTTGCTGTATTTTCTATTCAAACTTTTCATGGAAACCAAGGAAATTTCTAGGTGACCCCAAACGTACTGCATAATCGGAGTTCAGGGCAAGATACTGTTTGTCTTCCACTGGATTCTTTAGAAAGGTGTGTGTGTGTGTGTTTATGTATGTGTGTTTATGCGTATTACTACGTTTCTGAGAACCACAAGTCTTTACAAATATAGTAAACTATGCCAAACCAGATTCAAGCAAGGACATTTTGCTGGTTCGGACTCTTAAAAATGTACTTGGGGTTAGGGTTATACTCAGGTTAGGGTTAGGCATTAGAGGTTACATTTAGGGTTAGTAATTAAAGGGGTGCTCTGTTGAATTCTGCCTTACAGGACTGATTTAAAAAAAGAACATGACTTGTGTCCTTATCCTTTTCCGTTACTGAATGATGATAGTGTTAGATAGTCCAGGGTGCTTTAGGGGTGGGGTGCAGACTAATAAATGTTTAGGTGGACCATAGACACTAGTCACTTTTGCTTGTGTTCCTGCCATTAGTACAGTCATAATTGTACATATAGTTTCTGTTTAGATTTGGTGTTAGGATGAGTTTGAGGGAATATTTTCTGGTTCCAGAAGTACATTAAAACAAATGTGCCAGCGATTTATATTTGAATGTGTCTGTAAATTTGTTTGAGTGTGTGTGTTTGTGGATTTATATTAGAATGTGTGTCTGTGTAAATGTGTGTGTGTGTGTGTCCAGCTGTGTCTATCACCAGCTCAATCTGTGCTTCAGACAGAGCTAGCGTGGGTTGCTGCAGAAAGACAAATGTCACACACGGTACCCATCTATTTGCTTTTCTCTCTTTTTTTCTTTTCTTCTCGCGTTCCTCTCTACAACCTCCTACGTAGGAAAAAGTGATTGTGAGTCAATGACTTTGAAAGATCACCTCATCTTAGGTTTCTGGTCTGCAGTCGTGTTTTGCAAAAGCACGGTTGCATCTAAAATGGGCCCCTATTCCCTAAGTAGGGCGTTACATCAGACGTGAGGCCAGGCCTAAAGGAGTGCCCTACGAAGGGAATGGGCTGCCATTTGGGACAGAAGGCGTTGTGTTGGTCTCAGCAGATGGAGGAAAGTCCTTTGTGGGGGTCAGGAGAGGAAGGGGATTGGTGTGTCTCACCAGGATGAGCATCAGCGCTGGTTACTGACTGTTTTGTGGTCAACTGTGGAAATATTCTGTAGCTGGTTTTGTGTTTGTGTGTGGAAAGAAAAAGTTATAGGTTTCATTTTTGCAGAAGGGTCAAGGGCAGTTAAAATGATTGATTGCTGAACTAACTTGACTCTGGCAGTGAGTTGCTCTGGATGTGAGCTCCTGAATCACTGAGTTTTAGTGAAAAGTAATACAATGTCTTGATTTGATGGACTTGTTGCAGGTTTGCTGAAGTGTTTAGCAGCCCTATTCCCTGTATAGTGGCCCACTTCTGCCCGGAGATCTATGAGCTCTAGTGGTCAAAAACAAATGCACAATATATATAGTGTCAAGTGTTAGTAAGTTTGAATTCTTAATGTTTGTACATTCAAAGAGGAATTCCCTCTAGTGATTAATCAGGTTGTGGCCTACTAAGCCCTACACTTCTTTCCAGAATACCCTCTATTCATCACATGTAAATGCTTTATTCAAATAGATAAGCAGGTCCTGAACTACTACGATGGTCTATCAGATGAAGACTACGGCTACAGCATTTTATTACTCAACCAGTTCAGTGTGCTTTAACACAAGTACAGCCTTTACTGCACCCTAGTGGCAAGGAGGGAAAGTACAAGGAAGATTTCTAAATAGGCAAATTCTAAGCTGTCTGTTTCTGTACTGTCAGGCTTCCTGTTTGTCCCTTTTTCTTTGTTATATTTAATTTACAGGGCTTTATTGGCATGCAAGCATTTATTTACATTGACAAAGCAAGTGCAAATAATTAAGGTATTATCATTAATAGATGTCAAATATTATGTAAAAGTAAAATACAAAAATCTGAAATGATATGCAAACATTACGGACAATGATATATTTTCCATAGATCTCGGCATTTCTCTCTGTCATTCAGTACTTTTATCTCAGTTTATCTCTCTCTGCTTCTCAGAATTTTGATCTCTGTTTGTCTCTCTGTCTCTCAAACCTCTTTGGCTGTCCAGTTGTTAAGACAAGTCGGTCTTAAGCTTTTGAAAACGACGTGCTTCAAGTGCTGTTATTTGCACAGCGTGTTGAGGCTACTCTGTGTGTCAGTGTTAAATGCTAGGCAAACACAGTTGTCTGATTGATAGATTCTTGTCATTAGCTATTGCCCTCTGGGTTAGAAGGGGTTTGATAACTGAAAACACGTAGGATCCGTTTTTCCAAACCCTAGCTTCAGGCCAAAAGCTTACCACCAGGATATCGAGCCTCTCTTTTCATAGAGTGTGTGTCTGTTTGCGGGCGTGTCTTTGTGTGCCCGCACTCTTGAGTATCCCCCCTCCCAGAGTGAAGAACTTTGGGGGGACCCTATCGTTCACCACAAACATCAGTGCGGTGACTCGTTCCTGCTGTTCTGCATTCATATAGGAAGTCTGTCTCTCACACAATGTGACTCTGCTACTAACCCAGGCCTTTGTCCTCTCACCCCTGGACTACTGTAATTCAGTGTTCCAGGCCCTTGTCCTCTCACCCCTGGACTACTGTAATTCAGTGTTCCAGGCCCTTGTCCTCTCACCCCTGGACTACTGTAATTCAGTGTTCCAGGCCCTTGTCCTCTCACCCCTGGACTACTGTAATTCAGTGTTCCAGGCCCTTGTCCTCTCACCCCTGGACTACTGTAATTCAGTGTTCCAGGCCCTTGTCCTCTCACTCCTGGACTACTGTAATTCAGTGTTCCAGGCCCTTGTCCTCTCACTCCTGGACTACTGTAATTCAGTGTTCCAGGCCCTTGTCCTCTCACTCCTGGACTACTGTAATTCAGTGTTCCAGGCCCTTGTCCTCTCACTCCTGGACTACTGTAATTCAGTGTTCCAGGCCCTTGTCCTCTCACTCCTGGACTACTGTAATTCAGTGTTCCAGGCCCTTGTCCTCTCACTCCTGGACTACTGTAATTCAGTGTTCCAGGCCCTTGTCCTCTCACTCCTGGACTACAGTAATTCAGTGTTGGTAGGACTCTTTGCTTGTCCCACCAAACCCCTTTCACATATCCAGAATATCCCAGCCTGTCTGGCCCTCTCTTCCACTCACTGGCTTTCAATTAAGACTCATTATCTCTAAAGGACATGGTTCTTGGTAATGGAGTTGCTTGGGAATTCCCCCCCACAATCCTCGGTATGATGAAACCCTTCAAACCTACCTGAGCTCTTCGCTCCACCACCTCTGATGTATTTACTGCCCCACCCCTAGATAAGGACTGTCAAATCTGAAGTAACTGAAGCCTTATTAAGGGTCGTCTTAAATAATTGAGATGTTCCAAAGATGGGGACCTACATTGCTAAAATTAAAAGTTTGCTAAACATTGTTGTTTTTAGGGGTGAATGGAATTCATTGTTTTGATCATTTGTTTCATCTAGCAATCTGAAGATGAACACGTTAATTGCATGAGTTGCTAAAAGACAAAAAGCTTCTGTGTGTGTGTGTGTTAGCTTAGGTGTGTTTATATAGCCATGTTGGCAGGCAGATAGGCACACAGCATCAGGTCTGTATTCTCCAGGATTCTTCTGAAAGACACCAGGAGACCCTGTAGCTACTGTGACTCAGTGCCTGTAACAATCCACCCACCCTGCCCTCAGGTCTAACTGAGGTGCGAGGAGCGATGAGGGAGGAAAGTAAGGGAGAGGGAGTTGACAAGGGACAAGGCTGGGGAGCAGGGAAGGGAGAGGAGGAGTCCATGGAGGGAACAGGACATCTAGACTTTCTCTTTCTAGGAATCCAGAACACCCTATTGGATCTGCTGGGTGGAGGAAGTAGGAGGGGTCAGGTGCCTGTGGGTTGTTCATCCTGTGTAAACACACCCCTTCGACAGTTCCTTTGGCCTAAAAATCCTAACCTGGGCTTGACCCTAACCTCCCCATATCCTGTGTGATAGCCAGTCATAGCTTCAATTAGCAAAGTAAATAGAAGCACTTGATTCTATACGTTTTGTGTGGTTTGGTGCAGTGTATGGTTGTATTATTTTAATCAAGTCACGAGCCAAAATAATTATTGGAACCCGTGCCATGGACTGTTGGTATTCTGAAGGACATGGGTCTGTTCTGCATGAACGCACCCAAAGATGGACAAACGTACTCTTCTAACATTTACTGTAACCTGCATGAACACCACCACTTAGCCATTCCTGGCCTGTGACAAATGCACGCAAGCACACACACAGGCAGACACACGTTGTACTTTTCTTGGGACCAAAACGTTTTCTCTCTAACCTCAACCCTATACAGTCCCTGACCCCAAGCCTAAAGAAAGCCATTTATAAAAGTTAGGACCAGCAGGATGTCCTGACTAGTCATGACTTACCATCCTGTTTTTAAATGTGTAATGTTACCTTTACACACACACTCTTTATAACAGTGAGGACGTGCACAGGTCAAAAAATGTAATAATTTTAGGGGACAAGAATTCTGTCCCTAACACGTAGTCTAAATAGCATCTTAATGTGAGGGCACACCAAATTCTCTCAATATAGATTTTCCATGAGTTACTTCTGTTATATGCACTCTCTCTCAGACTCTAGATGATTGGCGGTGTTTTTGTGAATCAGTCTTCTAGCAGAATGGTTTTTTTTTTTTTCCTGTTGACTCATTCAGAGATACCTCGGTCAGAGAAAGTCCTCTGTTTGTCTGTGTGTGTGTCTTTGTGTGCGTGTGTGTGCGTGTGTGTGCGTGTGTGTGTATCCCCTCTTCCTGCCCTCTGGTGCATTGATGCATTCGGTCGAGAATCATTCTGCGAAATGCAGTGTCACTGTTTTATTTCTACAGCAACTGCCAGTTCCGAAATTAACCCTTAACTGACTAGGCATCTGACGTCTCAGCAGGGATACAGGTCAAACGCCAGTCATAGCAGCACACCAGTGATTCATCTAGCTAGACCCAGCCCAGCACCGCCTGGCCTGGCCCGCCCTATAGACAGACTGCACCTGTCTCGTCAGGAAAGGGTTAACTTCAGAGAGGAATCACGCAGAATAAACCCAAGGGCAGCCTTTCTACTGGAATTGGGCCAAGGGTACAAGTGTACGTACACCTTGTGCACACACACACACACACACACACACACTGTCAAACAGGAACAAGACAGGTAGAATGTGGGATGATCAGTGGAGTTTTTATATGTAAAAAGTTGGTGGGGCACAAACCATTTCAAAATATAGGATACATACCAGTTAAAAACTCCATCTTGCTCCTGGTGTGTTTATTTAACACCAATAAACAGCGTGGCTCCACAAAACACTTTTAACGACAGAGCGGCTTGGTAGTGCGAGTGAAGGTTTTTACCCTCTTCAAGGTAGAAAGGTTCCTCTTAAGTGTTATGATAATTTTCAGCAGAGTGACGGTCTCAGCAAAAGCCTCCTCTAGGTTGTTCTCATGGATGGATCTTAACAGAGACAGGGCTTACCAGTGTGAAGCTCAGTGTGGCGGTACAGAGTGGTCAGCTCAGACTTCAACTTTTCCTTGTTTCCTAGAGGTCATAGTTTCACCGCACAGTCAAGCTCAGATGTAGGGAATGTCAGGACAAATTGTGGGAAGAGCGAGCTGTCAACCAGCTTGGCAGCGATCAGGTGGTCACTTTGTGAAAACCTCTGCTCCCCCTGGGAGATGAATGTGTCGCACACCTCCTTCATCACCGGCGCTGTGTTGGTTACTCGTCGGCCTGGCTCGTCTGTTCCATTGTGAACGGTGGCAGCCCATTCATCAGTTTGCTTCCGCATATTCTGGACATTCTCCTTGAAACGGGTGAGCGCACTGCTAATCCCAGATGCATCGATGCTCCGTTTTTGCAGAGTGTTGTATAAAATAACTTCTGGCATAAGGAATATATTTTTTTCCAGTAGCTGCAGAAAGGCTCGGTCCCTGAGTTTTTTTGACAGGCTGTACGCCTCACTTATGGTGGCCTCATCCCATCCTGGTTGTGTGTGTATGTCCTCCATACACAGGAGCAGCGCAGCGCGGTTTTCCCAAACTGCATTGACAGTTCCACTTTTAAAGCTCCATCGTACAGCGGGTGGCCTTGGAATGCGTCTCTGTGTTGCTTCAGCAAGTGCTGCAACACGTTTTGGAGCGCCAGAGAAAAATCTGCAAAAAACTCTTTCAGGATGCTCAAAGTTGCTGCAAGGTCAGGTTCACCTGGTGAGCAAAGCAGTGAACAAACCAGGCATCTCTTTTTTATTAGTGTCTGTACCCCTCTGATGTTTTCACTCATTATAGCTTTTTTCCCAGCTTCAGTGGTTCCAGCACACCCTTGATGCTATTAAAGAGGCCGAGTCCAGTTTTATCTTTGACTTCCACTAACTCCAAATACCTCTCTGTCACTGTATTGTCAGGCAACATGTATCACAACACAACCACCATCTTTGTAACCCGTCCTCGACCAAGTGCCTTCTTTTTTTAACTGTTGGCCACTTTTTCTTCAAAAACCACTCCACGTTCAACCTGCGGTTACCTTTACCAGCAGTTTGAGCGATGACAATATCCCGTGGCTGATGGCCACCGAGTCGCTTTACTTCAAGTTTCTCCTCCAAATGAAGTGTCCCAAATGACCGGTCACCCCTGGGCATGCTGATGGGGCTTGTGTCCCTTCAATCAATAAAAAAAGAACACATTAACATTTCATTTGATATTGCTCCTGAAGTTGCCTTCTTCTGTGTGAGAAAGTTTGTGTGTGTTTATTATTGAGTCTGTGTGTTTTATTATTGAGTGTGTGTGTTTATTATTGAGTGTGTGTCTGTTCTAGCTAAAGGCCGCAGTGTTGCTGAAAATAAACTGGACCTGGAGGTTCTACCTAAAGTTGCCCGGATGACCGTCTCAGGGAACAAACAGACCACAGGCTTTGATGTGCCGAGGTAATACACACACACACACACACACACACACACATTAGAAAACAAATCTCTAACAACATGTGAAACAAATGAAGAGTGCTGAGTATTTTGCCAAACCACTGTATTTCGAGATGTGGGACATGGAAGTTCTGCACATTGTTTTTCAAGATGCTGATGTTTTGGGATTTCCGCGTCTGTGTGCCGGAATAATTTCTACAAATTCAATCATACGAGGACGCTGTGTAACGATTCCAAAGAATACAAGTATTTATAGTAACAAGGAGCGTGGTTTTGCTGGTCAATTGACAAACAATCTGGTAACCAACCTGACTCCACTGTTAGACAACATATCACGGAAATGTTCAGCCGCGCCTGAAAGGAGGTTACCCTGGCAACGGAGACAACCGCACGTGAGTGCATCTGTCTGTTTGCCGCCACTCGCTATCTAATTTGAATCCGCTAGATCCGACTGTCCTGAGGTAATTTTACGTCGTTTTTAGTTTACAATTTTTTGTTTATACTCAAACTAACATTGAAACCAACATGCGTGTGAACAAATAATTTAAAAAAAGCTCAATTGTATGATCTGTTATTGTGGGCTGATATTAGCAAAGCATGTCAATGAACACATGCGTCCTGAGTCACGGTACTCTTCTCATCCAGTACAGTGGAGAACGGAGTGGTATCCAGGGACTTAACTGTGACAACCATCCCAGACACACCCTCCAAGCGACCGGAGACCCCGTCCAAAGCTTCCGGGGGGGCGGACGAGTCCCCGTCTGCCCCCACCCCTGGACGCACCCCGGGGAAAACCAAGCAGCAACTGGACATCAGAGCCGAGCTGGAGAAAAGACAGGGGGGCAAACCCTTACTCAACCTGGTGGTCATAGGTACAAACCTGGTGGTCGTAGTTGCAAATGAGCTGCCTAGCGTGGACTGCCTAGGTGTAGCTGAGGTGTAGCTGAGGTGTAGCTGAGGTGTAGCTGAGGTGTAGCTGAGGTGTAGCTGAGGTGTAGCTGAGGGGTAGCTGCCTACTGTGGACAATACATTCTACACATTGCTCCTTTAATGTCAACCCCTTCATAAAGAAATTCCACTACATAACACCTGTCTCTACTGTCAGTCTGGAATATAGAAAATAAATACATTGTTTTTAACGGCAATGACATCATCAGATATTCTCAGGCTCTCTGTCTCCCTCTCTCTGTCTCCCTCTCTCTGTCTCCCTCTCTCTGTCTCCCCCTCTCTGTCTCCCCCTCTCTGTCTCCCCCTCTCTGTCTCCCCCTCTCTGTCTCCCCCTCTCTGTCTCCCCCTCTCTGTCTCCCCCTCTCTCTCTCCCCCTCTCTGTCTCCCCCCCTCTCTGTCTCCCCCTCTCTCTGTCTCCCCCTCTCTCTGTCTCCCCCTCTCTCTGTCTCCCCCTCTCTGTCTCTCCCTCTCTCTGTCTCTCCCTCTCTCTGTCTCTCCCTCTGTCTCTGTCTCTCTCTGTCTCTCTCTGTCTCTGTCTCTCTCTGTCTCTGTCTCTCTCTCCCTCTCTCTCTCTCCCTCTCTCTGTCTCTCCCTCTCTGTGTCTCTCCCTCTCTCTGTCTCTCCCTCTCTCTGTCTCTCCCTCTCTCTGTCTCTCCCTCTCTCTGTCTCTGTCTCTCTCTGTCTCTCCCTCTCTCTGTCTCTGTCTCTCTCTGTCTCTGTCTCTCTCTGTCTCTGTCTCTCTCTGTCTCTGTCTCTCTCTGTCTCTGTCTCTCTCTGTCTCTGTCTCTCTCTGTCTCTGTCTCTCTCTGTCTCTCTCTGTCTCTGTCTCTCTCTGTCTCTCTCTGTCTCTCCCTCTCTCCGTCTCTCTCTGTCTCTCCCTCTCTCCGTCTCTCCCTGTCTCTCCCTCTCTCCGTCTCTCCCTCTCTCCGTCTCTCCCTGTCTCTCCCTCTCTCCGTCTCTCCCTCTCTCCGTCTCTCTTTGTCTCTCTCTGTCTGTCTCTGTCTCTCTCTCTCTCTGTCTCTCTGTCTCTCCAGGTCATGTGGATGCTGGGAAGAGTACTCTGATGGGTCACCTGTTGTACCTCTTGGGTCATGTTAACCAGCGGACCATGCACAAGTACGAGCAGGAGTCCAAGAAGGCTGGCAAGGCTTCGTTCGCCTACGCCTGGGTCCTGGATGAGACCGGCGAGGAGAGAGACCGGTACACACACACACACACACACACACATGTCCCTATGTGGGTTCAGATGTTGTTTAAAACTTGGAGAATGAGCGTGCCCGGTTCTGCGTTCCAGGGGTGTCACCATGGATGTGGGAATGACCAAATTTGAGACGCCGTCTAAGGTGGTGACCCTGATGGATGCCCCAGGACACAAAGACTTCATCCCCAACATGATCACTGGAGCTGCTCAGGTAGCTGTCAACTGCCCCATTAATGGTCACCCGTAATATTTTATTTTATAAATGGTGTCATCTTAAACTCCCACTGTTTCCAGTACAGCCTCCATGTCCTAATGAACAATGTCAGTAATATGTCTGTGATCGGCTTGGTCTGTGTTTCGTCTCCGCTCCCCCCCCCCTTCCCCGTCTAGTCTCGACAGTTCTTCCCCGCGGCGCGTGGCGTACGGCTTTGGTTGTTGATATTCTCTGCATTCACAATATGTGTTTGTGTGTGGCTTTGGGTGTTGATATTCTCCTCGCTCACAAGACGTAGATGCGTGCGTTTTTGGTTTTCACCAGATGAGTGGTGAGCTGTGATCAGTGGTCTGTGACTAAGAGCTTTCTTCAGGCATTCCAGGATGAAGATGTCGGGCTTCGGGGGCACCACCAAGCCTTTAGGCTGTGGTGTCACGCCAGGGACTTCCCCACACTGTGATACCCGTAGTGCCTCCAGTTCAGCCGAATCTGGACCAGAGCATGAATGTTTTCTGTCTGCGGGATTGGATGATGTAACCGTGGAGGTGACGGTCATCTCTGTACTACATTAGTTATGTTTATTGTGTGTGTGTGTGTGTCCAGGCTGATGTGGCAGTGTTAGTGGTAGATGCCAGTAGAGGGGAGTTTGAGGCCGGGTTCGAGGCGGGCGGCCAGACGCGGGAGCACGGTCTCCTGGTCCGCTCCCTCGGCGTCACGCAGCTGGCCGTAGCCGTCAACAAGATGGACCAGGTGAGGACCTCACCTGTTTACCATGACAACAGCGGTTGACGTTAAATCAGCTTTTACCGCTCTGTGTCTCCACAGCCGTAGCTCAGCTCTCACTCTGGAAACTGTGTCTTCCAGGTGAATTGGCAGCAGGAGCGATTTAAAGAGATCACATCCAAGCTTGGTCACTTCCTGAAACAGGCTGGCTTCAAGGTGAGTGCTGTCTACCTGGGCTTAGGGATGTTCACCTTTGACCTTTCTTTTGTGGCTTAGGTCAGAGGTTTTAAATGTGTCACTTGGTGCTGTAGTTTTATGATGGTTCTGTGTTCTATTCCAGGACTCTGATGTGTTCTACGTTCCCACCAGTGGTTTGTCAGGGGAGAACCTCACCACTAAGAGTAAAGTACTGGAGCTGACGTCCTGGTACTCTGGACCCTGTCTGCTGGACCAGATTGGTTTGGACCTCTCTTCTATTCATTACATCTTTTAGTCATTTAGCTGTTGACACTTTTCATCAGTGTGTGGAATCTGGATAAAAAATTCCAAATGGCTTGATATACATCTGAATATGATGTCATTTCAGATTCACGTGTAATTTCAAGAATATACAGTGCTATGAAGAAAAATGCATTGATCTTACACTCAATATGAGTAATCTAACCTTTGAGCTGAAAGTATTAAAAAAAATGCCCTCTCTTCTCACCTATTGGATATGAAGGTAAAGGAAGAAAACACTTCCTGGTTACTCTTGGAAATAATGCTCTGTCCCATTTTCTTTATATCAGAAACATGCTCTGATCACAGCCAAACATCCTAAAACAGTTATTTTCTCTAACTGCTGTCGCCAAGCAGGACTTTGAAGCCTATTTAGGTGGTGTAGTAAAATACCAGGGCTGTGGGTCTGGTTACAATGGGGGCCAGAATGAAACAGGCATCCACTTTGTGTCTGTGACAGTTGAATGACTATTGAGCGGGAATATTATTTTAGAAAGAGAACTGTTCAGGTGCCCTCAGAAATTTGAAATATCTCATAAAATGTACTGAATGTTCACTTGAGAAATGTTTTGACTCTGCAGTTGTGTGTGTGTGTGTGTGTGTGTGTGTGTGTGTGTGTGTGTGTGTGTGTGTGTGTGTGTGTGTGTGTGTGTGTGTGTGTGTGTGTGTGTGTGTGTGTGTGTGTGTGTGTGTGTGTGTGTGTGTGTGTGTGTGTGTGTGTGTGTGTGTGTGTGTGTGTGTGTGTGTGTGTGTGTGTGTGTGTGTGTGTGAGAGAGAGAGTCGTGTTGTGACTATCACAGTAGTGAAAGTGCTGAGTAATGAGGATTTGCGTGCTCATGTTGCCGTAGTATTACTCAGCACGGTGTCAGACGGTGGCATCTGTGAACAATCTACATTAAAGAGGACATTTTATATTGTTTCTCACACAGTCCCGTTGCTCACTCTGTCCCCCGACTCTCTTGTTCTTCCCCTCGACCTACTTTCATCTTCCTCTTGGGTCAATATTACATTCTGGTGTTTGTGGTCCGAATAAATTAAATATAAAGTTCCCACACTCTTGTCTCACTCTCATCCATCTCTCTTCTTCATCTCTCCTTATTACCCCCGCCCCCCCCCCCACACTCTCCTTCACTTCTCTCTCTATAGATTCGTTCAAACCACCCCAGAGGTCCGTAGACAAGCCTTTTAGACTGTGTGTCTCGGACGTCTTTAAAGGTGAGCAGGTCTCTAAACCACTTTCCCCCTCCTCAGCCTCTGGTCCTACCAGTGGTCTACGTAGGGAATAGGTTGAGACTTGGGAGGCTTTTCATTCGTTAAAACATTACAGATGTTTGTGTATTCTGAACTGGTTGTCTGGTTTCTGTGTCAGAGGTTGGGGTGTTCTATTATTGTTCTCTCTGAGTTTTAGATCAGAGATCTGTGTGCTGAACCCTTCTCTCTGTGGTTCCAGATCAGGGCTCAGGGTTCTGTGTAACGGGGAAGATCGAAGCGGGATACATCCAGACTGGCGACAGAATACTGGCCATGCCGCCCAATGAGACCTGCACTGTTAAAGGTACTGTCTGGGCACAACAATCCAACACTGCCACCTTGTGGCGTTTAAAGGATGTGCAGGCCACATCCTGTGCTGTGAAATGTTTTGTTACAGCCTTAATAGGGTATGCTGTCTCTCCTTCTGTCTCTAACTCTTTTCAAACAGTTTCCATTATAAGGGCATTATTGTGAAAGGGACCATTGACTTATGTTGATAAAAGGAAGTGAACTAATAATACTGCCAGAAAAGCTATAATGTATAAAAGTAAAAGTGAAAACAAAAATGAACAAATGTCTCTGTCTCCCTCAGTCCATTGATTAGAGCCTTGTCTCTGTTTCTCCCTCGGTCCATTGATTAGAGCCTTGTCTCTGTTTCTCCCTCGGTCCATTGATTAGAGCCTTGTCTCTGTTTCTCCCTCGGTCCATTGATTAGAGCCTTGTCTCTGTTTCTCCCTCGGTCCATTGATTAGAGCCTTGTCTCTGTTTCTCCCTCGGTCCATTGATTAGAGCCTTGACTCTGTTTCTCCCTCGGTCCATTGATTAGAGCCTTGTCTCTGTTTCTCCCTCGGTCCATTGATTAGAGCCTTGTCTCTGTTTCTCCCTCAGTCCATTGATTAGAGCCTTGTCTGTTTCTCCCTCGGTCCATTGATTAGAGCCTTGTCTGTTTCTCCCTCGGTCCATTGATTAGAGCCTTGTCTGTTTCTCCCTCGGTCCAGGCATCTCTCTGCATGATGAACCTCTGGATTGGGCTGCCGCTGGGGACCATGTTAGTCTGACTGTGACTGGGATGGACATCATCAAGATCAAGTAAGACGTCCTCGACCCCTGATCCAGCCACAACACACCAACGCAAAAACAAATTCCTGTTTACAAAAGATTGCTATCTGACTGGCCTTCTGCATTGGCACTGGCTCAACCATTGGCCTGGTGTTGATGGCAAACATGCGAAAACCTCAGAAGATCGTCATTATTTTGCTTCAATACGCAATTATGAAGCTTTCAGGGAAGGTTTGGTGTGACTTCAGATAGGGTCAAGGTGGAAGAATCACGCAGAGGTGATATGGTGGACTTCAGGTGTATCTAGAGCGCCTGTCCTTCCCATTGTTTCATGGTTTGGTTAAGCAGGCCAACTTTGAAGACTCCAGAGTTTAAGATGATCGATGAGAACTGCTTCTCACTTCTGATAGTCTTTTCTTCATCAAAGTTGGGAGTGAAGTATCTTTGGACAGTCCATATTTCAAATGTATAATATACAAAGTAAACGGTTATTGAGTAATAATAGTAACTAAACATATTTTTCTCTCTCGTCTCTTCTCCCTCACTCTCTCCAGTGTTGGCTGTGTGTTCTGTGGTATCAAGGAGCCAATCAGAGCCTGTTCTCGCTTCAGGGCTAGAATCCTGCTCTTCAATATAGAGGTCCCTATCACACAGGGATTCCCTGTAAGTACACACACACACACACACACACACACACACACACACACTGCACTGCATGTCGTTGAATGTGTTCTAGTCTCCGTGGTTCTGATTAGCTCTATGCATAGGTGGGCGGGTCTCAGGTGGGGGGGTCTCAGGTGGGCGGGTCCTAAGTGAGTGCGTTCTGTATGTAGGTGTTGTTGCACTATCAGACCATCAGTGAACCGGCCACCATCCGAAAGCTGGTCAGTGTTCTGCACAAGAGCAGTGGAGAGGTGCTCAAGAAGAAACCCAAGTGAGTACCATGCGTTCATTACATCTCTAAATTACCCTATTTAATTACCGTTGAAAAAGGTTCAATTGAATTTCTGAATTACCTTTCTAAATGACAAGTAAATTATCTTTCACTAAATGGATAGACTAAATGACCTTAACTACATTACCTTACCTAATTTGTGTCATGTTTTGAGAAAGGGTATGAACCTCACAAAGTTTACTTTAACATTGTGTAGATGTTTGGGGAAGGTTAGGAACCTCATGTAA
Source organism: Esox lucius (assembly GCF_011004845.1). NCBI lineage: Eukaryota > Metazoa > Chordata > Actinopteri > Esociformes > Esocidae > Esox > Esox lucius. The sequence continues at coordinate 1,563,773 of NC_047586.1, read as the reverse complement.
AGTATATTTTAATGTTGTGTAGAGGATTGGGGAAGTTTATGAACCTCATGTAAAGTATACTTTAATGTTGTGTAGATGTTTGGGGAAGGTTATGAACCTCATGTAAAGTATACTTTAATGTTGTGTAGATGTTTGGGGAAGGGCATGAATGCAGTGGTGGAGATCCAGACACAGAGGCCTGTTGCGTTGGAACTCTATAAGGACTTCAAGGAACTCGGGCGCTTTATGCTGAGATATGTAGGATCCACCATTGCTGCAGGGGTCGTCACCGAGGTAACCAGCCTTCCTCCTGTTTCCGTCCCAAATGGAACCATATTCTGTTGTCTGTAGTGCAGAACTGAACTCTCTGTCTGACCTGGTCATAACATAGTCCTGCTTTTGTGTATTTTCTGTCTGAGCAGATCAAAGAATGACACGTGGTCAGATCCATCCAGTCAAAACCAGACCCAGAGGCTGCATGCAGGCTGGCTACAGACGGGGACGGACGGGGGGGGGCGGGGACAGACAGGGATGGAGATGGAGTTGGGACGGATGGGGACAGACTAGGACAGGGACTGACAGGTGCCATTCACAGACTGGGGTCTTCACATCCACCCACCCAGCAACCTAATAGGCTAAAGCCAACCACTGACTCCACCCCCAACTAATTGTGTCGACGACCTTGTCGTCACGGAGACACTAAGCACTATGTAACTGAACACAACGACACAAGATGGCTGCTACGTGATGCACCAACCTATTGACAGGAAATGACTGCAAGTGCCAAACATCTATCTCACCAACCTCACAGATCCACCAGAGTAGCAACCCTTTATGTGCTTCCCTCCCAAAGCAGGACTGGCAAAACCTGAGCTCTAATAGGCCCGGCGTGTTCAGGCTTTTGTTCCCGCCCAGCTACCACTTCTTATTCGGCTGATTGGGACCTGAACTTGAGACTAGGATTGGTTGATTCAGGTGTGTTAGTGTTGGGCTGGAACAAACGTCTTCACACGGGGTGTAACAGTTCGTCCCTCCTTTATCCCAGCGTCTTTATCCCATCAGCCGATCACATTTGTTTTAATGCTCTTCCTGAAAGATGATTTCTTAAAATATTTTTTGTAATTATTTTATTTTCTAGTCTCCAAGAATGTGTAAAGGTTTATCTTTTGACTGAATATTTAAGAGAATGTAGCTGCTTTTGTAGACAATAGTTGACTCTACATACTGTTATTATTTTGTTTCATTTCGTTTGGGGGGGGGGGGGGTACTGAAAAACGCAAGACTGTCTTAACCGAATTGTTACATGTTCCCTATGTGGGAGTCCGGATGTTCCCTACATAGTGCTTCGGATGTTCCCTACATAGTGCTTCAGATGTTCCCTACATAGTGCTTCAGATGTTCCCTACATAGTGCTTCAGATGTTCCCTACATAGTGCTTCAGATGTTCCCTACATAGTGCTTCAGATGTTCCCTACATAGTGCTTCAGATGGGGTTTATGGGAACTCCTGAGGTAGTGTAATACAGAGGGACTAGGGTGCCATTTTGAGGTGTTATCCTGTCAGGATCTTTGCAGTGATAATATGAATTGAGTCCAAATGGCTCCCCAGGTTCTCTGTCTAGTACAAACTAGTGACCTTACATAGGCAATAGGGTGGCATTTGGGAAGTACCCCTGGTGGTGGAGATGGAGAATAATAAAGACATGACTTCAATACCCCAACTGGTTCTTAGTGTTTTATTTAGTGTTTATACTTTGCTTTACAATACTGTTTGGGTTTTTCTTAGTTTGTTACTTGGTACTTTGTTTCTCAACTTTACTGTTTGTTTTGATCAGAAACCTGTGGGATCTGGTTAAAAGTAGTGTGGTAAATGAGTTGAGGGGGGCATTTGGTACGAGAAATGTTTCAAATGGGAATCATGTACTGCAGTGTCCGGTCCATGTAGCCAAAGCCCTAGAGATGGGCATTTGATCTTTTCGGTGATCCTATTCTTTAAGCACGGTTCACCTTAACGAGACAGCTCATCTGGCTCCCGAGTGGCTTTTTGTTTAAAATGCTTAAAAATAACTCACAACATAAAAAAGTAGTCTAGAATTGTTAGAGCGTGAAATGCATGTTCAAACGTTAAAACATTACCAGTCAAAATAGATCGCCTGCAGATTTTTTTCCTGATGTTACTTTACAGGTGAGAGGTGATTTATTTCAGTAATTCCATTCAAAAAGTTAAACTTGTATAATGTATACATTCATTCCACCCAGACTGATATATCTCAAGTGTTTATTTATTTTAATTGTGATGATTATAACTGACAACTAATGAAAACCCCAAATTCAGTATCTCAGAAAATTTGAATATTGTGAAAAGGTTCAATATTGAAGAAACCTGGTGCCACACTCTAATCAGCTAATTAACCCAAAAAACCTGAAAAGGCCTTTAAATGGTCTCTCAGTCTAGTTCTGTAGGCAACACAATCATGGGGAAGACTGCTGACTTGATAGCTGTCCAAAAGACGACCATTGACACCTTGCACAAGAAGGGCAAGACACAAAAGGTCATAGCTAAAGAGGCTGGCTGTTCACAGAGCTCTGTGTCCAAGCACATTAATAGAGAGGCGAAGGGAAGGAAAAGATGTGGTAGAAAAAAGTGTACAAGCAATAGGGATAACCGCACCCTGGAGAGGATTGTGAAACAAAACCCATTAAAAAATGTGGGGGAGATTCACAAAGAGTGGACTGCAGCTGGAGTCAGTGCTTCAAGAACCACCACACCCAGACGTATGCAAGACATGGGTTTCAGCTGTCGCATTCCTTGTGTCAAGCCACTCTTGAACAAGACACAGCGTCAGAAGCGTCTCACCTGGGCTAAAGACAAAAAGGACTGGACTGCTGCTGAATGGTCCAAAGTTATGTTCTCTGATTAAAGTAAATTTTGCATTTCCTTTGGGAATCAAGGTCCCAGAGTCTGGAGGAAGAGAGGAGAGGCACATAATCCACAATTGCATGAAGTCCAGTGTAAAGTTTCCACAGTCAGTGATGGTTTGGGGTGCCATGTCATCTGCTGGTGTTGGTCCACTGTGTTTTCTGAGGTCCAAGGTCAACGCAGCCGTCTACCAGGAAGTTTTACAGCACTTCATGCTTCCTGCTGCTGACCAACTTTATGGAGATTTCATTTTCCAACAGGACTTGGCACCTGCACACAGTGCCAAAGCTACCAGTACCGGGTTTAAGGACCATGGTATCCCTGTTCTTAATTGGCCAGCAAACTCGCCTGACCTTAACCCTATAGAAAATCTATGGGGTATTGTGAAGAGGAAGATGTGATACGCCAGACCCAACAATGCAGAAGAGCTGAAGGCCACTATCAGAGCAATCTGGGCTCTCATAACACCTGAGCAGTGCCACAGACTGATCGACTCCATGCCACGACGCATTGCTGCAGTAATTCAGGCAAAAGGAGCCCCAACATACTTTTCAGTTGGCCAACATTTCAAAAAATCTTTTTTTTTGTATTGGTCTAAAGTAATATTCACATTTTCGGAGATACTGTATTTGGGATTTTCATTAGTTGTCAGTTATAATCATCACAATTAAAAGAAATAAACATTTGAAATATATCAGTCTGTGTGTAATGAATGAATATAATATACAAGTTTCACTTTTTGAATGGAATTACTGACATAAATCAACTTTTTGATGATATTCGAGTTATATGACCAGCACCTGTACAATCTTTAGAAAATAAGTTTTCACTTCACTTGCAAATAATCGTTGAGCTTAAACATTGAGTCAAATTACCGACTCGTTTCACCAATGCGATTCGGTTCCCAACGTTCACTAAGACGAGTCAATCATTCACGAGCGACCCTTAAGCCCACTTCCAAAAACCAGTAGATCTGGAGTGTCGCACTTTAGTGCAATTTCCTCACAGGTCTTCACATTGACCCGCATTTTTTTCCTTTTAGTGATATATTGTAGAAACATTACGGTACCATGATGAAAAATGCCGATCACCCGACACAACTGTTTCTGGAGAACTACATCGGCGGAAAGTTTATTCCGTGTTCCCGACACATCGACTCGGTCGACCCATCCACCGGCGAGGTCTACTGCAAAGTGCCGGACAGCGGTAAAGATGAGGTAAGGTAGAAAACAAGTTGTGAATTATAACGTATTTGCATGGAATTTTAGTATGTTAGCCTATTGCCGAAATAACAATTTAACTTTTGAAATGCCTAATTGAAATGCCTAAGTGGCGCTATATAACCTGTTATGTTGTATGTCTGTCAAGTTCATGTAGTTATTTAAAATACATAGTTTTTGGTGAAAGAATAGGGACGCAGTAACCGTCCATTAATGGAGAGTCCGTGATATAACGTGTATTTAGCGACATATTCGGGTAGTTGGATTATTTTCATGTCTATTGATAGTATACTCCAAAGAAAGTATACCTTTTATATAGATTTGTATGTCTGAAATGACATCAGCATTGTCTGTACAATGATTGCCTTTTCCATTGTAAATATCTAAGAGTCACTCCATCACAGGACAGGGTTTTCATTTACTGGAATATTTCGTTTATTGTGAAAAATGAGCTCTTCCGTCTCTCAGGCAAGCATGCCCTCGAGAGACATGAACTATATCACAGTTTTCCGAAAGCTGGAGATGTAATTAATATTTAACTATTAGAATTTTTGAGAATAATTCAGAAACTCAATGTGAATGAGTGGTGTAGGGTTATGATGTAATACTTAATGAGTACATAAGAAATGACAGCAACAGCATGTCGCTGTTATTACAGCCGTTCTGCCACTGGTGATCTTTGATCGGAGTTGGTGATACATTTACATTTAAGTCAATAAGCAGACGATATTATCCACGGTGACTTGCTTTTTCCTTTTTATGTTACTGTAAAAGGTGCAGCATTGGTTTGAAGTTCTAGCAGTTCAGATACTTTGGAATAATAAAATGCATAAAATTAACGAATTTCCTTAATTATACTGCCTATATCATATTGCTGAGTCACAGAGATGAACCTTGCTCTGTGCCAAGTCAACAGACTAAGCAGTAATTATTAAACCGCTTCTTGGTCAATGTGTCCGTTTGCCATGGATCTAGATTAAGGTCCTAGTTAGGCTGGTTGCCTAAAGATCTAAAGATGGAGTGTTCTGCCAGTTGGAATTATTTGGGGGTTCTGTACGGTCTAGAATATGTCACGTCCCTCAACATTTTCTGTCTAGCATAGTTTACCTTTAAATCTGCTATGCTACATTATGGACTGCAGTTACATGAACATTTGTCTTCAGACACATACATACCAACCCTGGCCTCTGATTGGTTGCAGGTGGATGCTGCGGTGCAGGCCGCTAAAGCGGCGTTCCCTGATTGGTCAGCTCGTAGTCCGGCGGAGAGAGGTCAGGTGATGAATAAACTTGCTGACCTGATCGAATCTCACCTTGAGGAGTTTGCCCAAGCTGAGTCCCGAGACCAAGGTAATGACCTTTAACTCTTGACCCTGACCCCTTTACACTTTGGATTATACTTGACATTGGAACATGGTCTCCTCACTAAAGTTGGTATAACTTACACTTTTACACTCTTTATTTACAGTGTTTCCACTGGCTTTATTTATGATGTTTACACTCTTTACGATGTTTACACTCTTTATTTACAGTGTTTACACTCTTTATTTACAGTGTTTACACTGTCTTTATTTACAGTGTTTACACTGTGTCTTTATTTACAGTGTTTACACTGTGTCTTTATTTACAGTGTTTACACTGTGTCTTTATTTACAATGTGTATCCCATACCCACACACTACTTCTTCTTTGATCTTTGAAAAAAGAGCTACTGTATAAATTCTGCAATGCATTTTTGATTGAATTTCGGTCCCTGTTCCCTCGGGGGGGGGTCTCTCTTCCAGGTAAAACCATAACATTTGCCCGGACAGTAGACATCCCACGGTCAGCCTATAACCTGAGGTTCTTCGCGTCCTCTGTCCTCCACCACACCACCGACTGCAGCCTGATGGACCACATGGGCTGTGTCAACTACACGGTCCGCAGCCCTGTCGGCGTCGGTAAGCAGACAGAGATGATCTGCTCTGCCTGGGAGAAAACCTGCTTCTACGTGGAGATCGACGTTAATGTCTTCTGGCAGTTTGTAGTAGTTAACTGGGTTGGGATTCCTATGATTTTAGGAGCTATTAGACATGGACCAGAAAAATGACGTCTTCACATTAGTTTGGTTTGTAAATGGCTGTAGGTTAGCTAGCGGCCATAAAAGATTAATGACAAAGATTAATCCCTGGTGTGTTTTAACGACTTCTTTCAAACGGAGAGATGCAGTGTTGGTACAGATGTCATAACAGCACGAATATAATACAAAGATGTCTTTCCACCTATATTGAAGAGGTGTGTGTGTTTGTTTTTCTATTTGCACTTCTGGTTGGACGCTAACCGCATTTTGTTGTACTGTAATCGTACTGTTCAATGACAAAGTTGAATCTAATCGTGTGCGTGCGTGCGTGCGTGCATGCGTGTGCAGCTGGTCTGATCAGTCCCTGGAACCTGCCTCTCTACCTGCTCACCTGGAAGATTGCCCCAGCTGTTGCTACAGGCAACACAGTGGTTGCTAAGCCCAGCGAGATGACCTCGGTGACGGCCTGGATGATGTGCAAACTGCTGGAGGAGGCCGGTAAAACTTCCCCACCCACCATCTAACAGCACACCTCGCTACCACATTGCCTACTCATTGAGGGTCCACTTTAAGTTTGGCCGAAATAGGCCTAAAATATGCTCAAATTGCGACAATAACATTGACTACTGTCTGAAAATGTGACTAAAAGTGGTTATAGCCTCAGTGCTCGTTATGTTCCTTACTGGAAGTTACACAGATTTTTCGCAACTTTGAAGTTTCCTCTCAGTAGAGTTGCTCAGTAACGGTACTCCCTGAACTGACCACAACCCTAAATACGACACTCCCCCCCCCCCCCCTCCTCTCCCCCCACCTCCCCCACTCCTCGAAGGTTTTCCTCCCGGGGTGATAAATGTGGTATTTGGTACCGGGCCGCGAGCTGGTGACGCCCTGGTAGGCCACCCCGACGTCCCGCTGATCAGCTTCACCGGCTCCACGGCCACGGCCCAGAGGATCACAGAGCGCAGCGCCCCGTTCTGTAAGAAGTTGAGCTTGGAGCTCGGGGGGAAGAACCCTGCCCTGATCTTCTCAGACGCTGATCTGGACCAGGCTGTCCTCACCACAGTACGATCATCCTTCTACAATCAGGTGAGAAGAATCATCTGGTGGAGTGAATTGCATTACAGATGGACAATGGTCAGTAAGCTGACTGAAGTACTCGCGATTGGCCAATAGAATAATGCAGGGATTCCTGTGTTCGCTGTGTCATTGACTGTCCTGTCTACATAGTTTTACACTTGACGGTGTCACTCGTCTCAGTGGAGAATCTGATGCTCTGGGACTTCAGGTTGCAGTTTTAACACCTTCACCACTTGGTGGCGATCATGGCTTACATTTCACAGACAGAAAGTTGTCATTTTTTTCTCTCTTTTTTCCCTTCCCCCTCTCACTCACTTCTCTCTTTTCTGTCATTTCTCCATCAACCCCTCATCCTACCAGGGGGAGATCTGTCTGTGTACCAGTAGGATCTACGTAGAGAGGAGCATCTACCCAGAGTTCCTGAAGAGGTTCGTGGCGGCGGCGCGTGAATGGAAGACAGGCGCTCCCTCGGACCCGGAGAACCACAATGGAGCTCTGGTCAGCAGGGAACACCTGGAGAAGGTCAGGCCACTCCCTCTGTTAACAGACGTGCTCAGAGATCCCAGAGTGCACTGCCAGTGGCGTCATATGTACACGGCTCTAATCCTAACCCTCTGCAGGTGCGAAGCTTCGTGGCCCTGGCAAGGTCAGAGGGCGCCGCGGTACTCTGCGGGGAGGGCGAGGATCCGCTGGTGCTTCCAGGTCGCCACGCGGCTGGTTACTTCATGCGGCCCACGGTGATCACCGGCGTGGCACAGGCATCCCGCGTCATGCAGGAGGAGATCTTCGGCCCGGTCGTCTGCGTCGGCCCCTTTGACACCGAGGACGAGGCTGTCGCTCTGGGCAACGGGGTGCGCTACGGTTTGGCGGCGACGGTGTGGACGCGCGACGTGGGCCGGGTCCACCGGGTTGCCAGGAGATTGGAGGCGGGGCTTGTCTGGACCAACAGTTGGCTGGTCAGAGACCTGAACCTCCCCTTTGGTGGGGTGAAAAGTTCGGGGGTGGGGAGGGAGGGGGCGAGGGATAGCTATCACTTCTTTACGGAGGTTAAGACCATTACTGTTAAACTCTGAGAGGGGTCAGAGGGAGTGGGGGGAGGAAGTGGCGCTCTGGGAGGGAGGCATCATTTCACTGAGCCCCCAGAGGGTTACTTTGTCCCTGCATCACCATACAGCTGGGTCATTGCCAAGGAGTCTGAATGTTTGAATCTTTGCCCGATATATTCATGTATAGGATTCATGTAGCCCTTCATCTTATATGATTAAAATGTATTGTAATGTATTATAACACTGAAGGTCTCTGTCTGGAGTTATTTTAAACAACAATTGCCATTTTATATATATTATTACCTTTAGACACAGGAAATCATTATTGTTGAATATATCATTGCTGTTAGATATTATTCATCATTACTGTTAGATGCAGCATTACCGTTAGATACTGTTCATCATTACTGTTAGATGCATCATTACCATTAGATACTGTTCATCATTACTGTTAGATGCATCATTACCATTAGATACTGTTCCTCATTACTGTTAAAAACATAATTACCATTAGATACATCATTGCCATACAATATATAGTATATACTCACCTAAAGGATTATTAGGATAATGCAATTATCAACCAATCACATGGCAGTTGCTTCAGTGCATTTAGGGGTGTGGTCCTGGTCAAGACAATCTCCTGAATTCCAAACTGAATGTCAGAATGGGAAGGAAAGGTGATTTAAGCAATTTTGAGCGTGGCATGGTTGTTGGTGCCAGACGGGCCGGTCTGAGTATTTCACAATCTGCTCAGTTACTGGGATTTTCACGCACAACCATTTCTAGGGTTTACAAAGAATGGTGTGAAAAGGGAAAAACATCCAGTATGTGGCAGTCCTGCGGGCGAAAATGCCTTGTTGATGCTAGAGGTCAGAGGAGAATGGGCCGACTGATTCAAGCTGATAGAAGAGCAACTTTGAATGAAATAACCACTCGTTACAACCGAGGTATGCAGCAAAGCATTTGTGAAGCCACAACACGCACAACCTTGAGGCGGATGGGCTACAACAGCAGAAGACTCCACCGGGTACCACTCATCTCCACTACAAATAGGAAAAAGAGGCTACAATTTGCACAAGCTCACCAAAATTGGACAGTTGAAGAGGGAATAATGTTGCCTGGTCTGATGAGTCTCGATTTCTGTTGAGACATTCAGATGGTAGAGTCAGAATTTGGCGTAAACAGAATGAGAACATGGATCCATCATGCCTTGTTACCACTGTGCAGGCTGGTGGTGGTGGTGTAATGGTGTGGGGGATGTTTTCTTGGCACACTTTAGGCCCCTTAGTGCCAATTGGGCATCATTTAAATGCCATGGCCTACCTGAGCTTTGTTTCTGACCATGTCCATCCCTTTATGACCACCATGTACCCATCCTCTGATGGCTACTTCCAGCAGGATAATGCACCATGTCACAAAGCTCGAATCATTTCAAATTGGTTTCTTGAACATGACAATGAGTTCACTGTACTGAAATGGCCCCCACAGTCACCAGATCTCAACCCAATAGATCATCTTTGGGATGTGGTGGAATGGGAGCTTCGTGCCCTGGATGTGCATCCCACAAATCTCCATCAACTGCAAGATGCTATCCTATCAATATGGGCCAACATTTCTAAAGAATGCTTTCAGCACCTTGTTGAATGTATGCCACGTAGAAGTCTCAGTTCTGAAGGCGAAAGGGGGTCAAACACAGTATTAGTATGGTGTTCCTAATAATCCTTTAGGTGAGTGTACATTATCTGTAACTGTAAGGTGTACATGCTGAATGGATTGTTTTCTTCTTTCGGTTGAAAGGGCACAAGGTAAGAGGTGAAATCTTACATCTGGGATACCCAGACTTTCTCCTGTGGAGTAGGAGGGTGATACCAGAGAAATGTACCAATGGAAATCCATAGCTATGCATAACTGATATAACTTGGCTCTTTAGACCTGTTTATAACTGTCTCAGACAGTCCTGTTTACAGCTCAGGTCTGGACAGGGCCGGTCATAACCTGCCGTACCCTGCTTCTATCACCAGGCTGTTTTTATACACAGAACACACACAGTAACACACACTAGCACACTCAAACACACCAATAGACACTCACACACTAACACACACCAATACACACTCACACACTCAAACACACCAATACACACTCACACACAAACACACACCAATACACACTCAATGTTCAAAAGAATGAGTAATAGTTCCCAGAGCAACACACCTCCACTTGTGGGAAATACAGCAGTATATGAAGAGAGGGATGGAAAAGACAAGAGAAAAAATAGGACAGAATGAACAGAGAGACAGAAAGAGGGAACGAAAATCAGGCATTATTATTAGAATTTGTACTATTTTCCTATAACATAGATTTTTATGATATAGTTCTTTCATTTAATATTTTAATATTTCTTGTGTTTTTTTTCACGCACTTTGACATTATTCCTCTATAATGAAAAGTGCTTAACAAATGCAATAATTTACTATTATTATATTGAACTTTTTATTTTTCTATCTTTCTTACTTTTCTATTGCATTGTTGGGAAAGAGCATGCAAGTCAGCATTTCACTGGGGATGTGACACGTCTGCTGTAAGGCTACGTGTCCCGGCAGAACCCAACACTAGGTGACAATGGATTGTGGATTCACTCCTGACCAGCCTTCCCAAGAGTCAGTCAAGGACACATTCTGACTGGGTTTTGAGGGTCTTTGATTCTCCAGAAGAGAGAACAGTGTGGCCGGTCACGTCCCTGTGGGGTGTGTGGGTGGTAGGAGGGCTTTCTGTCCATGGGCAGCTTTTCCTGGTCACGTCCCCTGGGTGTGACCAACCGCTGGTGCCTTGGAGTAAATGTGTGTGTGTGTGTGTGTGCACGCTCCATCCAGCACGCCACCCTCCACACCCCTTCTCTCTGTGCTTCTTTGTTTTGGCTAGAGGCTGGGCACTATGTTATGCCCCTTTGCACGATCACACACTGTCACGCACAAACACACATTTTTCTATTAGATAACGTCCTGGCACCCCACCCCACTGACACGAACAGAGGAAAGAGAACCAAAGAGTAAGCGTTCATTTTCTCCCTCTCTGTCTCTCGTTTCCCCTTGATCCTCAATGAGGCTGAAGCAAAGGAAATGTCCCAAATGACACACCGTTCCCTTTGCAGTGCCCCACTTTGCACACAGGGCCATGGGGTGTGTAGGGTGTCATTTGGGCCCTGTGACCCTTTGGTGAGGCTTCGTGTGTTGCATCACAGAGATCCACAGCAGGACCTACCTAGCCAAGCACACGCTGTAGTCTTCCCTGTTCCTATCAGAACCTGCCACAGGAAAGAAACACACCACATTTAAATCTAACATCCTGAATGTGACGACACACACAGAGTCCTGCTCCCTGTGCAGTGCTATGGGCTCGCGGTCAGAAGCAAGGGCATAGGTTTGAGTTTCAAACCGGGGGGGGTCAGGGTCAATGGATCCTGGGATTTTCACTCTTTTCCAGGGGAAGAGGGTCAAATTGACCTGTCTGTAATATGGAGGGGGGGTCATGGTCCCTTGCCTTCCCCAAGTCTATGCCCCTGGTCAAAAGAAGAGCACTATTTGGAGATGCCATTTGAAACACACTTTTTAAATGGGTATTTACACATGAACCCAGTGGGGTCTACTTTTAACTAGATAACATACTGAAACTGTGGGTCAAATGGCCTGGATGAGTTTTCCCTCAAGGCAGCAGTCCTATATCATCGCAGAGGCTTTCTCACCTTATTAACTTAATCTCGCTCTAAAGAAATTCCCAGTGCTTGGAACACAGCTACCATTCGTCCTTTACAGGGGGAGATCAAACTGATCCTAACTGTCTTAGGCCAATCTCAGTCTTGCCCTGTATTCCAATGGTGCTGGGAAAACTTCACTAATCCACAGCTAAGGAGTGTTGGCCTCTCTGAGTGGCCCTTGGAGGTAAGACCAGAGCTGGAGGGACTTGTTTTGAAAGGGATTCTGGGGGATGCAGTCCAGTTGGTGGGACCATATGTGCTTTAACATCTCCTCTAACCCTGTTAGGTCAGGGTTAGAGATCAGTATCTTGTTAGGAGGTCAGGGTTAGAGGTCAGCATCTTGTTAGGAGGTCAGGGTTAGAGGTTTGGGCACAGCAACTTGTTAGGTCTGTGTTAGAGGTCAGGAGTCAGCCTCTTGTTATGAGGTCATGGTTAGAGGTCAGGAAAGGCACTTCAAGTTGACAGATCACTGTGGTTATGTGTGAATAAACCTGATTTAGGCTACATGTTATTTAGGGAAAACTAATGTTCTTTAGGCACTGTGTAAAATCCTGCCTCAAATGTTTCCAATTCAGCTGCCTTGTGTGCTGATGCAGACGGTGCAGTACCAGTGATGAGCACTTGGGGGCAGTGAAGCTTCATCAGGAAGGCCAGGCCAAGACAGCCGCTCAGTTAAGCTGTTAAACATCCACTCAGTTACCCGTTAAAAGATTAGCTAGCTAAAGTGTTTGAGCCAACTGATGGGGATCACCTGATCCAGGAGGATAGTCTTAAATATTTGAAAGGTGTATGAATGTGTCGGTTACTCAGAGGGAGACAATATGGGGGAGAATGGCAGAAAAAGAAAGGGAGAAAGATCAGATCATATTCAGCCTCCTTGGTTCACGTGACCAATTCTGTCTTTACAGGTCTACTGTTTGTGGTCTTTAAACCTGGCTTCTAATAACATAGCTTTAAGATTATATATTTTTTTAAATATTTTGTGAACTCATATGACAGTGGGGGAATTGAGGGCAGGTGCTGTAGATCTGTTGGCCAGAGGCTGACCCCTTCTGAAGGGGTAGGTCTCATTTCCTCTCTTAGTATTGGTTGCATGCAGACACACCTTCTGAGGTGACAGAGTCAGTGTGCCAAATATAGGGCCTCCTGCCAGAGAGACAGCCAGTAACACTGTGTTTGTTTTTTCATGTCACGCTTTGAGGATTTTCAGTAATTTACTCTTCCATTTTACTTTTTAGTAATTTACTGTAGAACTATTCTCATTACTTACTGCTGAATACCTACAGGTGCACGGCAATATATTGAGTTATTGCCAAGTTAACACATGCAATTGTTTTAAAATACATTTCATATAGATCAATTTGTATTTCAATATGGAGTTGTTGGACCTATGTAGCTGTCCAGAAAACTATGGAAAATTATTTCACATGACAAAGTGTCTTTAGTGTCATTGTGCTTAAAAGCAGATTCTATAGAATTGACCAGGTTTTCTATAAAATGTGGAAGAATTATTTATTGCATTTCCTATTTTGTATTCAAAAGGTGGGGGAAAGAAATATACATTTTTATTCAATTGTGATTTTTTTACCCCCATTTTTTTCACTTAATCTAAAATCAATGTCCAGTGAACAATAGGAGAATATTTGGCAGTTTTATATAAACCTTGACTTGGCCTGTTCTCTAAACCCCTTCATTATTGTGGTTATGAGTGACATTCCAGGAGACAAGGTTTCTGATATTATTCATGTTATCGAAAATAAAAGACAATAGAAGAGTGAGATAAAGTGGTATTATTAGTCTTTTCTTTATATAAACCTTTTTCAAAGTTTATATAAATTAGATGACTACCAAATTGGAGAATTTTTTGGACTACATTTCTGGGACTCATCTTTGAAGACAAAGAAAAAATGGTTTCTTTTAAATGCTGCTGACAGAGGTAACTGACCTCCCCCAGATGACCATGGTCAGGTATTGGATAAATTGGGCAGGCCTACATCTGACTTATTTGGCCACTGAAGGTCATTGGCCCATGGGTTATACAGTAAACATGTCCAACTGTTAGAGAAGGCCTTGGCTTTGTTGGCCAAACATGCTCTAAATACCAGAAACACCTGTCATTAACCATGCAACCTTACCGTAGCTGAAACACCGGAGATTAACCCTGTGACCTTACCATAGCTGAAACACTACAGATTAACCCTGTGACCTTACCATAGCTGAAACACCTGAGATTAACCCTGTGACTTTACCATAGCTGAAACACTGGAGATTAACCCTGTGACTTTACCATAGCTGAAACACTGGAGATTAACCCTGTGACGTTACCATAGCTGAAACACTGGAGATTAACCCTGTGACTTTACCATATCTGAAACACTGGAGATTAACCCTGTGACCTTACCATAGCTGAAACACCTGAGATTAACCCTGTGATTTTACCATAGCTGAAACACCTGAGATTAACCCTGTGACCTTACCATAGCTGAAACACTGGAAATTAACCCTATGACCTTACCATAGCTGAGAAATCCCCAATGAATCCTGTGATTTAATCTTGACATACTGGGTTCTGTATTTAGCCATAGTCATGCTTGAAGAAGCAGGACACAATCTCAAAGTAACATTAAACAAAGTTCTGAATTCACAGATTTACTACATCATGATAAAGCTTCAACAGAACTCACCAGAGGAAACTCATCTTAACACAACAATAACCAACAAACAGGAAGGGAACTAGGGAGACTAAATTAGGAAGTGATGAGGGGAACACCAGGCACAGGTGAGAAGACTTAACAAGACACAGGTGAAATCAATGAACTCAAGGAATGAAAGCACACTTCACATAGAAATCCAACACTTTCACAGCCCTGCCATAATAGCACTCAAGTGTCTCAGGTCTGGACAGCTCTGCATGGTGTAGCAGTCTTGGAACCGAACACAAACCTACATCTACCACCAGACTGGTCTTGGTACTGTATAAAACCTACATCTACCACCAGACTGGTCTTGGTACTGTATAAGACCTACATCTACCACCAGACTGGTCTTGGTACTGTATAAGACCTACATCTACTACCAGACTGGTCTTGGTACTGTATAAGACCTACATCTACTACCAAACTGGTCTTGGTACTGTATAAGACCTACATCTACTACCAGACTGGTCTTGGTACTGTATAAGACCTACATCTACTACCAGACTGGTCTTGGTACTGTATAAGACCTACATCTACTACCAGACTGGTCTTGGTACTGTATAAGACCTACATCTACTACCAGACTGGTCTTGGTACTGTATAAGACCTACATCTACCACCAGACTGGTCTTGGTACTGTATAAGACCTACATCTACCACCAGACTGGTCTTGGTACTGTATAAGACCTACATCTACTACCAGACTGGTCTTGGTACTGTATAAGACCTACATCTACCACCAGACTGGTCTTGGTACTGTATAAGACCTACATCTACTACCAGACTGGTTTTGGTACTGTATAAGACCTACATCTACCACCAGACTGGTCTTGGTACTGTATATAAACCTACATCTACCACCAGACTGGTCTTGGTACTGTATAAGACCTACATCTACTACCAGACTGGTCTTGGTACTGTATATAAACCTACATCTACCACCAGACTGGTCTTGGTACTGTATAAGACCTACATCTACTACCAGACTGGTCTTGGTACTGTATATAAACCTACATCTACCACCAGACTGGTCTTGGTACTGTATAAGACCTACATCTACCACCAGACTGGTCTTGGTACTGTATAAGACCTACATCTACTACCAGACTGGTCTTGGTACTGTATAAGACCTACATCTACCACCAGACTGGTCTTAGTACTGTATAAGACCTACATTTATTAGCCTGGTGGACTCCTCCAACACACACAAATATACTGCATGTGTTCTTTCACATTAAGAATTTGACAGGTGGGAACTGGGTTCATATTGTAAGTACGGTTTATAAACATTTTACTATTAGTAATAACTCCCATATATATTGGATAGTGAGAACATTTCGCATATTACTCCCCCTCCTCCTCATATTACTCCCCGTCCTCCTCATATTACTCCCCCTTCTCATATTACTCCCCCTTCTCATATTACTCCCCCCCCTCCTCATATTACACCCCCTTCTCATATTACTCCCTCTCCTCCTCATATTACTGCCCCTCCTCACATTACTCCCCCCCTCCTCATATTACTCCCCCTTCTCATATTACCTCCCCCTCATATTACTCCCCCTCCTCTCATATTGCTTACCCTTCTCATATTACCCCCCCCCCTCATATTACACCCCCTCCTCATATTACTCCCCCTCCTCCTCATATTACTGCCCCTCCTGACATTACTCCCTCCTCCTCATATTACTCCCCTTTCTCATATTACTCCCCCTCATATTACGCCCCTCCTCACATTACTCCCCCTCCTCATATTACTCCTCCTCATATTACTCCCCCCTCATATTACTCCCCCTCATCATATTATTCCCCCTCCTCATATTACTCCTCCTCAAAATACTCCCCCTCCTCCTATTACTCCCCCTTATCATATTACTCCCACTCCTCCTCATAATACTCTCCATCCTTCTTATATTACTCCACCTCCTCATATTTCACGCCTCCTCCTCATGCCCACCCTTCTCATATTACACCCCTTCTCCCTTATTACTCCCCCTTCTCCTTATATCCTCCCACTCCTTCTCATATTACTCCCCCTCCTCCTCATATCCTCCCCCTCTTCCTTCTTATACTGCTGTGTGTGTTGTGTGTGTTGTGTGTGTGTTTGGTGTCTGTGAGTGTGTGTTGTGTGTGGGTGTTGTTTGTGGTGTGTGTGTGGTCTGTGTGTATGTGGTGTCTGTGTGTGTGTGGTGTGTGTGTTGTTTGTTGTGTGTGTGTGATGTCTGTGTGTGTTTGGTGTCTGTGAGTGTTTGGTGTTGGTGTTGTTTGTTGTCTGTGTGTGTGTGTGTGTGTGTGTGTGTGTGTGTTTGTGTGTGTGGTGTGGGTGTAGTAATTCTTGTCTGAAGAGCATCTACCAGGAGGTGGAAGAACAGTCCCAGGGTGCTGGTAGACGTGCCACTGAATCCAAGACTAAGATTAGACAGAGAAACTGGAGAAGGGAAAGGTGGCATTATGGAGAGACGGATGGAGGGACACTGGGTGGAGAGAGAAACAGAGACCTGGGGGGTTGAAAATGAGAGACAGCGGATATTGGGATTCACAGCAGGCAGGTCTCCGGTCATGATTTGATCTATTCTGACCAAGTAGTACATTGGCTGTTGGAACTGAAAGACTGCAGGAGTGGAGACCCAGGAAGGAACGATAAGAGGAGGAGAGAAGAACTGGTGAGAAGCTGAATTGGTCGTTCAAATTGGAAAATCATCACTCAAGGGAACGGCGTGGGGAGGGGGTGGCATCGTCAGCAGGGGATGGGGTGGCATCGTCGGCAGGGGAGGGGGTGGCATTGTCAGCAGGGGAGAGGGTGGCATTGTCAACAGGGGAGGGGGTGGCATCGTCAGCAGGGGAGGGGGTGGCATCGTCAGCAGGGGAGGGGGTGGCATCTTCAGCAGGGGAGGGGGTGGCATCATCATCAGGGGATGGGGTGGCATCGTCGGCAGGGGAGGGGGTGGCATCGTCAGCAGGGGAGGGGGTGGCATCGTCGGCAGGGGAGAGGGTGGCATCGTCGGCAGGGGAGAGGGTGGCATCTTTAGCAGGGGAGGGGGTGGCATCTTTAGCAGGGGAGGGGGTGGCATCGTCAGCAGGGGAGGGGGTGGTATCGTCGGCAGGGATGTCCTGGTCTCATCGCTCACTGCTGACTCCCTGAAGTGTCTTAGGTGCCCACATAGCCGACAAAGATCCTGAGGGGGCCTGCCGTCACACGCTGACCCAAGTGACCCGCGGATGCCTGTGTGGAAGGCTTGCCACAATATTCAACTCTTCAAATCCATTGGCAATTGCAGCGATGACACAGAGCCTATGTCTATGTGGATATGACAACATGGAAGGGAGTGAGAAGGGTTTTGTATTAACAAATCAAAACCACTTAGAGATACTCAAAGTACAGTATGTAAGCATTTAGTGTGTAATTTGATCACTCTTTTATTACTGAGAATTGTCCTGCATACTAATTCAGAATATACACATGCATTAAGCAGTTGAGAAAATAACAAAGCCTTCTCATTCCCATGTTTCTGGAAAAGGCTGAAAGACAGGGCCGAAGAAATCTCACCCCTCTGAATTTCAAAGACAAAACTATGGATAGAAGGCTGGACAATGCGCAGTCCCTAAATTACAGTTTGAACCCGCTTTGAGGCTATAAAATATGTATATGTTTTCAAATATTCATGTAAAACAAGCTGATATTTTAAGTTCTGATTGGGTTCCGTTAAAATTAGTAAACCTAGTAAACCAACAAGGAAAAAAGACTGAGACCAAGGTGTCTTTTACAGCTGGGCCCTGCATATACATGTTAACACATACAGTTCAGGTTCAATGATAAAAAAGAGCTCATGAGGCATTAATAAAATGTAGATTAAAATGTTGTAATCATATTACAGATACTCCTTAACATTTGGTAGTCAGATATCATTAACTGATTAACATTTTGTAATCAGATTACAGTTCTTTCTTAACATTTTGTAGTCAGATATCATCAACTGATTAACATTTTGTAGGCACATTAACATTTAACATTATGGTCTGGTAAGTAAATATGATTAAATTCAGACATGAACATTACTGGCATCAACAGATATCCTAATATATAGTGTCCACCCAATCACATGTTTTTATTGCTCCTATAAATAGCTAGAGGACTCCTGCTCTACTTAGAGATGAGGTGTATTTTTGTCTTAATCTATCATTGTCTAGCACTGTAATTGCTGGTTATCTGCTTTAAGTGCTCTCTATCTTCCTAACAGCCTATCTGAACTGTGACCTGCTGAATGTAGATAACTTACTGTTAGCTGATTATTGACAGATCAATTTGGTTTCAGGGCCAGTGATTGTCATTGCTTTGGTAATCAGTGCCTGTATTGGAGTGTTTGTTGCTCTGCTAGGTAGCCATCAGGTAGTATGAGTACAGAAGCCTCCCCAGTTCTTTCAGCAGTATCGTGAAGTGGCAGTTATTCAATGAAAGTAAGAATCTCTTACTTGAAGTTGCTATCCAGGTTCATTGCTTAAATATGTAATATAATATTATAATTGTCTTTGTCACTTTCCACAACAATATGCATGCTTTCTATCTCTGCAGCGTTTGGATCTGTTTGTCTGCTGCCAACAGGGCTGAGTTCATCCATCAGGCCATTAACATTCTGGCCCTGACAGAGACATGGATTTCCCCAGAAAATGCTGCAATTCCAGCTGCTCTCTCCTAATCTGTTTTGCCACTGCCCAAGATAATCTGGTCAAAGCTGTTGTAGTGGCACAGGCCTTCCAGTTTTCAATCATCTTCCTCCCCTTCCTTTGAATTCAATGCTGTCAATGTAAGTTTTCTATTAAATCTTAACATTTTTGTCATCCATTGTCCACCAGATGTCCTTGGATGCTTCCTCAAGGAGCAGGTATTCCCCAATGTCTTTCTTTGATTGATTAATGTTCACATTTTTCTTTCCAATCTGATTCTCTTTCCCAGCATCATGATAATTGGCTGTGTTCCCTCCTCCATTTTTCAGTCACCAGAAACCTCCGCCCATTCTTTACCTCATTCATCGACTCATGGCTGACCACAAGTTGCATCCCCTTTGAATTCACAATGTCAAAGTCATTCATCCCCTCAAGAAAGAAAATACTTTAATTCACTACAACATTACTGTTGTTTGCTCCTTGGGGTTTAAGGCCGGGTGTCTCTGTAAAGCACTTTGTGACAACTGCTGTTGTAAAAAGGGCTTTATAAATACATTTGATTGATTGATTGATTGATTTTTGAATGGGTATATTTTTAAATTAATACATAATGTATATCTAACAATAATAGGTCAAAGTAGTTCCATTACTGTTTCAGTTCAAATTCTGTTTGCCAACACCTGTCTCACTAGGTACAAACCCCACCTTCAACATGTTGCAGGCAGCTTTACAGGTTTACATGCTGCAGGCAGCTTTACAGGTTTACATGCTGCAGGCAGCTTTACAGGTTTACATGTTGCAGGCAGCTTTACAGGTTTACATGTTGCAGGCAGCTTTACAGGTTTACATGTTGCAGGCAGCTTTACAGGTTTACATGTTGCAGGCAGCTTTACAGGTTTACATGTTGCAGGCAGCTTTACAGGTGTTCAAGTCCAGATGTTGGTTGAGTGTCAGTTAGTTATACATTAAAATCATTACAGGAGATTGCACTTGATTACAAATCTAAATCCGTAAATAAGTCCAACAATATTTTCAAATTATGTTGGACTTATTTTTCTTTTATAAATATAATATGCTTGTTATAATACGATTAGTTTTTAGTGTGTTCAAGCAGTGTGTCATCAAGACGTTCTGGGCAGCAGAGAGAGAAACTTACAGGACAGGAAATTAACTATAAACTTTAAATGACATTTCCACCCTAATGACAATGAGATGATAGAAAAGAACAGAAAGAGGGAAGTGAGGATAATACAGGAGGAAAAAGAGAGGCAGATAAAGAGACAGAGAGGGAGAGATGACAGGAAGTGAGATTGAGGGAGAAATAGGTAGAGAGAGACTGAGAGAGACGGTTGAGAGGGAAAGAAAAGTGTATCATCAGTTCTTCAAGGTCTAATAGAGATTTAACACTACCATTGAGTCTATTTATAGCCAGGGATGGCACTGTGGGTGTGTATGTGTGTGTGTGTGTGTGTGTGTGTGTGTGTCTGTGTATTTGGTTGTGTGTGTATTTGGTTGTGAGCTTTCTGCTGGGGTAGAAGTGGACGTATGTGTGTGTGTTTGTGTGTGCATTATGCTGGGGTAGAAGTGGACATTGTGTGTGTGTTTGTGTGTGCATTATGCTGGGGTAGAAGTGGACATTGTGACATCACAGTGATCTTGCTTGACTTGGTTACCTTCCATACACACTCTTCCATATTAAACTCCAATTACATTCAGTCTTGAATTATTTCACAATACGTTTTATTCTGTCCTTTTCAAAAAAGAAATACGTTTTTAGGGAAACATCATCACTAACGATTTACAAAAACATGGGCATTCTCATAGCCTCTTCATGAACTTATTGAAAATACATTAATGCATTATGGTTACGTCTTATGGATCAGCCTGTGTAAATTCAGCTGATTCCCTACTAAATTGAATGAAAAACTACTTTTTCAAATATCGTTCAATTCCCGTTTACTCCCTGGATTCTGTTTTATCTCTGAATGCAGTTTTAATGTCTGGTTTCCGGGACTCCCTCAGTGGGACGTAACCCCCACACCCCAAAGTCCCCTTCCAGAGACCCCTGTCAGAGCCCCGTGCCCTTCCCTGGATGTCATTGTTAAAGCACAATGTGTGTGCGTGTCCTTTTCAGACTGCTGTCTCCATGGCGAGGGCTGTTTCCTGTCACTGGAAGTTCAACTTCCTGTTCTAAGGAGGCTGATTGGAGAGACAGGCTATTTCAGAAAGCACCCAGAGGTCTGTGTGTTGGTTTCAGTGTGTGTGTGTGTGTGTTTGTTTGTGTGCATTTATGTGTGTGTGTGCGTGCGTGTGTGTCTTTGTGTACATGGCTGGGGTGTGCTTGGCGTGCTGTCGGTCTGTGGGTGTGTTTGGCGTGCTGTCGCGTGCATTCATCCCTGTTTGAAGATCTTAGAATACACCATTCCATTGTAGTCTTGGCGACAGGATCAGAACAAGTTCTCCAGAAAACAGTTAAAATTCCATCAATGCCAACCCTTCCCCAAAACACACCTCTGTCAGAATTAGTCATGACATCCCATAGTACAACATGCGTTTGTTTTCCTGTCCTTGTGGGGCATGAAAAACGATTCCCTTTTCCCTACCCCTCAAACCTCAACTGTACCCGAACATCAGTCTGAATAACAGCCTTTTTGCCTAAACTTGACTAAACATTCGCCTAACTTTAACTACTAACATGAAACCTAACTAGTATTTTACATAATGTTAATTTGTGTTTGACCCATCACCACTATGTGGCCAGACAGCAAATACAGCTCAAGGAGGAATGTTGACCTACAAAAAAAGAAAAAAAGGATTTTCACTTCACAGTGAAAATACTTCATATTGGTGTCTGGTCGATGGAGCTTTTGAGTTACTTTTAAATTGCACCATACCATGACATTGCTTTTTTACATTATGTATCCACACATTTTTCTGTGCTCTGCTGACTGTGTGTGTGTGTGTATTTGGAGAGCGCCGTGGGCAGAAGCTGCAGAGTGGTCGTAGCCATGGAGATCAAGAGTGTCAGTGCCGTTCCACAATGGCCAGCATTCGCTCACGTCACCACCAAGGATGTGTCCCAGATCAGGTCGCTCAGGTCACCACCAAGGATGTGTCCCAGATCAGGTCACTCAGGTCACCACCAACGATGTGTCCCAGATCAGGTCGCTCAGGTCACCACCAACGATGTGTCCCAGATCAGGTCGCTCAGGTCACCACCAACGATGTGTCCCAGATCAGGTCGCTCAGGTCACCACCAAGGATTCATGAGATTCACAGACACACAACATTGAGGAGGGCTGTGCAGGTCATGCAGGCTCAACTCAAGACTGGAATATGTATTTAACACGCTGCTACCCACAGAGACGAGCTCAGACTCTTGATGAACTCAACATCTGTGACCTGACATGCTGTCTAGTGTGGCCACAATGTGATCCATTCAGTCTGATCAGCGGTCGGCTCCCAGAGCTGCTGGGTCTATCCAGTCTGGCACGATGTCTATCCGTGGTTTCTGTTTTTGACATTATTTCTTTTTGTTTACAATTCTACACATTTTGGTTTTGATCATTTTACTTTTGCTCATGTTTTCAATGTTTTGTGTGCAATTTATTTTATATGCCATTACACTGACACACAATATGATCTCCACCTGGCCAGAAGGAGACTGGCCACCCACTCTTTTTTCTGTGCAGCTCTTTGGCAGTTAGTTTTCAAATGACAGAACCATGTACAGAAATAGTTTCTTTAATTGCTGTTTTTGTAGTTATAGTACAACACCACCCCAGGGGACTAGAGGAACTGTATTTATCAATGAGGCTCTAGAGGGACATTCAACACTGCCTTCTCTATATCTGTGTCTCTCTCACTCTCTCACAATCCCTCTTTTCCTCTTTCTCTCTTTTTCCTCAACTGTTCTCTAATTCCCTCACTCTTTCTCCATGTCTGAATTAACTGGTGCCCCGTTGTGGCAGTGGGATCTTATCAGCACGTCATTGGGAGATACTGCCCACCCTCTTAGCCAATCAGAAGACAGGATTAATTTGCTCCTTTGAAATACAAAATAAATTCACTGCCTCTCTCTTCACACACACACAACCATGCCAGCACACACACACACACACACACACACAACCATGCCAGCACACACACACACACACACACACACAACCATGCCAGCACACACACACACACACACAACCATGCCTGCACACACACACAACCATGCCAGCACACACACACAACCATGCCTGCACACACACACACACACACACACAACCATGCCTGCGCACACACACACACACACCACCATGCCTGTGCACACACACACAACCATGCCAGCACACACACACAACCATGCCTGCACACACACACACACACACACCACCATGCCTGTGCACACACACACACACCACCATGCCTGTGCACACACACACCACCATGCCTGTGCACACACACACACACAACCATGCCTGCACACACACACACCACCATGCCTGCACACACACACACCACCATGCCTGTGCACACACACACCACCATGCCTGCGCACACACACAACCATGCATGCGCACACACACACACACAACCATGCCTGCACACACACACACAACCATGCCTGCACACACACACAACCATGCCTGCACACACACACAACCATGCCAGCACACACACACACAACCATGCCAGCACACACACACACAACCATGCCTGCACACACACACAACCATGCCTGCACACACACACACAACCATGCCTGCAAACACACACAACCATGCCTGCACACACACACACCACCATGCCAGCACACACACACACAACCGTGCCAGCACACACACACACAACCATGCCAGCACACACACACACAACCATGCCAGCACACACACACACAACCGTGCCAGCACACACACACACAACCATGCCAGCACACACACACACAACCATGCCAGCACACACAGAAATCCATCTTCCCTATCCCCTAATCTAAAACATAACCTACAAATTTGATTAAGAACCAACTCATATTTACAGCAACAAGGGGATGTTATGGGGGGGGGGGGGAGAAATGGGGGTGAACTGTCTTGCTCCAGGGCAAAATGACAAAGCTTTCCCCTTGGTGGCAGGGTGATTTGAACCAGGGACCTTTCTGACACCACTGGACCCCCTTTCGGCCCCAAAATAACCCAACCTTTATCACTAAACTTACCCAGACTATTATTACCCAATATAATTGCCAAATTGGAGGTTTTACTGTAAACCTAAAATAGCATTTTCCTTGTGAGGACGGGCATGTTTTTTGTAGGGACTGAATTGTTTGGCTTTAATGTCTTTTACACCTCCTCAAAACCAGGAACAAAGACACCATGGAGACACGAGGGGATAACTAGAGAGACATCATCTCACAATAACAGGAGAGAAGTGGGAGAAACGAGAGGAAGAGAGAGACAGACACTGAACCTCAGAAGACAAAGGTCTGGGATGACAAACATACATTGTATCTAGATACAGTTGTCCTGAAGCAAAGCATTGACCTTGACCAACATCACAGCTAACTTCAGTAAGGCTGTGAACAACCTGAGAGACAAGACAAGAGGGTGTTGAATGGCGTCAAACAGAACATCTAACTTAACATCAGGTTTCATGTAAGACATCTCACTCAGGATTGATTAGTTAGGGAGGTCTCTTACTAACCAATAATTCATACTGGACAAGCACCCAGTTTAGACTGTACTTGAAGAACAAAAAACCCAACAATGCAGATCCGAATTAGGATTCCACCCACACATTTTCACAATCCATAAAATAGCTTTTCATTTTACACCCACCAAGAGAAAAGCAATTCTCAAACCATAATAAAGCCCTCATCTACAGAGAGATGAACCTGCAGAAGAGCCTCCAAAAGCCTGGTCCCACAAGGTACAGTTGACCTTTCCCATCAGGACAGTAAAACATGCACACACACAAACACGCACAAACACACACACTCATCCGCACGCATACACTCACACACACGCATAGAGGAAGAGACACAAAAAGAGAGAAAGATGAAGGTGATTACAGAAATGGATTCAATGTTTGAGACCCAACACAGATCCACATTTTAGTGGCAATGAGTGTGGTTTGACCTCACCTGACCTTTCACCTCTCACCAGCAAGATAATGTTTGGAGCGGATGCCTGCTGTCATGGCAACTGTCTCTAAAGTCACACCCCCCCTCCGGCCCTATGCCAGACTGAAGAGCCAACCCAAAGAAAAGAAGGGGGGGGGGGGTGGAGTGGGACAAAGAGAGAGGGAAAGATACAGAGAGGGTGGGGTGAGGGGAGGTTGAGGGGGAGACAGAGAGAGGGAGACAGAGAGTGAGACTGAGAGGGGTAGGCAGAGAGAGGGAGACTGAGAGGGGGAGACAGAGAGGGTGAGGCAGAGAGGGGGAGACAGAGAGGGGGAGGGAGAGAGGGGGAGGCAGAGAGGGGGAGGCAGAGAGGGGGAGGCAGAGAGGGGGAGGCAGAGAGAGGGAGGGAGAGAGAGGGAGACAGAGAGGGGGAGGCAGAGAAGGGGATGAAACAGAATCATATAGTGATCCTGGGAATACAGAGTAGCTACAGACAGCTCTTTCTGTGTGTTTGAATGTGTGTGTGTGTGTGTGTGTATATGTGTGTGTCTATATCTGTATGTGTGTGTGTGTTTGTGTGAAATAACCAGAGAAACCAGGCCAGGTCCCATGAGGTTACAGTCTCTTTATATCAGAGACCTGTCCCTCTAACAACTACTCTTCATCTTTATAACAGAGGCCTGTCCCTCTAATAACTACTCTTATATTTATAACAGAGGCCTGTCCCTCTAATAACTACTCTTATATTTATAACAGAGGCCTGTCCCTCTAATAACTACTCTTATATTTATAACAGAGGCCTGTCCCTCTAACAACTACTCTTCATCTTTATAACAGAGGCCTGTCCCTCTAATAACTACTCTTATATTTATAACAGAGGCCTGTCCCTCTAAAAACTACTCTTATATTTATAACAGAGGCCTGTCCCACTAATAACTACTCTTATATTTATAACAGAGGCCTGTCCCTCTAATAACTTCTCTTATATTTATAACAGAGGCCTGTCCCTCTAATAACTACTCTTATATTTATAACAGAGGCCTGTCCCACTAATAACTACTCTAATATTTATAACAGAGGCCTGTCCCACTAATAACTAATCTAATATTTATAATAGAGGCCTGTCCCTCTAATAACTATTCTAATATTTATAACAGAGGCCTTTCCCACTAATAACTACTCTAATATTTATAACAGAGGCCTGTCCCTCTAATAACTACTCTTATATTTATAACAGAGGCCTGTCCCTCTAATAACTACTATTATATTTATAACAGAGGCCTGTCCCACTAATAACTACTCTTATATTTATAACAGAGGCCTGTCCCTCTAATAACTACTCTTATATTTATAACGGAGGCCTGTCCCTCTAATAACTACTCTTATATTTATAACAGAGGCCTGTCCCACTAATAACTACTCTAATATTTATAACAGAGGCCTGTCCCACTAATAACTACTCTAATATTTATAACAGAGGCCTTTCCCACTAATAACTACTCTAATATTTATACTAATATTTATACTTTTTCCACTTTTAATGTGACATATAATGTGAACAATTCAATTGAATAACAAACTGAAATCTTTGAGGGGGAAAAATGAAAAATAAAAACCTTACAATAACCTGGTTGCATAAGTGTGCACACCCTCTTATAACTGGGGATGTGGCTGTGTTCAGACTTAACCAATCAAATTAAAACTACTATTAAATTGAAGTCATTACACACCTGCCATCATTTAAAATGATTCTGATTAATCACAAAAAAAGTTCAGCTGTTCTAGTAGGATTTTCCTGACATTGTCTTAGCGGCATCTCAGAGCAAAAGCCAGGGATCTCATTGTTGAAAGATATCAGTCAGGAGAAGGGTACAAAAGAATCTCCAAAGCATTAAATATACCATGGAACACAGTGAAGACAGTCTTCATCAAGTGGAGAATATATGGCACAACAGAGACATTACCATGTCATTACTCGTCGTATGACGAGTGCAAAGCATCTCAATGCCGTCCAAAGCAAAAATCTATATTTGCCAGTATTATAGCATACAAGAAAGATTCCAAACAGCGGAGAGAAATCACAGATCCAATAACATTTCACGTCGCCAAAGACATGGTACCAATTAACAAGGTTACCAAAGAGGGTTTTAAAAACATGATCCGGTTGTTGACAAGCGGTTTGTAATGCCATCACACAACTACTTTTCTCAAGTTGCCATCCCAGAGTTGTATGAGAATTGCAAGGCACAAGTTCAAACAGAGCTGTCACAAGTGGAATATTATACAGCAACAACAGACTTGTGGTCCAGCCGGACAACGGAGCCTTACCTAAGTCTGACAGTAGACTTTATTAATGAGGACTTCCACCTGAAATGCCATTGCAAACTGCATTTTTCACATAGGATCATACAAGTGAGAACATGGCAACAGGGATGAGAGAAGCTTTAGCTGATTGGGGACTAGATGAGAGTCGTCTAGTCTGTATTACAACAGAAAATGCTATGAACATGGTGAAGGCTGCAACTGAACAAATGGACCAGATTGCATCTTGTAGTTGGTAAGTTATGCCCAATTGCGCATTCTATTTTACTACTGTTGCTATTGCTATACTATTACTGTTACATATTAATACCTAGCAACCTGTTCTGAAATATAAAAACTTTCATAAATGTCATATATTTTTATTGTAGAGGATGGGGCTGGGGAAGAATGAAGGATACAGACTGTCAGGTTGATAGCCAAAGCTCTGAATGCCAGGGCTGATATCCTATGGCATTAATGTTTGATATCTATATATCTCTGCTATCTTTTTTAAGTTTAAATGTTGCATTTGTTTACAATAACAAACAATGGAATTAAATGCCCCTATATTTTGGGTTATCATTAAGTAAAATAGTTAGTGCTAAAAGCATGAGATATAAGTAATATGAGAATGAATGTTTTATTATGTCTTTAAAACATAAAGAAAGCATGCTGAAACTATATATATATAAATAATTTCTAATATATAATAATATTTATATAATTTATTAAAGTAAATGTATTAAATGTGTATAATAATAAGTAATTTATTTTATCTTTGTTTTTAACCTTAGAAAATGCAGTAAAAAAGGATGGATGCATTGACTGTGCTGCAGGTTTCTGCAAGAAGCTGATGGGTCACTTCTCTCACAGCTGGAAGGCCAGAAGTGCTCTTGAAAGAGTCCAGAAGGAACTCAATCTACCTTCACATTCCCTCATATCAGAATGCCAAACAAGATGGGGTTCCAGACAGAAGATAATCAGCAGGTTACTAGAGCAGCAGAAGGCTATAACTCAGGTCCTGTCTGAGGACAGGAAGAAACGGCATCTAATTCTAACCTGGCAAGATATGGATGTCCTGGAATCTGTCAGTAAGTCACTGGGCCCACTGCTGGACTTCACAGATGCACTCTCAGGAGAAGACTATGTTAGTGTCTCATATGTGAAGCCAGTTCTTCACCTCTTCAACACTTCAACGCTGCTAATACAAGAGGGAGACACAAACTTGACCAAGACCTTGAAAACTGAGATGTTGCACTACATCAACGACAAATATAGAGATGAAGCTACTCAGGAGCTGCTAGCTGCGGCATCTTGTTTGGACCCCTGGTTCAAGGTGGACTTTATCCGTGAAGACAACAAGCCCCAAGTCAAGGCCAGAGTGGCATCAGAAAATAGGGAATGCCAGGAGGAGACGTCAAACAGCAGCACTGAAGTGGAGCCTGAAGTTGCTGATACGTCCCAGGCAAAGAAAGACAAGAAGTTCTTGGGAAGTTTCTTTAAACAGAGCGGAGCTGCAGCAAAGGGTGATTCCTCTCTGACCCACAAGGATGCTGTGGAAGCAGAATTAAACAAGTACCTGCTAACACCTTCCGTAGACAGGGCAAGATCCACTTGCATGAAAAACACACAGAGTCAGTTTTCCACATCTCGCCAAGCTTGCCTGAAAGTAAAATGCTAATTCATTATTTAAAAATCATACAATGTGATTTTCTGGATTTGTTTCTACATGCTCTGTAAGTAGGAAAACCTGCAAAATCGGCAGTGTATCAAATACTTGTTCTCCCCACTGTATCAATCCATTCCCGCTAAGTTCCCCCTCAGAGAGGTGTATTATATTCATTCATTACACACATATATATTTCAAACGTTTATTTCTTTTAAGTGGGATGATTATAACTGACAACTAATGAAAATCCCAAATTCAGTGTGTGGAATGAATGTATACATTATACAAGTTTCACTTTTTAAATGGAATTACTGAAATCAACTTTTTGAGGATATTCTAATTTTATGACCAGCACCTGTAGACTGGTATTCTTGGCCAAAAACCTTCAAGTTTGAGTGAGCAATGTATACATGTATAGATTTACTATATTATTCTACAGTTGTGAGAAATACATTCATTGATTTGATGTTGTCATTCACATGAATTCCCTATTGTGATAATGAAACTTCCTCCATAGAGAATGCTCTGTTTTAACCTGGTTGGAGTACTGAGATAAAGCCACCTGTAATCTCCTGGACCCTTATAGACACCACACCTCTTCATTCACAAATGAGCCCCTTTATTTGAGGGTAAGCAACATGCATTATTAATATCATAACATGTTAGATCATTTACTTTAGCCTGAATTGAGCCAAAATAAGGTACAAAGTCATTTTCAGTTAAATTTTTTAATTTTTATTTTCCATGAAGATGCAGTTCCCTGCAAAACTGCCCCAATCATTCTAGAATAATTAATTATTCTCAAATAGAGCTTTTCAAGTCATCTGGTGAAGAAATCCTGTATTTTTTCATATTGCAACAGAAAAACAAAATATCACAATGTCAGTCGGAAAAGGGTGGCTTGCCCACTTCAGGTTGGTGGAGAGTGCCTGCCTCAAGTGGAGGAGTTTAAGTATCTAGGGGTCTTGTTCACGAGTGAGGGAAGGATGGAACGGGAGATTGACAGACGGATCGGTGCAGCTTCTGCAGTAATGCAGTCGATGTATCGGTCTGTCGTGGTGAAGAAAGAGCTGAGCCGCAAGGCGAAGCTCTCGATTTACCAGTCAATCTACGTTCCTACTCTCACCTATGGTCATGAGCTTTGGGTCATGACCGAAAGGACAAGATCCCGGATACAGGCGGCCGAAATGAGCTTTCTCCGCAGGGTGGCTGGGCGATCCCTTAGAGATAGGGTGAGAAGCTCGGTCACCCGGGAGGAGCTCAGAGTAGAGCCGCTGCTCCTCCACATCGAGAGGGGTCAGCTGAGGTGGCTTGGGCATCTTTTTCGGATGCCTCCGGATGCTTCCTGGGAAGGTGTTCCGGTCCCGTCCCACCGGGAGGAGACCCCGGGGAAGACCTAGGACACGCTGGAGGGACTATGTCTCCCGGCTGGCCTGGGAACGCCTCGGTGTCCCCCCGGAAGAGCTGGAGGAAGTGTCTAGGGAGAGGGAAGTCTGGGCATCCCTGCTTAGACTGCTACCCCCGCGACCCGGCCCCGGATAAGCGGAAGAAGATGGTATGGTATGGTATGGTACAATGTCAGTTGTTTCCAATATTCGTGCAACCCTAGTACCAAAACACATGCAATTTGCTTAAATGAATGAGAAATTCTAATCTAGTGTGAACAAAAAACTAATTGTTTTGAACTTACTGTTTTGAAAAATAATTATTGTCATTTGAGAACTGAGCCAAAACGATTGAGTAAAACTGTAATAATAACCGACACAGAGAGAGAGAAACAGAGGAGAAGATTTGAGAGAGTAAGCAGACAGACAGACTAACAGACCGACAGATAGATGGACAGACAGAGATACAGAGTGATAGACAAACAGACAGGGAGAGAGACAGACAGACAGGGAGAGTGACAGACAGACAGGGAGAAAGACAGACAGACAGACAGGGAGAGAGACAGAGATACAGAGTGATAGACAAACAGATAGGGAGAGAGACAGGGAGACAGACAGGGAGACAGACAGGGAGAGAGACAGACAGGTAAGGAAGGGGAACAGTATGATGGATTGTAGATGTCTCCCTCTCTCATCATCAATGCACATGTTTTATTGTCTTTGAAATCAGTCAGCTAGCCCCAACTTCGCTTCTATTTCTGCTGGGAGACGATGTTTCACCAGTGAGCTGTTATGAAGTGTATGAGTGTGTTTGTGCATGCAAGTGTGTAGTTTTCTACATGTTATGTATAAACACTCACCTAAAGGATTATTAGGAACACCATACTAATACTGTGTTTGACCCCCTTTCGCCTTCAGAACTGCCTTAATTCTACATGGCATTGATTCAACAAGGTGCTGAAAGCATTCTTTAGAAATGTTGGCCCATATTGATAGGATAGCATCTTGCAGTTGATGGAGATTTGTGGGATGCACATCCAGGGCACGAAGCTCCCATTCCACCACATCCCAAAGATGCTCTATTGGGTTGAGATCTGGTGACTGTGGGGGCCATTTCAGTACAGTGAACTCATTGTCATGTTCAAGAAACCAATTTGAAATGATTCGAGCTTTGTGACATGGTGCATTATCCTGCTGGAAGTAGCCATCAGAGGATGGGTACATGGTGGTCATAAAGGGATGGACATGGTCAGAAACAATGCTCAGGTAGGCCGTGGCATTTAAACAATGCCCAATTGGCACAAAGGGGCCTAAAGTGTGCCAAGAAAACATCCCCCACACCATTACACCACCACCACCAGCCTGCACAGTGGTAACAAGGCATGATGGATCCATGTTCTCATTCTGTTTACGCCAAATTCTGACTCTACCATCGGAATGTCTCAACAGAAATCGAGACTCATCAGACCAGGCAACATTCTTCCAGTCTTCAACTGTCCAATTTTGGTGAGCTCGTGCAAATTGTAGCCTCTTTTTTCTTTTTCAGTCAAAGTTGCTCTTCTATCAGCTTGAATCAGTCGGCCCATTCTCCTCTGATCTCTAGCATCAACAAGGCATTTTTGCCCACAGGACTGCCGCATACTGGATGTTTTTCCCTTTTCACACCATTGTTTGTAAACCCTAGAAATGGTTGTGCGTGAAAATCCCTGTAACTGAGCAGATTGTGAAATACTCAGACCGGCCCGTTTGGCACCAACAACCATGCCACACTCAAAATTGCTTAAATCACCTTTCCCATTCTGACATTCATTTTGGAGTTCAGGAGATTGTCTTGACCAGGACCACACCCATAAATGTATTGAAGCAACTGCCATGTGATTGGTGGATTAGATAATTGCATTAATGAGAAATATCCTAAACATTCTCTGTATTGTCTGCCCTTAAATGTTGCCCTTAATACACAGTTTTCTGTTTAAATAGCAGTGCATTATAGTAAAGACATACTTAGTTTTATTGTAAACTATGGACAGTGTTTACAATATTAAATAAATGCAAGTTGTCACACCCCTTAATTTAGTTTAATATACACACAGTGTCAGCCCATAACTGACCACAATAACTGGCTGCATCTAAATGTGCCCCATGTAAATATAAACAGAATCTTGCCATCTCATATTGTTTTCTTGATTAACGCACAAAGGACAATATCTGCTACCTTAGGCTACTGTATAAAACACATATCAGCCCCTCTTATCTGGACAGCTACATGGTGTGCAGGCATTTAACCCATTGAATCACAACTAAGCTGGTCAAGGTATTGTCCTTTGATGTTTAGGCTGGAATGTGGTTAGAATGGGGTTCAGGTGGGGGCCAGTAAAGATTAGATTTCCTGAATGTTGTTAGCCACAACCAAATACTTCACAAAGCATCTCTATTAATTTTCTCCCAAATTCAACCAAATGCATGAGGTATGCATGCTACTTGAATAGGCAATGGCATAAGGTAGTCATGATGGCTACAGAAGTTATATACAAACATAAAAGCTGGGTACATCTGTAATTCATGCAGAGCACAGTGGTTTGCTAATTTCACTATGAGAATATGCTTTGGTGGAAACATTAATGCTTAGCTTAGATTAGCAAAAACATTAAATAATTACACCTTACCATGCAATATAGCTAGGGGAGCCATGGCTAGCGTTCTTGTTTGATGGGTTATTGTAGTGAGACTGGGGTGTGGGACGCAAGGAGAGTTATACCCATTTCCTCACATCCATTGCACAAACGGATGTGTAGCCTACTAACGCGTTTTTATGCTGTTGTTGTTTAACTAGTGCAGAGTAAACACAATTCATGAAATTAATGCAAACTCTCCAATTATATATTGAAAAAAATGCCTGTGAAACGCTCAGGTCAAGTCCACTTTAAAGTTACTGGTAAACAATAAATGCATGATATAGCGCAATCCTGTCTGCTCCCACTGAGGTCAAGCTCTTACTGGATCGCGCCGCGGCTCAAAAATATTAAACGCGTTAACGGCGACAAAAATAATTGCAGCGTTAATTTTAAATTACTCGCACGCGTTAACACGTTAACCTTGACAGCCCTATTTTTTTGTTCTAGGTTCCACAGCTGACACTCAACACAAGCATAAAGTTACTACCTAATATTTTTTTTAAATAGTACGTCATCATAACGGAATTTAAATATAGATCTTACATTTTTCGTGTGTCAGTGTAGCATGACATTTTTATAATTTATGCAGTAGGCCCAATTATAATGATTATTGACCTAAAGAATTACATAATCCCAGACTTTATTGGCACGTGTGACACACAGATTCGACGCATTATTGTAAAAAAAACTAATTCTGGTACCCAGTTTACCCCCTTTGACTTGACTGTTCATTCCAGCATCTAAAAACTAAGCCCTGATTTTAATTATCATTTTGGGCATATTTTTCCAATTGGTCAGGGAGGCTCAGGTGAAAGGTATTTTGCTGAAGGGAGGGAAATCAATTTTCATTTCTGAGGTATCCAAATTCCTCCAGCTAGCTAGGAGGGAACTTATAAATCAAAGGGATTCTCTAGTCAAATGCATCAGACAAGAGAGAAGAGAGGTCATTATTAATTTATAAAGATGACAAGTTGCTTTAAAGTAGAGAGAGGGAAAGTGTGTAAGAGAGAATGTGGTGGGTGGTTGTGTGTGTTGTGAGAGCGTGGGTGCAGGCATTTACTATGCATGCACATGTGTTTTTGTTGCTGTGTATGTGTGTGTGTGTGTGTCTGGACGGTAACTTGGACAGTAAGGCAAATGATAGAGATAGAGGCATTGTTCCAAAAATGACTCCACCTCCGGAGGGTGGAGGTACTGACGGGAGTGGGCCTGCCCAGAACTGGGCTCTCTCTGTGGGTGGAGGGTAACACCACCAGGGCCTACTGTCCACTGGACCAAGGAGAGGCTATGGAGACGGTGATAGAAAACCAGATGATAGAAGGTGAGTATTGGTACAGATGGCACAGCGTGTGGAAAAGACACAGTGTGGCGTTCCAGACGTAACCCTCATGACAACACCATCCTCAGCTCTGTGGACGCCAGAAAACATAAAACTGCCAACTCGCTCCACTGTAGCTCCCAGTGTTAAGAGTCAGGTAGGAAAGCTGAGGGCTGAGGACACACCCCTGGGGGGGCCCCAGTGTTAAGAGTCAGGTAGTAAAACAGAGAGCTGAGGACACACCCCTGGGGGGGCCCCAGTGTTAAGAGTCAGGTAGTAAAACAGAGAGCTGAGGACACACCCCTGGGGGGGCCCCAGTGTTAAGAGTCAGGTAGTAAAACAGAGAGCTGAGGACACACCCCTGGGGGGCCCCAGTGTTAAGAGTCAGGTAGTAAAACAGAGAGCTGAGGACACACCCCTGGGGGGGCCCCAGTGTTAAGAGTCAGGTAGTAAAACAGAGAGCTGAGGACACACCCCTGGGGGGCCCCAGTGTTAAGAGTCAGGTAGTAAAACAGAGGGCTGAGGACACACCCCTGGGGGGGCCCCAGTGTTAAGAGTCAGGTAGTAAAACAGAGAGCTGAGGACACACCCCTGGGGGGGCTCCAGTGTTAAGAGTCAGGTAGTAAAACAGAGGGCTGAGGACACACCCCTGGGGGGCCCCAGTGTTAAGAGTCAGGTAGTAAAACAGAGAGCTGAGGACACACCCCTGGGGGGGCCCCAGTGTTAAGAGTCAGGAAGTAAAACAGAGGGCTGAGGACACACCCCTGGGGGGCCCCAGTGTTAAGAGTCAGGTAGTAAAACAGACTTAATACAGACTTAATACAGAAAAACTAAAGTTGAATAACCAGAAAAGGAACTAGGCAAACTTGTGGTGGGAACAGGGGGAATGCAACTTTTAACTAAGCCATTACATTTTTGCTGAAATAACGTGGACAACAGAATTTTTATTAATAACAGAACTAAAGTGTACTCTTGTACAAAGATTACTGTAGATGGCTAGCTAATAGCTATACAGTACCTATAATGAAAACAATGACTCCAATCACTCCATGGCTGGTTTGTTTCTTTAGAAAACAATAACAATATAAAAGGTTCCCATAATACAATTATGCTCTTAAATATATGAGATTCATGGTATTACAGAGTAGATAAACAGCTCTGGAAAAAATTAAGAGACCACTCCTAATTTTTCTTAAATCAGCATCTCTACATGTATGACAGCCATAAATACATACAGTACAATATACTGTATAATATTAACAAATAATCATGGACTAACACATTGTTTTAAGTGCCCGTAGCATTTCTGTATAACATTTCAGTGAAATACAGTAAAGGTTTCTCACATCCGGTGTGACTATTTCTAACACTGCGCTGTCAGCTGTCCCAAAGAAAGTACCTGCAGTGCATTATGGGAGCACAGTACACCCTCTGTGACCCAACTATCCATTATTCAGTGACCATTTAAGATAGAAAGTTGTTAATTTTTTATTCCTTGCCCCAATTTCAATTTACGATTGGAGTTTTAAGGGAGTTTAAAAACCATAGAAGGTTATTCTGAGAAATGCATTAATATGTGTGTAATAAATGCCAATCGGGAGAGGCAGAGGTATGGTCCCAATGCAGTGCGCGCTGAATTTATTTAACTCAACACCCAGGAGCAGGCAAACAGCGTGTTCAGATGAACAGATTCATCAGAAGTCGATACACAAGAAGTCCAGAAGAAAAGGAGCTGAAGGCAAAATCCAAAAATACAAGCGCTAATGTCAAAAATAGGCTGAAGTGAAGGCATAGACTAGCATAAGCTAAATCATAAATACGGAAGGAAGGCTAGGATCAAAGAACATTAGAAAGCTATCACAAGGGTTATGCCCTCCATATTTCGTGTCACATATCAATCAACACTGTTTAATTGAGAAAAACTTTTGTGATGTTTTCTTTCTCCTCAACACCAACACATTCAGCAGGTTCACATCATTTTAGAATAGAATTTATTAGAAAAATAATGGACGGAATTTCTGACACAGGGAATATCTTTACACACATATAAATGGACGGGGATTTTCCAAAAATGTCTACATTTATATTGGCTCCTGTGTGTTTTGAACCCAACCACATCAGACACTAATAGCACAGAGCCTCAACTCTCTGAGCTATGATAGAACCTGCAGAGAGTAGAGAAGTTTTTGGCACCTTTAGCAAGCAAGTTTATTTATATAGCGCAATTCAATGTGCTTTACAAAGAAAAAGAAAATGTATAAAAATACAATAGCATAAAAACAAATACTCAAATGAAAACATCAAAACAACATAATAATGATAAAAAATAGAATA
The DNA here is from genome assembly GCF_011004845.1 of Esox lucius. Taxonomy (NCBI): domain Eukaryota; kingdom Metazoa; phylum Chordata; class Actinopteri; order Esociformes; family Esocidae; genus Esox; species Esox lucius. The sequence goes on along the minus strand of NC_047586.1, from coordinate 1,526,572 downwards.
AGAAAATATAAAAAGAATAAAAACGGGATAAAAACATAAGAAGCCATAAAAGCTGTAAGGCTGAACAGTGTGGTTAAGTTTAAGTGCTCAGTCATAGACACGTTAAAAGAAAAGTGTTTTTAACTAGGATTTAAAAATGTATATGTTTGGGGCATATCTAAGATCTTCTGATAGTTTATTCCAGCAGCTTCTCCATGTTTGGTTTGGACTCTGGGCTGTACTAGCTGACCTGTGTTCATGGATTTAAGAGCCCTGCTCGGTTTATATTCTTCAAACATATCAGAAATGTATTCGGTTCCTAAACCATTCAGAGATTTATAAACTAAAAGCACCACTTTAAAATCTATTCTGTAACTGACTGGAAGCCAATGCAAAGATTTAAGAACCGGAGTGATGTGCTCTGTTCTCTTGGTCCTGATTAACATTCTAGCAGAAGCATTCTGAATGAGCTGCAGCTGTTTTACAGTCTTTTTGGGGAGTCCAGTTAAGAGGCCATTACAGTAGTCAACCCTACTAGAGATAAAAGCATGGATGAGCTTCTCTTGGTCTTTTTGGGACACCAAGCCTTTGATTCTGGCTATATTTCTAAGATAATAGAATGCTGTTTTGGTGACCACTTTGATATGACTGTTAAATGTGAGGTCTGAGTCAGAACACCAAGATTACGCACTTGATCCATGGTTTTAAGGGCCAGAGAATCCAGCTCTTTACTAATACTTGTTCTTTTAGTTTTGTTGCCAAACACAATAATCTCAGTTTTATCTTGGTTTAATTGTAGACAATTTTGGTTCATCCAGGTATTTATGTGCTCTATACAGTGACACAGAGAGTCTATTGAGCTGTTGTCATATGGTTCGGGAGCCATATATATTTGAGTATCATCGGCATAGTTAATGTTGTTGTTCTGTAGAGTTTGGACCAGAGGCAGCATTTAGTGATTGAACAGAAGCGGTCTGAGAACTGATCCCTGTGGAACTCCGCATGTCATAGCCACCCTATCAGATTCATGATTACCAATGGTGACAAAGTAACTCCAGCAATCTAGATAAGATCTGAACCAATCAAGGACTGTTTTCACAAGATTTTTCAGGCTATCTATGTGTTCTATGTGTATATCATGAGTTTGTAAAGTGTTGTTTTCAATGGTATAAAGGTGCTGTTTGAGGTTGTGATATTATATCTGGTTTTGCTAACATAATTTTGGTGGGGAAGTGTGCATGAAATGGCATATATGATGTTGGTATCTCGAACGGCTGTACGCTGCAGAATTGTGAAGGAGTCAGGACGTCCTTGTGACCAAGCTGCCACCCATCCAGGACAGGTAACCTAACACCCTATGAAGGCCTGTAGCATTATTATGGACTGGAGTCAGTCTGTCTGGTTGATCTGCATACCGTTGAATACAGATGGGGTCCGTATCTGCATACCGTTGAATACGGATGGGGTCTGTATCTGCATACCGTTGAATACAGATGGGGTCTGTATCTACATACCGTTGAATACAGATGGGGTCTGTATCTGCATACCGTTGAATACAGGTGGAGTCCGTATCTGCATACCGTTGAATACAGATTGTGTCTGTATCTGCATTCCGTTGAATACAGATTGTGTCTGTATCGGCATAATGTTGAATACAGATTGTGTCTGTATCTGCATACCGTTGAATACAGATGGGGTCTGTATCTGCATTCCGTTGAATACAGATTGTGTCTGTATCTGCATAGCTTTGAAAACAGATGGGGTCTGTATCTGCATACCATTGAATACAGATGGGATCTTTATCTGCATACCGTTGAATACAGATTGTGTCTGTATCTGCATTCCGTTGAATACAGATTGTGCCTGTATCTGCATACCGTTGAATACAGATTGTGTCTGTATCTGCATACCGTTGAATACAGATGGGGTCTGTATCTGCATACCGTTGAATACAGATGGGGTCTGTATCTGCATAACGTTGAATACAGTTGGGGTCCGTATCTGCATACCGTTGAATACAGATGGGGTCTGTATCTGCATACCGTTGAGTACAGATTGAGTCTGTATCTGCATACCGTTGAATACAGATTGTTTCTGTATCTGCATACCGTTGAATACAGATGGGGTCTGTATCTGCATACCGTTGAATACAGATAGGGTCTGTATCTGCATACCGTTGAATACAGATTGTGTCTGTATCTGCATACCGTTGAATACAGATGGGGTCTGTATCTGCATACCGTTGAGTACAGATTGAGTCTGTATCTGCATACCGTTGAATACAGATGGGGTCCATATCTGGGTTTGGAGGGTGGAGGGTGGGGGGTGGAGGGTGGAGGGTGGGGGGTGGAGGGTGGGGGGTGGAGGGTGGGGGGTCGGGGGTGGGGGGTGGAGGGTGGAGGGTCGGGTGGGTATGAGGAAAGGCAGAAAGGGTGAAAAGAATACATGAAGGAGAGGGGACAGAGGAAGAATGAGCATCATGGGTGCAGCAGAGAGGTAAAGGAGAAGGAGCAGGGGAGGAAATGGGGGAGAGAGGAGATGTGTGTTGCTCACTGCAGTGCTTTTCATTGATAAAGTAGTGGTCTTCAGGGGCTGGTGTCTGTACAGATACAGCATGGATTATATCAAACACACACACACACACACACAGGCTGTCTATGTGAATGGACCACCACCAGTTACAACACACACATATACACACCCTGTCACCCCCTTTAGACCCTCAGTGTGCAGAACATGACCCAGAGACAGAGCCAGGTGCAGAACGAGAAACAGAACCAGAGACAGAACAAGATGCAGAATGAGAGAGAACCAGAGACTAGACCAGGGACAGAACCAGTGAAATAACCATAGATAGAACCAGAGGCAGAACCAGAGACAGAACCAGAGACAGGACCAGAGACAGAACCACAAACAGGACCAGAGACAGGACCAGAGACAGAACCACAAACAGGACCAGAGACAGGACCAGAGACAGAACCACAAACAGGACCAGAGACAGAACAAGACGCAGAATGAGAGAGAACCAGAGACTAGACCAGGGAAAGAACCAGTGAAATAACCATAGATAGAACCAGGGGCAGAACCAGAGACAGAACCAGAGACAGGACCAGAGACAGGACCAGAGACAGAACCACAAACAGGACCAGAGACAGGACCAGAGACAGAACCACAAACAGGACCAGAGACAGAACCAGAGACAGGACCAGAGCCTGGACCAGGGGCAGAACAAGTGAAATAATCAAAGATAGGACCAGGGGCAGGACCAGCCCTCTAAAGCTGAACCAATGACAGAACCAGACCTGTACAGCTGACCCAAAGAAAGAACCGGACCTGTACAGCTGACCCAATGACAGAACCGGACCTGTACAGCAGACCCAGATAGCAAACAACCAGAAGTGATGATTTCTAAGTAGTTCCGAGCCCATTTTATATTTGTTGCTCTTTGGGGATTTGGCTGATATAAGAAGGGCTTCATAAAATGAATGTGACTGATGGACAACCGCCACTAGGACGAGGTTACTCTGAGAGGAGATCTAGGATACGGGGAGAAACATTTTGAACGAAGATAAGCTGCTTTGAATCCAGAAAGCACAGGTAAGACACCCATACACACACGTGCCAACACACACTCAATCGCAACGCATGAACACACACACAATGAGGAGTACAGGCTTTTCAATCCCACTGTCTCTGCATTCACATCAGCAGGGATCTCCTTCCTTCTCTCAGTCTCTCTCTCTCCCTCCTGCTCTCTTGCTCTCTCTCTGTTTCTCTTCCTCTCACTCCCCCTCTCCCTCTCAGTCCTTCTCCCTAACCCTCTCTCCCTCCTCTCTCCGTCTCTTTCTCTTCATCTCTGCCCTCTTCACTTCTTCCTACAACTCTCTTTTACATTTCTCCTGATCTGTTGCTATTTCTCTCCATCCACTCCTGCCTCGTTACTCCGTTTTACCGATCTGTCTGTCCACCCGTCGCACTGTGCTCGTCCGAGGCTAGTGTTCTCCTGGCCACCATGAAGCTTCTTATCGGAGGAGGAACAGAAAGAGGTGGAGGAGAACGAGGCGAACGAGGAGGTGGAGAAGGAGGAGGCGGAGGAGAGAAGAATGCTTTCTCCTTCAAGAAGTGTTCCGCTTTTCAGTTCGTCAAAAGGAAGGTGAGCTCCAAAAATACACACACACACACGGATGATGTAATGCTAAGACAGCTCCGTCACAGCAGCAGAGCTCTCTGTTTACTAACATCTAAGTATGGAGCTGTTCTGTGTGTGTGTCTGCATGTGTGTTGACGTGTGTGTCTGTGTGTGTGTCTGCGTGTGTGTTGACGTGTGTGTCTGTGTGTGTGTGTCTGCGTGTGTTGACATGTGTGTCTGTGTGTGTGTCTTCGTGTGTGTTGACGTGTGTGTCTGTGTGTGTGTTTGTGTGTGTGTCTGTGTGTGTGTCTGTGTCTGTGTGTGTGTCTGTGTGTGTGTGTGTGTGTGTGTGTGTGTCTGTGTGTTTGTCTCCTGTGCTGATTTATATGATGATCGTGCCAGTGGAAAGCTAGTTGGACAGAAATGTCGCGGTAGTTCCCAGACATAATTACATGTGTGTCCAAGTTCCTAGAGCATCGAAATACGACTTGGGGTTTTGAAATTCCCCATTACAGTACTGAAACCCTGCAGCGAGGGGTTAATGATATTCCCCATTACAGTACTGAAACCCTGCAGCGAGGGGTTAATGATATTCCCCATTACAGTACTGAAACCCTGCAGCGAGGGGTTAATGATATTCCCCATTACAGTACTGAAACCCTGCAGCGAGGGGTTAATGATATTCCCCATTACAGTACTGAAACCCGGCAGCGAGGGGTTAATGATATTCCCCATTACAGTACTGAAACCCTGCAGCGAGGGGTTAATGATATTCCCCATTACAGTACTGAAACCCTGCAGCGAGTGGTTAATGATATTCCCCATTACAGTACTGAAACCCTGCAGCGAGGGGTTAATGATATTCCCCATTACAGTACTGAAACCCGGCAGCGAGGGGTTAATGATATTCCCCATTACAGTACTGAAACCCTGCAGCGAGGGGTTAATGATATTCCCCATTACAGTACTGAACCCGGCAGCGAGGGGTTAATGATATTCCCCATTACAGTACTGAAACCCGGCAGCGAGGGGTTAATGATATTCCCCATTACAGTACTGAAACCCGGCAGCGAGGGGTTAATGATATTCCCCATTACAGTACTGAAACCCTGCAGCGAGGGGTTAATGATATTCCCCATTACAGTACTGAAACCCTGCAGCGAGGGGTTAATGATATTCCCCTTTACAGTACTGTAGGTTGGTTGCCACGGTGTCGTTGATGGGAGGGGGGATGGGTGCAGAATGTGGACTACAATGGTTCCCTTAAATGCCTCAACTGAACCACTTCTGGTTTGGGGGGGACTATTATCACGCCTTATCCCACTGACCTCTATCCATAGTAGGCAAACGTCAAAAACATAATGCAAATTTGTGAGATCTCATTGACTGACTTAAATATCCTGACTTAAATATCACTGTTTGTTATTGTGCTGGACATTCTTGAATGAACGCATCATGTGTCGTAATATATATATTTTTTTAATTCATCTATACGCTCACTGAGGAATGTTCATGCGTGCCTCCTCCATTTGCACAAGCGTCCCAAAGCTGAAGATGTAGAAATGACCAAGGGTGTAGGGGCAGCATCCACTACACATTTGCTGCATCTACGAGCCAAGTGTTTTACCATGAAGAACCAAGCACCTTTTAAATTTGTGCAGTTTCACACAAAATAATGGATAGGCATGTCTAATAATATGACGCAAATGAATAACTTCTAAATGAAATGTTCTCAATGAATAGGAGGATTTGTAAATGTGTTTTATTTTAATAATGTTTTGTAAGATCAACTGTTTTACCCCAGCCCCACGACAGAGTCAGACTCCTAGGATGTTGTAGTGTTCTTTACTGTTTCTTAAAATATGTAATCAAGCAGTTTTCAAAATAAGATTATTGGTATTTGACTGTCTGATTGATCAAAGCATCCCACCCCCAAACATTTCTAAAGCACACTAGAGTACTAGAATTTATGAATTACTTTTGACAATAGTTTTTTCAACTAGCCACAAAATGTGAAGTTTTATGGTTAGCTATCTGGCTGCTTATCTGAGCTAACATTCTAGCTAAATGGTGAGCCAGCCCAGTGAACGTTCCCTGCATTGATTTAAATTAATTTTTTTAATTATAATTACATTTAAAAACCAAACACCAAGTTAATCGGCCTCTGCCAGTGTTAAATTAATGATTCACATAATTTAAGGATGAATTCATCAGTATCTGTTTGTTTCTTTTGCGTGTTGGATTCATCCTTTTCTAATGTTTTAATCTGTTAGGTGGTGAATTGCAAAGCAAATGCTCAACCATGAGCGCCGGCCAGGTGAAAGATCTGTTGTTCTGTCTATGAGCAAGACTGATCAGATCAGTCACCAAGAGGACAATAAATCAACAGGCTTTCATGGCCTGATGGATGAAATATTATACAGTTGCCATGCTGCGACACATTTTGTGATCTGATCATGCCAGAGTAAAATGTTTTATCTAAATGCAAAGCACTGCATTTGGTGCCAACCCAAGACAACCATCACCTAAAGAACACCGTCCCTACTGTGATGCATTGTGGTGGCAGCATCATGTTATGGGGATGTTTTTCATCATCAGGGACTGGGGTCAAGATAGAAAGGAAAAGGAATGAAAAAAAGAGTTGGAATAAAACAAAAAACAAACACGGAGTAATATTTTGGGATCAAACATATGAAGGGGTCATAAGCTTTTATTACAACATAATTATTCTCAAAGACAACATTTTATTTAATAGCATGTTTTTCTCTGTAAAACTTAGGTTTCAAAAGTATTGGCACAACAAAAAAATATGCAAAATAAATCCCAAAAAATGTTGTCTGTATATAGACTCCACACACGCTGAGGAAGATGGTGAGGGTTGCAAAGACTAATCTAAGGATCATTGATTATATAAAACTTTTATTGCTTCTTCTGTGCAAAATTTGTCATGTAGTAAAACTATAATTTAATCAGATATTCAATTAGTGGTTGCCACTATAAATAGGTTATTAAATAGAAGTGATTATTTATCATTTGTAGAATAATTAGATCAGATAAAATTCTCAATAGTTGAATACATATGCGCGCCATCCTAAAGAATAATGATGCCTGATTTTCGTTACCTCTTTCTGTCTCTCTGTTCATTCTGTCCTATTTTTTCTCTTGTCTTTTCCATCCCTCTCTTCATATACTGCTGCATTTCCCACAAGTGCAGGTGTGTTGCTCTGGGAACTATTACTCATTTGTTTGAGCATTGAGTGTGTATTGGTGTGTGTTTGTGTGTGAGTGTGTATTGGTGTGTTTGAGTGTGTGAGTGTGTATTGGTGTGTGTTAGTGTGTGAGTGTCTATTGGTGTGTTTGAGTGTGCTAGTGTGTGTTACTGTGTGTGTTCTGTGTATAAAAACAGCCTGGTGATAGAAGCAGGGTATGGCAGGTTATGACCGGCCCTGTCCAGACCTGAGCTGTAAACAGGACTGTCTGAGACAGTTATAAACAGGTCTAAAGAGCCAAGTTATATCAGTTATGCATAGCTATGGATTTCCATTGGTACATTTCTCTGGTATCACCCTCCTACTCCACAGGAGAAAGTCTGGGTATCCCAGATGTAACATTTCACCTCTTACCTTGTGCCCTTTCAACCGAAAGAAGAAAACAATCCATTCAGCATGTACACCTTACAGTTACAGATAATGTACACTCACCTAAAGGATTATTAGGAACACCATACTAATACTGTGTTTGACCCCCTTTCGCCTTCAGAACTGCCTTAATTCTACATGGCATTGATTCAACAAGGTGCTGAAAGCATTCTTTAGAAATGTTGGCCCATATTGATAGGATAGCATCTTGCAGTTGATGGAGATTTGTGGGATGCACATCCAGGGCACGAAGCTCCCATTCCACCACATCCCAAAGATGATCTATTGGGTTGAGATCTGGTGACTGTGGGGGCCATTTCAGTACAGTGAACTCATTGTCATGTTCAAGAAACCAATTTGAAATGATTCGAGCTTTGTGACATGGTGCATTATCCTGCTGGAAGTAGCCATCAGAGGATGGGTACATGGTGGTCATAAAGGGATGGACATGGTCAGAAACAATGCTCAGGTAGGCCGTGGTATTTAAACGATGCCCAATTGGCACTAAGGGGCCTAAAGTGTGCCAAGAAAACATCTCCCACACCATTACACCACCACCACCAGCCTGCACAGTGGTAACAAGGAATGATGGATCCATGTTCTCATTCTGTTTACGCCAAATTCTGACTACCATCTGAATGTCTCAGTGGAAATCGAGACTTATCAGACCAGGCAACATTCTTCCAGTCTTCAACTGAGCTTGTGCAAATTGTAGCCTCTTTTTCCTATTTGTAGTGGAGATGAGTGGTACCCGGTGGGGTCTTCTGCTGTTGTAGCCCATCCGCCTCAAGGTTGTGCATGTTGTGGCTTCACAAATGCTTTGCTGCATACCTCGGTTGTAACAAGTGGTTATTTCAGTCAACGTTGCTCTTCTATCAGCTTGAATCAGTCGGCCCATTCTCCTCTGACCTCTAGCATAAACAAGGCATTTTCCACAGGACTGCCGCATACTGGATGTTTTTCCCTTTTCAAACCATTCTTTGTAAACCCTAGAAATGGTTGTGCGTGAAAATCCCAGTAACTGAGCAGATTGTGAAATACTCAGACCGGCCCGTCTGGCACCAACAACCATGCCACGCTCAAAATTGCTTAAATCACCTTTCTTTCCCATTCTGACATTCATTTTGGAGTTCAGGAGATTGTCTTGACCAGGACCACACCCCTAAATGCATTGAAGCAACTGCCATGTGATTGGTTGATTAGATAATTGCATTAATGAGAAATTGAACAGGTGTTCCTAATAATCCTTTAGGTGAGTGTATATTGTCTAACCATTGTCATTGTTAGCAGTATACATGACTATTAGCAGGTGGCAAACGTACTGAACTAGCATCAGTCTCACGGCACCAGAACACAATTAATACCGGACCTCCCACTAGCCATCTATTCTGCAGTTAGCACACTCCGTCAGGCTACGATCCAAATGGCATCTGGTTTGCTACATAGTGCTCTGGGTTTGACCTGGGGCTTATGGAGTAGTGGTGCACTACATAGAGAATAGCTTGTCCATTTGGGATACACCCCTTTTCTGTCTTTAGTTAGGGGAGGAAAGTACTTTCCCTGAGTCTTTGAAGATGCACCAGTGTTGAGGAGTGTGTGTGTGTGTTTATCCCAGGGAAGGTGACAGGTTGCCCTAGCGAGGAAAACACATGGCCTCGTTGCTGGTTTGATCAAAGGAAGCAAACATCAGAGGATGGATGTGTGTGTCTGTGTGGGTGTGTGTTTGTGTGTCTGTGCGTATGTGTATGTGTGTGTGTGTCTGTGTGAGAGAGCACACATGGTTTTAAATGAGAGCTCCACTGACAATATCAACAACATCCTGTCCTGATAATTATCTTCAGCTTTATCCTGTAACATCTCTCGTACTCTCTTTTATTCTCTCTCTCTCTCTCTCCCTCTCTCTTCCTCAATATAGTATCTCTTTTCTCTCTCACTTTTCTCCTCCCTCACTCTCTTTTTTTCTTCTATTCTATTTTTCTGAGCCCAGTTGAACTTTCTTTATGGGAACAACGGCATTACACTATGTTATTAGGTCGCTTTTTTGTTGTAGGTTTTTGCATTTCCTGGGAATTCTCACAGCCACTGTCCTTCTACATATGCATTACTTGCTCTTCAGAGGTTTTGGGATGTTATTGTAAAAAATACATTGCATAGCAGCTAGTCCTCTCTCAGAGTAGATCGGCAACTTAACAAGATATGGTCACAGACCTTGCTCTTTCAGGCAAATTAAAGGAAATATATCCGGGACAGAATAATGGCTGTCTTCGGGCCAACAGATGTAATCTCAGACAATACTCTTCATTAACCCTACTCATCAGAGATGTTCTCCATGACTAACCCATCACTTTGTCAAAGCCAATCCATCAATAGGACAGACCACAGCACCCCTATAGATTCCAGTGTAAGGACCCAGTTAGTCATGGATTTCTAGAATAAACCAAAGTTATTTCCACCTTCCCATTCCTAAGTAATGAACAGGTTAAAACTGATAATGACGGGTTGGATGAAATCTTCGTCCAAACTGGTCTAACTCGGTCCCATCTCCAGCATCTCCAATGTTTCCAACATCTCCAACATCTCCAATGTCTCCAGCATCTCCAACGTCTCCAACATCTCCGGTGTCTCAAACATCTCCAGCGTCTCCACCATCTCCAACGTCTCCACCATCTCCAACGTCTCCAACATCTCCAAAACAATGTTGTGCAGATTGTTGACGCCAGCAGCTCTAAAGTACTGTGGCCATTTCCTCTACACATCTTCCCTCCTCTCTCTCTTCTTCTCCCCTCCAGGTACGGAGGTGGATGCGTAATCCCAAAGTCAGTTCGGAGGGTAAAGACATCCAGGGGCAGGGAGGTGCGCTGTATGCCCACTGCACCCCCACATGCCCCCTGGTGGCTGATGGTCTGTGGTACACCCACTTCCCGTCCCCATACGCCTGCTGCCACTACGACCATGGGCACAGCCAGGGGCACAGCCAGGGGCACGGCCAGGGGCACAGCCAGGGGCACAGCCAGGGGCACGACCAGGGGCACGACCAGGGGGTAGGAAGAGACGACAAAAGCAAGGCCTGTAAGGTAACATCATTTTCCCCGGAGTTGCGGTTGCAACCCTGTGTAGGGTAATGTTTTTAAAGGATTAATTATTAATTATTTTCAGAGAGAAAATCATACACAACCTCATGATTGCCCCATGACCTTTTTTGACATTTTCCAAAATGTTCTGCTCCCATTCTGATTCATTTCAAACCATACTTCCCTCAGACAATAGTATTGCCAATTAGTGTGAAATTATTCCTGGCATCATTAATCAGTGGCATCATTAAGTATAAGTCTGGTTTCCAGGGGGGTTGGTCATTGACATCATCAGGGAATGGGACTGATCCCAGGAAAACACTCACCAGGCCTACCTTTCCCAGCACCAGCTACAGTAGTTAATATGAGGAATGGCTTATGGTTTACTCAGCAGTGTGCATGAACAGGCACTGTTAGCTTCTCCCATCGGTTTTAGGCTAGTTATCTGTACAAGCACCATGAGACAGCTGCTGATGTAAAAAGGGCTTTTTAAAAATAAATGTGATGGATTGATTGAGACTTTCTCGGACTCTGTCACTACATGAGGCAGACCCAGGAGTGCATGAGCTAGCTGGGGAGTAGCATGGGCCCTCACAACCCATTACAGTTTCCCCTAGACTTCTAGGCACCAGTCAGAATTGGTGGGGGGGGGGGGGGGGTGGAGATAGTGGAGCCTAGCATTTTTAGGGTACCATAAACCTCGGTTGTGCCCATTATAAAGGTTGACAGGTGCTGATGACCAATAACAACACTTTGTGGTCAAACTACTTTTTGAACTTTCCTTGGCCCATAGAAACCAGACGCTGGAAAAGAATGCATGAGGATGTCAACTGTTTCATGACCCCAAAGGTTAAACATCCTCCAACCCGCGTTAAGACGTTGTTACATGATGTTGGTTTGACAGCACTGGCATCAGTCCAAGGGACGTCATGGAACATCTGGGAGTGAACTGAGGACATAGACACGCACAGACACACACACATATATACAGACACACATATATACACACACGCACAGACACACACACATATATACACACACATATATACACACACGCACAGACACACACACATATATACACACACATATATACACACACGCACAGACACACACACATATATACACACACAGACACACACACACATATATACAGACACACATATATACAGACACACACATATATACACACACACATATACACACACAGACACACACACATATATACACACACATATATACAGACACACACATATATACAGACACACACAGACACAGATAGGGAAGTCCTGCACTGAACTGTTCCGACACACTCAGCTATTCCTGTGAACTCTAAGCATCGGGCCAAGAAAATGATGATTAAGACCTGACTAAGACCTGATGAAAGGGCAGAGCGAAGTCAAAGAACATTAGCAGAGTCACTGTCATGACAACAGGCCGAGGTTTGTCGCGAGGTTTCTCAGCGGCATCGATCAGCAGCCAACCTGAAAATTATGTCACTCTTGAGGAGAAATGCCTGTGTCTGGTTCGTGTGTGTGTGTGTGTCTGTAGCTGAGTGTGTCAAACACACTTTGAACTCCTTGTCTTCCAAGGAAAACATTTCCCGTCTCTGCCAGTTAGGGTACTCGCTGGGGGCAAAGGTCATACCTTTGATATAATGCATTCCAAATGGTGCCCTATTCCAAATGTAGTGCACTACAAGAGACCAGTGTTCTATGGCCCATAGTGGTCCAAAACAACAGGGAAGAGGGTGCTACACAATCAGCAACTGGGCTAATGGTTAATGTGGTGACACACATTTTATGGTGAATGATTTTACAGTCATTTATGGTCAGTCCACAGGAGCTCAGTGGGGAGACTTTGAGACTTAATCTGACAGTCACCTGTTGTGCAGTCGCATGCACTCCGGCCACCTCTGTACATTCATGGCACTGGATGGGGCTGTTATTTCATGTCTTTTTCCTCTTCAACAAAAATCGGCCAAGTTAAGTTTTCATTAAAATCAACTCATTGTTTGGGTTTCATTTTTTACATTCTCCTAGGAACAGTCTACACTGAGAAAAAAACAGTAGAGAAAAACTTTAATCTTTTTTCCCTTCTTAATTAGTGTGCATCGCTTCTTTCTTTCATCATAAAACTGCTCACCACAAATCCAAGGCAGGAAGATTCGGAATCAGAACTCCAGAGTCCAGAACCCACAAAATGTTCTGCCAGGTTAATGACTCATGCTAACTCTCCAGAGGAAATGTAAATAAGTGGTGAAGTTGAACAATGCTGGTTTACAATGGACACGAGGGGTTTCTGTGGGTCCAGCTCTGCTCTGCAATTTTGAAAGATTCACTAGAAAACAAGATACATGAGTTGTCCAGCAACCTCGCCTAAGTATTCAGCAAGTAACCAAAAAACTATTATGAAAGCTAAGCTTTAAATTAGCATGTTGTTATTGACTTGACAATCAGAAATGCACATCTAAGTTCAGTTTTCTTAATGACCCAGACCAGTTATTTCTGGTTTCATTGATCCTGCCCTGCCTGCCTCACCCTAAAACTCTGACCCTCACCAGTCAATTCTGGAACTAATATGGGGCCAGTCGGTGACCCTTGACCTTGTTCCACCAGTGGTGACACGCATTCCACCTAAATGCATTAAAGCATTTGTACAGGAACTGCCTTAATGTTTAATTATTCTTCATGTGTCATGTCTATAACCAGGCTTCATGTGTCATGTCTATAACCAGGCTTCATGTGTGATTTCTATAACCAGGCTTCATGTGTCATGTCTATAACCAGGCTTCATGTGTCATGTTTATAACCAGGCTTCATGTGTCATGTCTATAACCAAGCTTCATGTGTCATGTCTATAACCAGGCTTCATGTGTCATGTCTATAACCAGGCTTCATGTGTCATGTCTATAACCAAGCTTCATGTGTCATGTCTATAACCAGGCTTCATGTGTCATGTCTATAACCAGGCTTCATGTGTCATGTCTATAACCAGGCTTCATGTGTCATGTCTATAACCAGGCTTCATGTGTCATGTCTATAACCAGGCTTCCTGTGTCATGTGTATAACCAGGCTTCATGTGTCATGTCTATAACCAGGCTTCATGTGTCATGTCTATAACCAGGCTTCATGTGTCATGTCTATAACCAGCTACATACTAAACATTGTGCACATATTCTTGATATTTTAGAGGTGGATGGACTTAGTGAACAGAGTCCCGTTTCTCTCTGTGGAAGAAGGTCTATAGGCTGAAGGACACATCACAGGGAAACAAACTGTTCATGTGGTCTGATGTTTTGGTCGTGACCTGTGCTACAAGCAAGACTACCTCACATTGTTTTTGGAATGGGGTGACTGAGGTGGGAGGACACAGCGGTTATCTTTCCTGCACGCTTCCTGTCCCCGGGTCACATAGGACCTGGAGGGTTGGTGTTATTTGGTATATTTGAAAGCCACTGTGACTCAGCTATACAGCTCTCTGGCACAAAGGTCCTCTGTGAAAGGTCTGATGCTTTTATGAGTTGGGAATGAAATGTGTTTAAGGAAATCTCTGAGCTTAGATCCTCTCAATGGTTTACCTCAGTGGAAACAATGCAGTGAATTCCAGGTGGAATGTGTGTTTCTCAACATGCATACCCACTGTTCTATGTGTGCAAAATGGTGTGGTGGTTCGAAGACGCGTACTTTACTTACTCACATAATGCCATGTAACCACGTAACAAAACAATGCCCCAAAGTGTTTTAAATTTGCAGGTGACACCAATCTAGTTTGCTTGTTAAGTCCATGTACAGTGGAGCAGGGGCGCAGCCAGAATATTTGGATAGGCATTTTTTATTTTGCGACATGAACCATATATTATTTCGAAATACAATTGTTTTATACCAGTGCATAGTACTTGGAGCAAGCTCATTACATACACAAATAATTACGTATCCCAGAATATTAAAATAAGACAGTAACTCATCTTCAGATGCACTTTAATATCGATGGGCTAACAAGCCAATATACTTGACACTTTATATTGTGGCGGGCAGTAGTGGCCTACTATAAAATGACAAATCATAAGGCAGACGAATCTGTCGGGGTATCCACTGCAGGAGCACCCCAGAAAGAGCAGAGACGATGGGGGGGCAAGCATGCCGGGCTCAACGTGACATTGGCGGTTGTGATGGCGGTTGTGGTTGTTTCTATCCTGGCGCCACCTGTAATTGTCTCATTCCAGAAGCTATTGGAAAAACCTAGCGATCAATATTTGGTTTGCCATTGCTAGAATTCCTAAATGACCTTAACTGGGGAGTCAGTCTGAGTAAGCTAGCCTAGTAGAGCTAGCTCCCTCATGCACCACAAAGTCCAGCCACGTGACATTGCCAGGTTGTTGAGGTAACCAATAGTCAGAAGCAAACTTGATTATTGCAGAATATTTCTTTGTTACATTATAACAAATTTACCCATAGAAAATAAATCTCAATCTTCTTTTAAAAATGGAATAAAATAAAACAATTTATACTGAATCATTTCTGGGATATTTTTGGGGTAGGCCTGAAGTACAACTAAGTAGGCCAAGGCCAAAGCCCACACAGGCCAACCCAGGCCTACCTGTGGCTCTGTCACAGGAGTCGAGACAGGCCTTTTCATCCATCCATCCACACCAGGACAGGCCTTTTCATCCATCCACACTGGGACAGGCCTTTTCATCCATCCACACTGAGACAGGCCTTTTCATCCATCCACACTGAGACAGGCCTTTTCATCCATCCACACTGAAACAGGCCTTTTCATCCATCCACACTGGGACAGGCCTTTTCATCCATCCACACTGAGACAGGCCTTTTCATCCATCCACACTGAGACAGGCCTTTTCATCCATCCACACTGAAACAGGCCTTTTCATCCATCCACACTGAGACAGGCCTTTTCATCCGTCCACACTGGGACAGGCCTTTTCATCCATCCACACTGGGACAGGCCTTTTCATCCATCCACACTGAGACAGGCCTTTTCATCCATCCACAAGGAGACAGGCCTTTTCATCCATCCACACTGGGACAGGCCTTTTCATCCGTCCACACTGGGACAGGCCTTTTCATCCATCCACACTGAGACAGGCCTTTTCATCCATCCACAAGGAGACAGGCCTTTTCATCCATCCACACTGGGACAGGCCTTTTCATCCGTCCACACTGGGACAGGCCTTTTCATCCATCCACACTGAGACAAATGAATCTTTGTAAATGATAATAGAACCCAAACCCTTTTCCTTAGATCTTGAATAACCGTAGCAGGTTATTTGAACTGTATCTGTTTAGGATCAATTCCTTCAGACTTTCACTGTTTCTGGGTCAGAAGTTTAAAGTGCTCTTTTTTCACTTTGCATTAAAATCCATAAAATTATATTTAAATTAATTTATATTTCACTTCTGCTTTTTCTTGGGCTGTCAGGTTAGGAAGTGGAAGATGCTGAACAGTCACCACACCGATCTCAAGCAAAAGGAGGCGGAGTCTCAAGCACATCTTGGCGGCGGTTCTTGGGGGACGAGACCCAATCCCCTGCTTGCTAACCCTGTCATGTTGGAGTGCTGTGTCTGCAGTGGACCCTTTGTTAGCTATGCTCTGGAAGAGGCCTGGCAGCCGCGACAACGCACTCAGGTAACAGGTTGGGCGCTAAAGACAAAATGCTAATTCTATCCAGCTTACATGGAAAAATAGGAAAAGAAGATAAAAGTTCCTTCTCCCTCTCGGTTTCACCCCCTCCTATCCCCCACTCCGAAACTGTGAGAGATACTTTTTTCTTCAGAAAAATGTATCCTATATAAATTATTAATGAAGTCCTAGTTTTGGCATCGCCATGGATACAGTAGCTCCTGCAGTTTTCCTCAGCTGGCTCAGTCAACAAACGGGGGGGTCTGTATTGCAGACAGAGAAGGAAGGCAGGAGAGGGAACTGGTTACAGAGGAACAGAGAGAGAGACACTACCAACATACAAAAGGAGAGAGACACAACCAACATACAAAAGGAGAGAGACACAACCAACATACAAAAGGAGAGAGACACAACCAACATACAAAAGGAGAGAGACACAACAAACATACAAAAGGAGAGAGACACAACCAACATACAAAAGGAGAGAGACACAACCAACATACAAAAGGAGAGAGACACAACAAACATACAAAAGGAGAGAGACACAACCAACATACAAAAGGAGAGAGACACTACTAACATGAAAGAAGAGAGACACAACCAACATACAAAAGGAGAGAGACACTACAAACATGAAAGGAGAGAGACACAACCAACATACAAAAGGAGAGAGACACTACTAACATGAAAGGATAGAGACACAACAAACATACAAAAGGAGAGAGACACTACTAACATGAAAGGAGAGGGAGATAAGAGAGCAGAGAGATGTGAGAAGAGAGGAAGAAACAGAGAAAAACAGAGCGAGGACAGAAACATAGAGGAGAGTTAGAAACAGCTTGCATCATCAACAGCAGACGCCAACATACTCTCAGAGAAAAGAATACCTCGAACAAATATAAAACTGGCTTCTGACCAAAATACAGAAAAGACCATAAACCCATCCTGTACTTTCTTACTGACAAACAAATACTAAGTCTTCTCATCCTTTGTAGTTTGTAAATACAGCTATTAACTCAATTACGCATGAGGGCCTCATGGCAATTTACATGGAAAGCATTAACAATGGGGGACGCAATGTAATGTACACAAATAATACAGCCTAATGAGGAAATGAAAACAGTATTTCATAAATATTTTCAATAAAATTGAAAATAGAAAACATATAAATAAACCCCTTGCCAAATTAAAGTCAGATGTATCTTTTGTCTTCTGATCATTCAGATGATAGACCTTGATGGAGTCCATCCGTGTCAAATTCAGTTGATTGAACGTGATTTAGATTTTAGCCATTGATCTGGGGAAAGTGGTATAAGAATGGTCAGGGCATTGAAGTACCCAGAGGAAAAGAGGTCTTTCCACAAAGAGGGAAACAGAGAGAGATAGTGTTAGAAACGGAGAGAAACCGACAGAGAGAAACGGAGAGTGAACCTGGGAGAAACAAAGAACCAAAGAAGAAGAAGGGGGGGCGGGATTCAGCCAGGCAAAGAGTAAGCATTGGAAGAACATGTTAGATGTACTCTAGAAACATCACTGCAGAAATACTTAAACACAAATGAGGATATAAATGCTACATGTAAATTAGCTGTCTATTCTATGTAACATTTCCACAGACTGCATAGATTGCGTCTGTTCTGTGTTTCATATTTCTACAGTCTGGATGGATTGTGTCTAAGTGCCATATTTGCACATGATGGGTACATATGGAAAAAAAATACTATTTCCTCCCATTACTCAATACTATGGGCCAAAGGAAACATTCTAGATATTTCTTTCTGGTCTTGAGTCTTCTGAAATCACTGACATTGACACAGACCCATGCTCTCCCACACACACACACACACACACACACACACTAAGGCCACCTCAGAAAACGGTTAAAGGCCATTTTTCAAGCAGTAGTACACACATATACAGACACATAGATACACATAAAAATATACAAACATATACACACACACAAACACACATAGACAGACAGATACACACACACAGACACACAGACATACAGACACACACAGACACACAGACAGACAGACACACACAGACAGACAGACAGACAGACACAGACACAGACACACACACAGACAGACACACACACACACACACAGACACACCCACACACACAGACAGACAGACAGACAGACACACACAGACAGACAGACACACATACAGACAGACAAACAGACAGACACACACACACATCCAGGCCCACACACACAGACAGACACACACACATCCAGACACACACACACACATCCAGGCCCACACACACAGACAGACACACACACATCCAGACAGACAGACACACACACACACATCCAGGCCCACACACACAGACAGACAGACACACAGACAGACAGACACACAGACAGACAGACAGACACACAGACAGACAGACACACAGACAGACAGACATTTACTATTAAGGGTAACTCTTTATGTCTGTCTTGTTTCCCAGGCGATGGATCTCTACTACCATAATGACCCAGACCTGGAAAACTACTGCTGTCCAGATGATTCTGGTGAGAATGAACACCTGCTACATAATGTCAACTACACTTAAACTACTGTTGTCCAGAAGACTCTGGTGAGAACTTACTGCACCTTCCACTTAATATTCACTTCAACTAAACTACTGCTGTCCAAACAACTCTGGTGAGAACTTACTGCACCTTCCACCTAATATTAACTACACCTTATATTAACTACACCTAAACTACTAATGTCCAGATGGCTCTGGTGGAAATTAACTACACCTTCCACCGAATATTAACTACACCTAAACTACACCTAACATCTAAAAGGAACGACACTTTACAATAATCTTTACCGTAACTACACTTGGTGTACTAATCTGTCCCTCTTGTTCTGTGTTCATGTCACTGTTACACTATTTTTCTGTCTTCCAAACTTGGGGAAAGCATACTGTGAGGAGATGCAGCTCTGTCCTTCATAGTAAAATTAGCCTTTCCTCCACAAGAATACAGGTTTTCCTGTCTACCCTTCCCTAGGGCAAGAATGAGCATGTACCTTATCTGGGTTTTGCTAAGGTTTTGATCAGTAGTCATGATCAAATAGCTCCCCAAGGTGTATTTTTGATTTAAGGCCAGATGACACAACATTTGTTTTTTCCCAATACAGAGAAGCAATGTTATGTAATTTGACTATTTCGATTGACTCTTCCAGTCCAGACTTTTATTAGACTTTTAAAAACTGTAATTTCTTACTTGTATTTTCCAAAGGTTGATATTTCAGTACATAACAGCATCATAAATTGAAGTTAGGATTCTCCCAATTTCTAGACAATTCTCAGGGTTTTGCTTTAGTTTTGATCAGTAATCATGATCAAATAGCTTTCCAAGGTTTACTCTCAATTCAAGGCCAGATGACACAGCATTTTGCATTGTTTGTTTCCAAATAGAGAAGCAATGTTATGTAATTTGGCTATTTTGATTGGCTCTTCCAGTCCAGTGGATTCAGTATTTACACTGATGTTGTGCCCACTTACTGGGACAGTTTTAAACTGGAGCCAATAAGCTAGTTGAACATTACCAAGACCTATTAAAGACCAACAAAATCAATGGAGCAAAGGACATAGCATTTGATTTCTATGATTTGGCCTACAGTGACTGACATTAGGGCTTCAATGCAGACCTACATTTTATTAGACTATTTCTTACTTGTCATTTCCAAATGTTGTTATACTGTATCAGTACCTAACAGTATCATGAATTCAATTTAGTCACCATGAATTATACCATGTTTCCCTAACAATGAAAAAAATCCCCACTACATGATGTCGCCACCACCTTGGAAGGTTCAAAGGGTTCTAGACATTCAATAAGCACTGCACCCTGTCTTTGTCACTCAAATACATTACATGATAACATACAATATGTGTTTACATGGCCATCTCACATTCTTACAACTGAGAATGAAGTTCTCCAAGCTTGCTGAAACTACTGAAATGCAGGCTTTTTATTTTGAGCCCTAAAAGACACATTCTACAGTTGCTATTGGGTACAAAGTAGGCCGTACTTTCTATCAGTCCTTTACCGCTGTCATCATTCCATTTGGACACCACTTGCTATGATGTCACATCCTTCAGCAGGGGATGGTCAGCATAATAATTGTATTTTCTTATTATGGGGATGTGCCATCTCTCCTTTTCATTTACATTAAGCCCCATCCCAGTTTTCTCCAAGGGGTTTTAGCTAGCTAGCACACCCGGTAACCTTACCCACACAGCTTTTTCCCAAGGGGTTTTAGCTAGCTTGCACACCCTTGGGAAGGCCCATCCCAACATTGTTATTTTCTTGACAATTTTCATGCTGTATTCATTGCCAAGTTACTAAATTATAAACTGTTATTACCCCTAAACTGCCGCCAATACCTTTATACCTTCCTGTATGAATCCTAGGTTGACAAGGTAAACCGTTGGTTATTTACCCCAACTTCTCCATGGTTGTGGTAAATGTCTGTTTCCAGGGACTCAGAAGTATCACAGTGGCAGTAGTCAAATGCTCCTGAGAAAATGCGACAGTTGTCTTTTTATTGACCCCTGTTGAGAGGTTGAGACGGAAACAGCACAGTGACCTGGTCGGATGGACAGTATCTAGAGCTGCAGCACTGCAATTTCAGTGATTCAATTCTTATCCAGAGCAAATTGAAAAAGCAGTTTGGGTTGCTTTGCTCAAGGGCATATCAACAGATTTTTCACCTCATCAGTTTGGGGATTCGAATCAGCAACTACTTGGATACACCACAGCCACTGGGACATATGCAAACCCCCCTCCCCCAGTCTCCCGTCTCTCTGTCGCCTTCAAAATAATTTTGTTGACACCAGTAATGACTGTTTGTAGCTTTGCAGAGAGTTGCTGCCCTTCCCTTTAAAACAGTGGTTAAAAACACTTCTAGACCTCTAATTATACCTAGACTCTGGTCGTGCTCACATTGGGTCAGGGCTACCGAGTCCAGCGATTCAGCTTTACAGAGAGACGGAGTGTAAATGTGAGTGTTTGTGTGCGATTGTGTGCGTGCATGTGTGTGTGTGTGTGCAATGTTGTTGACTGTAATCAGTCATGTCGTGGTTTGAGCACTGATTACCTAGTCGTTAGTTTGTTACTAAACACTTAACACTTAAAAGTGTGTAATACTGGGCAGCATCTAAGTCAGAATTCTAATTATAAACCTGTGGTTCGAGGCTTGAACTCTGATTGGCTTAAAGCTCCGGTATGAGATCTAATACCAGGGGTATGACAAATCTTTTTTTATTTTTGCAACCACTTTATAATGGTGGCGGTTTCTTTACGCCACAGATAACAGCTCTAACCTGACTTATGTTGCACCTGCCTACAAACAGCCCTCTGGCTGAGATGAGGGCTGTTTTGAGGAAAATGTTGCAGAACATTTGATTTTAGTATTATAATTATTAACTATTTGACAAGGGCCCTTAGTGACTGTGGAACTGATTGGGAAACAAAGTTCATGTCACACCATCCTCGTCACACCATCGTTATCGTCACACCATCGTCAGTTCATCATCCTCATCGTCACACCATCCTCATCACATCATCCTCATCATCACACCATCCTCGTCACACCATCCTCATCGTCACACCATCCTCATCGTCACACCATCCTCGTCACACCATCCTCACCGTCACACCATCCTCGTCACACCATCCTCATCGTCACACCATCCTCGTCACACCATCCTCATCGTCACACCATCCTCGTCACACCATCCTCATCGTCACACCATCCTCATCGTCACACCATCCTCGTCACACCATCATCCTCGTCACACCATCCTCATCATCAAGGCCATCGTCACACCATCCTCGTCACACCATCCTCATCATAACTTAAACAAAGATGGAGTAGAAAAGGGTTGGGATGAAGAAAGTAATTAAGGAGTAGATCAAAAGTGTTCTGGACCTGACTGACTGCACACTGTGGGGTGTGTGTATGTGTATGTGTGTATGTGTGTACGTGTGTGTGTGTTACACAACCTTAAAGTTGCACAGTACTGGCGCCAAGGCTCTATACACACACCCACAGGGCCTCTTCCTTTAACAGGGCCCAGGGGAGGAAGGGAACAGCATTCTCAATGAAACACAGACACACACTCACATTGTGAAGCTTCCTCCCATTCAGTCCCGTCCAAAGTGTAGGTCTGCAGGAGACGGGTCTAGAAGAGAACATCTACTGCTTTTCCACTCCTCCGAACCTCTCTCTCTACACACTGGCTATCTGTCTCTCTCTCTCTACACACTGGCTATCTGTCTCTCTCTCTCTACACACTGGCTATCTGTCTCTCTCTCTCTACACACTGGCTATCTGTCTCTCTCTCTCTACACACTGGCTATCTGTCTCTCTCTCTCTACACACTGGCTATCTGTCTATCTCTACACACTGGCTATCTGTCTCTCTCTCTCTACACACTGCCTATCTGTCTCTCTCTCTCTACACACTGACTATCTATCTCTCTCTCTACACACTGCCTATCTGTCTCTCTCTCTCTATAGTCTATACACTGACTATCTATCTCTCTCTCTACACACTGACTATCTATCTCTCTCTACACACTGACTATCTATCTCTCTCTACACACTGACTATCTATCTCTCTCTACACACTGACTATCTATCTCTCTCTACACACTGACTATCTATCTCTCTCTCTACACACTGACTATCTCTCTCTCTACACACTGACTATCTCTCTCTCTACACACTGACTATCTATCTCTCTCTCTACACACTGACTATCTATCTCTCTCTCTCTCTCTACACACTGACTATCTATCTCTCTCTCTACACACTGACTATCTATCTCACTCTCTCTCTACACACTGACTATCTATCTCTCACTCTTCTATACACACTGGCTATTTCTCTCCCATTTGCCAACATACTCAACATGGTCACAGGATTATGTAGGCATCATTGTTTGTTAGGAAATCTCCATCCCATAAAAAACCTCTTTAACGGATATCAGTGAAAAGCTGTAGTTCTCTGGGGAGCTGAAGGGGCTCCACTGTGACAGAATAGGTGCTTTACAACAGAGCTCTCTGCATGGAGGCCAAGGAAACGATTACATTGGGAATTAGGTCAGCCAAACAGAAGTTTAAAGTAGGGCTGGAAAAGCAATTTGCCCATTCTTTTTCTGCCTCATCTATACTCCACCCCCTCTGGGATACGAGGAACCCCTACCCTCCACCTCCTCTGGGATAAGAGGAACCCCTACCCTCCACCTCCTCTGGGATAAGAGGAACCCCTACCCCCCACCTCCTCTGGGATACGAGGAACCCCTACCCCCCACCTCCTCTGGGATACGAGGAACCCCTACTCTCCACCTCCTCTGGGATATGAGGAACCCCCACCCTCCACCTCCCCTGGGATAAGAGGAACCCCCACCCTCCATCATAGTTCCAGTCCCCCAAAAAACAAACCTGAGGGGCAAACCTCAGACATCAAGACGAGAACATCCCTTCTCAAGACCATCACTGAAGCCTTGACCCACTGCAGTATGCCGTCCGAGCCAACAGGTGGCATGTTTGGATGACACCACCTCCTCCACCACCACCTCCTCCACCACCACCTCCTCCACCACCTCCTCCACCACCTCCTCCAACACCTCGACAAACCAAAGACGTTGTGCACGGACGCAGTTCTCAACTTCGTGTTGAACACCACCAATTCAGGACTACAGTACAGTTTCTCCCAGGTGTGTCTAGCACTGTGTGTATGGCACCTGAAGATGGGTACACACATTTCCCACTGTATCAAGCAAACACCAGAGCCCTGAAAGAAGTGGGCTCTCACCCCTCCACAACTGACTGAACTTACAACAACGCATCTGTCAAACGACTCCCATTTTCAGAACACCCACTCTCCTCCGTCTCATCACTGACACCAATATGTCTGTGTCCTGTGGGGTAGGTGGCCTGGTGCAGGCAAAACCACCTGGTACTGAAAACAGACACAACCACCTGGTACCAAACACAGTCAAACCCACCTGGCACTGAACACAGACACAACCACCTGGTACCAAACACAGTCAAACCCACCTGGCACTGAACACAGACACAACCACCTGGTACCAAACACAGTCAAACCCACCTGGCACTGAACACAGACACAACCACCTGGTACCAAACACAGTCAAACCCACCTGGCACTGAACACAGACACAACCACCTGGTACCAAACACAGTCAAACCCACCTGGCACTGAACACAGACACAACCACCTGGTACCAAACACAGTTGAAACCACCAGGTACTGAACACAGTCACAGCCATCTGGTACCAAATTCGGTCAAAATCACCTGGTACTGAAAACAGACACAACCACCTGCTACCAAACACAGTCAAACCCACCTGGCACTGAACACAGACACAACCACCTGGTACCAAACACAGTCAAACCCACCTGGCACTGAAAACAGACACAACCACCTGCTACCAAACACAGTCAAACCCACCTGGCACTGAACACAGACACAACCACCTGGTACCAAACACAGTCAAACCCACCTGGCACTGAACACAGACACAACCACCTGGTACCAAACACAGTCAAACCCACCTGGCACTGAACACAGACACAACCACCTGGTACCAAACACAGTCAAACCCACCTGGCACTGAACACAGACACAACCACCTGGTACCAAACACAGTCAAACCCACCTGGCACTGAACACAGACACAACCACCTGGTACCAAACACAGTCAAACCCACCTGGCACTGAACACAGACACAACCACCTGGTACCAAACACAGTCAAACCCACCTGGCACTGAACACAGACACAACCACCTGGTACCAAACACAGTCAAACCCACCTGGCACTGAACACAGACACAACCACCTGGTACCAAACACAGTCAAACCCACCTGGCACTGAACACAGACACAACCACCTGGTACCAAACACAGTCAAACCCACCTGGCACTGAACACAGACACAACCACCTGGTACCAAACACAGTCAAACCCACCTGGCACTGAACACAGACACAACCACCTGGTACCAAACACAGTCAAACCCACCTGGCACTGAACACAGACACAACCACCTGGTACCAAACACAGTCAAACCCACCTGGCACTGAACACAGACACAACCACCTGGTACCAAACACAGTCAAACCCACCTGGCACTGAACACAGACACAACCACCTGGTACCAAACACAGTCAAACCCACCTGGCACTGAACACAGACACAACCACCTGGTACCAAACACAGTCAAACCCACCTGGCACTGAACACAGACACAACCACCTGGTACCAAACACAGTCAAACCCACCTGGCACTGAACACAGACACAACCACCTGCTACCAAACACAGTCAAACCCACCTGGCACTGAACACAGACACAACCACCTGGTACCAAACACAGTCAAACCCACCTGGCACTGAACACAGACACAACCACCTGGTACCAAACACAGTTGAAACCACCAGGTACTGAACACAGTCACAGCCATCTGGTACCAAATTCGGTCAAAATCACCTGGTACTGAACACAGACTGAACAGCAATGCCCTCTTATCCACCCCCCTCACAAGATGGAGGAGTTCTGCAAAATAATTTTAATTAAAAGAGCTAAAAGAGCCCGAAACCCTCCCAGTCAACACAGACCTGGCCTGTATATGTCAGGGAGTCCATCCTCACCTCCTCTGGTTTGGGTCTGTGTGTGCAAGCTGCTGGGGTTCCCTCCAACACATCGAATGGTCAGCAGCTGCGTCACACCTTCCATCGATGTCCTGCATGACTCCTGGACAAGCAAGCAGATCATCATTGACCCCCTTCCACCTGTTGGCTGTTTCTGACTTCAGTAAATACTTTCCTCTAGAGTTCTTTCTGTAGTGGTACTACATATTTAGTAATTCCTCTAGAGTTCTTTCTGTAGTGGTACTACATATTTAGTAATTCCTCTAGAGTTCTTTCTGTAGTGGTACTACATATTTAGTAATTCCTCTAGAGTTCTTACTCTAGTGGTACTACATATTTAGTAATTCCTCTAAAGCTCTTTCTGTAGTGGTACTACATATTTAGTAATTCCTCTAAAGCTCTTACTGTAGTGGTACTACATATTTAGTCATTCCTCTAGAGTTCGTACTGTAGTGGTACTACATATTTAGTCATTCCTCTACAGTTCTTACTGCAGTAATACCACTTATTTAGTAATTCCTCCAGAGCTCGTACTGTAGTGGTACTACATATTGAATCATTCCTCTAGAGTTTTTACTGTAGTGGTACTACATATTGAATCATTCCTCTAGAGTTTTTACTGTAGTGGTACTACATATTGAATCATTCCTCTAGAGTTTTTACTGTAGTGGTACTACATATTGAATCATTCCTCTAGAGTTTTTACTGTAGTGGTACTACATATTGAATCATTCCTCTAGAGTTTTTACTGTAGTGGTACTACATATTGAATCATTCCTCTAGAGTTTTTACTGTAGTGGTGTATACTTAGTCATTATTCTAGAGTGCTTACTGTAATGTAAACTTTGAGTCATTAGTTATATTGTTTAGTTCGAAAATAAGGTTTAGATTTGAGCTACCTTCTCTGTTTTAGGGCATCTTTATATTCTGCTGCTGATATGCTTGTTATGACTGTAGGGTCTCTCTCTCTCTCTGTCTGTGTCGCTGGCTGGCAGAGCTTTAATAATATATGTCATCTCACCCTGAGGGAGCGGTAGAGCCACTGCAAAAAGTTAACCTGAAGATAACTGCCCTGTCACAAGGACACACTTTCTCCCTACTCATCACTTTCTCTCCATCTCCCTCTCTTCACACACCCTCCTCCTCTTTCTCCTCATATCACCCCCTCTCCATCTCCCTCTCTTCACACACCCTCCCCCTCTTTCTCCTCATATCACCCCCTCTCCATCTCCCTCTTTTCATACACCCTCCCCCTGTTTCTCCTCATATCACCCCCTCTCCATCTCCCTCTCTTCACACACCCTCCCCCTCTTTCTCCTCATATCACCCCCTCTCCATCTCCCTCTCTTCACACACCCTCCCCCTGTTTCTCCTCATATCACCTCCTCTCCATCTCCCTCTCTTCACACACCCTCCCCCTCTTTCTCCTCATATCACCTCCTCTCCATCTCCCTCTCTTCACACACCCTCCCCCTCTTTCTCCTCATATCACCCCCTCTCCATCTTCTTATCTCACCTCCTCATCTCCTCACCTCCCAACCTTTCTCTCTGGCTGGAAGGTTCTCCTTATCACCATCTCTCATGTTGTGCCTCTTCTTTTATTTCTACTCATCACACCTCCTGATCTCACCACACTCTCCAGCTCTCTCCATTTCCTTATCTCACTCCCTCAACCTTCTCTCTCCATCTCTCATCTCAATTTCTCTGTTGTACGTCTCTCAAAGTCAACTTGAATAAATGGCATGAACAAGGCCAATGTTGACAAAGCAAAGTGATGCAATTATGTCTATCGCTGTCTATACTCTCTCACCCCCTCTTTTTAGCTTATTTCCCTTTTCCCTTTTCTCTCTTACATACAGACTTCTTTTTTCTCCCTCCTGTGTTTATTTCTGAGAGACAGAGACACACACACACACTCAGAAACACAAGCATGTGGTAACTCAGCTTCTAAATGGGGACACTACAGCTGATTGCCCTAAAGAATAATTATTGCCCTAAACCTTATCCTAATCTTAACTCTAACCTTAACGCAATCCTAACCTTATCCGCATTACCAAATATTTATACTTCAACTGCTCCTAAATCCTAACCTTAAACTGGACCCATAAACCTAATCTTGACCCTATTTCTAATGCCCAACACTTAAGCTAAAGAAATTGTTTTTTTTAAATGGGGACAGGAAAAAAAATCCCCAGCGGGCCCACATAATAGCTATGTAGGTCCGCTACTTCAAGGTTCCAGTACTGTCAACTTGTGAACATGGTCCAGATTACCTACAGTGGATATAAAGTCTACACACCCCTGTTAAAATGGCACGTTTTTGTGATGTAAAAGAATGAGACAGAGATAAATGTTTCCACTTTTAATGTGACCCATGATGTGAACAATTCCATTGAAAAACAAACTGAAATCTTCGAGGAGGAAATATGAAAAATAAAAACCTTACAATAACCTGGTTGCATAAGTGTGCACATCCTCTTATAACTGGGGATGTGGCTGTGTTTAGAATTAACCAATCACATTCAAACTCATGTTAAATAGAGGTCATTACACACCTGCCATCATTTAAAGTGACTCTGATTGATCACAAATGAAGTTCAGCTGTTCTAGTAGGATTTTCCTGAAATGTTCTTAGTTGCATCTCAAAGCAAAAGCCATGGTCTGCGGAGAGCTTCCAAAGCATCAGATGGATCTCATTGTTGAAAGATATCAGTCAGGAGAAGGGTACAAAATAATTTCCAAAGCATTAGATATACCATGGAACACAGTTAAGACAGTCATCATCAAGTGGAGAAAATATGGCACAACAGAGGTATTACCAAGAACTGGATGTCCCTCCAAAATTGATGAAAAAACGAGAAGAAAACTGGTCAGGGAGACTTCCAAGAGGCCAATGGCAACATTAAAGGAACTGCAAGAATTTCTACCAAGTACTGGCTCTGTGCTACATGTGACAACAATCTCCTGTATTCTATACATGAATGGGCTATGAGGTAGGGTGGCAAGACGGAAGCCTTTTCTTATCTCCCCAAAAGAACGTGAAACCAAGGTTGAACCTTTTGGCCATAATTCCAAAAGGTATGTTTGGCGCAAAAACATCACTGAACATCAACCAAAGAACACCATACCCACAGTGATGCATGGTGGTGGCAGCATCATGCTTTGGGGCTGTTTTTCTTCAGCTGGAACCGGGCCCTTAGTCAGGGTGGAGGGAATTATGAACAGTTCCAAATACCAGGCAATTTTGGCACAAAATCTTCAGGCGTCAGTTGAAGATGAAGTTCACCTTTCAGCACGATAACGACCCAAAGCACATATCCAAATACACAAAAGCATGGCTTCACCAGAAGAAGATTAACCTTTTGGAATGGCCCAGCCAGAGCCCAGACCAGAATCCAATTGAGCATCTGTGGGGTGATCTGAAGAGGGCTGTGCACAAGAGAGTTTCTCGCAATCTGACAGATTTGGAGTGCTTTTGCAAAGAAGAGTGGGCAAATATTGCCACGTCAAGAAGTGCCAGGCTAATAGACTACTACCCCAAAAGACTGAGTGCTGTAATACAATCAAAAGGTGCTTCAACAAAGTATTAGTTTAAGGGTGTGCAGACTTATGCAACCAGGTTTTTGTAAGGTTTTTATTTTTAATTTTCCCCCTCCAGGATTTCAGTTTGTTTATCAATTGAATTGTTCACATTATGGGTCACATTAAAAGTGGAAAGAGTTCTGACAGGATTTCTCTTTGTCTCATTCTTTTACATCACAGGAACCTGGCATTTTAACAGGTATGTGTATACTTTTTATATCCACTGTATATTAGTACCTGACGTTTTGCAGTTAGCAGCTTAAGCGTTTTGCATTCTTTATTAATGAACCTAAAACCGCCATTTTGCTTTCATGCCAAATGGCACCATATTTCATGTTTCGTGCACTACTTCTGACCTTGGCCTTCAAGGCCTCAGGACAGTTTAGTATTGCTCTGTGATGCCATAGCCTCCTCCTAGATTCTTCTTAAAGAATGTCATGAAAAACATTGAGTAAATGGGCGGACCGTCTCCGCCCCGTAGATGTCCGGTAGTCAGCGGTTGAACTTCTCTCTACCCAGGAACTTGGAATGCACTCAGCGACGGTGTCTCGCGTGCTGTATTGCTTCTAGTCGTCGCCGCGGAAATACGAGCTTTTTGACCGCGAACAGCCAAGTTATCTCGTGCACCGTCTTTTTTTACTGCTGCAGTTTTGGTGACCGCTCCCGGTTCGATACGTCCTTATGAAAGACAGAACTTCTCTTCTGACATGTAAGTAGCCTGGGCATTCTTTAATTGGCTACTTATACCAGGGATTAGGTTTCGATATGCCACTGTAATTCTATAGCCAACGCTCAATATCAGATGTTTGCTCGGTGGCATCTGCAGGGTTATTTATGAACGGTGAAAAGTTAAGGAGGAAAACTGACCTAATCGCCTGAGCGCACCCGGTTAACCCCAACCTCCTATGACCCGGTTTAAACAGCGTTTGCTATCTACCGGTATGTTAAATAATGCCCAGCTGATAAGGCGTATTATATTACCCTCGACTCCGGATAGTTTCTATCTCGCCTCCACCTGTTGTAGAGTCAGTCGCACTGATCTGCTCAGAACTATTTACTGTACATCTACAACAGCAAAAGATGAAGACGACTACTGAACTGAAAGGTTGGTATCGAAAAGGGAAACTGATTTAGTAGATTTTAGGTCGATGAAGAATATCGACCAATCCTACTCTTTGAAAGGGCAAGTAGCCTATGCTGTCACTGGACCGTATTCACTATTGTTTTATATTTTATTAAGATGACATGTTTTGACTATCAAGTGATGTACACATGTTTTGACAGATGTCTGTTTGTAAACTCGGGTTGATCGCACATGAACAGCTGTTAGGGAGATCCGCGGCAGGACAACTGATCGAACTATTCTGCCAATCGAAATTACTGTTTGTACCAGTTATCTGGAATTCATAAACCTTTTAGTTTTGCCCTGGGCTTAACTATAAACTAGATTTCAGATTTTTTTTGGCTTCTTCAGAATAATACAAGAACCAGTTGAGAGCCTTACATAACCGTCTCAAACGGAGAAAGGCCCTCATTGTTCGACATTTTTCAGAAATTATGAATCAAACTCTGTTTTAAAATCAAATAATTCTTTACACATTAGTTACATAACCAAAGCTGCATGTTTTTTAAGCTCAGAACAGCCTTTGCTTTGACGCACATTGGGTTTTTTTTCCTCCTTGGATTTGCCCTTTTTCGCTGGTTTCGTGGGCTGAATGTACGAGAGGAGTGCTCACTCGACCTCCAGTTTGTACTTTTCCATTTCCAGCGACTTTTCTGGCTTCTCGCCCTTCTTCAAACTCCACCCCCACTTCTTGCACCCCTCCCCAACCGTCCTA